>NC_142442.1:71485000-72106458 GCF_059453495.1 Arachis ipaensis | reverse complement strand
ACGATAGGGTTTGAACTTTGAAGGCAGTATATGGAATTCAATTTTACGGTGATGACGTGGCGAATCAGTTGTGGAGTGGAGGCGCCCGCGCATGAGAAAAGAGAGGACAAGCTTTCAAAAATAAAATGTGAAATTGAGCGGGAATAACTGCGGCGCCTATTACCTTGTTGCCCACTAGTCCACTATCACCACCAATAAAGGTTTGTTTGGGTGTTTTTAAAAAATTTTATAGAAAAAGTAAAAGTAATTTTATGTTTAGGTATTTGATGTAAAAAAAAAGTTTTATCTGACTATCAATAATATTTGGATATAATAATATAAAAGTATTTTTTTTTTATTTATTACATGAAAAACATCTTTTTTTAAGAAAAAATATCTTTTAAAAAAATATGTAAATTACAGTTTCTCAAAAAAGATATTTTTTTATTTTTTTTTGTGCTTTTACTTGTACTACTAAAAATTTGTCAAATATACTAAAAAAATATCTTTTTTCATTAAAAAATAGATTTTTTTTTATCAAAATAATGACGTACAAACAAGCACTAAGAAAAAAACTTCAATTTGCTATTTTTTTCAAGATAATATTGATATTTTATTCAATAGAAAAATAAATATAATATCTAAAAATCAGGACAAGAGAAATTAAAAAAAAAAAGAATTCTCAAATATTCACAAACAGGTAAAATTGTAAGAAGAAAATAACTTAAAAATATAAACAGAAAAAAAATCTTAGAGTATTATGCATAAGGCAAAATAAATAGCTCCTGGTCCAACTTAAGCGATATTGCTAGTATTTTTTTCGAAGGCTCCTGGACATACTCGAAGACTCGCCGACACCTCTCCTTCCAAATATTCCAAGATCTAATAAAAAATAGTCGAACTCTATGAGAGCTTGTTCCCTAATATCCAGTTTGTAGCACCAAATCCCTCTACCAATAGAAAAACAAGGAACATCTGAAGTCTGGAATGAGGCACAAAAAAAAATAGACAGTACATGAGTGATTCTGGTGTTGACTTGCAGATTGGACAAGTTGCTGTAGTGGATGAGAATCGCTGGTGGATGAGAAGCAAAACAGGAAGCTTACTGTAACAGCCCAGACCATCCGCTAGCACAATATTGTCCGCTTTGGCACACAAGGCCTCACGGTTTTGCCTTTGACGATAGGGATGCTAGCCGAAGCCCTCACACTCACTCGTCAAAACGCGTCATGCTAGGGAGAGGTATCCACACCCTTATAAGGCATGCTTCGTTCCCCTCTCCAACCGATGTGGGCCTTACAATCCACCCCCCTAAGGGAGTCCAGCGCCCTCGCTGGCACATCGATCCGGGTTCTGGCTCTGATACCATCTGTAACAGCCCAGACCACCCGCTAGCACGATATTGTCCGCTTTGGCACACAAGGCCTCACGGTTTTGCCTTTGACGATAGGGATGCTAGCCGAAGCCCCCCACACTCACTCGTCAAAACGCGTCATGCTAGGGAGAGGTATCCACACCCTTATAAGGCATGCTTCGTTCCCCTCTCCAACCGATGTGGGCCTTACACTTACCATAGAGGATTTTCAAAGCAAAGAGCAAAATCTTGTAAGAGATTTTCAGCTTTCATAGATGACTCCAAACTGACATCTGTTGCATGAAGTTCGGACAAAATTCAATGAAAGTATGGTAAAATTGGTAAGCAATCATGTACCCTAATACAATATCATATGTTTTTGCTCTGTTCATCACCATTGAATTGTGTCTTCACCTTCTCGCGGAATTATGGAAAGGATTCGCTGGGTAATTTCTGAAAGAAAAAGATTTGAGATTAATGCATGGTTCCACTGTTTATTTGACAAAAATAGGTCTTTCATCCATAACAGATGGTAACTATCTAATAGTAGTACCGCAATGGTGGAACAGTGAAGGGATAAGGAGAAGGGAGCCATGGTTCACTGAAGAGTCAGATATCACCAGAACTTATTTTTTAACTAATGCCTTTCTCTACAACTCACCTCCCTTCAAGAATACTTTGTCAACCCCAAGAAGGTAAGGTTCATATTTCTATTGTAAAGATAGAATTGAATCTGAAGTATTTATCTTTAAGTATTTTAGAAAGAAGAGAATTAGGTTGAGTTACAATTTTCCAGCACTGTTTATCCAAAAGAGCCAGGTTTTGAGTCCTAGGATCTGTGAAACCAAGCCCACCTTCTTTCTTAGGCCTAGTCATCTTATTCCAGCTAATCCATACTATTTGTCTTTCAGAACCTTGCTGCCCCCACCAGAACTAAGTTAGAATATTATGAATTTCATTTAGCAAACTCTCTGAAAGTTTAAAACATGACAATGTTATAGATTTGTATGGCTTCACCAACTGCCTGGAATAATACATGACTTCCTCTATTAGATAACAAGTACATTTTTTATCCTTGTATCCTTTTGAGAACCTTATATTTGATTAAGTTTAAGGTAGCTTTCTTAAAGCGGTTGATAAGGGAAGGTAGACCCAAATATTTATCCTATACACCTATGTGAGAAATATTCAGTTAGGCTGTTAAGGATGTTCTAATCAGTACTGGAGTGTTATTACTAAAAAATAGAGCCGATTTATTAAGATTAACTCTTTTCTCACTAAAGCTCTCATAAAATTCTAATAATTATATAATAGAGGCACAACTATTTTTTGAGACTTTATCAAATAGAATGGAATCATCAGCGAATAGCAAGTGATTTATAGTTTGACATCTTCTATTTATCTGAATTCTCTAAATGAGACTGTTTTGCTCTACTTTGTGTGGTAAGAAGAAAAATCCTTCTGCACATAATAAGAAAAGAAGAGGAGATAGAGAGTCACCTTGACGGATACTTTTATTTGGTTTAAAAAAATTATAGGGTTGACCTTCCACAATAAAAGAGTAAAAAAACGATTGTCACCAATTCACGAATTTAGTCAGTAAATCTCGATTCAAAACCCACCTTTTTTTTTTATCATAAATCATTAAAAATGTCACTCCATTCTGTTGTAGGTTTTACTCATATCAAGTTTGAGTGCCATTTCGTAATTTGTAAGTGTGTCAATTTTATTTTTAAACATTTGAAAAGAAAATGTTAGAGTCAATAGTTTTAGTAAAAAAAAATAAAAAATTAACTCATTTGTTTAAATATGAAACAAAAATAAAAAAGAGTAATAATTACCTAATATCTTTTCATTTAAAAAACAATAATTCGATGTTTAAAATTATATTCTAAATTATGGTTTGTCTAAAGTAAATAAGTTCTTAAAATTATGGATAACTTTAACGAATGACTATTATTATAAACCATATGGAAAATGGTAAATAAATTTGCCCCAACAAAGAGATTGTGAACAAATGTTAAGAGATTTAACTAGTATTCGTACTTAGTATGAAATTACAGTATAGTATATTATATTGACAGTTGACAGTTAAGTAAATTTTTGCGATTAAAGTTGCTTTTTATTGCAAGTTAAATTGGTTTTATGATTACATAATTGAAATTAAGTAACTAATTTGAGTCACTTGTTCACTAAAATAAATTTCGAAGATTCAATCCTTATTATTTATAAAAGAATCTATTGGACACCCATATATAGATATACTTTGGAACCAAAAAAATGCTTCATCTCCTTCAAGTTGGTGACCTTCACTAGTTCTTTTGTTCCCTATCCTCAAAAAGCTAAGCCGTGGTTTTTTTTTTAACGGTCAGAACAAAGTTATTGGTAATGTGATGAACTATATTGCTTATCAATGACACAGAAGCATACTATATTGAGAGCGACGTACACACCCATCCATGATAAATTAATAAAGAAGCAATCCATGCTTAACAATTTAAGAAATCCACAAGTGTTGCAAAGTTAAGGTCATAGAGAGTTCTTACAATGAGAACAATCCCACCCCCCCCCCCACCCCCTTCCAACTTTTCATGTGGTGGCTGTGGGTGTAGGACCATTTTACCAAGCAAGTTCCAACTCCCTACCCATTTTTTGTGGTTTACTCTATCTCTGGCAGTTGCATACCAACCAAGTAGAATACGGATGACTCTTGTGTAGGATCAAGCTGCTTGCCTGCTTTAAAATTGTATACTTCAAATTTTAATTAAAATTTCACTTTTTTTTGTTGGTAAATAATTCACTTCGCAAATCAATATAATATTATTTTTTATAAAAAAATGTTTATGATTAGGTATCTACTTAAATAAAGATATTAAAAATATCTTTTTATCAAGAGTTTTATATTAAAAGTATATTTATTTGTTTGGCCACACTTTAAAAAAAGATAATATTTTTATATTATATGAAAGAAAAGTCTTGGAGGTAGTAGATTTGTTAAAATCTGGTCAGCACTTAATCAGTAAAACAAAAATGAGTAGTTCTCTACTATTAGATAAAATATCACACCATTAAATACATTATTGATGGCTAATTGATTACTACAACTCACAAAATCTGCTGGCCCTCAAATTCTATAATTCATCATCTAATAATAAAAAAGATGTATTTTTACATAAAGATAATTATAAAATTTTTATAATAGTATCCACTTAACCGACATTTGATTTGATGAGGAAGTGCCGAAGTGCAGGGCAGCTTTATCTTTAGGTGAACCGTACCAATTATGAGTACTACAAATTCTACAATGTTGCATTGCATGTCCCAAAATCTCCAGCGGAATCTTTCTATCTAGATCCATCATCCATATCTCTCCTCCTTGAGTGTCATTTTTTCTAATCTCAACATATTCTCGTTAACATAATATATATATAGTTTAGCTAATATGCGAACCATAGATATCAAAGTTTTACTGTAAATAAAAATTTTAAATTTTTTATTTTAATAAATAATTAAATATAAAATAAATAAATTGAAAATAACTTTTGTACAAGATGTCTATGGTATGGGTTGTGAGATGGATTGAAGACTTGCGAGTCGAGACGATCGCGCGGATTATATGACTCGAGCAATGGGGAGTGGTATCTGCAAAGACACTCCGACGCTTAAGTCAGAATGGATCTGAGATATATGAAATGAGTGGAATGAGTGACGTACTTGAGGGGACCTCTGGTTCCCCTTTATATAGCTAGTGGTAGTTATCCCATCTTATCTTATCTGGCTAAGATAAGGGAGGTATTTGAATTCGAATGTCGGTTAGAGATTGTAAGATCAATTTGGGCCGTCATCATCTTATCTTATCTCGTTAAAATAAGGGAGGTATTTGAATTCGAATGTTGGGTCAAGATATTGTAAGTTATTGATCTGTCTTTGGCCCGTGAGGATGGCCCAATTTTGGAATTGTCGGGTTCGGTGACCGTTGCGAGAACGGATCCGGAGATCGGGTTTGGAACAGTTGCCCCTGGAGCATGAGAGCATGCTTGCTTGGTCTCAATGCTGAGTTGTTAGGGAGCCCGGTTCTCTGTAGTTTAAGAGACTGTGAGGGGCCTGGAAAGGGCGTGACGTCACCCTGCACCGATTGGTGGGATGTTGGTGAGTTCGGCTTTCCGCGAGTTGGAAGATTGTCAGCTCATGCTTGTTTTGTGTGGCCTTTTTGGGGCCATTATTGTGAACTTATTTTAGGCCTTTTCGTGGGATGATTTCAATACTTTATTTATTTAGCTTATTTGGATAACCGTTTTGTTAACCTCAGAGGTGATCGATTTCTGGGTGTAGCCGTCTTACTTATTTGGATATCCGTTTTGTTGTTTGGATATCCGTTCTATTGGCCTCGGGGTAATCGATCCCCAGGCCGCTATTTTTTGTTATTTGGATATCCGTTTTGTTATTTGGATATCCGTTCTGTTGGCTTCGGGGTGATCGATACCTGGGCTGCCTTTTTTGATATTTGGATATCCGTTCTGTTATTTGGATATCTGTTTTGTTGGTCTCGGGGTGATCGATTCCTAGGTAGCCGTTTACTTATTTGGATATCCATTTTGTTGGCCTCGGGGTGATTGATCCTCAGGTAGCCGTTTACTTATTTGGATATCCGTTTTGTTATTTGGATATCTATTTTGTTGGTCTCGGGGTGATCGATTTTCGGGTAGCCGTTTACTTATTTGAATATCCGTTTTGTTGTTTCGGGGTGATCGATTCCCGGGTAGCCGTTTACTTATTTGGATATCCATTTTTGTTATTTGGATATCTGTTCTATTGGCATCGGGATGATCGATCCCCGGGTTGCCGTTTACTTATTTGGATGTCCATTTTTATTATTTGGATATCCATTCTATTGGCCTTGGGGTGATCAATCCCCGGGTAGCCGTTTACTTATTTGGATATCCGATTTTGTTATTTGGATATCTGTTCTATTGGCCTAGGGGTGATCGATCCCCGGGCCACCATTTTTTGTTATTCGGATACCTGTTATTTTATTTAGATATCTGTTTTGTTGGCTTCGGGGTGATCAATTCCCAGGTAGCCGTTTACTATTTGCATATCCGTTCTATTGGCCTCGGGGTAATCGATTCTCAGGCCACCATTTTTTGTTATTTGGATATCCGTTTCGCTGGTCTCGGGGTGATCGATTCTTGGGTAGCCGTTTACTTATTTAGATATCTGTTTTGTTATTTGGATATCCGTTTTGTTGGCCTCGGGGTGATCGATCCCCAGGTTGCCGTTTACTTATTTAGATATCTGTAACACCATAATTACCCTAAGCCTTACCTCATGCCCTAAAGCAAAGGATAATTAAAGGTCACTACAATTCTAAGGCTTATACGATATATATAAAGGAATAATAATACTAGAAGTCCGATGAAGAAATACAGCTCAAAATAGAATTAGAAACACGCGAAGTGTTCACACGATAACTAAAAGCGTAAAGAACAAGATGTATAAGATAAGGACGCAAAATATCACAAGAAGTATAAACATATATATGAGTAATATAGACAAAAGAATGCTAGCCGCAGCTCGCGGAGTTTGGGCCGACTAGTCATATACAGACATAACAGAGTGTTTGATTTAAAACAGCATATAAATCTTGTCTCTCGAGTTTAGCCTCTTAGGCAACCAAGTATAAGGTACAAAAGTGAGAGAACTACAACATAATAACCAAAAGATATAAAAGATAGCAAAAGATCCTCCGCTCCATCACTATCTCGTAACTTACTGAGGTGAGTTACGACCTGCATCTGAAAAACAACATATGGTATGAGAACTAGAGGTTCTCAGTGTGGTAATAGTGTCCAATATGTAAGATATAAGGTTCCGGGACACTAATATGTAAGATATAAGGTTCCGGTTCATATAGATTACAAATATTCAAGCTTAAATAAA
This sequence comes from Arachis ipaensis, assembly GCF_059453495.1. Classification (NCBI taxonomy): domain Eukaryota; kingdom Viridiplantae; phylum Streptophyta; class Magnoliopsida; order Fabales; family Fabaceae; genus Arachis; species Arachis ipaensis. The sequence continues at coordinate 72,099,185 of NC_142442.1, read as the reverse complement.
TAAATTAATTAAACTATAAACCATAAATAGGGTTATCTAAACTTAGGGGATTTCTAACTAATACCAATCACACCGCTGTATCTCACAGCCTTTGCCAACCTAACTTCTGTGCGATCCCATCGTCGCCTCCTACCGAGCTTCCTCAATCCCAGACAATCACAAGTATATGCAAACAAGTAATACACAGGTAATATTCATGTATAGTAAGTAATTTAAGAAGCAAGTAGGCATATTATACATTTAAGCAAACTGCAAGTAATCAAAGCAAACGAGCACATAAGAGATGCATATGATGAATGCCTGTCCTATTGGCTATGATATCACATGTCGGTTATAGTACCAAACTCGACACAAATTCGGTCGGCAACTCCCGGATTAGTCTCTCTGTTGCGCATACCCAGGAGGAATAATTTCGAGGGATGAGTACCTTACCACCTTCCCCATTCAGAGGGAAACGTTCCGAGGGAGAGTGCCCTACCACCTTCCTCTGGATGTCTGATGAGCGGATAATTTATACGCTTTTTGGCATTGTTTTTAGTATGTTTTAGTATATTTTAGTTAGTTTTTATTATATTTTTATTAGTTTTTAAATAAAAATCACTCTTCTGGACTTTACTATGAGTTTGTGTATTTTTTTTTGTGATTTCAGGTATTTTCTGGCTGAAATTGAGGGACCTGAGCGAAAATCTGATTCAGAGGCTGAAAAAGGACTGCAGATGCTGTTGGATTCTGACCTCCCTGCACTCGAAGTAGATTTTCTGAAGCTACAGAAGCCCAATTGGCGCGCTCTTAATTGTGTTAGAAAGTAGACATCCTGGGCTTTCCAGCAATATATAATAGTCCATACTTTGCCCGAGATTTGATGGCCCAAACTGGCGTTTCAAGTCAGCACAAAAATTCTGGCGTCAAAACGCCAAAACTGGCATAAAAGCTGAAGTTAAACGCCCAAACTGGCACAAAAGTTGGCGTTTAACTCCAAGAAAAGTCTCTACACATGGAAGCTTCAATTCTCAGCCCAAGCACACACCAAGTGGGCCCGGAAGAAGATTTCTGCATTAATTACTTATTTCTGTAAACCCTAGGCTACTAGTTCTCTATAAATAGGACCCTTTACTATTGTATTTTCACCTTTGATAAGTCTTATGCTATCTTAGACGCTTTTGGAGGCTGGCCTCACGGCCATGCCTAGATCTTGTTCTTATGTATTTTCAACGGTGGAGTTTCTACACACCATAGATTAAGGTGTGGAGCTCTGCTGTTCTTCATAAATTAATACAAGTACTATTGTTTTTCTATTCAACTCAAGTCTATTTCTTCTCCAAGATATTCATTCGCACCCAAGAACATGATGAATGTGATGATTATGTGACACTCATCACCATTCTTACCTATGAACGTGTGACTGACAACCACTTCTGTTCTACATGCAAACAAGCTTGAATGTGTATCTCTTGGGTTTCTAATATAATATTAGAACCTTCGTGGTATAGGCTAGAATTATTGGCGGCCATTCCTGAGATCCGGAACGTCTAAACCTTGTCTGTGGTATTCTGAGTAGGATCTGGGAAGGGATGACTGTGATGAGCTTCAAACTCGCGAGTGTTGGGCGTGTGACAGACGCAAAATGATCAATGGATCCTATTCAAACATGATCGAGAACCGACAGATGATTAGCCGTGCAGTGACAGCGTGCGTAGAACATTTTCACTGAGAGGACGGGAAGTAGCCATTGACAACGGTGATGCCTAACATAAAGCTTGCCATGGAAAGGAGTATGAATGATTGGATGAAGGCAATAGGAAAGCAGAAGTTTAGGGGGAACAAAGCATCTTCATACGCTTATCTGAAATTCCTACCAATGAATTACATAAGTATCTCTATCTTTATCTTATTTTATGTTTTATTCATTTTTTAATTATCAATCCTCCATAACCATTTGAATCCGCCTGACTGAGATTTACAAGATGACCATAGCTTGCTTCAAGCCGGCAATCTCCGTGGGATCGACCCTTACTCACATAAGGTATTACTTGGACGACCCAGTGCACTTGCTGGTTAGTTGTGCATGATTGTGACTAAGTGTGATTCACGTTTGAGAGCTCCAAGTCTTTGGCACCATTGTTGATGATAACAATTTCGTGCACCAAGTTTTTGGCGCCGTTACCGGGGATTGTTCGAGTTTGGACAACTGACGGTTCATCTTGTTGCTTAGATTAGGTACTTTTCTTTTTATTTTTTAGAATTTTTAAGAATGAATTCTAGAGTTTCAAGGTGATGTTCTTATCATCACAAAAGCTGATTGATTCTCATCAATTTAGCTGCTGAATGTAATGTCCTGCTGAAGCTTTAGACTAACATTGCATGATTCCTGGAATTCTTATTAGAAGTTTTGAATTTCTTTATTCTCTTTTCCATATGATTTTCGAAAAATCACAAAAAAAATTTATAAAATCATAAAAATAAAAAATATTTTATGTATCTTAGTGTCAATTTTTAAGTTTGGTGTCTTGCATGCATTGTTTATTTGATCTTAATTGCATTTTTTATTGTTTCTCATCGTTAAAAATTCAAAAATATGTTCAAAATTGTGTCTTTTCAAGTCAATAATACAAAGAATTGAAGATTCAGAACATTCAGCAGAGGAATTAAACAGAAAAATCTGGGCGTTCAAAACGCCCAGTGAAGAAGGAAAACTGGCGTTTAAACGCTAGCCAGGGTACCTGGCTGGGCGTTTAACACCCCAAAAGGTAGCATTTTGGGCGTTAAACGCTAGAATGGATACCATTCTGGGCGTTTAACGCCAGGAGGACACTAGAGGGAAGATTTTGTTTTTAATTCAAATTTTTTTCAAATCTTCATAATTTTTCAAAATCATATCTTTTCAATCATATCTCTTCAAAATAAATTTCTTTTCATTTTTTTAATTTATTATTATTTTCGAAAATCTTTGCTACAATTAATGATTTACTTCAAAATTTTCAAGTTGTTACTTGCCTATTAAGAAAGGATCAAATTTTAAATTTTAAGAATCATATCTTTTAATTTCTTGTTAGTCAAGTAATCAACTTTAATTTTAAAACTTTCTTTTTTTTAAATTGATTTTCAATCATATCTTCTCAATCATATCTTTTCAATCACATCTTTTTCAAAATTAACTCTCAATCATATCTTTTTAATTTCTAATTTCAAAATCTTTTTCAAAAATCACTTAATTTCTTTCCCAATCTTAATTTTCGAAAATCTCAATCAAATTTTCAAATTTCTTTTTATTATTTCAAAATCTTTTTAATTTATTTTCAAAAATTCTTCCCCTCTTCTCACATCCTTCTATTTAAGGGACTAACACTCCTCCTCAAGGTGCAATTCGAACTATATCCCTCTTGATAAGTTCAAATTCTCTTCTATCTACCTCCTCCTTCTATTCTTCTTTTCCTCTGACACCTCAAGGAATCTCTATACTGTGACATAGAGGATTTCCTACTTTCTTGTTCTCTTCTCTTTCATATGAGCAGGAGCAAAGATAAAGGCATACTTGTTCAAGCTGATCCTGAACCTGAAAGGACCTTGAAGAGAAAGCTAAGAGAAGCTAAAGCATAATTCTCTCTAGAGGACCTAACAGAGCTTTTCAAACAAGAAGAAGCCATGGCAGCCAAAAACAACAACAATGCCAACAATGCAAGGAAGGTGCTTGGTGACTTTACTGCACCTACTCCCGACTTCTATGGGAGAAGCATCTCAATCCCTGCCATTGGAGCAAACAAATTTAAGCTTAAGCCTCAATTAGTTTCTCTAATGCAACAGAATTGCAAGTTTCATGGACTTCCATTGGAAGATCCTCATCAGTTCTTAGCTGAATTCTTGCAAATCTGTGACACTGTCAAGACCAATGGGGTTGACCCTGAAGTCTACAGACTTATGCTCTTCCCTTTTGCTGTAAGAGACGGAGCTAGGACATGGTTGGACTCACAACCTAAAGAAAGCCTGAACTCTTGGAAAAATCTAGTCAATGCCTTCTTGGCAAAGTTCTTTCCACCTTAAAAATTGAGTAAGCTTAGAGTGGAAGTCCAAACCTTCAGACAAAAGAAAGGTGAATCCCTCTATGAAGCTTGGGAAAAATACAAGCAATTGATCAGAATATGTCCTTCTGACATGCTTTCAGAATGGAGTATCATAGGTATATTCTATGATGGTCTGTCTGAACTATCCAAGATGTCATTGGATAGCTCTGCTGGAGGATCTCTTCATCTGAAGAAGACGCCTGCAGAAGCTCAGAAACTCATTGAAATGGTTGCAAATAACCAATTTATGTACACTTCTGAAAGGAATCCTGTGAATAGTGGGACAACTCAGAAGAAAGGAGTTCTTGAGATTGATACTCTAAATGCCATATTGGCTCAGAATAAGATATTGACTTAACAAGTCAATATGATTTCTCAGAGTCTGTCTGGAATGCAAGCAGCAACAGGCAGTACTAAGGAAGCTTCCTCTGAAGAAGAAGCTTATGATCCTGAGGACCCAGCAATGGAAGAGGTGAATTACATGGGAGAACCCTATGGAAACACCTATAATCCTTCATGGAGAAATCATCCAAATCTCTCATGGAAGGATCAACAGAGACCTCAACAAGGTTTCAACAACAATAATGGTGCAAGAAACAAGTTTAGCAATAGCAAGCCTTTTCCATCATCTTCTCAGCAACAGACAGATAATTCTAAGCAGAGCCACTCTGACTTAGCAACCATTATCTCTGATATAATCAAAACCACTCAAAGTTTCATGACTGAAACAAGGTCCTCTATTAGAAATTTGGAGGCACAAGTGGGTCAGCTAAGTAAGAAAATTACTGAACTCCCTCCTAGTACTCTCCCAAGCAATACAGAAGAGAATCCAAAAAGAGAGTGCAAGGCCATAACCACAACCCCCACGGCCGAACCTAGAGAGGAGGAAGAGGCAGTGATCTCCACTGAGGAAGACCTCAATGGACGTCCACTGGCCTCCATGGAGTTCCCTGAGGAGGAACCATGGGAATCTAAGGCTCACACAAAGACCATAGAGATTCCATTGAATTTACTTCTACCATTCATGAGCTTTGATGAGTGTTCTTCCTCTGAAGAGGATGAAGATGTTACTGAAGAGCAAGTTGCTAAGTACCTTAGAGCAATCATGAAGCTAAATGCCAGGTTGTTTGGTAATGAGACTTAGGAGGATGAACCTCCATTGCTCATCAAAGAACTGGATGACTTGACTAGGCAGAAATTACCTCTGAAGAGACAAGACCCTGGAAAATTCTTAATCCCTTGTACCATAGGCACCATGACCTTTGAGAAGGCTCTGTGTGACCTGGGGTCAAGTATAAATCTCATGCCTCTCTCTGTAATGGAGAAGCTAGGGATCCTTGAGGTACAAGCTGCAAGAATCTCACTAGAGATGGCAGACAATTCAAGGAAACAGGCTTATGGACTTGTAGAGGATGTCTTGGTAAAGGTTGAAGGCCACTACATCTCTGCTGACTTCATAATCCTAGAGACTGGGAAGTGTATGGATGAATCCATCATCCTTGGCAGACCCTTCCTAGCCATAGCAAAAGCTGTGATTGATGTTGATAGAGGAGAATTGATCATTCAAGTGAATGAAGACTCCCTTGTGTTTAAAGCTCAAGGATATCCCTCTGTAACCATGGAGAGGAAGCATGAAGAGCTTCTCTCAATACAGAGTCAAACAGATCCCCCACAGTCAAACTCTAAGTTTGTTGTTGGGAGGTTCCAACATTGCTCTAAACATCTGTGAGGCTCCATGAGAGCCCATTGTCAAGCTATTGACATTAAAGAAGCGCTTGTTGGGAGGCAACCCAATCTTTAATTATCTATGTTAAATTTCTATTTTCTTTTGTTATTTTATGTTTTTTGTAGGTTGATGATCAGGTGAAGTCACAAAAACAATTGAAAAAGCAAAAACAGAAGGAAAAACAGTATTAAAAATAGAACACCCTGGAGGAGAAGCTGACTGGCGTTTAAACGCCAGTAAGGGTAGCAGAATGGGCGTTAAACGCCCAGTCTGGCACCATTTTGGGCGTTTAACGCCAGAAATGGGCACCAGACTGGTGTTTAACGCCAGGAATGGGCAAGAAGCTGGCGTTAAATGCCAGAAATGGGCAGCAGCCTGGCGTTTAACACCAGGATTGGCAGAAAGGGGCGTTTTACACGCCACTTGGTACAGGGATGAGATATCCTTGACACCTCAGGATCTGTGGACCCCACAGGATCCCCACCTACCCCACCTCTCTCTCTCTTCTTCACCCATTCACCAATCACCTCAATACCTCTTCCCCAAAAACCCCTCACCTATCAAATCTCACCATTCTCTTCACCACTCACATCCATCCTTCATAAAACCCCACTTACCTCACCATTCAAATTTAAACCACTTTCCCACCCAAACCCACCCATAATGGCTGAACCATACCCCCCATATCCACTCCTATATAAATCCATCTTCACTACTTCATTTTCACACAACATACACACTACTTCTCCCCCTTGGCCGAAACACTAAGCCCCCTCCATCTCCTCTATTTCTTCTTCTTCTACTCTCTTCTTTCTTCTTTTACTCAAGGACGAGCAAACCTTCTAAGTTTAGTGTGGTAAAAGCGTTGTTTTTTGTTTTTCCATAACCATTTATGGCACCAAAGGCCGGAGAAATCTCTAGAAAGAGGAAAGGGAAGGCAAAAGCTTCCACCTCCGAGTCATGGGAGATGGAGAGATTCCTCTCAAGGGTGCATCAAGACCACTTCTATGAAGTTGTGGCCAAGAAGAAGGTGATCCCCGAGGTCCCTTTTAAGCTCAAAAAGAATGAGTATCCGGAGATCCGACATGAGATCCGAAGAAGAGGTTGGGAAGTTCTTACCAACCCCATTCAACAAGTCAGAATCTTAATGGTTCAAGAGTTCTATGCCAATGCATGGATCACCAAGAACCATGATCAAAGTGTGAACCCGGATCCTAAGAATTGGCTTACAATGGTTCAGGGGAAATACTTAGATTTTAGTCCGGAAAATGTAAGGTTGGCATTCAACTTGCCTAAGATGCAAGGAGATGCACACCCCTACACTAGAAGGGTCAACTTTGATCAAAGGTTGGACCAAGTCCTCATGGACATCTGTGAAGAGGGCGCCCAATGGAAGAGAGATTCAAGAGGGAAGCTGGTTCAACTAAGAAGGCATGACCTCAAGCCCGTTGCTAGGGGATGGTTGGAGTTCATCCAACGCTCAATCATTCCCACTAGCAACCGGTCTGAAGTTACTATAGACCGGGCTATCATGATCCATAGTATCATGATTGGAGAGGAAGTAGAAGTTCATGAGGTTATATCCCAAGAACTCTACAAGGTGGCAGACAAGTCCTCTACTTTGGCAAGGTTAGCCTTCCCTTATCTTATTTGTCACCTCTGCAATTCGGTTGGAATTTACATAGAAGGAGACATTCTCATTGATGAGGACAAGCCCATCAGTAAGAAAATGATGGAGCAAATAAGAGAACTTCACCAAGAGCATGAGGAAATTCCTCATCATGAAATCACTGAGATACCTCAAGGGATGCATTTTCCTCCACAAAACTATTGGGAGCAAATCAACACCTCCCTAGGAGAATTAAGTTCCAATATGGGACAACTAAGGGTGGAGCACCAAGAGCATTCCATCCTCCTCCATGAAATTAGAAAAGACCAAAGAACCATGAGAGAGGAGCAACAAAGGCAAGGAAGAGACATTGAGGAGCTCAAGCACTCCATTAGATCTTCAAGAGGAAGAACAAGCCACCATCACTAAGGTGGACCCGTTCTTTAATCTCCTTGTTCTTTATTTTCTGTTTTTCGAAAATTATACTTTATGTTTATCTATGTTTGTGTCTTTATTACATGATCGTTAGTGTTTTAATGTCTATGCCTTGAAGCTATGAAAATGAATCCATCACCTTTCTTAAATGAAAAATATTTTTAATTGAAAAAGAAAAAGAAGTGCATGAATTTCAAATTTTAAAACAGTTTAGTTATGTTGATGTGGTGGCAAAACTATTGTTTTTCTGAATGAATGCTTGAACAGTGCATATTTTTTGAATTTGTTGATTCATGAATGTTAAAATTTTTGGCTCTTAAAAGAATGATGGAAAAAGGAGAAATGTTATTTGATGATCTGAAAAACCATAAAATTGATTCTTGAAGCAAGAAAAAGTAGTGAAAAGCTTGCAGAAAAAATATATATATGCGAAAAAAAAGAGAGAGAAAAGAAAAAGAAAAAGCAAGCAGAAAAATCCAATAGCCCTTTAAACCAAAAGGCAAGGGTAAAATAAAAAAAAAAAGAAAAAAGATCCAAGGCTTTGAGCATCAATGGATAGGAGGGCCCACAGGAATAAAATCCTGGCCTAAGCGGCTAAACCAAGCTGTCCCTAACCATGTGCTTGTGGCGTGAAAGTGTCAAGTGAAAACTTGAGACTGAGCGGTTAAACTCGTGGTCCAAAGCAAAAAGAGTGTGCTTAAGAGCTCTGGACACTTCTAATTGGGGACTCTAGCAAAGCTGAGTCACAATCTGAAAAGGTTCACCTAGTTATGTGTCTGTGGCATTTATGTATCCGGTGGTAATACTGGAAAACAAAATGCTTAGGGTCACGGCCAAGACTCATAAAGTAGCTGTGTTCAAGAATCAACATACTTAACTAGGAGAATCAATAACACTATCTGGATTCTGAGTTCCTATAGAAGCCAATCATTCTGAACCTCAAAGGATAAAGTGAGATGCCAAAACTGTTCAGAAGCAAAAAGCTAATTGCCCCGCTCATCTAATTAATACTGATCTTCATAGATGTTTTTAGAATTTATTGTATATTCTATTCTTTTTTATCCTATATGATTTTCAGTTGCTTGGGGACAAGCAACAATTTAAGTTTGGTGTTGTGATGAGCGGATAATTTATACGCTTTTTGGCATTATTTTTAGTATATTTTAGTTAGTTTTTATTATATTTTTATTAGTTTTTAAATAAAAATCACTCTTCTGGACTTTACTATGAGTTTGTGTGTTTTTCTGTGATTTCAGGTATTTTCTGGCTGAAATTGAGGGACTTGAGCGAAAATCTTATTCAGAGGCTGAAAAAGGACTGCAGATGCTGTTGGATTCTGACCTCCCTGCACTCGAAGTGGATTTTCCGGAGCTACAAAAGCTCAATTGGCACGCTCTCAATTGCGTTGGAAAGTAGACATCCTGGGCTTTCCAGCAATATATAATAGTTCATACTTTGCCTGAGATTTGATGGCCCAAACCGGCATTTCAAGTCAGCACAAAAATTCAGGTGTCAAAACGCCAGAACTGGCATAAAAGCTGGAGTTAAACGCCCAAACTGGCACAAAAGTTGGTGTTTAACTCCAAGAAAAGTTTCTACACATGGAAGCTTCAATGCTCAGCCCAAGCACACACCAAGTGGGCCCGGAAGAAGATTTCTGCATTAATTACTTATTTCTGTAAACCATAGGCTACTAGTTCTCTATAAATAGGACCCTTTACTATTGTATTTTCGCCTTTGATAAGTCTTATGCTATCTTAGACGCTTTTGGAGGCTAGCCTCACGGCCATGCCTAGACCTTGTTCTTATGTATTTTCAACGGTGGAGTTTCTACACACCATAGATTAAGGTGTGGAGCTGTGCTGTTCTTCATAAATTAATACAAGTACTATTGTTTTTCTATTCAACTCAAGTCTATTTCTTCTCCAAGATATTCATTCGCACCCAAGAACATGATGAATGTGATGATTATATGACACTCATCACCATTCTTACCTATGAACGTGTGACTGACAACCACTTCCGTTCTACATGCAAACAAGCTTGAATGTGTATCTCTTGGGTTTCTAATCTAATATTAGAACCTTCGTGGTATAGGCTAGAATTATTGGCGGCCATTCCTGAGATTCGGAACGTCTAAACCTTGTATGTGGTATTCTTAGTAGGATCTGGGAAGGGATGACTGTGACGAGCTTCAAACTCGCGAGTGTTGGGCGTGTGACAGACGCAAAAGGATCAATGGATCCTATTCAAACATGATCGAGAACCGACAGATGATTAGCCGTGCGGTGACAGCGTGCGTAGAACATTTTCACTGAGAGGACGGGAAGTAGCCATTGACAACGGTGATGCCCAACATAAAGCTTGCCATGGAAAGGAGTATGAATGATTGGATGAAGGCAATAGGAAAGCAGAAGTTTAGGGGGAACAAAGCAACTTCATACGCTTATCTGAAATTTCTACCAATGAATTACATAAGTATCTCTATCTTTATCTTATTTTATGTTTTATTCATCTTTTAATTATCAATCCTCCATAACCATTTGAATCCGCCTGACTGAGATTTACAAGATGACCATAGCTTGCTTCAAGCCGATAATCTCCGTGGGATCGACCCTTACTCATGTAAGGTATTACTTGGACGACCCAGTGCACTTGCTGGTTGGTTGTGCGGAATTGTGACTAAGTGTGATTCACGTTTGAGAGCTCCAAGTCTTTGGTGCCATTGTTGATGATCACAGTTTCGTGCACCAATGTCATATGATTCCGTGGGATAGTGTCCTACCACCTTGCAACCAGAGAGAAATGTAAGTGGGAAGCCCAGCTTCAATCCTCACATCTCAACGTAGACGGGAGACTGCCATAGACCCTATGTTGGCACTGCTACCTCGACAAGTAGAAGACTGCCACAGCCCTTGCTCGAGGAGCATAGCAACTTACCAAATCAATACATGTCACGTAAGCGGGAGACTGCCACAGCCCTCACATCTGAATAGGTGGGAGACTGCTACAACCCCTATGACGGAGAACAATGTATATCACAATCACATACTCCATCTTAGAGATCACTACTCATAGCACAAGTCTGCTTATACTCATCTCATTAACCATAATCATTCATGTTTCTCAACTTATTGTCACCTCAGCACTCCGCCTAGAAACTTATGCTATTCCACCCACAGAACTTCCCAAGCCTAAATCACCGTCTTCTAAAATTATAACAGAAATTCATCAATTTATTTCACTAACTCATTCTCTTTTATTCTTAGGGCCTAATTAATAATTAATAATCTTAAACGGTTATTAAAGAAGTTTGGAAATCTAGAGAACCCTTAAAAATAAAGAAAAATCATTTTTCAACAAAACAAGGGTCTCGCGTACGCATGGCCTCTGTCCACGTACACATGCTGTTAAAAATGGGTGGTCGCGTACGCAACCCCCTGCTCACATATCCGAGTGTCCCAACTCGAATGGGATGCTCGCGTCGCGTGTTAAATGTTCGCGTACGCAAGCCTTAGCAGACTTAGAAAAATGTTAAAGCTGCAGAAATAAGATTTTTATACCAAACTTTAAACGCTCATAACTTCCTTTACAAAACTCCATTTTTCTCAAACTTGACATCATTTTAAAGATATTAAAATCATCTTTAATTTAAAATAAAATCCAATCAATTTTGAAAACTGAGGCTCAAGTTATGATTCGCCATAGTTCACTAAAAACAGGTTTTTACCAAAAGTGACAATTCTCTAGTTTTCCAAAACTTTCATAACCAAACCAAAATAGAACCTAGTCAATTCAGCACAAACCACTACCACACACTACATTTACCATTCCATTGTACTTCCATCACTTTCACACCTATTTCACTCAATCTTTCTACCATAATTCAACACAAATCCATAATTACAATTCAATATTTCCAACAATCATCAATGCTACATATATCAAATCTTTCATCCAATTAGTCCCATTATCATCAATCAATTCATTCAATTCATTAAATATCCTCAATCATTTGTTTTCAAAAAGAACCATAATAACCGATAATCAATATCATCATCAACATTCATCTTCAAACATCAACACCCAACATCATAACTTATCAAAGTCCTCATACTCATCAATAATCATCATCTACCAACATATATATCATCACATGCAAACTCATTCAACCTCCATCCAAACCATCATCAAGAATAACATGTACATACAAATAATCATACAACTATATCATTCAAACCTATCTTAAAGGCCACTAGCCTAAGTATCCAGAAATATTATATATTACAAAAAGGAAACAAAAACCATACCTTGGCCAATTCCTACGCAACTCAAAACACCAAGCTCAATCTCAAAGCTCCAAAATCATCAAGCTCACTCCAACAAACACCAAATCTCAATCTAACATCATATAATATACAAAAACATCACTAGGGCTAACGTAAAACAACAAACCACAAGAGATTGAAGAGACTTACCTTACCCAACGAGATTAGGGCAAAATCCAATAATATATCAATGCTAGATCACCCCTAAACAACCACAACACAAAAATCTACTCAAAAACAAAACTCAAAAATGCAAAAATGTTAGGGCAAAAAACTAGAGCATGAGACACGAGTTCTTACCAGGAAAGCTTAGAAATGATGGGCTCGGCAAGAGCGATGCGTGGTCGCAAACGGCTCGTCAATCAGAACACCGTAGCTCAAGTTATGAGCGATTAAAGGCAGAAGTGAATAGTGTTCTTTTCTCTCTTCTCTTCTCTTCAATCTCACCATGCTCCCTCTCTCTCTTTTATGGAAAATAACCTGAAAGCTCATTAAACATACATATATATGTTGGGCCTTGGGCCCATTTTAGGCCAGGTCTAACCCGTTAGCATTTTAGGTTTGTTTGGCCGAACTTTGAGTAAAAAACTATAAGATTAGTGCCTGGTTTAAATTATAAATTATGTTTGTCTTTTCAAAACAATAAGTTCACTTTTCAAAATCTTATTTTTATCAATACGTGGTACCGGACAAACTAGAGTCGATACTGCCGGCTTAAGTACCGGTACATATTTTTACAAAAATTTTCCGCAAAAGATACCTTTTCCCACTCAGAAAAATTTATTGAATTCAAATGTCACCTTTTTAGTTTCAAAATAACATTTCCATGTTTTTGAACCTATTCTGGGAAGTTAAAAATTATTATTTTATTGAAACGCTTATTCCGGTTCTTACATTCTCCCCTCCTAATTAGGAATTTTGTCCCCAACATTCGAATCAAGATGTATCCTCCACGAAGCATTCTACTATCCACGTTGTCAACCTAAACAAGTCGTCAAAGAATTTTGTCTACCAAAGTTCTACCGTGTCGATGTTCCCTCTCGCATTCCACTGCGTCACTCTGATTATTTGTCACTAAGAACCCGAATTACTCCACTATATCGAACCAAAATTTTTTTTTAAACCAAATACCACTTTTGTAACATTTTCCAAAACCTTCAAAACAAGTTCAATCTAAACCAGTTCAATGTTAAAGCTTTTTCAAAAGACTAAATAATTATTTAAATCATGATTTTCTTAAATTTATTAAAATTCTTAAATCATAACTTTTCAAGTTGAATCCCTTTTTGATAAGTAAAATTTCAAACCATATTCACAAAATCATAGAACTCACTTTTCTTTTAAACCATATCATTTAAACCAAGAGTTCCGACCTAGTTTCAAAACCAAATTATTTAAACCAAAAGTTCCAAACTAACTTTCAAAAGTTCCATTCTGTTGGCCTCGGGATGATCAATTCTTGGGTAGCAGGTTACTTATTTGGATATCTATTTTATTATTTGGATATCTGTTTTGTTGGCCTCGAGGTGATCGATTCTCGGGCAGTCTTTTACTTATTTGGATATCCGTTTTGTTATTTGAATATCCGTTTTGTTGGCCTCGGGGTCATTGATCCTTGGAGGTAGGCGCGTTTAGTTCTGCCGTCGGAGGGGGCAATGCCTTTGAAAAAATGAATTTCATTTATGGTTTGGGCCTCGTTAAAACCTCCTGATGTGGGTAGGAAAGAATGCCCGATAAGAAAATATACAATTAAACAACTTAAGCAATAAATGAAAGTGAAAAAGGCAAAATATAAAGGGTAAAGAGATAGTCTTAAATTACCTCGATCTTATTGCTTTGGAAGGATGTTTCTACGTATAGTAGCGCCGTCAGTTGGTGGCATTTTAGGATCTCGAGAGCGTGGTCCCGTCTAGTCTTTCGAGCCCGTAGGCTTCTTTTTCGATTACCGTCTTGATTCGATAGAGACCCTCCCAGTTGGGCGTGAGCTTTCCTTCTCCAAAAGTGGGGGACCGATGTCGTTTTGTTGTAAGACGAGGTCTCCTAGTCTAAAGTCTTGTCGTACCGTGCTGCGATTTTACCTTATGCTTGTTCTTTGTTTTAGGGCTAGCTCTCGTAGGTGTGCTTTGCTCCTGACCTCGTCTGCAAGGTCCTGCTTTGCTTCTTCATTGTTTCCTCCCACGGTTCTGTGCGGACTGGGGTCTTGATGTGCATCGAGGTCGGTGAGGAAGATGCCTGCCGCATCTCAGGATCTCTTGCAGAGAGCCGAGCTGGTGTTGTCGCACTCTACCGTGACTTTTTGGTCCCGTGTATCATTTCGATGGTGTCGTTATCGGCCTGAAACTTCATGATTAGGAACTTGGTGAAGATGACGGTGGATAGGTTATTGATCGTCTTTCTTCCGAGGATGATGTTGTAGGTATTGGAGACCTTGAGGACCACAAACTCCGAGAGGATGGTCTTCCTCTAGCTTCTGGTTCTGATGGTTTGTGGTAACACTATGGAACCGTCCAGTTTGAGAAACTTGTCTCTGAGTCTGATAACCGCATTGTGGTAGATTTGCAGATTTTCATCTTGGAGACCCAGCTTGTTGAAGGCTACTCTGAAGAGGATGTTGGAATTAGCTTTGGTGTCGACCAGTATTCTTTTTACAAGTCTGGTTCCGACTTTTACCAAGATGACGAATGGGGCGTCTTCCGCCAAGGTGCCGTGTTGGCAATCATCGAGGGGAAAATATGATCACTGTTGGAATCGAAGAGATTGGTGCTTGGTTTCTTACAATTAGGACTTTGAGATCCTTTTTTAGTGCTAATTTTGTCTTTTTCAGCGCGTCCTTTCCGGTTAACATTACGATTATGGTGGGGTCGGTTTATGGACTTTCTTGGGGGTGCCTGTTGTATCATCCTTGGGTTGCATCCTTCGTGTTCTAATGATCTTTTTCTTTTAGTTCTCCAAGGTTCTCGAATGATTTTGACAAACTCGGAGAGTTTTTTGTCTCAGATGTCTTATTCGAGGGTGTCTTTTAAGTTGAAGAAATATTGGGTTTGATGCTTGTATCCTCGGTGGTAGTTGCAGTACAGGCTCTTGTTGCCGCCTGTCCGTTCCTTTAGCTATTGCGCCTTCGGAAGGATGCCTCGTTCTAATATTTGGTGGTAGATTTTAGTAATGGGAGCGGGTAGGGGGTGTAGTTCAAGAACTTTCCAACCCTGTGTGGTCGGTTGGCGTTCACGGGTTTGGGGTGCTCTTTTGGTGTATCTCTTAGTGGTGGGCTACTACGAGGTGTCGTGTTGCTGTTCTACCATTTGTTGGCGGCCATGACGTAGCTTATCTCTTTGTTGTTTATGTATTCCCTTGTGACACTTTGAATTTTGTGCATGGTCCAAACTGGTTTGATGGTGAGGTATTTTCGGAAGTCTTCATTCATGAGGCCGTTGGTCAGACAAAGACTGGCGACCGAGTCTGTGAGTTCATCGACCGTTAGGCACTCATCATTGAATCTATCGAGGTATTTTCTTGTGGATTCATCTTGTCTTTGGGTGATTCTAAGCAAGATGATGGGGTGTTTTCCTTTGGTGATCCTGGTGGTGAACTAGGCCATGAACTTTCTGGAGATGTCGTGAAAGCTGGCTATGGAGCCGTTTAGGAGGGCATTAAACCATTTGATTGCGAGGCCGGATAAGGTTACTGGGAAGGCCTTCCACTGGACCATGTCGGTGGCTCCTTCTAGATTCATCCTGGCCTCGAAGGCTATTAGGTGTTCTTGGGAATCTTTGGTCCCATCGTATTTCATATCAGTGGGTTTGTCGAAGCCCTTCGGGAGTTTGGCTCTCTAGATTTTTTCCTGACCTTGAAGGCCGTTAGGTGTTCCTGGGGATCTTTGGTCTCATCGTATTTCATATCAGTGGGCTTGTTGAAGCCCTTCGGGATTTTGGCTCTCAAGATTTTTTCTGTGAATGGGGTGACCCACATTATCACGTGCTCGTTTAGTGCTTGTTTGGCCTCCCGATGGTGTCGTCAGTTGTCTTCTATGTGTCGGCGTTCCAGGTCTAGGGAAACACTGTGGTCATGTTGTTTGCTGTGTCGTCGCTTAGGCAACCTGTTGTTCCTAGTATCGCAGTGAGATTAGGTCCTGGAGGTCACTTGGCTTGCGTGTTTTGGGTGATACCGCTCTTTGGATGTGACTCAGCCTTCGAGGTTTTGCACTCTGAGGTATCGTTGTTGGATTATTTGGAATGCCTTCTCTCCTAGGCCATCGGGTGCCCGGGCTTCAGTGGGTGGACGGTTGTCCTCTTTTGGCTACTGCTGGACCGGGGTCGGTTGGCAGTGCACAGTATTTGTTATCTTTCTGTGGGTGAGAGGAATGCTATCCCGGAATTCTAGTGTTGGGCTTTGCGAGTTTGAGCCACGGTGATGGCTTGGGGATTGTTCCTCGAGATTATCTATCATGCCGCCATGATTTGGCAATCCCCGCATCTGTGCAAGAACCTTGAGAACTTTTTTGATCTCTTGGCTCCAGAGAGGTCTGAGCTTGGCAATAGTGGTGGCATTGAAGAGGTCGTTCATGATGAGCTTCCTTATAAACTCCTAGTAAGGTCCGAAAGGGACCATGGTGACAAAGTTGTCATAGGTGAGGCAACGGGTGGCAGAGGTTCGGAACATAGAGTTGAAGAAGGTGGCCTCGTGGGTTTGGAGGAAGAGCTTGAAGAGTTCAGGAAAAGAGGCGACCACGGTGGGCATGGAGCCAAGATAGAAGGAGAAGATGGGGCCATGGCGCTTGGAGAGATGGATGAGGGAGTGGTGGATGAGAGGGTCCAAGAGGTGGAGGTATCCCACTAAAGGGAAGTGAGACTTTGGGCTCGAAGCGTTTGGGATTTCGCCATTGGAGTAGGGCGAAAGTGCATAGAGTGTTATCACTAAGAAGGTGATTGCAAGTTGAAGAAACATTGTTCCTTTTTTCTCTCAATTACAAGCAAGAAATCAAGTGAGTGGGTTTGGGGGTTGCTCCTCGAGGTTCTCCGTCATGCCGCCACAAGTTGGCAGTCCCCACAGACAGCGCCAATGTAAATAAAAATTTTAAATTTTTTATTTTAATAAATAATTAAATATAAAAGATAAATTAAAAATAAATTTTGTACAAGATGTCTCTGGTACAGGTTGTGAGATGGATCGGAGACTTGCGAGTTGAGGCAATCGCCGGATTATCTGACTGGAGCAATGGAGGTGATACCTACAAAGACACTCCGACACTCAAGTCAGGATGGATCTGAGAGGTATGAGGTGAGTAGAATGAGTGACGTACCTAAGGGGGCCTCTGGCTCCCCTTTATATAGCTAGTGGTAGTTATCTCATCTTATCTTATCTGGTTAAGATAAGGGAGGTATTTGAATTCGAATGTTGTGTCAGGATATTGAAAGTTATTGATCCGTTTTTGGACGGTGAGGATGACCCAATCTTGAGATTGTCGGGTTTGGTGACCATTTCGAAAACGGATCCAGAAATCGGGTCCGAAACAAATTTGAATTGATATAATTTCTGTAAAACTTCTTTCATTAGTATCCTTAACATATATATCTTTAGCGTATATATAGCTAAACTATTAACTTAATTTGTCAAGTTTATTTTCACTATTTTTACCAATTGAGCTAGAGCACCTCATCATTTTTTTCATGGCGTATTAATACTTCATTGAATATAGGTATTTATTTTAAAGAACAAAAGTGTTTGCAAAAGTAGTAAATAAATATTTCAATATAAGAGATATCCATTGCAATTGCTTGAAAAATTAACAGTAATTAATGAAAAAAAGAGATACAAAAATTTACTTTTTATGCTGCAAGAAAAAATACAAAAGAATGTATAAAAAAATTCAAAAACAATCCATGTACAATAATAAGCACTTAATATACATCTCACGATATATGATTATCACTCATATATTAAGACACTCCACTTAGAGGTTCCATAAGAAATCATCAGAATAGCGATCGATTTTAGCGACCGAAAAAATTGGTTGCTAATAGCAACTGATTTAGCGATCGATATATAATTTCTAGAACCAGAAAAAATCGGTCACTAATAGCAACCAAATTAGCCGATAAGTTTATTATACAACCAAAATAAAGTTGGTCACTAAATCGGTCACTATTTTTTAATTTAGTGACCGAATTAGCAACCAAAACAAGAGAAGAAACGACTTTAGAATTTTTTGTCACAAAATCAGTCGCTATTTTTTAATTTAGCGACTAATTTTGCAATCAATAGAAAAACAGGGTAAAAATTTGTTTAGTCACTAATTTGGTCGCTAAGGCAATGGCCACTAAATTGGTTGCTAATTATTAAGTTAGCGATCGATTTCAGCGACAAACAAAATCGGTCACTAATAGCAACCGAATTAGCAACAGATAAGTTTATTATACAACCAGAATAAAGTTGGTCGCTAAATCGGTCGCTATTTTTTAATTTAGTGACCGAATTAGCAACCAAGACAAGAGAGGTGACATCTTTGGGATTCTTGGTCACAAAATCGGTCACTATTTTTTAATTTAGCGACCGATTTTACTACCGATAGAGAAATAGGGTAAAAAATTGTTTGGTTGCTAAGACAATGGTCGCTAAATCGGTCATTAATTTAAATAAAATAATATAGTTACTGAATACCCTCACAAATGCTAACTCAATTCACCCATACCATTCTCATTTTCTCCAAACAATTATCGAGTAACCTGCCGGAAGCACAACACCGTCTTCTT
Organism: Arachis ipaensis; assembly: GCF_059453495.1. NCBI lineage: Eukaryota > Viridiplantae > Streptophyta > Magnoliopsida > Fabales > Fabaceae > Arachis > Arachis ipaensis. Next base: position 72,080,283 of record NC_142442.1, on the reverse strand, counting down.
CGTCGCAGCACCGTTTTTGTCATCTTCCGATTCTAGTGCCATCTCCTGAGCTCTCGTCACCGTCATCTTCTGAGATCTCGGCGTCGTCGCCTTCGTCTTTGAGATCTCGGTGGCGTTGGCGTCGCCTGAGTTCGCATATTGTCTCATCAACGTCCAGATTTGACTTTCTCATTGTGATGCCGTCGAAATCCTCTTTATAAACTGATGCAGCATCTGGTTACAGTCACTGCCTCCAGGTTATGCTCTTTTCATTCCTCCATATTTCTGTGTTAGATCCCCTACTCTTACCATTCATCTTTGTTAGGTTACTCTATTTCGCTTCTTTCTTAATCTTGTGTTTGTTTTCAATCAAGTGATGAGAAAATAAAACTGCAATAATATAAAATGGATTCAATCCATGATCACCTGTATTTAAGTCTCTGATGGTTCACTCGCACCTTTTTGTTTCTCCTATTCAGCTTCTTTTTTTTATTATTTTTAAATTTTGTCTTCATGAATTGAAAGCTAAGAGACATGATGATTTTTATATTGGTCCGTGTTTCTGAATTACCGTGACCAACATCTTTTTCCAATCTCTGATCTCTATTAGTGAAATAACAAAACATATTTCCCCTTTTCCCCAAATCTTAGGGTTTTGAATTTTACATCTCAAATTCAACTATTCTGAACCTTCAATTAGTGGTTGCTCTGTGATTTCTTGCATACATTACAGTATACGCTATTTCGATTTAACGTATGAGTAGAAATTTTATTGCGTATGAGAGCTACTACTAATTTGCTATATTGTTCTAACCATAATTGTTGATTTTGTTTTTCGTTTTGTTGAAATTTTCAACTGAAAGTGAATAATATATTCTTAATTTTGGTGGCATTTGGCCCCAACTTGATGCATTAGATGATTGAAGAAACTTTTGCTCAGAAATAGACCCGGTCTTTATTTCGGGTCGGGTAAGGGTATCAAAAATAGACCCGGTCTTTATTTCGGGTCGGGTCTGGGCCATAGCTCGGGTCACCCGAACTGAGCCCGGTGGCTCGGTCATCATACATAATTAATATTTTGTGTTATTAGTAATGGATGATGGCTATTCTTATGTGAAATTTAAATATTGTAAACCTTAATATTTTGTGTTATTAGTCATTATAAGATTATAAGTTAATGTTTTATATTTAAAATGCATAAGACTTTAGACTAATGCATAATATTGTGTTATTTGTATTGATTTAAATATTTGGTATTATTAGATAATATTAGTATTGATTATGGTTATGCTTTAATTTTAGAGAAGGGTTGGTTCTTGTTATATATTTTTAAGTAAATTTTACTATGTGAATTGTGAAATAATGGTTAGAGATTAGGTGATTTTTACATGCTAAAGACTTGGTTTTCAGCCAGTTTTTACCCAGTTTTCACCCGGCCTGAAGGTGTATAGGTTTTATCGGGTTTAGGATCAGGTTAGGGTCTAAAAATTAGGCCCGGTCTATATTTCGGGTCGGATCTGGGTTAAGCCAAACCTGGTGTGACCCGGCCCATGTACACCCGTAGTAGTGCCAATCTTTTCTCTTTTTTAATTCTATCTTCTTTTTTTCCCCTTCTGTTAAATATATCATAGCCTAGCTCAAATCTCTTTTCTGAATTTGTTTTTCCTTTATACTCTTAAGTGTTATAGTTTCTTAAGTGTTTTTCGCTGATGGTAAGGTCAATCCTATAGAAGGTGAACTTTCTAAATCACTGCTGGACAACAACAAATGCTATTTATTGGACTGTGGTGCTGAGGTATTTGGCTGGGTTGGCTGGGTCACACAAGTTGAAGAGCGAAAAGAACCTTGTCTTGCAGCTGAGGTAATGCCACTATAGAATCTTCTTTTTATGCTTTTTATGTTGGTTTAAAGTGGATTAATATATTGAGCTACTAATAATTTCAGGATTTTCTTACAAGCTAGAAATGACCAAAATCTACAAGGATAACCAGGGTCATTCAAGGTTATGAACCACATTTATTTAAGTCTAACTTTGACTCTTGGCCATCAGGATTCTCTAATACTGGTGCTGAGGATGGAAGAGGAAAAGTTGCAGGTGAGTTAATAGATGGTTTTAATTGGTATCTTGATTTAATTTAATTAATACCAGAGAACAATATATGTTGGCATAACTTAATCAATACCAGAAAACACCTACTATTGTGTAATTTCAGGTTTGGCAAATTAATATAATTTTTAAGCATATAGCATTTTAAAAAAATATAAATGATTTAAGCATTTAGCAAAAATCTATATTGTATCACTCTAATTACCCTAAGCCTTACCTCATGCCATAAAGCAAAAGATAATTAAAGGTCACAACAATTGTAAGGCGTATACAATAATATATATAGAAAGAGACAGTAATTCTAGAAGCCTGACGAGGTGAAAATCAGCCAATTAAAAAATTGTAGTAAGAACAGCGTTGTAAGTACAATTCTCAACCAGCAAAAATCCGCTTATCAATTTAGAAAGGGTTGTCACAAAGTTTAGAATAAAATACTGGGAGTATGAATCCTAGGTCGTCTCCCAATGAGTTGACAAAAGAGTGCTATTTTATTAGTTAGGAATTTTCTGAGAATTTTTAGAGTTGGAGAACGGGAAATTAAAATAATAATTAATTAAAGCAATGAGAATTAGCAAGAGAATTTATATAATCAATTAAAAAACCTTGACCGGGGGAATGATTAATTGGAAGTTCTATCCTTGTTGGATTTTTTCAAGTGTAATGTTAAGAGGTTGTTGTTCTACTTAGTCATCCCTTACCTGATAAGGGAATGTCAAGTAACTAACTAACTAACTAACTAACTATAAACCTCAGGTCCTGATCCTCTCCCCAAGAAAGGATTAGAGTTAGAGACTAGAGAGCTAGCCAACAACTTCCAATTAAAATTAACACTTGAGTATTCCAACTCAAGGGTCTCCTTTTAATCAACCTCCAAGTCAAGTTGGAGGTCTACTCCATTGACATGAATGTAAATTTCATAAATGAATAAGAAGAAGACATGATAAATTAAATAAAATAGGAATTGAAAATTAATTAAAACTAAAAATAGTTCTTTGTATTAATAAATCCCAAAATGCAACATACGTATCTGAACAGGATCAATAAGTAATCAAAAGAGTAAAGGAATAAGAAGGCAAACTAGAATAATAGTGACTTCAACGGAGGTAGTGATTCTTCTCAATATCCAAAGCAAAGCATAAAATTCTAAAACTATGAATATAAAGGAAACCTAGAGGAGGTAGTAATTTCTCTCTAAGATTCAAAACTAAAACTAAAACTATGCGAATGAGAATGTGTCCCGAGTCTCGGATTGTCCCCTGGCTCTAGTCTGTGTTTCTGGGCCAAAAACTGGGTCCAAACTCGGCCCAAAATCACCCCTAGCATTTTCTGCGATTTCTGCAGGTGGCACATGTCACGCATACGCGTCAGTCACGCGTGCACATCGTTTGGCGATTTTCCTTGTCACGCGTACACGTCAGGCACGTGCACGCGTCGCCGTACGAACTCCAATGCACGCGCACGCGTGAGCCATGCCTGCGTGTCACTCCTCGCTAGTTGTCTCCTTTATTTCTTGTGCTCCTTCCTTTTACACAAGCTTCCTCTCCATCCTCTAAGCCATTTCTGCCCTACATAGCCTAAAAACACTTAACGTATAGATCACGGCATTGAATGGTATAAAGAGGGATAAAAAATATAAAATTTAAAGGCTTAGAAAGCTAGTTTTCAATCATAGAACAAAATTGGGAAGGAATTATAAAATCATGCAATTCATTTGAATAAGTGTGCAAAGACTTGATAAAAACCACTCAATTGAGTACAAGATAAACCATAAAATAGCGGTTTATCAACCTTCCCACACTTAAACATTAGCATGTCCTCATGCTAAGCTCAAAGAGATAAAATGGATGAATGGGGAAAAGTAAGACTCATGAGATGCAACCTATGTATGCAACTATATGCTAAGATGATACTATCTACTTGGTTAAAAGTAAATAAGCTCTTCAAGACAAAAATAAATCAGATTCCACTAATTCAAATCACACAATAAAAGACAAGTAAACTTGTAAGAAGATAGCTCATGAAAGCAGGGAACATAGAATCAAGCATTGAACCCTCATTGGTAGTGTATATGCACTCCAATCTCTCAAGTGTCTGGGGTTAATCACTCTACTCTTCTCTAGTCATGCTTTCTAAACTTTGTTCTTCATCTAACCAATCAACACAAAATTTAGTATACCAATGCAAACATCATGAGGTCTTTTCAAGGTTGTAATGGGGCTAAGGTAAGGGTGAGGATATATGTATGGCCAAGTGAGCCATAATATGAATCTTTGACTAACCTAAGCTCTTACCTAACATACACACACTCTATATAATTCTAATTCATGCCTAGCTACCTAGAATTTCCACTTTTGTATCACATACTCATGTACCAAATATTTCTTTAATTTTATCACATATGCATTGATCTTTTATTAAACTCAATATTAGGGTAATTTTGTCCCCTTATTTAATAACTTATTTATTTATTTATTTGAGTATATTTTTTTCTTTTTTTCTTTTTATTTTTATTTTTTTTCATAAAAGCAAACATAACATATCAATGCACATGAGTTTTTAATTTTATTTCTGGTCTTACATGAACATGCGCCCAAATTCCAAATATTTTGTTAATGAACCACTGTACACTTTCATCAACCCAAGTTCCCACAATTCCCCACACTTAATTAATACACAATCTCTAACTTAAGCTAACCAAAGATTCACTTGGGGTATTTAATTATTTTTCTGCTCAAGGCTAGTGATGTGGTAAAATATAGAACAAAAGGGGATTAAAAGGCTCAAAGTAGCTAACAAAGGTGATTGAAAGGGTAGGCTATTTGGGATAAGTGAGGTAATAACAAATGATGGCCTCAATCATATGCAAGCATGTAAATATACTAAATAATATATAGAATGGAACAAAATATAGATTACAATCATAGAGAAGAGAACACACAAGAATAAAATATTATGGTTAAATAATGTAACCATGTAATTAAGCTCAAATCTCACGGGTTTTGCGTTCTTAGCTATAATTCATGTTCCAATTTACAGTTTTCAAACAAGTTTAACACAAAATTTTCAATTTAAATTAGTGAAATGCTATGAAAAGGGTCTTGAAAAGAAACTCATTACTTCAACCAAGCAAAACATACATGCAAACAATTATTATCATGCAAACTATCCTATCTAACAAAAGAAAAAGTCAAATGTTGGTATTAAGAGAGAAAAGTTACCTGTGGAAGTCAAGGACTGACCTCCCCACACTTAAGACTTGGCACGGTCCTCCGTGCCATCAGTAAGGAGCAAGGGAGGGCTGGAAGCGTCGCCTCCAGTGTCGGTTCGCCTTGGCTCTCTGTACTACCGGATGAAGGGGAGTCTGGGGTGTCCTTTGGTTCTGGAGATGGGTGTGTACCAACTATGAGGTCCTTCAGATAGTTGTATCTGCGCTTGTTACGGTGCTCCATTTGCTCCATTCGCCGGTCTTGCCGGTCGAACTTCTCAATGATCTGAAGGATCATCTGATGGATGGATGGTGCTTGTGATGTGGATGATGGTGGAGTAGAAGTAGGAGGAGTGTCCAAAGATGGGCCTGCAGGCCGGCTCGCAGAGGGAACTGGTGGCCGGATGTATTTCCTATTCGGGACGTACTGGTCGGCTCTAGGGATGATGACCTTCGTGTCTCCTGCCCGAGATGACACACCTGCTGCATAGACTAAATCTGAAACCAAGGTGGGGAAAGGCAGGTTACTCAAAATCTGTACATGTCCCATGGCATCCCGGATGTGTCGGGGCAGGTTGAGGGGTTGCTCTGTCAGGATACACCAGATAAGGACAGCCATGTTTGCTGTGAAGGTCGTCTTGTGAGTGCTCGGAAAGACATAGTGGGACATAATCTGTGCCTACACGCGAGCCTGTAGGGTGAGTGACTGGGCTGAGATGCTCTTGGGTTTTGAACGATGCTGCCCGTAGATCCACTTGCTGCCAGGTTGGGCTATAACTCCAAGTATGCTATCCCAGTTGTACTGATACATCTGGCACTTACGAGATGCTTCTTGATATGCATCCTATCCCTCTGGACTAGGTGGAAGGTCCAGTGCTCTCTATATGGCACTTTCAGAGATAGGGACTTGTTGCTGACGGACGAAGACAGTCTGTAGAGTACGCAAGTAGAAGTTTGAGTAGAATTCAACTACCCAGGATAAATTGGCCTCTCGCGGCTGCCTCCTAAAAAATCCCCACTGCCTCTTCTCAATTCGGGGCTCCACAAAATCAACAAAGTATGTTGGGACAATGAGTAGATGCTCATTGTTGTAGTTTCTCTCGGCTAGGATGGGGAACATCTGTTCGCAATAACGGTTAGCAAACCGTGTGGAGTCCTAGGTGGGAAAGGCTTTCTCTGATTCATCAACTTTAATGACCCTCTTCACCTGCTTTGTTGGCAGCTTGACACTGGTAGATGGAAGTGCCTTTGCCAGTGTTCTCTTGGTTCCTCTCCTAGCTGGTGGCTTGTCAGTGGCCTTCTCTTTTCCTTTCTTGGTACCCATGTCTAAAGAAAAAAAAGGAAAAGGAGGAATATCAAATATAGATAACTAAAGAACCGGAAGGGAGAAAATTCTAAGTGATAATGAATGCCAAAGGAAAGATGTTAGCTCAAATACATGATAGCTACAACATGTAGGTAAGACATCAATTAAGAGCAATAAGGCAATTCATAATTAAATAGATGCAAGAGGTGAAAGCATGCAAGGAATAGGCATGAGAAGCATAACTCAAGCATCAAAAATTAAATATGCCAATATAGAGAGTAGTTGTATGATGACAATTGTGAATGATAATCCTAAATATATGTGAAGTGCAAGGGTTGTGAAAAAGAGGCATTCAAGTAAAAGAGTAAAACAAAATAGAGTTCAAGATGCCATAAGGGCTTTTTCACAAACACTTGGTGGGAAAGATAGAATAGGAATGAAAATAATATAATCCAAATGTATATGAGAGCCAATTAAAGTAGCAATTGTCAAATCACTCCATATAATAACCACAAGCTTCAGGATAAAAAGGTAATACCCAAATAAAACTCCAATACCAACATAAGAATGCAAGAAGAAGAAAAGAAAAAGAAACCATAGATAAATAAGCTAAAAGAAAAATAGAGAAAAAAGAAACATAAATAAATCCAATAATGAAAAAAATAGATGGGAGGAAGAAAAGAACCTTAATGAAAAAGATGAAGAGGGAAAGAAGAAAGTAGTAGAAAGTAAGAAGGAGTAAGGAAGAAGAAAGAAAGAAAGAAAAAATAATTAGGATTGAAAAGAATTAGGATTGGGGGAGAAGAGATTTGAAATCAGGCGCTGAAGTGGATTAATTTGGCGTGGCATGCGACACGTGTGCGTGCATCACGCGTACACGTAGATCGCGCTAGTTTTAAGTGACACGAACGCGTCAGGGACGCGTACGCGTGACATTGGTTGTGCGAATGGCGCGAAGGCAGCCCTGCGCACGCACAACTCTCTGTTCAGATACGCACGAGAGCCAAAATTGCATATGACGCGTGCGCGTCATGGACGCGCACGCGTGGATGGCCTGGATGGGAAAACGACACGTACGCGTCAGGGACGCGTACGCGTGATGGAGGTTGTGCTCCCAGCACAGTTCCAGCCCCACACCATCATGACTCTCTGGCCATACACCCATTTACGCCGATTTTTAGGGTCACGCGTACGCGTGATGGACGCGTACGCATGAGGGGCCAAAATCACAAGCGACGCGTACGCGTGGTCTTGCTTGTGCCTAAGGCATGCTTCCAGCCCTGCTCCCACGTAACTCTTTATTCCATTCCTTTAGATCACGCACACACATGTGACGCGTACGCGTCGGCAACGCTTGCGCGTCGAGTGCCATTTTTTTTACAGAATGCAAAATGCAGAATGCAGATGAATATGCAAAAATTATGAATGACTACTTATGAAAAAAAAAAGAAAATGACACTAGGAATGAAAAGGAAAAATCATACCATGGTGGGTTGTCTCCCACCTAGCACTTTGCTTTACGTCCTTAAGTTGGATGATCCACAAGCTCAGTCTTCTACTGTTGGTGGATCTTCCAAGAGGAAGATCTCTAGCTCCTTGGTGTTCTTCATCTTCTCACCATGATACAGCTTTAAGCGATGTCCATTAACCTTGATGAATTTGGAGCTTGAAGGATGACTTAGGTGAAAGACTCCGTATGGCTCTGCCTTTTCCACCCTGTAGAGGCCTTCCCATCTTGTACGCAGCTTGCCTGGCATGAGTCTCAACCTTGAGTTGTAAAGGAGAACTAGCTCTCCAGGTCTGAACTCTCTTCTCTTAATATGCTTGTCATGCACAACCTTCACCTTTTCTTTGTACAGTCTGGAGTTGTCATATGCTTCGAGTCGAAGGGTCTCCAGTTCTGCCACTTGTAGCTTCCTTTCAGCACCGGCCTTCTCAAATCCCATGTTGCTTTCCCTTACAGCCCAGAAAGCCTTGTGTTCCACCTCCACTGGGAGGTGACAAGCCTTTCCGTATACTAAGCGGAAGGGACTCATTCCTATGGGCGTCTTGTATGCTGTTCGATAAGCCCAGAGCGCATCAACAAGTCTGGTGCTCCAGTCCTTCCTATGAGGCTTGACTATCTTCTGCAGAATGTGCTTGATCTCTCTGTTAGACACCTCTTCTTGCCTATTGGTCTGGGGATGATAAGCTGTAGCGACCTTGTGAATGATGCCATGTCTCTTTAGTAGGCCTGTCAATCTCCTGTTACAAAAATGAGTGCCTTGATCACTCACGATTGCTCGTGGTGACCCAAAGCGACAGATAATATGATTTCTAACAAAAGAGACAACAGTGTTAGCATCATCAGTACGGGCATGAATTACTTCCACCCATTTAGAAACATAATCTATAGCTAACAGTATATATAAGAAACCACTAGAGTTTGGGAATGGACCCATGAAGTCAATGCCCCAAACATAAAAAATTTCACAGAATAGCATAAGCTGTTGGGGCATCTCATCCCTCTTGGATATATTTCCAAACTTTTGGCATGGGGAACAAGATTTACAGAAGGTAGTAGCATCTTTAAAAAGAGTGGGCCACCAGAATCCATAGTCTAAAATTTTTCTAGCTGTTCTTTGAGGACCAAAATGTCCACCACTCTCAGAAGAGTGGCAGGCCTCTAAAATGGACTGGAAATCTGATTGAGGCACACACCTTTTAATTATCTAGTCAGCACCATACCTCCAAAAATATGGGTCATCCCATATATAATATTTGGACTCGCTTTTCAGCTTGTCCCTTTTATGCTTAGTAAAATTGGGAGGGAAGGTATGACCAACTAGATAATTAGCTATAGGTGCATACCAAGAAACTACTTCAGATATTGCATGTAAGCTGTCAAATGGAAAAGCATCATTAATAGGAGTGGAGTCATCCTTGATGTGCTTAAGGTGACTCAAGTGGTCTGCCACTAAATTCTGGGAACCACTCCTATCATTAATTTCTAAATCAAATTCTTGCAGCAGCAATATCCAACGTATCAACCTTGGTTTGGACTCTTTTTTAGCTAATAAATATTTTAGAGCTGCATGGTCTGAGTACACTACCACCTTAGTACCAAGTAAATAGGCTCATAATTTATCCAGAGCGAAAACAATAGCCAGAAGCTCTTTTTCGGTGGTAGTGTAATTAGACTGAGCAGCGTCTAAGGTCTTGGAAGCATAAGCTATTACGAAAGGATCCTTACCTTCGCGCTGAGCCAGCGCCGCTCCTACTGCATGGTTGGAGGCATCACACATAATCTCAAAAGGCTGGCTCCAGTCTGGTCCTTTCACAATCGGAGCTTGAGTCAAGGCGATCTTCAGCTTATCAAATGCATTCATGCAGTCCTCACTCAGCTCGAACTCAACATCCTTCTGCAGCAGTCTGGATAAAGGCAATGCTACCTTACTGAAGTCCTTGATGAATCTCCGGTAGAAACCTGCATGGCCAAGGAACGAACGGACTTCCCTCACGGAGGAGGGGTAAGGAAAACTAGAAATCACATCTACCTTTGCTGGATCTACAGAAATACCAGTATTAGAAACAACATGTCCTAGTACAATACCTTGTTTTACCATAAAATGATATTTTTCAAAATTTAACACAAGGTTTGAACTAACACACCTGTCTAATACTCTAGCTAAACTATCCAAGCAAAGGCTAAATAAATCACCATAAATGCTAAAATCATCCATGAAAACTTCCATACAACTCTCAATAAGATCAGAGAAAATACTCATCATGCACCTTTGGAAAGTAGCCGGTGCATTACACAAGCCAAAAGGCATCCTCTTGTATGCATACGTTCCAAAGGGACATGTAGAAGTAGTATTCTCCTGATCTTCAGGAGCTATATAAATTTGAAAATAGCCTGTATAACCATCTAAAAAGCAGTAATGTGATTTACCTGATAGGCGATCAAGCATCTGATCAATAAATGGCAAGGGGTAATGATCCTTGCGAGTAGCTTGGTTGAGGCGCTTGTAATCAATGCAAACTCTCCATAAATTTTGCACTCTAGTTGTCAGGAGCTCTCCATGTTCATTCTTTACTGTTGTGACTCCAGACTTCTTGGGCACCACTTGTACTGGGCTGACCCATTCACTATCTGAGATGGGGTAGATAATATCTGCTTCCAGCAGTCTGGTCACTTCCTTCTTGACAACCTCCAAGATGGTAGGATTCAATCTTCTTTGAGGTTGACGGACAGGTCTTGCCCCCTCTTCTAGAAATATCCTGTGCTCACAAACTTGAGGGCTGATGCCTACTATATCTGCCAAGCTCCACCCAATTGCCTTCTTGTGTCTTCTCAGCACACTAAGCAACTGCTCCTCCTGTTGGGAATTGAGTTCCCTTGCAATGATAACTGGGAGCTTCTGATTGACCTCAAGGTAAGAATACTTGAGGTGGGATGGAAGGGGCTTTAATTCCATTCTCTGCTCATGGCTAGGCAATTGATCATCTGGAGCTAATGATAATGGCAAAGTGTTCTCATTGTGTTCAGAGGGTTTCCCCACACTTGCACCTTGTTCCATGTGCCTTTCTTCTACTTCGTCTTGGTGAACTGCAGCTACGGTCTCATCAATGATGTCGCATTGGAAGATGGAATGATCTTCCGAAGGGTGCTTCATAGCTTCATCCAAGTTGAAGCTACGACTTTGCTATCTATCTCAAAAGAGTAAGTCCCTGAGAATGCATTCAACTTGAACTTTGAAGTCTTTAGGAATGGCTTTCCAAGCAGGATGGATGATGGTCTTCCTGAGTCATTAGGGGGAATCTCCAAAATATAGAAGTCAATGGGAAATGTGAGCCCCTTAATGCTCACTAGCACGTCTTCAGCAATTCCAACCACTGTGATTATGCTTTTATCTGCCAAAACAAAACAAGCTGCCGACCTTTTTAAGGGAGGGAGCCTCAAAGCATCATATACAAACAATGACATAATGCTAACACACGCTCCTAAATCACACATACAGTCAGAAAATGTTACACCCCAATGGTACACGTAACCATACATGGCCCTGGATCCCTACATTTTTTTGGTATAGCACCCATTAAAGCAGATATTGAGCTACCTAAGGGAATGGTTTCTAAATCCTGTATTCTATCCTTATGCATGCATAAATCCTTTAAAAACTTCGCATATTTAGGTACTTGGTGAATGGCATCAAAAAGTGGAATGGTTACCTCAACCTTTTTGAAGATTTTCACCATCTTGGGGTCCAGCTCCATCTACTTTCTGGACTTCCTAGCAAGGTGTGGAAAGGGGATATGGATGGTGTCTCTTGCAGCTTCAGCTTCCTTTGGGGTGCTATTCTCTGGTTGAGCTGCCTCTTCTTCAACCATGTCTTGTACTTCGTCCTCTTCTTCAACATCTTCTACCTCAACAACATCTTGAGCTTGAATTTTCTCCTTTGAGCTTGGCTCCTCACGATTCCTCTCTTGTAGTATGGTTCCGAACTTCAAAATGATGGCATTGATGCCACCTTTGGGGTTGGGTATAGGTTTAGAAGGAATTGCACTGGAGCTTGAAGGTTGATTGTTTGAGGCAATCAGTGAATTCATCCGGGAGACGAGAGCCTGTAAAGTAGCATTCAGACCGTTCATGGTTGAGTTAACTGTATTCTGAATGTCTTGCATCATAGCGCGAAACATCTCATCATTAGAAGAAGAAATGGGGTAAGTGATTTGAGGGGCCTACTGTTGGTTGTTCTAAGGCGCTTGGGACTGCCTTTGGTGAGGTGCTCTGTAAGGCTGGTTCTGGTTCTGCTATTGATAGGGAGGATTCTGCTGATACCAGTTTTGCTGATTGTTATTATTATTCCACCTCTGATTTCCCTGGTTGTCTCTGCCTCCTCTGTTATAGTTGTCCCTCTATCCTTCGTTGGAGTTATCGCTCTATCCCTGGTTGGAGTTGTCTTGCCAACCTTGATTGTAGTTTCCACCTTGGTTGTAATTGCCGCCTTGTTGATTGTATTCTTGATTCGGGCGGTCATAGAAATTATGAGTAGCTGCCAAGGTGTTGTCTTCTTATTGGAGCTGTGGGCACTCGTCAGTGTAATGAGTATAATCAGCACATATTCCGCATACTCTTTGAGGAACCAACTGTTGACTGTGTTGTAATGGGGGAGGCTGAGGTTGTTGTTGATTCAGCTGTATCTGCTTCAGTAAGTTGGTCATCTCTCCTAGAGTCTGAGTGAGAGCAATAGTGTCACTGCTAGAGGAAACCTCCACAACAACTTTGGGATGGTTGTTCCTGTGCCTGACATTCCGGGTAGATTCTGCTAGATCGGTGATCAGTTGCCACGCCTCTGTCGCCGTCTTGTACTTCTTCATAGAGCCATTACTTACAGCATCCAATGTAGTCTTATCCTGAGGGTTCAAGCCTTGTGTAAATTAGCTGATCAACACCATTTGTTCAATCTTGTGGTGGGGGCACGAATCTAGGAGATTCCTGAAGCGTTCCCAATATTCGTAAAGGGTCTCTAAGTCACCCTGGATAATGCAGGAAATCTCCTTCCTCATTGTATCTGTAACTTTAGCTGGAAAGTATTTTTCCAGGAACTCCCTTCTAAGCAGATCCCAGTTGGTAACAACTGCTTTAGGTTGAGAGTAGAACCACTCTCTTGCCTTTTCCTAAAGAGAAAACGGGAAGGCAAACAGCAAAATAGTAGTTTCATCTGCACCGTGACGCCTAACAGTTGAGCAGGATGTCTGAAAATCCCTGATAAACCACTATTTTATGGTTTATATTGTGCTTAATTGTATTGTTTTATCAATTCTTTACCCACTTATTCATATGATTGGCATGCATTTATATTTCCTTCCTAAAATTATTACATGATTGAATATTTGCTTCCTAAAGACTTTTAATTATGTATTTTAATTCTCCTTCATTCTATTAGATGCCGTGATCTGTGTGTTAAGTGCTTCAGGCTTTATAGGGCATGAATGACTTAGAGACTGGAAAGGAAGCTTGCAAAAATGGAAGGAACACAAGAAATCAAGGAGATGACCAGCAAGAAGTGACGCGGACGCATGGCTCATGCGACCGCGCGACATAGAGGAAATCGCAGTGACGCGGACGCATGGCTCACGCGACTGCGCGGATTGGAACTGCACAAGTGACGCGGAGGCGTGGACGACGTGCACGCGTGGCAAGGCAAAACGCCGAATGACGCGTCCGCATGAATGACGCGATCACGTGACATGCGCGATCTGCAGAATTCACTGGGGGCAATTTTGGGCCCTGTTTTGATCCAATTTTCGGCCCATAAAAGCAGACTAGAGCCAAGGAACATGCAAAAACAGAGGAAAACAATTCATTACAGATGAATTCTCAGTTTTAGATCTAGTTTTACTCCTCCTCTAGGTTTTCTCTCTACACATTCATAGTTCTTAGGATTTTATTTTTATTGCTTTTCGCACTGGGATATTGAGAAGAGTTATTACCTCCGTCAAGACTTCGTCATTCTCGTTTGTTTTCTTTACCTGTCTCTTACTCTTCCATGTCCTTCGTTTACTTAGAAATATTATTAGATTATTTTTAGAATTTATTAATACGAGAACTATTTTTATTTTTAATTGATCCCTTTGATTATTACTTATCATGTCTTTCTATATTTCCCTTTTATATGTTATGAATTCTACATTTACAATGAGCGAGTAGTTCCATAACTTGGATGGGAGTTGATTGAAGGGAAGACCTTGAGTTGGAATGCTTAAAAGAAAAATTGTAATTGGGTTTATTGTTGGATTACCCTCTAGTCACTGACACCAATCCTTTTCAATTGAGCAGATTGGAACTTATGAATAGAAACAGCTTTCCAACTTGCTTGATTTTCCCTTACCTAGTAAGGGATAACTAAACAGAACAACCCTCAATTATCAATTAATATTGAGAGTACTTCAACAAGAATAGGGCCTCCAACTAATCTACTCCCAGCCAAGGCTTTTATTTAAAATTACACAAATTCTCTAATTTAATTTCCTGTTATTCAACTCAAACCATTTTTTGAAAACATCTGATTAATAAAGTAGCACACCTTACTGCAACTCGTTGGGAGACGACCTGGGACTCATACTCCCAGTATTTTAATTTAAATTTTGTGACAACCCTTCTAAATTGATAAGCAAATTTCTGGTTGGTTAAGAACTGTACTTGCAACGTATCTCTTCTAATAATTTCTTAACACCCCAATTTCCGCCACATCAATTTTTGGCGCCGTTGCCGGGGAGTTGCAATAGAGTGCTAAAGTTATTAATTGGAATTTATTTATTTGCATTTTATTTTATTTTGCTACTATGAGCTGCATGTTTCTTTCGTTAGATGACGCGTTTACTTCCTGATCCAAGATTGCCAGTATTCGATCCTGAGATTGAAAGAACTATTTCACGAATAAGGCAAGTTTGACGTCAGTTAGTCCTCTCTGAGGGCGGATCTGAAACGTCACTTGAGGAAGAAATAGGTTCCCTTTCTGCTGATTCGGTTGATTTACGTGCAGGTGACATGGCAGCACCTAGGAGAATTACTATCCAGGAGGCTGGAGCCCCTGATTTTTCAATGCAACTGTTTCAAGCGCATCACCCAACGGTGGCTACAGACTTTGAAATAAAAATAGCACTGCTCAATTTGATGCCCAAGTTTCATGGCTTACCTGCTCAAGAGCCTATCAAGCACCTTAGAGACTTCCAAGCAGCCTGTTCTACTGTCAGGCGTGATGGTGCAGATGAAACTTCAATTTTGTTAAAAGCCTTCCCATTCTCTCTTGAGGAAAAGGCGAGAGAGTGGTACTACACTCAACCCGCAGCAACTGTATCTGACTGGGATACACTTAGAAGAGAATTTTTGAAAAAATTCTTTCCAGCTGAAGTTACTGATAAACTGAGGAAAGACATCTCCATGATTATTCAGGATGAATCCGAGACTCTCTATGAATACTGGGAGCGCTTCAATAACCTTCTGGAAGCATGCCCCCACCATATGATTGACAAGATAGTGTTGCTCGGCTACGTCACTCAGGGTATGAGGCCCCAAGATAAGACCACATTGGAAAGTGCTAGCAATGGGTCTATGAAAAAATACAAGACCACTAATGAGGCATGGCAATTGATCAGCGACTTAGCTGAATCTACTCAGAATCACAGGCAGAAACAAGGCCGTTTAAAAGCTGTTGCAGAAGTATCCTGTAGCAGAGAGACTGCTGCTCTAACTCAGAGTATCTATGAAATGACCAACTTACTGAAGCAGATGCAATTGAATCAACAACAAAGTCAGCAAGCTCAACCTTCTCCACCACAGCAAAGCCAACAGTTAGTCCCACAGAGAGTTTGCAGAATCTGTGCTGATTATAGCCATTATACTGATGAATGTCCGCAGCTCCAACAGGAAGATAACACCGTGGCAGCCACTCATAACTTCTATGACCGCCCCAACCAAGGGTACAATCAAGGTGGCAGTTACAGCCATGGATGGTGATGAGCGAATATTTTATACGCTTTTTGGGGGTTAATTTCATATAGTTTTTAGTGTGTTTTAGTTAGTTTTTAGTTTATTTTTAGTAGTTTCTAGGCAAAATTCATATTTCTGGACTTTACTATGAGTTTGTGTGTTTTTCTATAATTTCAGGTATTTTCTGGCTGAAATTGAGGGAGCTGAGCAGAAATCTGATTCAGGCTGAAAAAGGACTGCTGATGCTGTTGGATTCTGACCTCCCTGCACTCGGAATGGATTTTCTGGAGCTACAGAACTCTAAATGGCGCGTTTCCAATTGCGTTGGAAAGTAGACATCCAGGGATTTCTAGAAATATATAATAGTCATACTTTGCTCAAGGATAGATGACATAAACTGGCGTTCAACGCCAGTTCCATGTTGCTGTCTGGCGTCCAGCGCCAGAAACAAGTTACAAGTTGGAGTTCAACGCCAGAAAAGGATCCAAAGCTGGCGTTGAACGCCCAAAACAGCCCTATGCACGTGATTAGCTTAAGTCTCAGCCCCATCACACACCAAGTGGTCCCCAAAAGTGGATTTCTGCACTATCCATCTTAGTTTACTCATTTTCTGTAAACCTAGTTTACTAGTCTAGTATTTAAACAACTTTTAGAGACTTGTCTTGTATCTCATGACATTTTAGATCTGAACTTTGTACCTTTTGACGGCATGAGTCTCTAAACTCCATTGTTGGGGGTGAGGAGCTCTGCTGTGTCTCGATGAATTAATGCAAGTATTTCTGTTTTCTATTCAAACATGCGTGTTCCTATCTAAGATATCCATTCGCACTTCAATATGAATGTGATGAACGTGACAATCATCATCATTCCTCCACGAACGCGTGCCTGAAAACCACTTATGTTCCACCGTAGAATGAATGAATATCTCTTAGATCTCTTAATCAGAATCTTTGTGGTATAAGCTAGATTGATGGCAGCATTCAAGAGAATCCGGAAAGTCTAAACCTTGTCTGTGGTATTCTGAGTAGGATTCAGGGATTGAATGACTGTGACGAGCTTCAAACTCACGAGTGCTGGGCGTAGTGACAGACGCAAAAGGATAGTAAATCCTATTCCGGTACGATTGAGAACCTGCAGATGATTAGCCGTGCGGTGACAGTGCATTTGGACCCTTTTCACTAGAAGGATGGATGGTAGCCATTGACAACGGTGATCCACCAACACACAGCTTGCCATAGGAGGACGTGCGTGCGTGAATCAGAAAACAGAGGAAAGCAGAATTTCAGAAGACAAAGCATCTCCAAAACTCCAACATATTCTCCATCATTGCATACAAGTATAATTTGTGTTCTACGCTTTTATTCCTTGCAATCAAATTTGATAAGTGAATTATTTTATTGTTTTCCTGACTAAGATTTACAAGATAACCATAGATTGCTTCAAGCCAACAATCTCCGTGGGATCGACCCTTACTCACGTAAGGTATTACTTGGACGACCCAGTGCACTTGCTGGTTAGTGGTACGAGTTGTAAAAAGTGTGATTTACAAATCGTGTACCAAGTTTTTGGCACCGTTGCTGGGGATTATTTGAGTTTGGACAACTGACGGTTTATTTTGTTGCTTAGATTAGAAAAAATTTTTCTTTTTGGTTTAGAGTCTTTTATTATTTATACCTTGTTAAAACACTTTAAACTTATAGCTCAATTAGCTAGAGCGTGGTGCTTATGTTCTTAGTAATTGGCTAGCCTATTTTTAAAATCTTTTTCAAAAATAATTTTTCTTTGAATAAATCTTGTGCCAAACTTTAAGTTTGGTGTTTTCTTGTTGATTTTTCTTTGTTTTTCGAAAATTTTAGTTTGGTTTTCTAAAAATTTTAAGTTTGGTGTTCTTTCTTCATGTTCTTGTGTTCTTGTGAGTCTTCAAAGTGTTCTTGAGTTTCCTTGTGTCTTGATCTTAAAATTTTTAAGTTTGGTGTTCCTTGGTGTTTTCCCCCCAAAATTTTCGAAAACAAGGAGCATTAGATCTAAAAATTTTAAATCTTGTTTTTCTCTCTCCTCTTTAAATCCAAAAATATCTTTTCTCTCTATTTTAAAGAAAATTTTCGAAATCTACCTTTAAAATTCAGATTTTTATTTCAAAATTTAAAAACTTTTTCAAAAATCATCATATCCTTTTCAAAACTTCCTAACCACTTTCTCTCTCCTCATTTTTTCAAAAATCTTCACCTATTTTTATTTATTTTATTTTAATTTATTTTTTTTTCGAAATAAATAAATAATTAAATAAATAAAAATATTTTCTTCTATTTTACATCATCTCCCTTTTTCCATCATGGACCTAAGCAGAAATGAACAGTCCAGGAGGACTTTGGGGTCATATGCTAACCCCTCTACTGCTTCATATGGGAGTAGTATCTGCATACCCTCCATTGGAGTCAGTAGCTTTGAGTTGAATCCTCAGCTCATTATTATGGTGCAGCAAAGTTGCCAGTATTCCGGTCTTCCACAGGAAGAACCTACAGAGTTTCTGGCACAGTTTTTACAGATTGCTGACACAGTACATGATAAGGAAGTAGATCAGGATGTCTACAGATTATTACTGTTTTCATTTGCTGTAAAAGACCAAGCTAAGAGGTGGTTAAACAACCAACCTAAGGCCAGCATAAGGACATGGAAACAGCTGACAGAAAAATTCATGAATAAATACTTTCCTCCAAAACGGATGACACAGCTAAGGCTGGACATCCAAGGCTTTAAACAAGGAGATAATGAATCTCTTTATGATGCCTGGGAGAGATACAGAGAGATGCTATGAAAATGCCCCTCTGAAATGTTTTCAGAGTGGGTTCAGTTAGACATCTTCTACTATGGGCTTGCAGAAAGAGCTCAGATGTCTCTAGATTACTCAGCTGGTGGATCTATCCACATAAGAAAGACAATTGAAGAAGCTCAAGAGCTCATTGATACAGTTGCCAGAAATCAGCATCTGTACCTAAGCAGTGACCCTTCCATGAAAGAAGAGGTTAAAACAGTAACTGCTGAACTCAGTCCTGTAAAACAAGCTGCTGAATTCAATCAGCAATTGGACTTTCTAACAAAGCAGTTAGCCGAATTCAAGGACAGACTACAAGAGACAAGGATGGCTAATATAAATATGGAAGAATAATTGAAGCAAACAAAGCAGCAGTTGTCAAAACAAATAACAGAAGAATGCCAAGTAGTTCAATTAAGAAGTGGGAAGACATTAAATACCCCACCTCAAGGCAGCAAGAAGCCAAGAAATGAGCAAACCACCTAAAATCCACCTGAGGACAGTAAGAGCCCAGGAAAAAATAATTCTGGCGCTAAAACGCCAGAACTTGGGTGGAAGGCTGGCGCTGAACGCCCAGACCATGCTCAGGACTGGCGTTCAATGCCACAAACAAGCAAGGATCTGGCGTTGAACGCCCAAAAGAAGCACAGTTCTGGCATTCAGACGCCAGGAACAGATGAGGAGCTGGCGTCTAACGTCACTCCAGCTTCTAACTCTGGCACTCAATTGCCAGTGAGGGATCAGACACACACAAGTGCTGATAACAACCCATCTAAAAAGGCTTCTTCAACCACTTCTGTAAGAAATAAACCTACAGCAACTAAGGTTGAGGAATATAAAGCCAAGATACCTTATCCTCAAAAACTCTGCCAAGAGGAGCAGGATAAGCAATTTGCTCGCTTTGCAGATTATCTCAGGACTCTTGAAATAAAGATTCCATTTGCAGAGGCACTTGAGCAAATACCTTCTTATGCCAAGTTCATGAAAGAGATCTTGAGTCATAAGAAGGATTGGAGAGAAACTGAAAGAGTTCTCCTCACTGAAGAATGCAGTGCAGTCATTTTGAAAAGCTTTCCTGAAAAGCTTAAAGACCCTGGGAGTTTTCTGATACCATGCACATTAGAAGGTAATTGCACCAAGATAGCTTTATGTGATCTTGGGGCAAGCATCAACCTAATACCTACATCCACTATCAGAAAGCTTGGTTTAACTGAAGAAGTCAAACCAACCCGGATATGTCTCCAACTTGCTGATGGCTCCATTAAATACCCATCAGGCGTGATTGAAGACATGATTGTCAGAGTTGGGCCATTTGCCTTTCCCACTAACTTTGTAGTGTTGGAAATGGAGGAGCACAAGAGTGCTACTCTCATTCTAGGAAGACCCTTCCTAGCAACTGGACGAACTCTCATTGATGTCCAACAGGGGGAAATAACCCTGAGAGTCAATGATGATGAGTTTAAGTTGAATGCTGTCAAAGCCATGCAGCATCCAGACACATCAAAAGACTGCATGAAAGTTGATCTTATTGACTCTTTGGTAGAAGAGATCAACATGGCTGTGAGTCTCGAATCAGAGTTGGAAGACATCTTTAAAGATGTTCAGCCTGATTTGGAGGATTCAGAGGAAATGAAAGAGCCTCTAAAATTTCCTCTGGAAGAGGAAAAACCTCCTAAACCCGAGCTCAAACCATTACCACCATCCCTGAAATATGCATTTCTGGGAGAAGGTGACACTTTTCCAGTGATCATAAGCTCTGCTTTAAATCCACAGGAAGAGGAAGCACTTATTCAAGTGCTAAGGACACACAAGACAGCTCTTGGGTGGTCCATAGGTGACCTTAAGGGCATAAGCCCAGCTAGATGCATGCACAAAATCTTATTGAAGGATAATGCTAAACCAGTGGTTCAACCACAGAGGCGGCTAAATCCAGCCATGAAGGAAGTGGTGCAGAAAGAGGTCACCAAACTACTGGAGGCTGGGATTATTTATCCTATTTCTGACAGCCCCTGGGTGAGCCCTGTCCAAGTTGTCCCCAAAAAGGGAGGCATGACAGTGGTTCATAATGAAAAGAATGAACTGGTTCCTACAAGAACAGTTACAGGGTGGCGCATGTGTATTGACTACAGAAGGCTCAATACAGCCATCAGAAAGGATCATTTTCCTTTACCATTCATAGACCAGATGCTAGAAAGACTGGCAGGTCACTGAATAACCAACAGCAGACCTCTCAGATCACTTATCCTTCTTCATCTGCTAATGATGAGTTACTACAATCTATTGATTGGAGACAACATGCCATGGAAAATAACCTTAATTCTACTCTAAATGGTCTGAACTCTACCTTGCAAGCTCTTATCTCACAGATTGGATCAATGAATAACTCCAATAACCAGCCTTTGAGCTCCAGTGGAATCCCCTCTCAACCATTACCCAATCCAAAGGGTGGCATCAATGCCATCACCCTAAGGTCCGGAACCACACTGCAGGAGAGGAATCAGGAGGAGCCAAACCCACCAGAACACGCCTCAGCTGAAGAGGTGGTAGAGGTAGAAGATGTTGAAGAGGAAGAGGACATACAGGACATGGTTGATGAAGAAGAAGTTCAACCACGGGAAGAAGCACCAGAGGACGTTGAAGCTGTGAAGGACACCATTCCCATTCCATTTCCACAACTTGCAAGGAAGTCTAGGAAGCAGCTGGAACCTGATCCCAAAATGGTAGAAATATTCAAAAAGGTTGAGGTAACTGTTCCCCTTTTTGATGTTATTCAGCAGGTACCTAAGTACGCAAAGTTTCTAAAAGATTTATGTATATATAAAGATAAAATTAATGAATTTAGAAACTATTCCTTTAGGTAGTTCTATATCTGCTTTAATGGGAGGTATACCTGAAAAGTGTAGTGATCCGGGTCCATGTATGGTTAATTGTGTTATTGGTGGTGTGATATTTTCTGACTGCATGTGTGATTTAGGAGCATGTGTTAGTATAATGTCTTTGTCTATATATGATAATTTGAGGCTCCCTCCCTTAAAAAGGTCGGCAGCTCGTTTTGTGTTAGTAGATAAAAGCATTATTACGGTGGTTGGAATAGCTGAAGATGTACTAGTGGGTATTAATAGGCTCACATTTTCCATTGACTTTTATATCCTGGAGATGCCCCAAAATGACTCAGAGAAGCCATCATCAATCCTACTAGGAAGACCATTCCTGGAGATGCTTTTTCAGGAACATACTCTTTTGAAATAGATGGCCGAGTAGTAATCTTCAATCTGAATGGAGCTATGAAGCATCCTGCGGATGATCATTCTATCCTCCAGTGCGACATCATAGATGAAACCGTGGCTAAAATTCACCAGGAGGAATTTGAAGAGAAGTACATAGGACAAGGTTCGAGTGTGGGGACACTTTCTGAGGACAATGACAGTGCTTTACCATTGTTACCAGCTCCAGACAACCCAGAGCCTAACCATGAGCAGAAGTTAGAATTGAAACCCCTCCCTCCACACCTCAAATATGCTTATCTGGAGGACAAGTAGAAGTTTCCAGTTATCATTGCAAGGAAACTCACTTCTCAACAAGAAGAGCAGCTAGTTAGTGTGCTGAGGAAGCACAAGAAGGCAATTGGTTGGAGTTTGGCAGACATAGTAGGCATCAACCCTCAGGTCTGTGAGCATAGAATATTTTTAGAAGAGAGAGCAAGACCTGTCCATCAACCCAGAGAAGACTGAACCCCACTATCTTAGAGGTTGTCAAGAAGGAAGTGACCAGACTACTGGAGGTAGATATCATCTACCCCATCTTAGACAGTGAATGGGTAAGCCCAGTACAAGTGGTGCCCAAGAAGTCTGGAGTCACTACAGTGAAGAATGAGCATGGAGAGCTCATGGCAACCAGAGTTCAGAACGCCTGGAGGGTTTGCATTGACTATAGACGCCTAAACCAGGCCACTCGTAAGGATCACTATCCTCTTCCATTCATTGATCAAATGCTAGATCACTTGTCAGGTAAATCACATTATTGTTTCTTAGATGGTTACACAGGCTATTTTCAGATTCATATAGCTCATGAAGATCAGGAAAAGACCACTTTTACATGTCCTTTTGGGACTTATGCTTATAAGAGAATGCCCTTTGGCTTGTGCAATGCACCAGCTACTTTCCAAAGGTGCATGATGAGTCTTTTCTCTAATCTTATTGAGGACTGTATGGAGGTTTTTATGGATGACTTTAGTGTATATGGTGATTCCTTCAATCTTTGCTTAGATAGTTTATCTAGAGTGTTAGATAGATGTGTCAGTACAAACCTTGTATTGAATTTTGAAAAATGTCACTTTATGGTTAAACAAGGGATTGTACTAGGACATGTTGTGTCTAATACTGGCATTTCTGTAGATCCAGCAAAGGTGGATGTTATTTCTAGTTTACCTTACCCCTCCTTTGTGAGGGAAGTCCGTTCGTTTCTTGGCCATGCAGGTTTTTACAGGAGATTCATTAAGGACTTTAGTAAGGTAGCTCTTCCCTTATCCAGACTACTGCAGAAAGATATTGAGTTCGAGTTCAGTGAGGATTACAAACAAGCGTTTGATAAGATGAAGACCACCCTGACTCAAGCTCTAATTGTGAGAGGACCAGACTGGAGCCAGCCATTTGAAATAATGTGTGATGCTTCCAACCATGCTGTAGGTGCAGCACTGGCTCAGCGTGAAGGTAAGGACCCCTTTGTAATTGCTTATGCGTCTAAAACTTTAGATGCCGCTCAGTCTAATTATACTACTACTGAGAAAGAGCTTCTTGCTATTGTTTTTGCTCTGGATAAATTCTGAGCCTATTTACTTGGTACGAAAGTAGTAGTGTACTCAGACCACGCAGCTCTAAAGTATCTATTAGCTAAAAAGGAATCCAAACCAAGGCTTATACGTTGGATACTACTACTACAAGAATTTGATTTAGAAATTAAGGATAGGAGTGGTAACCAGAATCTAGTGGCAGACCATTTGAGTCGCCTTGAGCACATTAAGCATGACTCCACTCCTATAGCTGATAATTTCCCATTTGATAACCTGCACGCAGTATCTGAGGTAGTCCCTTGGTATGCACCTGTAGCTAATTATCTAGTTAGCCGCACTTTTCCTCCAAACTTTACTAAGCATCAAAGAGACAAGCTGAAAAGCGAGTCTAAATATTATATATGGGATGACCCATATTTATGGAGATGTGGCACTGACCAGGTAATTAGACGGTGTGTGCCTCAATCAGAATTCCAATCCATTTTAGAGGCCTGCCACTCATCTGAGAGTGGAGGACATTTTGGCCCTCAAAGAACAGCTAGAAAAACCCTAGACTGTAGATTTTGGTGGCCTACTCTTTTTAGAGACGCTGCTGAATTTTGTAAATCTTGTTTCCCATGCCAAAAATTTGGTAATATATCTAAGAGGGATGAGATGCCTCAACAAATTATGCTTTTCTGTGAAGTTTTTGATGTTTGGGGCATTGACTTTATGGGTCCATTTCCAAATTCTAATGGTTACTTTTATATATTGTTAGCTGTGGATTACGTTTCCAAATGGGTGGAAGCAATTCCTACCCGCATTGATGATGCTAACACTGTTGTTTCCTTTGTTAGAAACCACATTATTTGTCGCTTTGGATCCCCACGAGCAATCGTGAGCGATCAAGGCGCCCATTTTTGTAATAGGAGACTAACAAGATTAATGAAGAAGCATGGGATAATTCATAAAGTTGTAACAGCCTACCATCCTCAGACTAATGGGCAAGCCGAGGTGTCAAACAGAGAGATAAAGTGTATCTTGCAGAAGATAGTCAAACCTCATAGGAGAGACTGGAGCACCAGGCTCCAAGATGCACTTTGGGCATACAGAACATCATACAAGACACCCATTGGGATGAGTCCTTTCCGCTTAGTTTATGGAAAAGCTTGCCATCTCTCAGTTGAAGTAGAGCACAAAGCCTTTTGGGCAGTAAAGGAATGCAATATGGGATTTGAAACAGCCGGAGCTGAGAGGAAGTTACAACTGCAAGAATTAGAAAGCCTTCGCCTGGAAGCTTATGAGAACTCAAGGCTGTAAAAAGAGAAGATGAAGGCTGTACATGATAAGCACATCAAGAGGAGAGAGTTCCAACCTGGGGACTTAGTCCTCCTTTACAAATCTAGACTGAGGCTCATGCCAGGCAAGTTGAGCTCAAGATGGGAAGGTCCATACAGAGTAGAAAAGGCTGAACCGTACGGAGTTTTTCACCTAAGTCATCCTTCAAGCTCTGAACTCATTAAAGTTAATGGACATCGTTTAAAGCTATACCATGGTGAGAAGTTGAAGAAAAACAAGGAGCTCGAGATCTTCCTCCTGGAAGATCCACACATAGCCGAAGACTGAGCTAATGGAGCGTCCAACTTACGGACGTTAAAGCAAAGTGCTAGGTGGGAGACAACCCACCATGGTATGATCGTTCTTTTCTTTATTCTTAGTTTTCTTTTCCAATAACTCTTTTCCTTGTTCGCACATTTAGCTTGCATCTACATTTGCATATTTTTATTTAAAAAAAAAATTCACGCGACGCGACTGTATGAATGACGCGTCTGCGTTGCAGGTGGCTCAGAAAGAATAAGAAAGCGATCAGAAAGTCACGCGAGAGCGTGGCTGGAGGCGTGCCTTTGGCACAAATCACCCCACGCGACCGCATCACCCACGCGGCCACGTGACCTGAAAATCGACGTGAAAAGGGTGCATAGCCGAAAGTTATGCTGGACTGGTGCTGGACTAGCGCTAGACGCACAGCTCTTACCACGCGAACGCGTGCCCCATGCGTCCACGTCATATCCCAATATTGGCCACTCACGCGGTCGCGTGACCCACGCGATCGCGTCACCCAAAATTTGGCAAAATTAAGATTTCGAACAGAGAGTTGTGCGAGAGCGAGGCTGCCCTCGCGCCAGTAGCACAAAACGAGTCACGCGTCCGCGTGACCGACGCGACCGCGTGACCGACGCGACCGCGTCGATTAACTTAAAGCACAAGTCGCGCGAACGCGTCACCCACGCGTCCGCGTTGCCTGTGCCGTACAACTTAACCTAATGTGCCAAAATATCTTATCTTTCTCCCCTCAAATCCTACTTTTTCTTTTCCCTCCTTATTTCTTCCTTCTTCCTTCTTCCTTCTTTCTCACATTCTTCTCCCTCTCTCTCATCTCCATTATCAAGGTTTTTCTTTTCTTCTTCTCTTCTTACTTTTCTATTCTTCTTCTTAATTTATGTTTTCTTCTTTTCTTTTCTTTTTACTTTCATTATCCATATTTTATTTTTCTTTTTTTCTTTCTTTTTCTTTGGTGTTTGAACTTATTTGAGTCATTATTTCTCATTATATGCTTGTGGATTGTTGCAAAAATTGTTTGGCAATTATATATTACTTTTTTTAAAGGGTTGCTTGCATGTTCAAATTATTATTTTCAATAGTTTATTCATCATGCATGCTATGTGTTTGTGAAAAAGCCCATATGGCATTATGTATTTTCTACATTATTCTATTCTACTATTCAATACTTGCTTTTCATAAATTCCCTTTACTATTTTATTAATTTAATTTAATTGTCAATACAAACGTGATGGTTAGTTTGTTACGAGTGATAACATATTTAACAAATTAAATGCTTGATCTATGCTACTCATGCCTTTGCCTGCATGCCAATAAACACCTTGCATTTAATTGTCATCAAATGCACTTTCTATATTTCCATTGGTGAACTTTTCACATGTAGTCATGACCATGTGTTAATGACATCCTCTTTATCGTGCATTGATTATCACTTATACCATCCTCTTCCTTGCTCTGTCCTTTTGAATTCATGTTACTTTCTTTTTCCCTTTTCAGGATGGCCAACAAGAAAGGAAAAGAGAAAGCTACTCCCAAACCACCAGCAAGAAGAAGAAAAAAAAGAGCATTAGTGGCAGAGCCTTCTTCAACTGCAGTCAAACCCTCAACAAAAAGAATTAAGAGGATTATAAAGGTTGATGAAAAAGAGAAAGCCTTCCCAGCAAAGGACACTGCGCGATTTCCCAATCGCTACTGTGAGCAGATGTTCCCTATCCTGGCAGAACGGAGCTACAACAACGAATACCTTCTTATCCTCCCACCCAATATTGCTACCTTTGTTGAGCCGCAAATTGAACGAAGACAATGGGGTTTCCTCCAGAGACAGCCAAGGCAGGTCAATCTTTCTTGGGTAGTTGAGTTCTACTCTAATTTCCACCTGCCAACCCTGCAGTCTGTCTATGTACGTCAGAAGCAAGTCTCCATTACAGAAGAGGCCATTCAATAAGCTCTAGATCTTCTCCCTGCTCCAGATGTACCAATTTGACTGGGATGCTGTTCTCAGAGTTATCGCACTACCTGGCAGCAGATGGATCTACGGATACCACCGTTCCCGTCCTAAGGGAATATCGGCTTCAGCACTTACCTTGGAGGCTCGCGTATGGGCACAGATCATGTCCCATTACGTCTTTCCGAGCACTCACGAATCCTCCTTCACTGCAGACATGGCCGTTCTACTATGGTGCATCCTTACAGACCAGCCTCTGAACCTACCAAGACACATTCAGAATGCCATGGGACACGTACAGATTGCGGGCAACTTACCTTTTTCTGCCTTGGTCTTAGATCTCGTCTCAGCAGCCGGAGTCGCCTACAGAGCTGGGGACACCAAAGCCATGCTTCCACGGAATGATTAGTACGTCCCTAACGGGAAATATATTAGACTTCCAGCAGCCACTACTAGCCAGCCTACTGAACCGGCTGAGGAAATTCCTCCTTCCACACCACAAGCACCTACAACAACCCAACTGCTCCAGTAGATACTTGAAAAGTTGGATCAGCAGGAACAGAAAGCAAAGCTAAGAGAGCGCCGTAACAAGCGCCGATTCACATACCTTAAGGAGTTGATTATGGGAAAATTCAAGGACTCAAGCACCCCGGACTCCACTTCCTTTACCAGCATAGGGAGCCAAGACGGTCCCGACTGTGGAGATACTGCTACCAGCCCACCCTTGTTCCTGACAGATGGCACCGAGGACGGTGCAAAGCCTTAAGTGTGGGGAGGTCGGTCAGTACCTGACTTCCGGAGGTAATTTCTCTTCCCTAACACCAATAAATTAGGATATTTAGTTAGTTTTTCTTTTGTAGAATAGGATAAATTGCATAGTAATAGATTAGTTGCATGCATGTTCTACTTGATTGAAAAGACAATAAGTTTCTTCTAAGACCCTATCTTTAGAACAAAATTTCACTAATTTTAATCAAAAATTTTATGTTAAAATTGCTTGAAGTTGTATTTGGAACATGATTTTTGAGCTAAAGAATACACAACCTATGAGATTTGAGCCCAAATGCATGGTTACATTATTTAACCATAATTATTTCATTCTTGTGTGTTTACTTCTCTATGATTATAATCTACATTTTGTTTCATCCTATATGTCCAATATTTAATATATTTATATGTTTGCATATGATTGAGGCCATTACTTGTTTAAACTCACTTATCCAAATTAAGCCTACCTTTTTAATTACCTTTGTTAGCCACTTTGAGCCTTTAAATCCCATTTGTTCTGTATTTTACCACATTACTAGCCTTAAGCGGAAAAATAATTTTATACCCCAATTGAATCTTTGGTTAGCTTAAGATAGAATTGTGTGTGTTAATTAAGTATGGGAAATTGTGGGAACAAAAGATAATAAGGGAATGTGTCATGATAATACAATGGGAATTTGGGTACCTACTCATGTGAAACTATAAGAATTAAAAATCTATGTGCATTGATTAGCTATGTTTATTTTTAGTTTATGTAAAAAAAAATCCAAAAATATTCAATAAATAATTAAGGGGACAAAATTACCCCAATGCTAAGTTAAGAATTCAAAGATCAATGCATGTATGATAAAATTAAAATAAAAAGTTGATACATGAGTATGGAATGTGAAAGAGAAATTTTGGGTAGCTGGGTGTGAATTTTAAGTTATATAGAATATATATATGTTGGGTTGAAGCTTGGGTTAATTAAAGATTCAATTTATAAGCTTACTTAGCCATATATGTATCCTTACCCTTACCTTGGCCCCATTACAACCTTAAAAAGACCTCATGATGTTTGCATTAATATATTAAATATTGTTGATTGGTTAGGTGAAGAACAAAAATTAGAAAGCATGATTAGAGAAGGATAGAGTGATTGCCCTATACACTAGAGAGGTTAGAGTGTACATACATCATCAGTGAGGGTTCAATGCTTAAATTCTATGTTCCCTGCTTTCATGAGCTACCTTCTTGCATTTTTATCTTTTCTTACTGTATAAGAATTGAATTAGTGGAGTTTGATTTGTAATTGTCTTGAAGAACCTATTTACTTTTGATCAAGTCGACAAGAATCATATAGTTGCATTCATATATATAGGTTGCACTACATTACATGAGTTTTACATGTTCCTACTCATTTATTTTATCTCCCTCAACTAAACATGAGGACATGCTAATGTTTAAGTGTGGGGAGGTTGATAAACCTCTATTTTATGGTTTATATTGTGCTTAATTGTATGGTTTTATCAATTCTTTACCCACTTATTCATATGATTGGCATGCATATACATTTCCTTCCTAAAATTATTACGTGATTGAATATTTGCTTCCTAAAGACTTTTAATTATGTATTTTAATTCTCCTTCATTCCATTAGATGCCGTGATCTGTGTGTTAAGTGCTTCAGGCTTTATAGGACATGAATGACTTGGAGATTGGAAAGGAAGCTTGCAAAAATGGAAGGAACACAAGAAATCAAGGAGATGACCAGCGAGAAGTGACGCGGACGCATGGCTCATGCGACCGCGTGACATAGAGGAAATCGCAGTGACGCGGACGCATGGCTCACGCGACCGCGCGGATTGGAACTGAACAAGTGACGCGGAGGCGTGGACGACGCGCACGCGTGGCAAGGCAAAATGCCGAATGACGCGTCCGCATGAATGACGCGATCGCGTGACATGCGTGATCTGCAGAATCTGCAGAATTTGCTGGGGGCGATTTTGGGCCCTGTTTTGACCCATTTGGCCCAGAAAAGCAGACTAGAGCCAAGGAACATGCAGAAACGGAGGAGAACAATTCATTACAGATGAATTCTCAGTTTTAGATCTAGTTTTACTCCTCCTCTAGGTTTTCTCTCTATACATTCATAGTTCTTAGGATTTTATTTTTATTGCTTTTCGCACTGGGATATTGAGAAGAGTTATTACCTCCGTCAAGACTTCGTCATTCTCGTTTGTTTTCTTTACCTGTCTCTTACTCTTCCATGTCCTTCGTTTACTCAGAAATATTATTAGATTATTTTTAGAATTTATTAATACGAGAACTATTTTTATTTTTAATTGATCCCTTTGATTATTACTTATCATGTCTTTCTATATTTCCCTTTTCTATGTTATGAATTCTACATTTACAATGAGTGAGTAGTTCCATAACTTGGATGGAAGTTGATTGAAGGGAAGACCTTGAGTTGGAATGCTGAAAAGAAAAATTGTAATTGGGTTTATTGTTGGATTGCCCTTTAGTCACTGACACCAATCCTTTTCATTTGAGTGGATTGGAACTTGTGAATAGAAATAGCTTTCCAACTTGCTTGACTTTTCCTTACCTAGTAAGGGATAACTAAACAGAACAACCCTCAATTATCAATTAATATTGAGAGTACTTCAACAAGAATAGGGCCTCCAACTAATCTACTCCCAGCCAAGGCTTTTATTTAAAATTACACAAATTCTCTAATTTAATTTCTTGTTATTCAACTCAAACCATTTTTTGAAAACATCTGATTAATAAAGTAGCACACCTTTCTGCAACTCGTTGGGAGACGACCTGGGACTCATACTCCCAGTATTTTAATTTAAATTTTGTGACAACCCTTCTAAATTGATAAGCGAATTTCTGGTCGGTTAAGAACTGTACTTGCAACGTATCTCTTCTAATAATTTCTTAACTTGCCAATTTCCGCCATGTCAATCCCTGAGGTGCTTGATAGGCTCCTGAGCAGGTAAGCCATGAAACTTGGGTATTAGGTTGATTAGCGCAGTCTTCAGTTTAAAATCTGGAGCCAGATTTGGGTGACGTGCTTGATACGGTTGCAGTGTAAAGTCTGGAGCACCTGCTTCCTGGAGAGTAATCCTTCTGGGCTCTGCCATATCACCTACACATAAATCAATAGAATTAGTAGTAAAGGAGCTTATTTCTTCCTTAGATGGCGCTTCAAATTTGGCTTCAGAAGAGACTAGTGAATTGGTAGTAACCAGTTCACCACCCTCAGAGGCTAACCTACGCCGAGCTCGCCTAATATGTGAAATAGTTCTTTCAATTTCAGGATCAAACGCGGCTAAGCTCAGATCAGGCAGCGAACGCGTCATTCAATGAAAGAAACATACAGCTCATGGTAATAAAATAGAATAAAATATGCAAAAATTAAAAATATGTACACCAACTAATAATTTAGCACACAATTGCAACTCCCCGGTAACGGCGCCAAAAATTGACGAGGCAGAAATCAGCCAATTAAGAAATTGTAGTAAGAACAGCGTTGTAAGTACAGTTCTCAACCAGCAAAAATCCGCTTATCAATTTAGAAAGGGTTGTCACAAATTTTAGAATAAAATACTGGGAGTATGAATCCCAGGTCGTCTCCCAACGAGTTGACAAAAGAGCGCTATTTTATTAGTCAGGAAGTTTCTGAGAATTTTTAGAGTTAGAGAACGGGAAATCAAAATAATAGTTAATTAAAGCAATGAGAGTTAGCAAGAGAATTTATATAATTAATTAAAAAACCTTGACTGGGAGAATGATTAATTGGAAGTTCTATCCTTGTTGGGTTTTCCCATGTGTAATGTTAAGAGGTTGTTGTTCTATTTAGTCATCCCTTACCTGATAAGGGAAAGTCAAGTAACTAACTAACCAACTATAAACCTCAGGTCCTGATCCTCTCCCCAAGAAAGGATTAGAGTTAGAGACTAGAGAGCTAGCCAATAACTTCCAATTAAAATTAATACTTGAGTATTCCAACTCAAGGGTCTCCTTTTAATCAACCCCAAGTCAAGTTGGAGGTCTACTCCATTGACATGAATGTAAATTTCATAAAGGAATAAGAAGAAGACATGATAAATTAAATAAAATAGGAATTGAAAATTAATTAAAAGTAGAAATAGTTCTTTGTATTAATAAATCCCAAAATGCAATATACGTATCTGAACAGGATCAATAAGTAATCAAAAGAGTAAAGGAATAAGAAAGCAAACTAGAATAATAGCGACTTCAACGGAGGTAGTGATTCTTCTCAATATCCAAAGCAAAGCATAAAATTCTAAAACTATGAATGTAAAGGAAACCTAGAGGAGGTAGTAATTTCTCTCTAAGATTCAAAACTAAAACTAAAACTATGCGAATGAGAATGTGTCCCAAGTCTCAGCTTGTCCTCTGGCTCTAGTCTGTATTTCTGGGCCGAAAACTGGGTCCAAACTCAGCCCAAAATTGTCCCCAGCATTTTCTGCGATTTCTGCAGGTGGCGCATGTCACGCGTACGCGTCAGTCACGCGTGCGCGTCGTTTGGCGATTTTCCTTGTCACGCGTACGCGTCAGGCATGCGCACATGTGAGCCATGCGTGTGCGTCGCTCCTCGCTGGTTTTCTCCTTTATTTCTTGTGCTCCTTTCTTTTACGCAAGCTTCCTCTCCATCCTTTAAGCCATTCCTGCCCTACAAAGCCTGAAAATACTTAACGCATAGATCACGGCATCAAATGGTATAAAGAGGGATAAAAATGTAAAATTTAAAGGCTTAGGAAGCTAGTTTTCAATCATAGAACAAAATTGGGAAGGAATTGTAAAATCATGCAATTCATATGAATAAGTGTGCAAAGACTTGATAAAAACCACTCAATTGAGTACAAGATAAACCATAAAATAGCAGTTTATCAAAGCCTAATGAAGTAATAAGCTCAAAAATGGAGTTACAAAAGCGCGAAACATTCACACGATAAGTAAAAGCTTAAAAGATAAGATGCAGATACAAGATAACAAGATATATGTAGATATATAAGTATAATAGTCATAAAATACTAACCTCAGCCCGCAGAGTTTAGGCTGACTAGTTATATATAGATATAACAGAATTTTGAAAGTTAAAATAGCATATACAACATCTCTCTCAAATTTGGTCTCTAAGGCAATAAAATACAAAAGTGAGAGTACTAAGTAAAATATCCAAAATGACTCCAAAATATGATAAAGATTCTCTGTTCTGTCACCATCATGTAACTCACCGAGGTGGGTTACGACCTGAATCTGAAAAATATCAACAGAATATGGTATGAGAACTAGAGGTTCTCAGTATGGTAAAAGTGTTCGGTAATGTAAGATGTAAGATTCTTGGATGCCAGAGGCAATCCTAGAACTTCATATGAATCATAATTAATTTCAAGCCGTCACTTAAAACCATAATGAAATGAGGTATTCTATCTTAGAGGATTTCTAAACTAACAGTCACTCTGCTATCCCACAGCCTTCACTAGCTTAACCTCCATGAGATCCCATCGCCACCACCTACCAAACCTCCTCAATCCCAGTAGAAAACATAATTAATACATGCAAGTAAAACACAAGTAATCATGTATATGAAGTAATTCAAGAAGCATTTAAGCATGTTATATAATTAGGTAAACAATGCAAGTCGGTAAAGCAAGCAAACATATAGAATATGCACATATGAATGCTTGTCCTATTTGGCTGTGATATCACATTATCGATTCAACTGCCAGCATGACACATTTTCATAGGAATATCGCCTTTCGGTCACGAATAAAAGTGGGATCCACCCACGGATATAGTGCCGGACACACTCTTGTGATCCGAAAAGATGCGAGTGGGATACTCTACCACAGACCTCACATCTCAACATAAGTGGGAATAACTACCGTTCTTACGCCGCCGCTGTGACCTCGACACGCGGGATTAACCACTGTCCTTGCCAGGCGCATAGCATCTCAATAATCTCAGTATAAACAGTATATCCAAATTCCTCAGTGATCACTTTCAGTATTCATAAATACATCATTTATCTTCGAGTCCTAGACTCGTCAATTCTCATTTCCACAGCTCATCATACTCATCATCAATATAGTACTCTTCCAATCCACACAACTATTCCATCCTCAGTACTCTAGAATCCTAAGTCTCTGTCTACAAAATTCATACAGAAATTCACAAAATTTAGTTACTAATCTTTCTCTATTAATCTTAGCACCTAATTATAAGATAGCACTCTTAAGCAGTAGTTTAAAGAAGTTTAAAAAGTTAGAGAACCCTTAGAAACGAAGAAAACCAATTTTTAGCAAAATAGGGGTTGTGCATATGCACATCCTACACCTGTAGAAATGGGTGGTCGCGTACGCGAACCCCTGCTTACGTACGTGAATGTCCCAACCCGAATGGGCTGCTCACGTCACGTGTTAAAGTTCGCATATGCAAGGGTCAAAACTCTGATCACTCGCGTACGCATGCAGTGCCTGCGTACACGAGATGCCCAACCCGAATGGAATAGTCGCATCGCGTGCACTGTGTCGTGTACGCAACCCTCACCAGACTTAGAAAATTTTCAATTCTGCAGAATTTCAGTTTTAAACACCAACTTTAAATGTTCATAACTTCCTCTACAAAACACCATTTTCTTCGAACTTTATATCAATTTAAAACTCTTAAAACAATCTTTAATTTAAAATAAAGATCATCAAATTTAAAGATTTGAGGCTCAAGTTATGATCCGCCAAAATTTGCCAAAAATCAAGTTTTACAAAATCAGCAAGGTTCTCTAAATCTCAAAACTTCACAACCAAAACCAATTCATAAACATTCAAAACCATACCAAAACTCACCATTCATGCCCACCTCACAACCATATGTTTTTCCCACTTACCAATTAACTTCCTCCATCATTTTTAACCTATTTCATTCAACTTTCCCAACATAATTTAACAAAGCTCCACAAGTTCTCAATCAAGATTTCAACCTTCACAATTTTACACAATTTGACTCTTTACCAACACAATTCATCATATTTCATCATAATTCACATAGTTATCATTATTCACCCCAACATCAATAATTATAATCATAATTTATCAAAATAATCACAAACATGAATAATCATAATCCACTATAAACAATTCAAACCTACTGATAAACTCCAATTTTGTGGTTTATATTGTGTAGAATTTAGAGGGTTTTGTCAATATTTTTCACGCTTATTCACAAGAATTGCATGGTTTTGTGTTCTCTTCATAATATTGCTTCATGAAGAAAAACATGCTTCTTTTGCCTTAAAATCGCTATATTTTGATCCTCTTTTATTACCATTCGATGTCGTGACGTGTTTGTTGAGTGATTTTAGAATTTATAGGGCAAGAATGGCCTAGAAGAGAGAAAAGAAGCATGCACAAGAGGAAGGAACATGAAGATTTGGATTTTGGGAACTTCAGCAGGGCCGCGCACGCGCACCTCGCGCGCACGCGTGGATGAGGACAGCTGGAAGCGGCACGCAAAGATGGACGCACCCGCGCAGATTAGGGAAATTCACACCGGCGCGCACGCGTACATGGTGCGCGCGTGGATCACAAAATCAATCGGCACGCACGCACGACGAGCTACACGTGACCTCATTAAAAAAAATCGTTCCTGGCGATTTCTGAGACTCAAAAGGCCCAAATTGAAGCTGGTTCTGCATGGAAAAGACCCAAGGATGCTAGGGAGAAAGGGGGGGGGGGAGGGGAATCATTCATTTTACACTTAGACATAATTTTTAACTAGTTTTTGGTTTTTGTTCTTCTAGAGAGAGAAACCCTTGTTCCTCTCTAGATCTAGTTTGAATTGATCTTCCCTTGTTGAATTCTGAATTGGATCTTGTTAATTACTAGTTTTGATTGCTTAATTTGAATTCCTTAGCATAATTTTGTTTAGATCTTGTGTTAGATTTATGTTTTCTTGTCAATTGTCATTTTATACCCATTTCATGAATCTTGTGAATCTTGAATTGCTAATGTTATATTGATGATTTTCATGGTTAATTGTGTTGTTTGAGTGATTGTATGTTGATAATTGTTAGTGGGTACTTGCTAATTTCAATTTAATTGCACTTTGGAAATGTCTTTTAGTAACGCTTACCATGTGTTTGATGAAATGTTTCCTTTGATTGTGGAGTAGTTTCTTTACTCTTGGCATAAGCTAAGGGAATTGAGTGACCTTGAGTCATTGGGTCTCATTGAATTGGTGATTTGAGAACCCTAGGTGATCAAT
This sequence comes from Arachis ipaensis, assembly GCF_059453495.1. Lineage (NCBI taxonomy): Eukaryota > Viridiplantae > Streptophyta > Magnoliopsida > Fabales > Fabaceae > Arachis > Arachis ipaensis. The sequence goes on along the minus strand of NC_142442.1, from coordinate 72,044,016 downwards.
TTGATACCCATTGACACTAACCCACTACTAATCTAATTAGTAGATAGGTTGGGACTTATGGGTTGATGTAATCAAACCTATTTAACGTACTTCAAGCCTAGGAGTAGACAATACGTACTTAAGGCTTTTGAGAAGTAGACTTAGTGGATTGGTACCTCATAATTGTCAATGTTTGATATGGAGACAAGGATGGCGATCTCAATTCCCATGCTTAGTCAAGAGTTGCTTTTATCATTCATATTTGAAAACCCAAAAATCCTAATTGCTTTGTCTCAGTTATAGTTATTTGTTTAGTTTTAAAGTAGAATTATATTGGAAGTTATCTTATTAGTTTGGAATTGCTCACTTCTTGCTTTAGTTATTTGAATTAGTTTCTTGCATTTCAAGATTACTTGCTTATTAAGATTCCTAGTTTAATTTCATGCTCATGACTTGCAACCCCGGAATTCTAACCAATGTTAAAGCACATGTTTGCCCATTCCTTGTGAGATGACCCGAGGTTTGAATACTTCGGTTACTTTATTGGGTTGAACTTGTGACAACCAATTCCTTCTAAATTTGATTCGCGGATTATTTGTTGGTTGAGGACTATACTTGCAATGCGAAAAATCTTGTGAAATTCCTTGCTGACGGTATCCGTGACCATCAAATTTTTGGCGCCGTTGCCGGGGAATGGTTGCAACATATGCCTTGATATTGGTTACGTGAATATGTGAATATTGTAGATAGTTTACTTTCTTTCAACACTTAGCTATAGTTTAGATTTCTTTTGTATGTGTGCTATGACTCCCAATTTTGATGACTCGGTCTCAACCGAATTCTAGCTTAGCCGAGTTTGACCCTGAGACTGAAAGAACCTTGTTACACACTCGGCAAGCTAGACGGCAGTTGGTTTATACGGCTAGTACTTCGGCATCTCTTGAGGAACATACCGAATCACTAGACGGTACCGAGAGTGACTTGGAGTCCGCTACTTCCCATTCTTCTGTTGGCACTACTAATATATCTTTGCATCCTATAGGTGAACCATACATGGCGGAGCCACGACGGATCACTTTGTATGAGCATGGAGCTCCGGATATCATACTTCAACCTTTGCAAGCAAGGTATCCCAACCTTGATCCAAACTTTGAGTTGAAGAGTAGCTTGATAAATCTACTTCCTAAGTATCATGGGTTGCCGGGTCAAGACCCCATCCGACATCTAAGAGATTTTCAAGTTGCTTGTTCTACGGCTCGAAGGCATGGAGCCGATGAGTTGGCTATTATAGTTTTTGCCTTCCCTTTCTCTCTTGAAGGGCAAGCAAAGACATGGTTTTATTCATAACCAGATGAGATTGTGACCAATTGGGATTTCTTGAGAAGAGAGTTTCTAGATAAATTCTTCCCACCGGAGAAGACCGACTACATCCTGAAGGAGATTTCAGGTATAATGCAAAAGGACCAAGAGAGTTTGTATGAGTATTGGACTCGGTTCAAGAGGCTATTGGAATCTTGTCCACACCATGGATTGAACACTCACTTGCTCATTAGTTACTTCACCGGAGGTCTTTGTGCAGAAGATAGAAGATTGCTCACCGCTTTTAGTGGCAGTTCTCTTTCAAAAAACAAGACGGAGGGAGAAGCTTGGAAATTGATAAATGATGTTGCCGAGGCTACACAACATGTAAGGGTAAGAAGTAATCTTCTCAAGGGTGTGGTAGAACAATCCCCTTCCGAAGCAAGCTTAACCAAGGCGCTTGGGGACATGACCACTATCCTCACGCAAATACAAAAAGATCAAAAGGAATACTACTCTATCCAAGCCATCTAAGCCCCACCTCAAGTTGCTCAACTTGAAGGCCCTCCTAGAATTTGTGGTTTGTGCTCTAGCACCACACATTACACCGATCAATGCCATCAAATTCAAGAGGAGCATGCCCTTGTTGTGGCCAATGTGAATTATAACAACCGTCCGCCCTATCCTTATCAAGGCCAAAACAACTACTCTCATGGTAGTAATCAAAATCAAGGGTGGAGGGATAATGCACAAGGGAGCAATCAAAACCAAAGATGGAACAACTCTTCTTCTCACTACAACAACAACCAATCTTCATCTCAATATCACCATAACAACAACAACCACCAAGCCAACCAAAATCACCACAACCAAAACCAAAACAACTACACTAAATACCAAGCACCACACCATAGACAACAGTCCAACCAATCCTCTTCATCTTCCACCAATCAATTTGATGAGCTTAGAGCCACTATGGAGAAACGGGACGAGAGCTACAAGGCTCAATTCAATACCATGGGCACTCAATTAGCCAATCTTACCGACATGATTTCGAAGATGTCTATGTCCTCCTCCAACAACACCAACCAACCCTCAAGATCTTCTAGCCTTCCTTCCCAACCCCTTCCAAACCCCAAGGGCGGTCTCAATGCTATCACACTACGGTCAGAGACTACATTGGAGGAGATACCTCCTAGGGTCATGGAAGACATTCATGAAGAAGAGGTGGTCGTTGAAGCTCCACATGAAGAGGAGGAGGTAGACAAAAGACATGATGAAGAAGGAGTAAGCCTTAAGGAACCCAAGAGGAAAGCTATATTGGATGAGTCCATTCCTATCCCATTCTCTTCATTGGTGAAGAAAGCAAAGAAGACCCCGGAATTTGATTTAAACATGCTTCAAGTGTTCAAAAAAGTTGAGGTAACCATATCACTTCTTGATGCTATCCAACAAATTTCGAAGTATGCAAAATTTCTGAAAGACTTGTGTACACACAAGGATAGGATAAGAGAGTTGGAAATATTATCCTTGGTTAGTTCAATTTCTTCCTTGATGGAACCTATTCCAAAGAAATGTGGTGACCCTGGACCTTGTTTGGTGTCTTGTTGTATTGGTGGGTACACTTTTCATGACTGTATGTGTGTTCTAGGAGCTTGCGTAAGCATCATGCCACTTTCTATCTTTGTGCGGTTGAATTTAGCTCCATTAAAGAAATTGGCGGCGAAGTTTGTCTTAGCCGATAAGAGTGTGATCACTGTGATGGGAATAGCAGAAGATGTACTTGTGGCAATTAAGGACTTGGTATTTTCGGTTGACTTTTACATCCTTGAAATGCCTCCAACAGAAAATAGAAGCTCATCTTCCGTTCTACTTGGTAGACCCTTCCTTAAGACCTCTAAATTCAAGTTAGATGCCTTCACCGGCACATATTTCTTTGAGGTTGGATACAAGACTATCAAGTTAAATTTGGAAGAAGCTATGAAGCATCCTCCCGAAGAGCATTCCGTTCTCCGATGTGATGTAATTGATGAAGTGGTAGCGGAAGTGCGAGAAGAAGACCACAACAAGTTATGCTACCCTATTGTTGAAGAGACGGATGACCAAGAGGATGAATAAGATAAAGTTGTTGAAAGTGAACTCCGTGAGCTGGATGAAAAGGAACCTCAGCTTGAGGCAAAGAGTGAATTGAAGCCTCTTCCATCTCATTTGAAGTATGCTTTCTTAGAGGACAACCAAAAGTTTCCGGTCATTATTGCTAGTGAGCTTTCTAGTGAAGAAGAAGAAAAGCTCCTAGATGTTCTAAGAAAGTACAAGAAGGCAATTGGTTGGAGCCTAGCTGATATTGTGGGGATTGACCCCCGCAAGTGCATGCATCGTATATTTCTCCAAGAGGGAGCTCGGCTGGTTAGGCAACCGCAAAGGAGGCTCAACCCGACCATCCTTGATATGGTAAAGAAGGAGGTCACTAGGCTACTTGATGCGGGTATCATATACCCAATTTCTGACAGTGAGTGGGTGTGCCCGGACCAGGTTGTTCCCAAGAAATCGGGCATCACTGCGGTTAAAAAGGATGATGGTGAAGTGGTCACCAAGAGAGTACAAAATGCATGGCGAGTGTGCATCGATTATAGGAGGTTGAATGCCGCTACAAGGAAAGACCACTACCCTTTGCCCTTTATCGATCAGATGTTGGACCGTTTGGCGGGTAAATCCCATTATTGCTTTCTTGATGGATTCACTGGTTACTTCCAGATTCACATTGCTCCCGAAGATAAGGAAAAGACCACATTCACTTGCCCTTTTGGCACCTTTGCCTACAAAAGGATGCCATTTGGACTATGTAATGCACCTGCTACTTTTTAGCGGTGTATGACCAATATCTTTTCTGATCTAATGGAGAATTGTCTGGAAGTCTTTATGGATGACTTCAGTGTTTATGGAACTTCATTTGATTGTTGCTTAGAGAACTTGGCCAAGGTCTTAGCTAGATGTGTTGACACTAACCTTGTCTTGAATTTTGAAAAATGTCACTTTATGGTAAGACAAGGCATAGTGTTAGGACATGTAGTATCTCATGAAGGAATTTCTGTAGACCTGGCCAAGGTCGATGCTATCACCACTTTACCTCACCCCTCATCTGTGAGGGAGGTCCGCTCGTTTTTGGGACATGCAGGATTCTACAGGCGCTTTATCAAAGATTTCAGCAAAATTGCTTTGCCACTGTCGCGCCTACTCCAAAAGGATGTGGACTTTGAGTTTGACAGTGCATGTGTGAAAGCGTTTGAAGAGTTAAGGAGAGTTCTTACCACAGCACCGATTGTGCGAGGCCCCAACTGGATGCTACTATTTGAGATAATGTGCGATGCGTCGAACAATGCTGTAGGTGCCGCACTTGCACAGCGCGATGGTAAACTCCCTTATGTCATTGCTTACTCTTCTAAAACATTAGATGTAGCACAATCTAACTATACCACTACAGAAAAGGAACTCCTAGCTATTGTTCATGCTTTAGATAAATTCAGATCTTATTTGCTAGGGTCTAAGATAGTGGTATACACGGATCATGCAGCTTTAAAGTACTTGTTGACAAAGAATGAGTCAAAACCTAGACTCATACGTTGGATCTTGCTTTTGAAAGAATTTGACATTGAGATTAGGGATCGGAGTGGATCTCAAAACTTGGTTGCGGATCATTTAAGCTGCCTTGAGAATTTAAATTTTGACCCATTTCCGATCAATGACTCATTCCCATTGGATAGTTTGCATACTGTGTTGGATAGCTTTCCTTGGTTTGCCCCAATGGCGAACTACTTAGTTGCGAAAATCTTCCCTCCCAACTTTTCTAAAAACCAAAGGGACAAGTTGAGGAGTGACTCCAAATACTACATTTGGGATGACCCTCACTTGTGGAAGACGGGAGTAGACCAAGTAATTCGAAGATGTGTGCCGGAATCTGAAATTCAACCTATTCTTGAAGCTTGCCATTCGTCCGAATGTGGTGGCTACTTTGGCCCACAAAGGACAGCTAAAAAGGTGTTGGATTATGGATTCTGGTGGCCAACCTTATTCAAGGATGCTAACCGGTTCTGTGTGTCTTGCCATCAGTTTCAGAAGTTGGGAAATACGTCCCAAAGGGATGAGATGCCTCAGCAACCTATGTTGTTTTGTGAGATATTTGATGTATGGGGTATTGACTTTATGGGACCGTTTCCCAACTCAAGTGGGTATCTATATATTCTGTTAGCGGTTGACTACGTGTCAAAGTGGGTAGAAGCAATACCTACCCACCTTGACGATGCCAATACCATCATTTCTTTTATTAGAAATTACATTGTATGCCGTTGTGGGTCGCACGAGCAATCGTGAGCGACCAAGGATCCCACTTTTGCAATAGGAAAATAGAGGCACTGCTCAAGCGTTATGGGGTATTGCATAAGGTTGCCACTGCTTATCACCCACAGACCAACGGACAAGCAGAAGTGTCCAACCGGGAGATTAAGAGAATCTTGGAGAAAGTGGTAAATCCACAAAGGAAGGATTGGAGCTTCCAGTTAGGAGATGCACTATGGGCGTATAGGATAGCCTACAAGACTCTGTTAGGGATGAGTCCCTTCCGGATCGTCTATGGTAAGGCATGCCACCGGTGAAAATTGAGCATAGAGCCTATTGGGCGGTAAAGCAGTGTAATATGGATTTCACCAAGGCGGGTGTGGCCAGGAAATTACAACTAGAGGAGCTCGAGTGCTTGAGGATGGAGGCATATGAGAATGCCCGGATATACAAGGAGAAGACTAAAGCCTTTCACGATCACCACATCCAAAGGAAGGATTTTCAAGAAGGTGATGAGGTTCTCCTCTACAACTCGAGGCTGCGATTTATGCCTGGCAAGCTCCGTTCTAGATGGGAAGGACCTTTCAAGGTGAAAGAGATAAAGCCCTATAGAGTGGTAGAATTGTTTGACCCTCAAAGTGACACAACTTTCAAAGTGAATGGACATAGAGTGAAGAAGTACCATGGTTACAAGTTACCAAGAGAAGTGGAAGTGCTCCTACTTGAGGATGCACCAAAGGGAGAGGAAGCTTAAGCGAAGGACTGTCCAACTTAAGGACGTTAAAGAAAAGTGCTTGGTGGGAGGCACCCCACCATGGTAAGATCTTCCTTGTGTATACCTTCTTGCTTTTAGCTTTAGATTCTTGTGAATTTTGTGACTTCTTGATGTTGTTGATTGCTTAGGAATGCTAGTTTTATTGTTCTTGTTGGATAACTAGGATATTTAGATAGATTTCATCATTTTGGTATGGATGAATTGTTGAAGTAGAGAGAATGCTATGTTTTGAATAGTGCATGAATTTGTGAGTGTTTTCTTGACTACTAGCTTAAACACCTGCCAAGAATGTGTTAGAATAGCCCTCTCTATGTTGTTTTAAAAAAAAGGGGAAAAGGGCATCCGCGCGCGAGCGCACTGTGCGCGCGCGCGCCGGTGGTGCATTTCTTACTCCTGGGCCAAACACCCGAGAGTCATGCCCACCTTGTGCCCATTTCGTACCAGGCACCCACGCGCCAGCGTGCATACCGCCTGCGCGCCCCTTGCAACTTGGCCATCGACGCATAAGCGCAATGTGCGCGCGCAAGTCAATGGTGCAATATGAACTCCCTGGTACAAAAACCAGAGAGAATTGTGCCATGCTTGTGCCTCGTCTGTACCCGCACTGACGCGTCCGCGCACTGCGTGCGTCCGTGCCAGTAGCCAACCCCATCAGGCATGCATCCGCGTACTGTGCGCGTCTGCGCGCCTGTGCTGTATGCTAACTCTGGTACAAATAACCCGAGAGTTAGGCCTACTTTGTGCCAACTCTATGCCAGGAGCCCAACTGACTTTGCGCGTGCACGTCCTTGACGCATACGCGTCCCTCGCGCAACTCTCACCGACGCACCAGCGCACCGTGCGCACGCGCGTGGGTCGCGCGAACCAGTTTTAAAGCTGCGCGCCCTGCTTCTATCCTTCTCTCACCCTCTTTCTTGTTTCTTTCTTCTTCTTTCTCCATCACTTCTCTTCTCTTCTTCTTCTTCTTCCATACTTCACCACCGTCTCCGGCCACTCACCGGCGACCACTACCACCTCCGGTGGCCCTACATCTATTCTATCTCTTTCTCATTTTCACAACAAGAAAATTCTACCTTGATTCTTTTACACTTCTCAAGGTTTTACTTCTCCTATATCTCTTCTTTTACTTTCTTTGCATATCCTCCTTTTCTAGTTAGATGTTTCTTGTTGATTCACTTATTTTCTTTTTTAGTTGCATGCTTATACTACTCACTTTTTGTTTGTTTACTTTTTCCTTCTTCTTGTTTTTCCATGGATGTTGAATTTGAGTTTTCATTTGCTTTAATAGATCTTCTTGATTGTTTTTCATTATCTTTGTCAGTGGATGATGTTGTGTCATGATTGATATTTCACTTTGGGCTTCTAATTGGTTGAGTATCTCATAATTGCTCATTGCTTGTTAACTGCATGCCAAGTGTTCGAGGAAATGCACATATGCTATTTTGGTTTATTCTAGTCATATATCTTCAATTTGGTGCTTCCTCCTCATTCACTTGCTCTCTTCTGAGTGCATTGAATCCACTTTGCTTATTACTTGCTAATTAGATACTCATTGAACATGACTTGCTCTTTGTTTTGGATGCTTGAGATTATTCTTCTCATGCCATATTGCATGCTCTACTCCCTCTTGCATCCCATGCCAAGTATTGTGACCCATGCCTCTATGATCACTTTGTTGCACTATTTCTTTTGGGCACTATCTCTCACTTGCATGTTTTTGTTGAGATGATCCTTTGGGTTTAATGCTTTCCTTCTTTCCCTTCCTTTTTCAGGATGGCCACCAAGAAAGGTAAGGAGAAAGCTTCAAGGAAACCAGCCACAAAGAGGGCACCCCAAAAGTCAAACTCTAAGGCGCACTCTTCATTAGGAGCCAAACCCCTATCTAAGAAGGCAAAGGCACCCGCTCCTATTGATGAAATAGAGAAGAGCAAACCGGCAAGGGATTCTTCAAGGTTCCCCAACTGCTTTTGTGAACTTGTGCTCCCCGCCATGGTTGAACGGAACTATCATGCCGAGCATCTACTCGCCCCGCCGGACAAGGTGGCTCCTTGTATTCTACCCTGCATTGAACGGCAAGGATGGGATTTTCTTTTGAGAAAACCACAGGAGGTAAACCTCTCATGGGTGGTAGAATTCTACACTAACTATCATCTTCCCTCTCTTCAATCGGTATACATACGCTGGAAGCAAGTCTCAGTTTCAGAAGAGGCTATTCAGCAAGTGCTTAATGTCTTACCAGTACCAAGTGACATGGATGGTTACCAAGAGGTCTTACATCAGCGAGAAAAGTTTGGGTTTGATTGGGACTCGATCCTCCGAGTCATTGCTGAACCAGAGACATTTTGGACCCATGGTCGACTCCGGATGAGGCCCAAGTGCATTGACGCATGTTTCCTCACTGTAGAAGCTATAGCTTGGGCCCAGATCCTATCCTACTATGTGCTACCTAGCACCCACAAGTCATCCTTCACGGCGGATCTCGCTTTGCTTGTTTGGTGTGTTCTCACAGAAAGACCGGTGAACATTCCGCTTCTTGTTAAGCAAGCGATGGGTCAAGTCCACGCCCGTGGTAATTTTCTATTTCCAGCATTGGTATCTGATTTAGTTGCTGCTGCGGGTGTTCCTTGGGAAGACATGGACACGAAGGCTATAATTCCGGCTAAGGGCGATGTAGTCCCAAGCAAAAAATACTTACATCTTCCCATGAACAACCCAAGCCTTGACATAGACCTTCCATCTACTATTCCTTCCACCTCATCATCACAACCACGGCAAAGATCCACCCATCAAAGGATAGAAGATCTATACTGGAAGATTGATAGATATGAGCGGCGCAACCAACGCCGATACACTTACATCAAGAAGCTTCTGCGTTGCGTTACCCCTAGCATGGAGGAACCCGAAATATTCACATCCACCTCAAACCCAAGTGATGGGAGCTTTGATGAAGGGGATAGTGAAGGTTCCGGTCCCGACCGTCCCTTGCGCATTGTTGGTGGCACGGAGGACCGTGCTAAATTCTAAGTGTGGGGAGGTCGTTCGACCAATCTCCATGGGTAACAATCTCTTCCTTTTAACACCCATGGATTTATCTTTTGCTTAGTAGTTAGTACATTGCATGTGTATTTAGTCTTGCTTGTAAATACTCCTTGCATGATAGTTAATTCCTATAGAGTTACTTGGTCAAAATAATGATTTCTTCCCCAAGAAACTGTGATTTCGAGGTACCCTACCAATTTTGAAAATTTTTTTGCGGTAAACTTGCTTCAAGAATGTATTTTGGAACATAGTGATTGAGCTAAGAACACAAGCATGTGATTTTTAAGCCTATCATGTGGTTATATCTTCTAACCACTATCCCCCATTCTTGTGTGCATTATTCTCTCTCTATGATTGTAATCCTTGCTTTGTCTGATTCTATATGTCTATTACATTGTGTTTGAATGTATTTACATGATTGAGGCCATCATTTCAATAGTCACTTCTCCCAAATGGCCTTAACCCTTTTATCTACCATTGCTAACCAATTTTGAGCCCATGATAAACCCCTTTTATTCTTAAATAGAGCACATCAACAACCCTAAGTGAAAAATAATGAATGTCCCTAGATTTGGATCCTTGATTAGCTTAGGTAAGTGAAGGTGTGCATCATTTAAATGGGAGGATGTACTTGGGAACTTGGGTAGATGTAAAGAGGAGTATTTGTAATTGTAATTGAAAATTCTAGGATTTGGGAAAATATTCATGTATTGAATGATTGAACCATATGCATCAAAACTTTTGTACATGAAATCCCAAGAAAAGATGACCAAAAAGAAAAAAAGATCTTTTGTGTATATATGAGTGTTCCGAGGGTTACCTAAAACTGTAGGTCGATCTCGGATGAGATCTTCTGTGCTGGTTGGAGGCGACGTGTCCGGCTTGTGGATGGTGGCCGGGGCTGTCGTGTCCAATTTGTTTGACTGGCTGGTTACTGATCTTTTGTCACCGGAGGGTGGTGGTACCTGCAAGGGACTCCGATGCTTAAATTAACAAGGGTATTAAGCAAATTTTTAGTAGAATCAGAGTATGAGTTATACCTGGATGCTCCAATGTATTTATAATAGTAGAGGATGACCTTTCTGGGGATAAGGTAGTTATCTTATCTTATCTTATCTTTGAGTGAAGTCATCTTATCTTCAAGGGAACCGCCTTTATCTCTATAGGCTTGGGCTGCCTTTGGATTTGGGTCGTGTTCTTATATCAGGGCCCTTTATTGGGCTTTCCTGGCAATTTGGTCGAGCTCTTTGAGAAGAGGTCGGATAGTCTGACCTGAAGAGGTCGGTCGCCTTGTCACTAAACATCCCAAGTCGGACAGCTCGAATTGTCTTCAACCTTTACTAAGACATCCTCTACAAGTCCATAAGCCTGTTTCCTTGAATTGTCTGCCATCTCTAGTGAGATTCTTGCAGCTTGTACCTCAAGGATCCCTAGCTTCTCCATCACAGAGACTGGCATAAGGTTTATACTTGACCCTAGGTCACACAGAGCCTTCTCAAAGGTCATGGTGCCTATGGTACAAGGTATTGAGAACTTTCCAGGATCCTGTCTCTTCTGAGGTAATCTCTGCCTAGTCAAGTCATCCAGTTCGTTCGTGAGCAAGGGGGTTCATCCTCCCAAGTCTCATTACCAAATAACTTGGCATTTAGCTTCATGATTGCTCTAAGGTACCTAGCAACTGGCTCTTCAGTAACATCTTCATCCTCTTCAGAGAAAGAATACTCATCAGAGCTCATGAATGGCAGAAAAAAATTCAATGGAATCTCTATGGTCTCTGTATGAGTCTCAGATTCCCATGGTTCCTCATTAGGGAACTCCTTAGAGGCCAGTGGACGTCCATTGAGGTCTTTCTCAGTGGAAATCACTGCCTTTCCCTCCTTTGTGCATTCGGCCATGTGGGATATGTTTATGGCCTTGCAGTCTCTCTTTGGGTTCTCTTCTGTATTGCTTGGGAGAGTATTAGGAGGGAGTTCAGTAACTTTCTTACTCAGCTAACCTACTTGTGCCTCTAAATTTATAATAGAGGACCTTGTTTCAGTCATGAAACTTTGAGTGGTCTTAGTTAGATCAGAGATTATAGTTGCTAAGTCAGATTGGCTCTGCTTAGAATTCTCTGTCTGTTGCTGAGAAGATGATGGAAAAGACTTGCTATTGCTAAACCTATTTCTTCCACCATTACTGTTGTTGAAGCCTTGTTGAGGCCACTGTTGGTCCTTCCATGAAAGATTTGGATGATTTCTCCATGAAGGATTATAGGTGTTTCCATAGGGTTCTCCCATGTAATTCACCTCTTCCATTGCTGGGTTCTCAGGATCATAAGCTTCTTCTTCAGATGAAGCTTCTTTGGTACTGCCTGTTGCAGCTTGCATTTCAGACAGACTCTGAGAAATCATATTAACTTGCTGAGTCAATATTTAGTTCTGAGCCAATATGGCATTCAGAGTATCTATCTCAAGAACTTCTTTCTTCTGAGTTATCCCATTATTCACAGGATTTCTTTCAGAAGTGTACATGAATTGGTTATTTGCAACCATTTCAATGAGTTCCTGAGCTTCTTCAGGCGTCTTCTTCAGATGAAGAGATCCACCTGCAGAGTTGTCCAAAGACATCTTGGACAGTTCAGAAAGACCATCATAGAAGATACTTATGATGCTCCATTCTGAAAGCATGTCAGAAGGACACATTTTGATCAATTGCTTGTATCTTTCCCAAGCTTCATAGAGGGATTCATCTTCCTTCTGTCTGAAGGTCTGGACTTCCACTCTAAGCTTACTCAATTTTTGAGGTGGAAAGAATTTGGCCAGAAAAGCACTGACTAGCTTTTCCCAAGAGTTCAGGCTTTTCTTAGGTTGTGAATCCAACCATATTCTAGCTCTGTCTATTACAGCAAAGGGAAAAAGCATAAGCCTGTAGACCTCGGGATCAACCCCATTGGTCTTGACAGTGTTACAAATTTGCAAGAATTCAGCTAAGAACTGATGAGGATCTTCCAATGGAAGTCCATGAAATTTGCAATTCTGTTGCATCAGAGAACTAATTGAGGCTTAAGCTCAAAGTTGTTTGCTCCAATGGCAGGAATTGAGATGCTTCTCCCATAGAAGTTGGGAGTAGGTGCAGTAAAGTCACCAAGCAACTTCCTTGCATTGTTGGCATTGTTGTTATTTTTGGCTGCCATGTCTTCTTCTTGTTTGAAAATTTCTGTTAGGTCCTCTCCAGAGAGTTGTGTTTTAGCTTCTCTTAGCTTTCTCTTCAAGGTCCTTTCAGGTTCAGGATCAGCTTCAACAAGAATGCCTTTGTCTTTGTTCCTGCTCATATGAAAGAGAAGAGAACAAGAAAGTATGGAATCCTCTATGTCATAGTATAGAGATTCCTTGACGTGTCAGAGGAAAAGAAGAATAGAAGGATGAGGTAGAGAGGAGAGAATTCGAATGTATCAAGAGGGAAAGAGTTTGAATTGCACATTGAGGAGGAGTGTTAGTCCCTTAAATAGAAGAATGTGAGAATGGGGGAAGAATTTTTGAAATTAAATTAAAAAAAATTTGAATTAATTAAAAGAAATTTTGAAAAAAATGGTTGATGATTTTCTAAAATTAAAATTGAGAAAGTAGTTAAGTGATTTTGAAAAAGATTTTGAAATTAGAAATAAAAAAGATATGATTGAAAATCAATTTTGAAAAAGATGTGGTTGAGAAGATATGATTGAGAAAATATGGTTTTAAAAAGATATGATTGAAAGGATATGATAAAAAAAATTTAAAAAGATTTGATTTTAAGATTAATGACTTGGCTAACAAGAAATTTAAAAGATATGATTCTAAAATTCAAATATTGAACCTTTCTTAACAAGGAAAATTTTTTTGAATCAAATCACTAATTGTTAGCAAGGATTTTCGAAAATAGTAAGAGAAAAAAAAATTAGAAAGGATTTGATTTTGAAAAGATATAATTTGAAAAAGATTTGATTTTGAAAAATTATGAAAATTTGAAAAGGATTTGAATTAAAAACAAAATCTTCCCTCCTGTGCCATCCTGGCGTTAAACGCCCAAAATGGTATCCATTCTGGCGTTTAACGCCCAAAATACTACCTTTTTGGGTGTTTAACGCCCAGCCAGGTACCCTGGCTGGCGTTTAAACGCCAGTTTTCCTTCCTCACTGGGCGTTTTGAACACCCAGCTTTTTCTCTGCAATTCCTCTGCTGCATGTTCTGAATCTTCAATTCTCTGTATTATTGACTTGAAAAGACATAATTTTGAATTTTTTTTGGATTTTTAATGACGAGGAACAATCAAAATGCAACTAATCATGGAAAACTAATATCAAATAAACAATGCATGAAAGAAACCAAACTTAAAAATTGACACTAGATTTAACAAGAAACACAAATTATTTTTGATTTTTATGATTTTATTAAAAAAATTTTTGGTATTTTTCGAAAATTACTTTGGAAAAAGAAAAATAAATAAATTCAAAATTTTTAATAGGAATTCCATGAATCATGCAATGTTAGTCTAAAGCTTCAGTCTAAAAAGATTAGACATGGCTAGACAAGCTTCAGCAGGACATTACATACAATAGCCAAATTGATGGGAATCAATTAGCTCCTGTGATGATAAAAGCAACATCTGAAACTCTAGAATTCATTCTTAAAAATTCTGAAGTCATAGAATGATTTATTTTTTTGAAATTTTTTTTTCAAAAATAAAAAGCTTAAAAATAAAATAAAATTACCTAATCTGAGCAACAAGATGAACCGTCAGTTGTCCAAACTCGAACAATTCCCGGCAACGGTGCCAAAAACTTGGTGCACGAAATTGTGATCATCAATGGCGCCAAAAACTTGGTATGCACGATTGTAATCTCAACTCCTTTTCACAACTCCGCACAACTAACCAGCAAGTGCACTGGGTCGTCCAAGTAATAAACCTTACGTGAGTAAGGGTCGATCCCACGGAGATTGTCGGCTTGAAGCAAGCTATGGTCATCTTGTAAATCTCAGTCAGGCAGATTCAAATGGTTATGAGGTTTTGATAATTAAAATATGAATAAAACATAAAATAAGATAGAGATACTTATGTAATTCATTAGTGAGAATTTTAGATAAGCGTATGAAGATGCTTTGTTCCTCCTGAGCTTCTGCTTTCCTATTGTCTTCATCCAATCATTCATACTCCTTTCCATGGCAAGCTGTATGTTGGGTATCACCGTTGTCAATGGCTACCTCCCGTCCTCTCAGTGAAAATGGTCCAAATGCGCTGTCACCGCACGGCTAATCAGCTGTTGGTTCCCGATCATGTTGGAATAGGATCCATTGATCCTTTTGCGTCTGTCACTAGGCCCAACACTCGCGAGTTTGATGCTCGTCATAGTCATCCCATCCCAGATCCTACTCGGAATACCACAGACAAGGTTTAGACTTTCCGGATCTCAAGAATGGCCGCCAATAATTCTAGCTTATACCACGAAGACTCTGATCTTTTGGAATGGAGGCTAAGAGATACACACTCAAGCTATTCCAGATAGAACGGAAGTGGTTGTCAGGAACGCGTTTATAGGTGAGAATGATGATGAGTGTCACGGATCATCACATTCATCAGGTTGAAGTGCGAGTAAATATCTTGGAATAAGAATAAGCTTGAATTGAATAGAAAAACAATAGTACTTTGCATTAATTCATGAGGAACAGCAGAGCTCCACACCTTAATCTATGGTGTGTAGAAACTCCACCGTGAAAATACATAAGAATAAAATGTCTAGGCATGGCCGTGAGGCCAGCCCTCAAAACGTGATCAAGAGATCAAAAGATGAACTAAAGATTCCCATATATAAATACAATAGTAAGAGGTCCTATTTATAGAAAACTAGTAACCTAGGGTTTACAGAAATAATTAAATGATGCAGAAATCTACTTCCGGGCCCACTTGGTGTTTGCTTGAAGTGAGCATTAAAGCTTTCACGTGTAGAGACTTTTCTTGGAGTTAAACGCCAACTTTGGTGCCAGTTCTGGCGTTTTGACGCCAGAATTCGTATGCTGACTTGGAACGCCAGTTTGGGCCATCAAAACTCGGGCAAAGTATGAACTATTATATATTGCTGGAAAGCCCAGGATGTCTACTTTCCAACGCAATTGAGAGCGCGCCAATTGGGCTTTTGTAGTTCCAAAAAATCCACTTCGAGTGCAGGGAGGTCAGAATCCAACAGCATCTGCAATCCTTTTTCAGCCTCTGATTCAGACTTTTGCTCAGGTCCCTCAATTTCAGCCAGAAAATACCTGAAATCACAGAAAAAAACACAAACTCATAGTAAAATCCAGAAATGTGATTTTTGAATAAAAACTAATAAAAATATACTAAAAAGTAATTAAAACATACTGAAAACTACTTAAAAACAATGCCAAAAAGCGTATAAATTATCCGCTCATCAGCCCCCTTTCAACTTCACCCAAATTCTTGGGGTTTCATTAAGATTTTTCAGTTGATTTGTCAAGAATTTGATGTTAAATCTTCTCAAACTCTTTTTCTGTATCTCTTTGTGTTGACCAAGCCTGAGACTACCAAAAAGAAAGCTTCTTGGATTTCTTTTAGGTCTGTCCAAGGACATAAAGTTTTTTCCATGTATGATGAATCCTTCAGGGATTTTAAGAATTACTTTTTTAAGATCCGAGCTGTTGAGGGAGCTCGTCCTTTCTTTTTGGATGAGAATGGCAAGTCCCGTTTTCCCTTAGAATGGCAGAAGAACGTAGTGGTGTCTAGGTATACTTGGAAAATGTTGGATGAGGTCGAGCAGGCTTTTGTCACTGTCTTGGAGGATATTTGGGGGGAACCTCCCATCTTGATACGAAGAAATTTTTGGGGAATCCATCCCTTATCCGAACTATGCTGGGTATTCATTATATTTTGGTCTACTTTATTTTGCTTTCTTCGTTTTCCAGTTTGTAATCTGCTTCTGTGGTTGATTTCATTTTTCAGAGATGGCCAAAAATAATGACTCTATGAAGGCCTTTAAGAAGGCAAGAAAGGCTACAGCGGCTCAGAACATCTCGGCCAAGGTGGCTGGAGAAGGGTCTTCTCAGATTCAATCGAAGCCATCCGTACTGAGCTCTCCTGGACCGAGGAGGATGATCCTTACTCCTCGGGTTTGTTTGGTTGATCCTCCACAGGCTTCTGCTGCTACGTCTTCTCTTACCGGCGCTCTTCCTCCAAAAAAGCAAAAAACAGCTGAACCCTTTAACCTTGATGCCCTTGATTTTGATGCTGTCGAGTTTGGGGACCATCAAATTGGTCCTTATGGTACCATCCCTACCGATGATGTTTCTCTTCTTCGCCATCTGGATTTTATTACTCAGAGCAGCATCAAGATGGCACACATGGGGGCGGTGATGCCAGGGCATTTTGGCCAGTTTCACTGACCTTTTCTTTATTGTTTTTAGGGTAGTTTCATGCATTTTCTTAGGGAATAAGCAAGTTTTGGGTAGAATTTCACTTACATCTTGATTCAGGCATACATTGTGCACTTTACATGATTTCATGAGGATTTTGCATGAATTGAATGACAAATTGGATGATGCATTTCTCATGACTTGAACTAGAGCTTTGATGCACTTTATTATTGCTTGATTTCAGGACAAAGGAAGCAAGGAAGAACCACGTTAGCAGCCACGTTAGTCTAACTAACGTGACCTCTAACGTGGAATGGGAGCTAACTTGCAAAGTTAATGAGAAAAGTAATCGCCAATAACGCCCTCGAAGCCATAATAGCCCACGTTAAGAGTCACGTTAACTAAGTTAACGTGAACTCTAACGTGGAAGAAAGAAATGAAGCCAACGTTAGTGACACTTACCTTTGTCACTAACGTTGGACCAAGATCACAATTGGCCATGTTAAGAGCCATGTTAACTCAATTAACGTGGACTCTAACGTTGAGAAGCAAAAGAGAAGCCAACGTTGGTGACACTTACCTTTGTCACTAACATTGAGCTAAGCCACAATGAGCCACGTTAACTTAGTTAACGTGGAAGCTAACATGGAGGGAGCAAGAATCGCTAACGTTAGTGACACTCATCTTTGTCACTAACGTTGGAATGAGCCAATGTGAGCAACATTAACTCCCACGTAAACTTAGTTAACGTGGAAGCTAACGTAGATAAGGGAATAATGAGCCAACGTTAGTGACACTCACCTTTGTCACTAACATTGGAAATGGCTATCATTGCTACGTTAGAAGCCATGTTAACCTAGTTAACGTGGACTCTAACGTGGGAAGTAGGGGCACATTGGAACGTTAGTGACAAAGGTAAGTGTCACTAACGTTCTCGAAAGATTGGCAAGCATACGTTAAGAGCCACGTTAACCTAGTTAACGTGGACTCTAACGTAGGGGGAAGGGAAGACTCTCAATGTTATTGGGAAAGGTGAGTCCCAATAACGTGTGCGAGAGACCAAGAGGCAACGTTAGTGGTCACGTTAGTGCCACTAACGTTGAAGTTAACGTGGATCATCCCTGGGTGAGGAACGTTAGTGAAAAAGGTGATTGTCACTAACGTTTTCGAACCCACAATTCTCACTTAACGTTAACGCCACTAACGTCCTGAGCTAAAGACCATTCCTACTTCACACTTTCTCTCTGCAAGTAAAGCTAAGCCCACTGCAGAAGATAACTACTTCAAACTCAAGATCCAAAGGCCCATATCCAAGACTTGAAGAACCAACTAGAAGATCATAAGAGTAGTATATATAGGGGTAGTTTTGAATTAGGAAAAAAGGGGCTTTGGGGGGATTGAAAATTGAGAACTACTCTCTGTATAATTTACTTTCTCTGCACTTCTAGTTCTAGTTTTCATGATGTATTCTCCATCTTTGTTTTCATTTTCCAGAGCTATGAACAACTAAACCCCTTTCATTGGGTTAGGGAGCTCTGTTGTAATTTGATGGATCAATACTAATTTTCATTACTCTTCTTCTATCTTTTCTCTTGATTTTCTAGAAAGCTTTCAATCTTCATCTAATTGGGTAGTTTTCTTGGAAAAGAAGCTATTCATACTTGGATCTCTTCTGAACCTTGAAAGAGGAATGAAGAGATCATGCTAAAAATGCTTTCTCATGTTGGACCAAATTGGGTTTGGATGGGTATGGTGACTATAATCCTACCAACACTTGATTTGGGAATGCATGTGGTATAATCAGTGACCATACTTCATCTCTTCTCATGAGCAATTGACTAAAGAATTGGCTATTGATCAAGATTTGAGAGATTGAATTACCAAGGAATTGGAATTCGATCACTTAAGATTGCCAAGGAGATCAATGAATGCATTGATTGAGGAAGAGATGGAAATGAACTTGATCCGGAGAATACGACATCTCCTACGCCCAATGAATCCCCATTTCTGATCTTACCCATTCTCTTTAACTTTTGCAACTTACTTTTATGAGCATCTTCCCCATTCACATTTACAATTCTGCAATTTACTTTCCGTCATTTACTTTCAGCTCTTTACTTTCTGCATTTACATTTTCTGCTATTTACTTTCCCGCCATTTAATTTTCTGCAACACTCAAACCAAATTCTGCTTCGCTCAACTAGAACATTCCTCTAATTAAAGTTGCTTGACCAATCAATCCCTGTGGGATTCGACCTCACTCTATTGTGAGTTTTTACTTGACGACGATTCGGTACACTTGCTGAAGGAAAATTGTTGAGAGACAAGTTTCTGTGAGCATCAGGCGGCTTTATATCGGACTGCCCAGGATCTTCCCATTCATGCTACGAAGGCCTTTATGGAGGAGGCTAAGTTGGAGTTCGACCGGATGAAGGGTTTGAAGGAGGAGCTTGAGGTGAAGGTGACTAAGCTGGAAAAGGAGTTGGAGGGTGAAAAGACTAGTTCTATTGCCTTGGCGGCTTCTGCAAAGTTGGCTGAAGACACGACGTTGAAGCACAAGGAGAGCTATGTCACGACCTATAGGGAAATGATGCGTCTCAGGGAGGATTTGGAGTCTGCCCGAGCTAATTATGCCGAGCTCCAGGGTCACTTTGTAGGCAGTGTAAATGCTGCTTATGAGAACCTGAAGGAGCAGGTTCGGGTTCTTGCACCCGAGCTCGACCTTACTATCTTAAGCTTGGACAACATTGTGAAGGACGGTAAAATTGTTCCGATGACCCTGATGATGATGATGATGTCGATCCTCCTTCTGTGCCCGCCGCCAAAGCATCTATTGTGCCGACTTCTTCAACCCCTGCAGTTATCCGTCCCGAGTCGGATCCTGATCGTCAAATCTTGAACCGGGATGATGGGACAGTGGATGCGGTGCCTCTTCAGACTCGCCCTCCTTCACCCCGTGCTGATGTAGCTGAGAAGTCTTCAGACCCTCAATGATTATTCTGGATGTTTGTGTATATAGCCCGGCTTGTGGGCTTTGAACTTTTTATATTTTATAATTGGTGGTTCTGACTTTTTGATACTCTTTTTTAGTTGCTTGTTTAGCAACTTTATTTTGAAAAAAAAAGTAGTTTCTCAAGCTCTTGGGGCTGACTTTTGGTGGCCTCTTGAGTTCTCATTATTATTATAGCTTGTTCCTTTCATGACATGTTTGTCTGCGCCTGTTTGATGTCTTTTAGGTTTTTGGGGAATGTTGGAGCCTTGTTGTCCGACCTCTTTTGATTGCCTTTGTATTTTCATATTTATGGCTTGATTCTTTTGAGGTTGTGGATGTTTGGATCCAACTTGTATGCCGACTTCCTCACTTCGGCCTGAAGTTATTTCTAGTAATCCGTTTTGTTTGGACCTTTGTTAGGTCTCTTTTAAGGATTACTTTTTATATTGTTTGTAGGAGTCTAACTTCATCACGTCGGTCTCTGCTAAGTTATTTCTAGTAATCCTCTTTTTGGACCTTTGTCAGGTCTCTTTTAGGGATTACTTTTTATAACTTGTTTGTGGGAGGTTGACTTCATCATGTCGGTCTCTGCTAAGTTATTTCTAGTAATCCTCTTTTTGGACCTTTGTCAGGTCTCTTTTAGGGAATACTTTTTATAACTTGTTTGTGGGAGGCTGACTTCATCATGTCGGTCTCTGCTAAGTTATTTCTAGTAATCATCTTTTTGGACCTTTGTCATGTCTCTTTTAGGGATTACTTTTTATAACTTGTTTGTGGGAGACCGACTTCATCATGTCGGTCTCTGCTAAGTTATTTCTGGTAATCCTCTTTTTGGAACTTTGTTAGGTCTCTTTTAGGGATTACTTTTTATAACTTGTTTGTGGGAGACCGATTTCATCATGTCGGTCTCTTCTAAGTTATTTTTAGTAATCCTCTTTTTTAGGGCTGGCCAGACCTCTTTCCAGGGATCTACTTTTTATAACTTTGGTTATTGTGGTCGACTGGTCCGACTTCTTTACGTCGGCCGGTCTTTAAGTTATTTTTAGCAATCCATTTTATTAAGACCTCGTCAGATCCTTTCTATGGATCACTTTCGATAACTTCTTGCATTATTCTGTTTTCATCTTTGCCAATTTTGTAGAAATTGGGTTTGATCCTCGTTTGGTCGACCTTTTGATGAATTTGTTTTCATCTTTGTTGGTCTTTATCGTGATCGTGCAGTGAATTTGATTTTCACTTTCTGCCGATCTATAGCTTTATAATCGGGCGATGAGTTTTTAGTGTTTCAGATTAATGCATCTTGAGAATTTGTAAAAAATCTAAAAAACTTTTATTCAAAAGAAAATGGAAATATATACATGTGGGAGTTTTATCCCTCTAAGTCGGTAAATTTGTAGATCTTGGCTTGGCACCTCATTAAAAATCCTTTTCAGGAAAAAGAGTGCGCCTTATCCTAAGATCCTTTATCACCCCTAACTATAGTACCTTCTTGGGTTGCAGCGTGCCATGACCTAGGAAGCTCTCGCCCTTCGAGTTTGGACAGTCTGTAGTAGCCCTTTCCAAGTACTTCTATGACTCGGTAGGGTCCTTTCCAATTTGCTGCCAACTTTCCTTCTCCAGGTCAAGTTGTTTCGATATCATTTCGGATTAGGATGAGGTCATTCTCGGGAAAACCTCGCGGCACTACCTTTCGATTGTATCTTGAAGCCATTCGATGTTTTAATGCCTCTTTCCTGATCTGAGCTCTTTCTCAGATTTCCGGAAGTAGGTCGAGTTCTTCCCTTTGAAGTTGGGAGTTGGCTTCTTCATTGTAGTAGATCACTCTTGGCGACCTTTCTTTGACCTCTACTGGGATCATTGCCTCCATTCCGTATGCTAATCGGAAGGGTGATTCCTTTGTAGTGGAGTGTGGGGTCGTCTGATATGCCCATAGGACTTGTGGGAGCTCTTCAGCCCAGGCTCCCTTTCATCCTGTAATTTCCGTTTTGGCCCAGCTAATATGACTTTGTTAGCAGCTTCTGCTTGTCCATTGGCCTGGGGATGTTCTACGGATGTGAATTGGTATTTTATGTTCAGATCAGCCACCAATTTTCTGAAGCCTGCATCTGTAAACTGAGTGCCATTGTCTGTGGTTATAGAGTATGGAACCCCAAACCTTGTGACAATGTTTCTATATAGGAATTTTTGACTTCTTTGAGCAGTGGCGTTAGCTAGGGGTTCCACCTCGATCCATTTTGTGAAATAGTCTACCCCCACTATGGGGAATTTGACTTGCCCTGATCCTTGGGGAAGGATCCGAGAAGATCGAGTCCCCATTTTGCGAATGGCCAGGGTGAGGTTACACTGATGAGCTCCTTTGGCGGGGCGATGTGAAAGTTGGCATGTTTCTGACATGGTGGACATGTCTTCACGAATTCTGTTGCTTCTTTTTGTAAGGTCGGCCAATAAAATCCAGCTCGGAGTACTTTTTTGGTGAGTGCCTGTGCTCCGAGGTAGTTGCCACAGATGCCACTGTGTACTTTTTCTAAAACTTCTTTTGTATTAGAAGTCGGCATGCATTTTAATAGTGGTGTCAAAATCCCTCTTTTGTATAGAGTATTATTTATAATGGTGTAGTATTGTGCCTCCCGTTTTAACCTCTTTGCCTCCTTTTTATCTGTGGGGAGTGTTTCTGTTTTGAGGTAGTTAATTATGGGAGTCATCCATCCTTGATCCAGGCTTGTTATGGATATGAATTTTTCTTCTTCCGAGATTGACGGGTTCTGCAGCATTTACTGGATGAGGCTTCTATTGTTGTCCCCTGGTTTGGTGCTGGCTAGCTTTGAGAGTGCATCAGCTCGGGCATTCTGTTCTCGGGGTATATGGCGGATCTCATATTCCCCGAGCTGTCCGAGTTGTTCCTTGGTTTTGTCCAAGTACTTTTCATGGTGGGATCCTTGGCTTGATAAGTCCCTGCTATTTGTGAAGTGACTACCTGTGAGTTGCTGAAGATGATAAGCTTTTGAACTCCAACCTCCTTAGCCAGCTTCAAACCAGCTAGTAGTGCCTCATACTCAGCTTGGTTGTTTGAGGCAGGGAACCCGAATTTGAGGGAAAGTTCGATTTGGGTTCCCTGGTCACTTTTAATTATCACACCCGCGCCACTTCAAGTTTTGTTTGAGGAACTATCTACATAGAGATTCCATTTTGTAGGGATTTCCGGGGTGTCTGTAAATTCTGCAATGAAGTCGGCCAAATATTGTGATTTGATGGCTGTCTGAGCTTTATATTGAAGGTCGAATTCAGACAAATCGACTGCCCATTGTAAAATTCTTTCTGCTAGATCTGTTTTCTGCAGAATGCCTTTTATTAGCTGGTTGGTCTGAACCCTAATAATGTGGGCTTGGAAATACGGATGAAGTCGACGTGATGTTAATATGAGAGCATAAGCGAATTTTTATATTTTTTGGTAGTTCAGTTCGGATCCTTGTAGTGCCTTGCTGATGAAGTATACAGGTCATTGCCTACTGTCGTCTTCTCATATCAGTGCTGAGGCTACTGCCTGACTTCCTACTACGAGGTACAGTATAAGTGGTTCTCCTTCCCGTGGTCGAGTTAGGATGGGTAGTTGTCCCAGGAACCTTTTGAAATCTTGGAAGGTGTTCCGGGGGGTTACCTGAAAGTTGAGGTCGATCTCAGACGAGATCTTCTGTACTGGTCGGAGATAACGTGTCCGTTGGCTGATGACTGCCGGAGCTGTTGTATCCGACTTTGTTGGATTTGCAGCACTGCTGATCCTTGGTCACCGAAGGGTGGGAGGTACCTGCAAGAGACTCCGATGCTTAAGTTAGCACGGGTATTAAGCAGGTTTTATGTAGAATCAGAGTATGAGTTATACCTGGGTGCTCCAGTGTATTTATAGTAGTGGGGGCTGACCTTTCTGATAAGATAAGTTAGTTATCTTATCTTATCTTATCCTGTTTTGGATGAAGTCAGCTTATTTTTAAGGGAACCGCCTTTATCTCTATAGGCTGGGATTGCCTTTGGATTTGGGTCGTGTTCCTCTATTTGGGCCCTTTATTGGGCTTTCCTGTCGATTTGGCCGAGCTCTTTAGAAGAGGTCGGGTAGTCTAACCTGAAGAGGTCGGTCGCTTTGTCACCAATCATCCTGAGTCGAGTAACTCGACCCAGGGTATGAACAGTGCCCCTGCTTGAGCTCGGTCTTTTGTTGAGGTCGAGTCTTTGACTTTGGTCCTTCTCTGACGAAGCCGAACTCAAGCATTTTGTCAATTTCTTCCTTTTGTAGAATCTTTTGAATGTAGAACGTTTTTCTCTAAAAGCGCGCGCTTTTATATCAGCGCTTTGTTCTTGGGAACGTGAGAGGGTTTAATACCTTCATTAATTGGTATTGATTGCCCCGTTTTCTCTTGGCTTTTTATTTTGAATTTCTCAATCAAAAACGGTTTCTCTTCTTCGCTCTTCTTCGTAACTTCTCCCTTTACTCTCTCATTTTCTGTTTCTTGCCTGGAGTTTCGTAGTTCCTTCCCGCAATGTCTGTTCTGCTACTGCTTTCTGTGGAAGAGGGGCGATTTTCAGATTTCTCCTTCCATCTTCGCAGTTTTCCGCTTCGAGGGGTGGCTTTGTTGCTTCTGCTCTTTTCTTTCGAGGTTTTCTTCTATTCTCCAGGTTTGATTTTTCCTCCTCTGTTTCCTTATATGTCTGGTTTGATTTTTGCTTCGAGAAAGTTTGGATCTTTTTGCTTTTACTGTGCCTGATTGTTGCGTGTTCTGGAATTTCTTCATTTTGTGCGAATCTTTTGCTTTTCTTTAGGGCTTTTGCATGTTGTTGCCATTTCTGCTTGTGCCTTCGATGGTTTTTGCTTTATTTTGAAAAAGTTTGCGTCTTTGGTGATTTTCTGCTGGGCTTTTTGATTTTGACAATGCTTTGGCTGATAGACTGTAGAAAGGTAGTAACTTTGTGTTTTTTACTTTGCTTTCGTTTTGAAATCTTATTTTCTCCTTTGATGAGTGCCGGGACGTAAGCTGTAGAATTTTATTGAAACCTTGCTTTGTTACTGCCTCCAAAGGATGCCCCAAGGCTTTGGTTTGAGTCTTGGGGTTTTCCTTTCCTGTTTGTTCGTCTGTCGAGTTATTTTGCCCCTCATCCGAGATGTTTTGTTAGTAATCCACTCTTCCTTTCTTATTGTAGGATTTAGTTGGCCTCATGTCTTCTCGCAATAACGTTGTAGAGATGTCTTCCCAGGTTCCCGAGGGCATGGCCGATTGGGTGGACTCGATGGTTCTTATGTGTGTCTCTTTGGTTGATTCCGAGTTTTGCGCGCAGCTTAGGCAGTTTCATAGGGTCTGTAGTAATCCTGGTGATGAGAAGAATTATGAACTTATCCCTCCCTCTTCTGAGGAGAGAGTTTGTTTCTCTACTCGGGTTGTTAATGATCGCCCTTTTTTCTATGCTTATGACTTCTTCTTTGGTCAGCTGGGTATCACCCTTCCTTTTACTGAGTTTGAGACCGACCTGTTATGGTCCTGTAATGTTGCTCCCTCTCAACTTCACCCTAATTCCTGGGGTTTCATTAAAATTTTTCAATTGTTGTGTAATTATTTTGGTATCCCTTCCTCGCAATCTCTCTTTTTCTACCTATTTGTCTTGACAAAGCCTGGAGTAGTAAAAAAGAAGGCAGCGTGGGTCTCCTTCCGGTCTTCCCAGGGAAAGAAGGTTTTTTCCATGTTTGATAAATCGTTTCGTAATTTTAAGAACTATTTTTTCAAGGTCCGAGCTGTTGAAGGAGCTCGGCCCTTTTTCCTGGACGAGAATGATGAGCCCGCCTTTCCCTTGGAATGGCAAAAAGATGTGAGAGTGTCCAGATATACGTGGGAGATGTTGGATAAGGCTGAGCGAGCTTTTGTGACTGTCTTGGAAGAACACTGAGGTCAATCCCCCTATCTTGATACAAAAAAATTTTTAATCAATCCCTCTCTTCTTCAAACTGAGCTGGGTATTTTTGCGTTTCCTTTGTTATCTGTTTATATTGCTTGTGAATGCCTTTCCGACTGGTAGCTTAATTTCTTACTGTTGTGTCTTATTTGCAGAGGCGATGAAGAATAATGAATCCATGAAGGATTTTAAGAGGACACAGAAGGCGACTGTTGCCAAAAACATCTCGGCTAAGGCGGCCGGGGAGGGATCTTCCCAAGTGCGTGTGAAGCCGTCCATGCCGAGTTCTCCCGGGATAAGGAAGGTGATCCCTACTCCCCGAGTTCGTCTGGCTGACCCTCTTCCAACTTCTGCTGCCTCTTCTGTCGCTCCTCCCAATAAGAAACAAAAAACAGTTGAGCCCTTTGACCTCGATGCTCCCGACTTTAATGCTATTGAATTTGTAGATCAGCAAATCGGCCCCTATGGCGCCCTTTCTATGGACGATGTGTCCATCCTTCATCATTTGGAATTTTGACCCGAAACAGCATAAAGATGGCGTATATGGGGGCTGCTCTGCACCGAACTGCTCAGAACCTACCTCTCCATGCCACCAAAGCATTTATGGAGGAGGCAAAGCAAGAGTTCGACCGAATGAAGGGGCTGAAGGAGGAGCTCGAGGTGAAGGTGGCCAAGCTGGAAAAAGATCTAGAAAACGAGAAGGCGAGTTCCCTTTCTCTGGCAGCTTCTGTGCGGTTGGCCGAGGACATGGCAATGATGCATAAGGATAGTTACGTTACGTCCTATCGGGAGGTGATGCGCCTAAGGGGGGAGCTGGAGAGTGCCCGAGAAGATTATTCTAAACTTCAAAGTCATCTTGTTGGCAGCGTGACTGCTGCTTATGAGAACCTGAAGGAGCAAATTCGGGTTATTGCTCCCGAGGCCGACCTGACCCTCTTCAGCCTGGATAATGTTGTCAAGGATGGCAAGATTGTCCCTGATGACGAGGATGATGATAATGTCGATCTTCCCCCTGTGTCCTCTGCTAAGGTGTCGACTTCTGCTGTTCCTACCGAGGTCGACCCTCCCGCCTCTGATCCTGACTGCTAGATCTTAAACCGAGATGATGGTACTGTGGATGTTGTTCCTCTCCAGACTCGCCCTCTGTCTCCTGCTAAAAAGTCTTCTGACCCTTAGCTTCATTCATTCTGGATATTTATATAGTTGGCCCGGCTTGTGGGCTTTTTAAAACTCTTTATGTTTTGCTAACACTTTCTTGTTGCTTGCCTAGCAACTTTTATTTTTGAAAAACAAAAGGTAGGTCGCTTAGCTTTTTAAGGTAGGTTTCGGTGGCCTCCAAGGCTTTTATAACTTTTTGTAGACTATATCATGCTTTTTGTGCTTGCTTTGGTATCTCTTCTGTTTTCTGAGAATGTTGGAACCTTGCAACTTGACCTTTTTGGATTTGCTCTTATAACTTTTTAGTAGTAGGAGTCCGACTTCGTTATGTCGGTCTCTTTTGAGTTATTTTTGCAGATAACTTTTTAGTAGTAGGAGTCCGACTTCGTTATATTGGTCTCCTTCAAGTTATTTTTGCAAATAACTTTTTAGTAGTAGGAGTCCGACTTCGTTATATCGGTCTCCTTTAAGTTATTTTTGCAAATAACATTTTAGTATTAGGAGTCCGACTTCGTTATATCGGTCTCCTTTAAGTTATTTTTGCAAATAACTTTTTAGTAGTAGGAGTCCGACTTCGTTATATCGGTCTCCTTTAAGTTATTTTTGCAAATAACTTTTTAGTAGTAGGAGTCCGACTTCGTTATATCGGTCTCCTTTAAGTTATTTTTGTAGTCCTCTTTTTTGGACCTGTGTCAGGTCTCTTTTAGGGACTACTTGTATAACTTTTTAGTTTTGGGCTGACTTTGTTATGTCGGGCCCTTCTAATTTAAAGTAATCCTCTTTAATAGGGTTGGCCAGACCTCTTTCCAGGGTTTACTTATAACTTGGGTTGACTTGGTCCGACTTCTTAATGTCGGCCAGTCTTTAAGTTATTATTTTAGCAATCCGTAAGACCTCGTCAGGTTCTTTTTTAGATCACTTTCGATAACTTCTTACATTATTCTGTGTTTATCTTTGCCGATTTGTAGAAAGTGGCTGTCATCTCTAGATCGTCCTTTGGGTGAATCGCGTTTTCACCTTTATCAGATGGTTATCTTTATCGTGATCGTGCAGTGAAATTATTTTTTCACTTTCTGCCGATCTGTTGCTTTATAATCGGACGATGAATACTTCAGATTAATGCGGCTTGAAATCTTGTGGAAAAAATATATATTTGTTCAAAGGAAAGTGCAAATATGTACATGTGGGAATTTTTCATCCCTTTATGTCGAATAGTGTTTGAGTCTCAACTTTGGAGCCTCATTAAAAAACCTTTTCAGGAAAAAGAGTGCATCCAATGGTGAGATCTTTTACTTTTCTAGTTGTAGTACCTTCTTAGGTTGCAGGCGTGCCATGATCTGGGAAGCTCTCGTCCATCGAGTTCGGACAGTCTGTAGTAGCCCTTTCCGAGTACTTTTACAACTCGGTAGGGTCCTTTCCAGTTTGCTGCCAACTTTCCTTCTCCTGGTCGAGTTGTTCCAATATCATTTCGGATTAGGATGAGGTCGTTCTCCGTGAAACTTCTTGGCACTACCTTTTGATTATATCTGGAAGCCATTCGACGTTTTAGTGCTTCTTCCCTGATCCGAGCTCTTTCCTGAATTTCAGGTAGTAGGTCGAGTTCTTCCTTCTGAAGTTGAGAGTTGGTCTTTTCATTGTAGTGGACTACTCTGGGTGACCCTTCCTCAATCTCTACTGGGATCATTGCCTCCACTCCGTATGCTAGTCGAAAGGGTGATTCATTTGTCGTGGAGTGTGGCGTTGTTCGATATGCCCATAGGACTTGTGGAAGTTTTTCGGCCCAAGCTCCCTTTGCATCTTGTAGTCTCCATTTTAGCCGTGCCAATATGACTTTGTTGGCAGCTTCGGCCTATCCATTGGCTTGAGGGTGTTCGACGGAGGTGAACTGGTGCTTTATATTCAAGTCAGTTACTAGTCTCCTGAAGTCTGCGTCTGTGAATTGTGTGCCATTGTCTATGGTTATGGAGTATGGAACCCCGAACCTCGTGACAATGTTCCTGTATAGGAATTTTTGACTTCTTTGAGCAGTGGCGCTGGCTAGGGGCTCTGCCTCAATCCATTTTGTAAAATAGTCTACTCCGACTATGAGGAATTTTACTTGTCCTGATCCCTGGGGAAAGGGTCCTAGAAGATGAAGCCCCCATTTTGTAAATCGCCAGGGCGAGGTTACACCGATGAGCTCTTCTAGCGGGGCGATGTGGAAGTTGGCATGTTTTTTACATGGTGGACATGTCTTTACAAATTCTATAGCTTCCTTTTGTAGGCTTAGCCAATAAAATCCCGCTCGAAGCACTTTTTTGGCAAGAGCTCGTGCTCCGAGATGATTGCCACACATGCCGCTATGTACTTCTTCCAACACTTCCTTTGTGTTGTTGGTCGGCACACATTTAAGTAGTGGTATTGAGATCCCTCTTTTGTACAGGATGTTATTTATAATAGTGTAGTACTGTGCCTCCCTTTTTAATCTTTTCGCCTCTTTTTCCTCTGTGGGGAGCGTTTCTACTTTGAGGTAGTTAATTATGGGGGTCATCCATCCTTGGTCCTGACTTGTGATGGCTAGGATTTTTTCTGCTTCCGATATTGACGGGTTCTGTAGCATTTCCTGGATGAGGCTTCTATTGTTGTCCCCTGGTTTGGTGCTGGCTAGTTTTGAAAGTGCGTCAGCTCGGGCATTTTGTTCGCGGGGTATGTGGTAGATTTTATATTCCCCGAGTTGTCCGAGCTGTTTCTTGGTTTTATCCAAATACTTTTTCATGGTGGGATCTTTGGCTTGATAGCTCCCTGTTATCTGCGAGGTGACTACTTGTGAATCGCTGTAAATGTTGAGTTTTTTAGCTCCAACCTCTGTAGCCAGCTTCAAACCAGCTAATAACGCTTCGTATTCCGCCTGGTTGTTTGAGGCCGAGAATCTGAACTTGAGGGAGAGCTCGACTTGGGTTCCTTGGTTGCTTTCTATTATCACGCCTGTCCCGCTTCCAGTCTTATTTGAAGAACCGTCCACGTAGAGATTCTATTATGTGGGGGTCTCCGAGGCATCTGTGAATTCTGTGATAAAATCGGCTAGGTACTGTGATTTAATGGCCGTACGAGCTTCATATTGGAGGTCGAATTCTGATAACTCGACTGCCCATTGTAAAATTCTGCCTGCTAAATCTGTTTTCTGCAATATTCCTTTTATGGGCTGGTTGGTTCGAACCTTAATGGTGTGAGCCTGGAAGTATGGGCGAAGTCGTCGAGATGTTAGAATGAGGGCATAGGCAAACTTTTCTATCTTCTGGTAGTTCAGCTCGGATCCCTGTAGCGCTTTGCTAATGAAGTAGACGGGTTGTTGCCCACTTTCGTCTTCTCTGACTAGTGCTGAGGCTATTGCCCGGCTTCCTACTGCAAGATATAATATGAGCAGTTCTCCTTCTCATGGTCGAGATAAGATAGGCGGCCGTCCTAAAAACTCCTTGAAGTCTTGGAAGGCTTGTTCACATTCTGTCGTCCATTTGAACTGCTTTCCCTTCCTTAAAGTAGCATAGAAGGGGAGAGATCTCATCGCTGCCCCTGCTAAGAATCTGGATAGGGCGGCCAGTCTCCCGTTGAGTTGCTGCACTTCTTTGACACAGGTGGGGCTCTTCATGTTGAGTATGGCTTGGCATTTATCCGGGTTTGCTTCAATTCCTCTTTGCGTGAGCATGAAACCTAGGAATTTGCCTGCTTCTATCGCAAAGGTGCATTTTGCAGGATTGAGTCGCATGTCGTGCTTCCTTATAGTGTCGAACACTTGAGTCAGGTCGGACAGTAATGTGTCTTCGCTTTGTGTCTTTATCAACATGTTGTCCACATAGACTTCCATGATTTTTCCGATGTGGTCTAAGAAGACTTTGTTCATCAGCCTTTGATAAGTAGCACCCGCGTTCTTGAGACCAAAGGGCATCACGATGTAGCAGTAATTTGCTTTCGGCGTTAAAAACGAGGTCTTTTCTTGATCTGGTAACAGGTACAATATGCTTGATCAAGGTCTTGTTAAGGAACTGGTGTTTTCATTTTGGCTGAACTGTAACCCAGAGGAAGAGAATGGGGGCGAACTTATGTGCCTGTGTCTAGAAAAGGATATTGAGAGGTTAATCATTAAATATAGTCTTTTTTGTTAAAAATTACAATGCATTTTTTATTTCCCTTCTTTTTTTACTAACTTTTATCCTTTTTTTTTTCTTTGCAAAAGTTTGATATGGGAGATATATTTATTGGAGACAAAAATTAAAACTGGTATGTGAAAACCAAAAAGATTAGCATAATTCTACTAGTTTTTCTTATGACATGATCATAAATGGTTCATGATTTCAGTTCTAATTTACTAACCTAATCACATTGCTATCCAGGAAGTTGTGCTGACAGCTGTTCAGCTGACTGCTAGTTTTTCTTATGAAACTATTGTTGTCATACATTAGATAATTATGTATTTTACTTCTAAATTATGGCTTTTGTTTTCCCCTTGCAGGCACCTCCAAAGAAGATCTGTACCCAAATTGGATTGTGCACTTTTGATGGGACACGGGGTGTTTGGCAAGTCCCAAAAAGGATTTTCTTTTTACCAAATTCTTTGCTTCAGCAATCTAAATATTGTCATATATTAAATTAATGTAATTGGTGTGTCACATTGCTTATCTATTGTATATTGGTTGTGGCACTTTTACTGTCAGGTTGCTATAAAGACTTGACAATGATGAAAGTACTTCAATCTCAATTATTTGTGATTACTGAGCTACATAAAACATTGATGATAAGGAACAGGCTTTGGTTACTAACAATAATTTGATTTGGCACTTAGATTTTAAACCAGTTCAAACTGAAAGACCAGGAGAGTTAATTGCTTACTACAAAATGGAAAATTATAACCTTGTTTTGTCCTTTTATGTACTTCTGGCTACTATGTCTTACTATTTTATTGGGGTAATAATTTCATTTTCTAACTATATGTATTTGGATGTAGTCATCAGTTCTATTCTAAGTGGTTTTTTGAGGTGTTTTGCTATATATTCTTTACTTGGAGATTTAGGTTGCTGAGTTTTATATAGGTACAAGCCTGATGTAATCAAAGGCGACATGGATTCAATCCGGACAGAAGTACTCGAATATTATAAAAAGCTGGTATTTTGCTCTATCTATTTGTTCTATTCTGCATTGGTCTTTTTGCCTTAGCTTTTATATGCATGTGAAGTAGTGGAATATGGTTTTAATGGTTCAACAAATTCCCATTTAAATTGGTCCTACTTATTACCTCCTTATATGTGATCTTTCCATAAATCATTCCAAGGGTCTTATGTTAGTATCCTGTCTGCGGAAGTGTAGGGAACTAAGATATTAGATGAATCTCACGATCAGGATGCCACAGATTTACACAAATATATATCGTACATACTTGACCAAACACCAGATATTGATAAATCAAAATTAAGTTTCTCATCTGGTTATACCTTTTTTTTATACTTTTTAATGGTGCTTGGTGATTTTTCTGTTGCCAAATCGATAAGCAACTATTGCAATAATTGAGACTTATTAATTTTATGGGATTAGTCCAGCTGAGCACTCTTGACTTTTTCCCCACTTTTTCACTTGACATAATCACAGCTTTGCATTCTTGTTATCGGAGCACTTGGCGGGCAATTTGATCATGAAATGGGAAACATCAATGTTGGAGGTTGTATTTCCAAAATGTTTATTGCAAGGTTTGGAATTCAATGGTTGATGCCTGAGGCTATATATATATATAATATATGTGGATAATGATGATTTCTTCTTTGACATTCTTAGTCCATTCTTCATTGAAAAGTATTGGCAACTCTAAAATAGCTATATGTATGCGGTGTATTAGAATGAAAACAGTAGTTAATAAATCAAACAAGCTTCTTTTATTTATTTATTTATAATTTTGTATTTAGGGTGTGCAATTATTGTTATTTTTTTAGCAAAGTCCATCTTGTAAGATAACATAAAATGTTTATTGCTGGTGTTTTATTTTTCTTTATTTTTTGGAGTGATTTTAGGAATTTAAATACTTGATTTTGATGCACTAAACGAAATTAAAAACCGATTGAAAATGTGAACAGCTATTGATTCCAATTATGTGACTGTTTGTGTAGATATACTGGATGGCTCATGGACCATGACTATCACGATCAGCCGCTGTGCGCAAAAAGAAAAAGGCATAAATTACAGGCTTGTGGATGGTGCTACTTCTATGCTACTGTTTTTATATATTAAAAATTAGATGGTGCTACTTCTATGGTACTGTTTTTATTTTGAGACGTTTATGTAATTAGATGATATTGAAATATTAAAGTTGTTTTATTTTACTTTTTAAAGAAAAACAATAATAATTATGTAAAACAATATCATATAGAATTATGTTTGGAACTATTGACATTGAGAATTTTTTTATATATAGAGTTATGTCTTATATTGAAGAATTGTGTTATAAAAGATTTAGTTTTTAAATTTTGATATTAAAAAATAAATTTCTAATTTGAGAGTATATGAATGAGATGAGATTAATGAATGATTTGAAATTAAAAATAAATAATTAAATACAAGATTTTTGTGGAAGTTTGAAAATCACACAAAATAGTTAATTCTTGTTAAATTAAAAAATCAATTTGTGGGGGGTTTTAAACTGCCACAAAAGTGATTTAAAACTGTCACAAAAGTCCAATATAAAATCCTCACTAAACACTCACAAAACCTCCACTGAATAGATTGTGGAGGTTTTTAAAAACTCCCACAAAAGACCTCGTGGCTCCTCAAATTTTGGGGGTTTTAAAAACTTCCACAAACCATTTGGTGGGGGTTATAAACCTCCACAAATAAAAAAAAACTGCAACAAATAAGCAAAATCTTGTAGTGTGTTTTTGTTATTTTGCTTCTTAGAAATTGGAATCGTTTAATTACTTCCAGTTTAG
The DNA here is from genome assembly GCF_059453495.1 of Arachis ipaensis. Classification (NCBI taxonomy): domain Eukaryota; kingdom Viridiplantae; phylum Streptophyta; class Magnoliopsida; order Fabales; family Fabaceae; genus Arachis; species Arachis ipaensis. The sequence continues at coordinate 72,010,191 of NC_142442.1, read as the reverse complement.
TGTTAAAGTTCAATTTCTATTTGAAGTGATAAAGCTGTTATTTGAATTGGGTAGTAATATACTATGAAGTGATTGCCACTTTGTTGTTGTTGTTGTTGTTGTTGTGGAGGAACATGAATGTTCTAGTATACTTAATCGTTGAGGGTGTAAGAAATTAGCTTGTTAATGATTCGCTTTCTGTAGAGCACTAGTGCTAACTATATGGCAGAATAATAGTGTGTATAGTCCATTTTTTTATATCTTTCTTGTATCCTATTTGTGAAGGTTTTTCAAACTATTTTATTTCTAGGAGTGATTTTTTCGGGTTGTGCTTAAAATCGAAATTCCATTTCAGGCCCACAAGCTAGCAGTGCGTCGACAACTCAAGTGGAAAAGCAAGAGGAGGTTGAAATTGCAAAAGGATACACTATGACTCAGTTGCAGACACATTTAGCATTTCTTATATTGGAGACACATTCAATGGCTTGGAGGATCATGATGGTAAGTTGGAGACTATATAAGAGTGCAAGAAATCGTATTATTTTTTGCCAAAATAAAAATTCATACTTTTGATTATATCTCAACTTACCCGTTTCTATGTTGGATAATACTCTGGAGAATGTCGAGACGTTAGATGATACACAGGCTAAGTTTGATGATATCCTTGATTCTCCTTCTATTGATGTAGCTTTTGAGAAGATCAAAAGCCTTGTGAAGGCAAAGGACCTTGATTCTTCGTTGATATTGTTGATTAATGGTGCTTGGGCTAAAGCAAAAGAATCTACCACAATGAAGGAAGAGGTATGATAGTTATCTCACTGTTTTTAGTGACTTTAGGGGCTTATGTTTTTTAGATCTTTAATACTTGTGTTTGAAAATTTTAGTTGTACTTAATTTTCCTTTATTACTCACTAGTCATTATCTCCATAAAATCTAAATATTCTTCCCTAGAATACTATTTTATTTATTAATCCTCTAATACCCTTTTCCATCACACTTACTTCCCACCATCTCTATTTCCATGATCTGAGAAATAATTGCCTCAACATTGCACAACTATATGAAGTTAAAAACATGGCTTTCAGCTTGATTCTATGGTATCATCCCAATTTAGTTCTTATTATTTTTGTGCTCTTCTCATGCTTCTTTTGTGTGTTCTCTTCAACTGATGAAGCTGGTGGTAGTGGCAAAACCTTTACTGTTTCGAGCTTTAGCTATCCTGAGACTAGGCTCAGACCCTTTGATTTGCGTTATATCAGAGGTGAATGAGTCGATTAGCATTGTTCGTTTTGTAGTTTGAATTTTAGTGAGTCGGAATTGAAATGTAATATAAAGTTGAATTTGCAACTGTAGTAACCCAATTTGTGGACAAGGTTCTTATGGCGAAGAGAATTAATGATGGTGCGCTCATCAAGAAATCATGTGTGCTATAGATCTTGTTCCGCAAGAATTTCTTGGCAACCACCTCAGATAAGGATTAGTTTACAAGGGATTTACACTTTTCTTTTCATAATATCGATTTATCATATGCCATATAATCATGCATGACAAATTATATTTCAGATATCTCCAAGTGTTTGGTACATTGGCCTTTTCAATGGCATTGGACCTACTAGGACACCATCAAAGATGGTATAATTTATTTTCCAAGTGTTCTCTTACTATAATAAATTTTTAAATTTTTAATTCGTTACAAAGATGGTATGATTTATTTTTTGTAACAATACAGTATATCCACTCTCATGCACATCTTCCGGTAACTATAATGCTTTGGCGGCTACGGTGAACACGACAGTAATGGAGAATGTTGTGACCTGCAGGAGTAGTTTAGTTTTAAAATTATATATTATGTATGAGATGTATGTGACATTGCTAGAAATTGGAGCCAATCTAAGTGAAGACATTTAGAATTAAAAAATTATGTCATATTTAATACTTTATTTGTATTGGAGTTATTATTTTTTATTTTCAATACTAAAAAATTATATATTATGTTTAATACTTTATTTATGAATTACGTAATATTTATTTATGTGTTATAATTTTTTGTTATTGTGAAATTTAAACAAAAAATTATTTGTTTAACACAGTAAAAATGATAGTTAAAACTACCTTTCTAAACGATAAAAAAGATGCCATTTTCATCCGGTAAAAATGGCGGCTTGTAACTGCCATTTTAAACAAGATGAAACACTATTTTAACTTGGTAAAAAAGGCGGTTTTAAATGTCATTTTAACCAATAAAAGTCACTGTCAGGGTAAAAATGGCAGTTCAAAATGCCGTTTTAACCAATCAAAAATGCCATTTTAACCTAGTAAAAACGGCGGTTTTAAATGCCATTTTAACCAACCAAAAATGCCAATCTGACAAGGTAAAAATGGCAGTTCATAAACGCCGTTTTACTTGGAAATAATGGCAGTTTGAACCTCCTTTTAACCTATCTAAAAACCGCCGTTTTAACCCAGAAAATTGTAGCGGTTTTCTAAAAACTGCCGTAATAACCAAAATGGCGCCCAGAATTACGTCACTTTCTAAAAGCTCCGTTTTTGGTAATAATGGCAGTTCAAACCGCCGTAAATATAAAAAAATGTCATTTTAACCAAAATTTTTTGTAGTGTTTAGAGTATATAATGTTATATATACTTAAACATGTTCAATAACACTCTTATGTCTTATCACTATTACTCCATCTCATATTCTTCTAATCAAACAAATTTTTAAAATATATCTAAACATATTTAACTTTGACACAACAACAAATACTTACTAGATATATATATTCTAATATATCATGATTAATAAAATTTATTATTTATAACATTATACTATATTCTATTTTGTGTTTTTATTCTCAATCATTTTTTTAACTCTTTTCTTTAATTATCTTTAAATATAAACTAAAGAAAGCTACAAATAAATCTCAAATTACACCATTGAGCATCATCTTAAAAAAATATTTATGCCGACAAATAAAGATAAATCTATCTACTTAGAATTAAGTATATTAGATAATAATATTTTTTTATTACATAAAAATACTAGAAAACACAGACAAATCAATATTTAAGAAAGATTTCAACTTCATGTAAAGCTTTGTTATTGTTATTGTTGTATAATTTCTCATGTATTTCTTCTGTTAAATAATTATATTGAATTATATAAAAATCATCGAATTAATGTTTTGTACAATATTTTTTACAAATGAGCTTTATAATTTTTACATTAATTTATATATTATTTAATTGATCTCTAAAAAATATAATATTTTTAAATTTATACTATATAGTATAGTTAATTTAATTTATAGCAACTCTTGCAATCTTAGTATATTTAAACTAACGAATATATCCCAAATTAAATTTTAAGAAATTTTTAGTCTAACATTTTTGTCCTTGATAAATTTTAATTATCAAATCAGTTTCCAAAATTTTATTTTCTTAGTCAGTCACTACATCAAATTGTTTGTTTATATAAAAACTGATATGAAAATTTTAAAATTTTTTAGGAATTGTTATGTTTTTTATTAAAAAAACAATATGGACTGATTTGTCTAACTTTTTACCAAAATTTGTCGTGAGAATTAATATATCTAACAAAATTAAAGTTAGGAATACTGATTTCGTAATTAAAATTTGTTGAAAATGAAATTGTCCAACTAAAATTTTTTAAGAACTAATTCAAAATATTACTCTAAATTAGCTTGTATTAATCTAAACCTGTGGTAATAATTCTTTTCTAACTCAATATAATTATATCTTGTTTGATATTTGAATTTCAGAATCAACATGGTCTACATGTTAAATATTTATTATTGTCTTAATTTTTCTTTTAAAATAATAATACAGAGAATTATATATCCTCTTAGTATATATATCTTGCTTTAGGTATGGTGATGTCTTTTTCTCAATACAGCTTTATTAATTGGTATAAAAACATTGACAAAAGAGTAACTATAACATGTTTTAACCAAACTTATTCGATAGATGTATTTAAAACTAAAACCATTAATTAGTCTTTATTTAAATTAAAAATCACTAATTTATATTTTTAGTTTCTATTTTTATGTTGGATATAGTATATTTTTTGTCTTTAAAATTAAGTAAAATTTTAAAAATATCCCTAAATTTTATTTTATTTCAATTTTATCCCAAAATTTTTTATTTGCATCAAATATACCCTCGATAGCTAAATTTTCAAAAAATTTAAGATAACCTCAACAAAGATGCATGAAAACTATGCTTGATTTACTTCTGTTGAAAGTTATTCTTATGAAATTGTTGTTGAATTAGTCCTAAATTTTTCAAAAAATTTAGTGGCGAGGGGTATAGTTAATGCAAATCGAAAACTTCTGAGATAAAATACTACAAAAAATACTGTTAAAATTGACGAAAAGATCGACAGCTTAGCCGTTGATAATATTGAAAATCGGCGGCAAAATCGACAGGACAACATGTCGCTTTTAAACTTGTCGATTTTTCAAAAATATAATAAAATTGACGGCATGTCTAACCATCGATAAATTTCAAATAAAATCAACAATCCTTTCGGCGATAATATGAGGTTAAGTTTTTCCATATTTAGTAAAAGCGACACACTTGCCGTCGATAATATTAAATATTGTCGATTTTGGATTTATTAAAATGGACAAGTAAAATGTCAATAATATGATAAAAATATTGATAAGTTATCCATCTATTTTTTTATTTTCTTTTGTCTATTTTGAACTTAAAAATTGACAATATTGCCGTCGATTTTAATAGCTATAGTTTTTCTTATCATTTGAAAAATAATAGACAATTAAATATTAAATAGTGAGACAAATAAACTTTTAAATACAAAAATAAAATTTATAATAAATATTAGATAATGAGTTTACATACTTATCAAAACAATAATAAATAATCCTCTAACTTAAAGATTTAAAACAAGATAAATAACTAACTCCACTAATAATACAAAATATTCAATTCAAAGTAAATAATCCTACTTGTACTCGTCTAAATAGTCCTCATCTGAGTTATCGAAATCGTTAGAATTATCCATTGCCAAGCAAAACATCATGAAAGGTGGTAGCTGCAACAGTGAATAACCAAGGTGATACACTAAATGTTACAATGTTAAGACCATTGTTACCTACAGAGTTTATGGTGAGGATCCCCTTTTCCATTGCATGAAATGATCCAATTGCTGTGATGTCTTCATCAAAGGTCATTTGCTCATCTGCCCCCATTGAAATTGTGATAAGATCTACACCATCGGCAATGGCATCATCAAAAGCAGCCAATATGGCATCAACTTTGCACTCTTGTTCATAACACACACTATAAGCAGCAATTCTTGCCGATGGGACACCTCCTCTTGCAACTCCTTTGGTGATTCCATAGAAGCTTGCTCCCACAACTTTATTCCCTGTTGCAATTGATGTTGTATGGCTTCCATGCCCAACAATGTCTCTTGCTGAAGGTTGACCTTTAAGATAGTATCTTGCACTGATTATTTTTATTGTTGCATCTAAAGTTTTTACCACTTTTGCTGGGTGCCAACTACATCAATAATTCCAAGGTATATCTTCTCAGTGTGATAGGCAATTTTCATAATCATAGGAACAGTGTAATCGGAATAGGAAAACGAAAAATAGTAAGTTATGAAATATTGTAAATTTCATCCAATAATTACTAGCTATTTGGTTGGTAGGAAAGTAACAATGTAATCGTCTCTGGATGTAATAATAAACCTAGTCTCTAATAATCTAATCTTTTTATTTACTCCCTAATCTCAGGGCATAATATAATAATTAAGCCTATCCTATTCTATGATTAGGATCATGATATCAATAAAAATAATATTAATGGAATATACACAAACAATACTAAACCATTCCCTTTTGATCACCTTAATTTTTAAGTTAAGTTTTAACTATCAAAACTAGGCCTTAGACATGTTCTGTAGGCAGAACCAACAAGCAAAGATGGATCCAAAATGGCATGCCAAAAATAAGGACGAAATACATGGGTGGGTGCTTATGCTTTTAAGATATGGTTCATGATCATATTAAAAGATAGAATCACACCCGGCGAGGTATGACTCATTGTGTTATCCAATAATCCTTTATGCATTCCAAGGTAAAACATCTCATGACTACAAGAGAAATTAGAATCCTAAGTCTTAATATATTGTAATAATCCAAACGAGTTTTAATTCTCAATTATAGGAAATTTAACCAAGTTGAATCAGCATGCAAAAGAGAATTTTTTGTAGCTACATATTATAATAGTGATAATTAATATTAAAGTATTTTTTATCAACACTTCATAACCACATATATAATGCACTAAACCTAATTAACAATACAAGAAAATACGTCTATTGCCACGCTTTTAAAGCGTGGTGAAAAGCTGAAAAAAGGGTCACAACTGCTAGCGTGGCAGTTGCTCTATCACCACGTTTTTTTGTGACCTATCACCACGCTTTTTTTTCTGCCATGCTTTTTACATATTGCCACACTTAAAAGTGTGGGAGATATAGCCACGCTTTTAAAGCATGGCCATATGTGAGATATGGCCATGCTTTTGAAGTGTACCAATAGAGATAGACATGGCTAGACATGGCCACGCTTTAAAAACGTGGCGATAGAGATAGATATGGCCACGTTTTTAAAGCGTGGCGATAGCGAGATATACGGCCACGCTTTTAAAGCGTGGCGATAGCCTTATCAAATTAAAAAAAAATTCTTTTTCTGATTTTACCTTCATCGCTGCACAATATAAATTTTCAGTCCTTTTTTATTACCAAACCTATAACTATACTATGCAATTTTTATTACAAGACAAATCAAACCCTAATTAGTGACATATATAATTTTTGTTATAATTGTTTTATACATTAAAAAACTAATACTCAAATACAAAATAAATCTCGAGTTCAAATTCTAAAACTAAACCATCCAAATGCATACTTTGATAAAGAACAAATAAATCTCTAAAACAGATCAAAATTTGCATAATTTATAGTTAAAGGAGTTCCAATTCAACACCCACCTAAATCCCAACTCCCACTTCATTCCAATTCAACACCATCAGCACAATGTTTGGTTGGTAACAAGCTCCCTTTTGGAGAATAGCACTACAAAGCTCCATTCCCACAAGCATAATCTATTGCTTTCTGAAGTGCTTTATCACTACACCATCTTTGCATAAACAGTACCGCGATCTATGGCAGAAAATAAAAAAGAACAGTCAGCTCATACAACAATCAAAATATGCAATTCAGGAATAGCAAAATCAACAAGGGAACAAATAACATGTTTAGAAATTTCCTTAACTAGCAACTAAAATTCACTCTCTCAACTAGAATTACATAGCACGTCTTTGATCATCATAGTAAAAATCCACCTCACAAGAACTTAAAGCAAGAAAAAACATGACTAAAAGATAATCAATTATAGGAACTCATGATGTCAGAGAAAACATACATGGATCAGCAGCTATGTATAAATTTTGAAACCTCAAAAATAGAAAGACTTACTTCAATATTAAGGCACTGTTTTGGGGAATTGTGTACATCCTAGCATAGGCACTGTCTCTGGACTACAAAATATGAGAAAACATTGAAACGATAGAGATGTACAAATAAGTTTGTAATATGAAAGCAGGACTGCCAAGTAATTTCCATAAAACCCCTTATTACACCTAGCAACTTTTCATTTCCGTGCATGTTCCCTCCAATCTTTTCAGCGTACAAAAGCGGTTACCTATCATTTCTGTACATGTTTGCACTCTGAAAGAGCTGGAAGATTGATGGTTTAGAGGTTATAGTAAACTCTCGTTGTAAGTATAGTTACTAAACCAAGCAATCAACCTTTCTTACAAACGTTTTGGTTGTCACAAGTAACAAACCTCTAAATAAATTGATAACCGAAGTATTTAAACCTCGGGTCGTCTTCTCAAGGAACTGCAGGGAAGTATGTTCTTATTATTGGTTATGAAGATTGTAAATTGGGGTTGTGAAGATGAGGAACAAGTAATTTAAATTGTAATTAAAATAAGTGAAAGACTGTAAAATAAATAAATAACTGTAAAATAAACTTTTGGCAAGGTATGAGAAATTAGAAGTCCTATCCTAGTTACCCTTATCAATGATAATGAAAGTTGAATCTTAATTCCACTCAGTTAGTCTTTACTTAAAGTAAAGAAAAGTCAAGTGACTAATTAGTTAGATCCTCAAATCCTAGTTAATCCCTAAGGAAAGATTAGGATTATTGAAGTTCAATTCAATTAGCAAAGATAACGATTATCAATCATGTTTGAGTTTGATAACTCTTGAGTTACTGATTTCTTAACCAAGACCAAAAAGGTAAAAAGTAAATCTACTGGAATAAAAATGTCTTTAGATTGGAAGCAACAGTAATGTAAATAAAGGAGAGCAATAATAAACTGAATTACCTCAAATAACATTAATTCAAAAGAATCAAATCTAACATGGAAGTTCATAAATTAAATTAGAAAAATAAATAAAAGAAACATTGAACCTGTGATCGCAAAAGATGAAATAATCATAAAGTGAAAAGAATCCTAATTCTAAATCCTAATCCTAAGAGAGAGGAGAGAACCTCTCTCTAAAAACTACATCTAATCCTAAAATTGTGAATATGAAAGCTTCCTTATGAATGGATGCATTCCCCCACTTTATAGCCTCTAATCTGTGTGTTCTGGGCTGAAAACTGGGTCAAAAGCAGCCCAGAAATTGCTCCCTACGATTTCTGTTATGTTCAGGTCGCGGGTAAGTGACGCGGAGGCGTCGTCCACGCGTCCGCGTGGATTGAAGTTCACAGATGCGATGTGGGCGCGTCATTCACGCATTCGCATCGCCTAACTTCAAGGAAGCTATGACAAATTATATATCAAATCGAAGCTCCGGACGTTAGCTTTCCAACGCAACTGAAACTGCGTCGTTTGGACCTCTGTAGCTCGAGTTATAGCCGTTTTAGTGCGAGAGGGTCAGGCTGACAGCTTTGCAGTTCTTTCAGCTTCTTGTATTCCTTCCACTTTTGCATGCTTTCTTTCCATCCTCTGAGCTATTCCTGCCCTGTAATCTCTGAAATCACTTAACACACATATCAAGTCATCAAATGGTAATAAGAGAGGATTAATATTAGCAAATATAAGGCCAAAGAAGCATGTTTTCAATCATAGCACAAATTCTGGGAAGGAATTGTAAAACCATGCAAATAGTATGAATAAGTAGGTAAAGAGTTGATAAAAACCACTCAATTAAGCACAAGATAAACCGTAAAATAGTAGTTTATCACACTCACCTGCCAAGTAAATTTTGTAATATAATTTATATATATTCGTTAGATATTATGATTTTTGCTAATAAAATCAATTAATTACTACTAGATCAAGTCCTTTTTGTCTTCAATTTGATTAGTATTTTACATGAATATATATATTTTTATATGAATCAATTTAATGGTTCTCACATATCATCTTCGCATAAATTTTGTTATAAGAACTATTCAAACATGATTAAAGAATATCCTAATGGAAGTGCTTAATATTTCTTGCAACTTTCTGTCAATAATCCACAAATTGACTATACAGAAAAGAAAATCAATACCTGAACCATACCGCCAAGACCTTGCTTTTCGGCTTCTCAATGCTGTAAGCAGTAGGCCAAAGGACAAAACTAAAGCAAACATGCCATTTCCAAATTTCCACGAGGGTTGAAACTCAGCTGATGTTGGATTTGCTCTTTCAGGTACATTAAACTCATGTATGAGTCCCTATTAAGCCAAATTAGACAGCATCTTGGATCAATTGCCATCCAAATACATATTATTAGAGTTGGGATAAAGGATCAAGTTGTTGATCGATAGTTTTCTCATAACATCAAGCTTGGGATAAGTTAATTATTTCTTTCATAAGAAATTCAAATTTGCCATTAAATTTTAATTTGGTCTTACTTTAGGACAAAAGCGTGAAAAGAACTATAAAATGATGGCTACTTAAAGTAACATTTCCCCTAAGAATCTAGGATCCCCACGATATATATTTAATTTGTTTTATCATAATAATAGTCCTGCCTAAAAATAAACACTTTCATTTAAGCCCACACTTTTCTATTAAAATTTCAACATACAACAAAGCAAAATGGAACTCTACACATTGATGAGTCCCATCAATAAATCAAACCCCTCTTTAACAATAACAAAAAAGAATCCCCACAATTGAATAATAATAATAAAACTAGATAATTGAAGCAGTAGTAGTTTCAACATTTTGTTTACTTTTAGAAGCTAAGTAGAATTGAAGTATCTATGTCTGTGTTAAGAAAGAAAGAAAAGAGGTAGCAGCTACCTGGATGGTGCAGCTAGTTCCTTTCTTCTATGGAAGTTTCTATGGCAGCCACAAGTGGGGCAGGTAAGAGCCCCGGTGGTTCCCTCGGTAGTGCTGGCCATGAACTCTCTTCTTCTCACAAGCTTGGCAAATTTGTTTGCATTGTAGACACCCTGAAAATCAAATGCAGAAAAATATGAATATGATGTTTTGCAAAGAGATGTTTTGCTCAATTAACTACATCATTGACATCATTGCTCATCAATTAACTAGTGCATAAGTCTTTTGTTAGCTTCTCAACAGAAGAAGCCTTAGGACGACCCACACAAGTCCTCTTTTTGGAAGGCACCATGGCTTCCCAAACCACTGATTGAGCAGGACCTAAATAACCAAACCATTATATTAAAATGATGGTTTTTACAAAATACATATAGCAACCATCTTTGATATGCAGCATATTACATATTTTTTAAAATAACATGATATTACAACTTCTTTAGCTAAGTCAACTGATGGCAAACAAGACAGAAAAATCATAGAGGTATCATGACATTCTACTATTATTCATAAATAAAAGTATTACCAAAGAATATTTTATAATAGTTAAAAGATAGATGAACCTATCCATTTTTGGAACTTCCCATTATAATGTTGAAAGACATAACTAGAATTTCTTGGTGGATATATATGTATGGGGAATGCTATAATGGTGAAGGTTAACAATATCACCTTTAAGGTTTTCACTCTATAAGAGTGAAGGTTAGCAAACCCTCTAAGAGAATTATAACCTTCACTGCTATAGGGTGAATGTTAGCAATCTTCACCCTTCACTCATGTATATAAGTTGTTTATTGGATTAACTTTCTTGGTGAAAACCATGAGGTAAATTAGAGGGAAGATTCACTTTGGTTTATCTAAATTCATTATCGGTTAGAGGCTATAAACTTAATATAACTCCAAAGAAATGGCCAATGCTTCCAAATTAGTTATGTAGACAGTGAAATCAGCACAGTATTTCTCCAAAAGCTAGAAAACAAATTCAAAATCAACAAAAATCAAGAATAAAAAATAGAACAGAAACTGTAGTGAAAAATAGATGCAGACAAAATACAAGAACAGAAATCAAGAACAGAATCGAGCAATGAAAAATAGATGCAATGAAAAATCAAGAACCAAAAATCAAGAACAGAATCAACTCAACTACAGAACAGGAAAAAATAGAAGCATTAAAAAATCATAAAAAAAAAATAAAAAATCAAGAATAGCAACTAAGAGAATACTAGAGAACTGTAGAAAATATGCTAACCAAGAATCAAGAACAAATTAAAAATCATAACAAAAATCAAGAACTGAAATACTTAGGAATAGACCAAAATTAACTCAAGAACAAAAATAGAAAAACAAATAGAAACAGTGAAAAATCAGACAAAAAAAAAATCAAGAACCAACCTGAGTCAGAGGCTCCATTCTTGATGATGCAGACAGAGAGTGGCAGGAATTATGTCAAGGTACGACGATGGTAACTCCTACGGCTCCGATACTGGCGTGAGCGGTTGTACGTGCGGCGGGTCACCACCCGAACAAGCCTCTCGAAATGGAAATCATCATCATTCTCTCTCTCCCTCTCTCTCTCTCTCTCTCTCTCTCTCTCTCTCTCTCTCTCTCTCTCTTGCTCTCGCTCGCTCTCTCCGTAACACAAAAACCCTCATTGGGAAAAAAGGGAAAAAATCCGAAGCGAAACTCCTTTGAATCACAGAAGGAAGAAAGGAGAATGAGATTTTTGGAGAGATCGAAGAGTGAGAATGATGAAAAGAAAAAAAATTGGAAATACAGAAGTTCAAAGTTGTGAAGTTTCCATGCACCTTGCGATGTCTGATCCCTAGCTCTGTGTTGAAAGGACTGTAGTGTAGGAAGTAGAGGAAGACGCAGTGGCTGCCAGAAAGGGAGAGGCACTGGATGACGACGGCTAGACGGGGCTCGACGATGGAGGGCGAAGGGGCTCAACACGATGGCGCAGGGGATGAAGATGCTGCTACCTGCTGGCTCGATAGCCCAGCAAAAAATGGAAAGGGTTAGGGGTTTGCAGCGAAGGAAGGGAGCGGCGGCGAAGGGAGCATCGACGGAGGTATTGCGAGCATCGGTGATATTCTTCGTAGAGTGCTGTGGTTCTTCGCGAAGTGCTAGGGTTCTTTGATGTTCTTTGGAGTGCTAAAGAGAGGGTTAATCGTCAGTGTTTAGGGTGAGGGATATTGAAGAGAGGGTTAACCGTTGCCATCTGAACGAATTAGGGTTTAGGTTCTTTGAAAGAGGGAGAAACGGGATAGGGCCAGTGCACCATGAAGATGGAGAAAGATGAAGTTTTGAAGAGAGAGGGTGTGCCAATTGTGTAAGTCAAGGTCAATTTCGAAGGGACTTCATTGAAACGTTTTTTTTTCCTTTGGAACATTTTAGCCACGCTTTTGAAGCGTGCCAAAAGACTTGTAGGAAACGGCTACGCTTTTAAAATGACACAATAATAAAACTCTGTCGCCACGCTTTAAAAGCGTGCCTGTTTCTCTCTATGGTTACGCTTTTTAAGCGTAGCAGAAAAAAGCGTGGCCAAATCTCTAATCAATTGTCGCCCTCATAAAAGCGTGGCCATTGACCCTTTTCGCCACACTTTTGAAGCGTAGAAAAAAAACGTGGCCAAATTTCTCTTCAATTGCCACCCTTATAAAAGCGTGGCCATTGACCACTTTAAAAGCGTGGCAAAAAAAAGCATGGCCATAGGCCTTTTTTCTTGTAGTGTAATAATTAAGTTCACTAATTATAGTTAATTAACAATAGTAAAATTATTACTACAATTGGTTTAGAGAAAGCTCAAGCGCAGGTCCAATGGAGGATACTTCATTTGTTCTCCCATTAATGTGTACAAGAACATAGTATCATCATCATGATCCATGCATTAATGATGATGATGATGATCACCATTTTCATCATTTGCATGCACTCTCAGCTTCTCTAATTCGGATTCAACATAAGAGTTCAAGGGAAAAAGCTGAAGAGTCTCAATCACCCTATTATTATTCTCAGGCTCTAAAAAAATACTCTTGCTCTAAGAAATTACTGCACAGAGCAAGGTACTTCACTGTTGTTTACACCCTGCATATGATAGAAAATACTAGTCCTCTAAGGATATGCATGATATCTAAGGAGTTGGGAGTTGCTTGTTTTGGCATTTTTTTGTGGTTTGTACTCTTTGGATTTGGAGACATCCATGATGACATTGTTGAAGGGGATGTTCCACAAAACTAGACTCTTCCCGTTTGGGTCAACTTGTAACAACTTTCTAAAAAACCTTGCTGCTCACCCACACCACCACTCCCAATCTTGCTTGCTTAACTTCTGGCTACCCACCCGTTGCTGCCTCTCACCGTGCTATCATCCATTCATTCCACTGAATCTTGTGCTCTCATCTCACCATGCTACCACACCATCATCTTTGACCGAATCTCCCTTGCAGCAGCCAATTTGACATATCACTTTCTTGCAATGACCCTTCTACCTCATGCAGTTCTCTCTCACCAGCACTGGTCCAATGTGGCAGATCTTGCCTCTTCTTCTCTTAACTAGCAAATTTCACCTCTCATCTCTGCCTAATCAATTTTTTTCCAAGTCTGAACTAATGATCTATTATGTATTTTAGACCTGCTCTAAATCCAATTTTGGACCAGAGTTTAGCTTGGCCTAAAAATATTAGGAATTTTCAGATTTAGTATCACGTAAGGGTCCAAAAACAAGACCAGTTGATATTATCAACTATCAAGATAGCTCAGGGCTAAGCCAAACCCAATCCATTAACACCCCTAGTCTAAAATATACGCTTGGAAACTAAATTGATGTTTATTTTATACTATGAAAGATTCAATTTATATAATCAAGGAACAAATTTCATAGGGACTTATATAATCACTTATTAGCTAATTCATGATTTCTAAACAATATTATTCATAACAACCTTGAAGCTGCGCAAATTACAGCAAGCCATATATACAAGAGAATGAGGGCTTTTATGATGCATTATTATTTAAGTGGGAAAAAAAGGTCATTATGTACTCGACGAGGTCGAGATCTACATGTAAACGGTCTCTCTGTAGACATGATACATGACAGAGCTCAATGGTGTCGTTTGATTCATGTAGCCGACCCCACTTAGTGGGACAAGGCTTTGTTGTTGTTATATACTTGACGAGGTATCGATTATTCTAGCTAAAACATGGGCATGAGCCAATTTGATATACATCTTAAAAATGGAGCATAAAGATTGAGGGATGAGTTTTTTAAACAGCTATAGAATGTCAATTCTACCAACATATAGCCTGCAAAGTCCAAAGTTTCTACTGCTATATGGCCAATCTAGTCTACTAATATATCAATAACAACAAAAACTCAACAACATAGCAACAAATTCAACAAAACAGCAACAGCAATAATAACACAACAGTAATAGCAACAAAGACACAGCAAATTACAAAAAAATAACTAAGGCAATAACAACTCAACAACACAGCAAAGGATCAGAGGACAAAGGACCTACCAAAACGACATACCGAAGCAACAGGCAAGACGACGTGACAGGAGGTGTACTAACCTTTTAACAGCAGCTTACATCTGTTCAGCTCCTCTTAAGCTAGTCACTTGCAAGCATTAAACAGCAGTCCAAATAAACATCAAGCTCAGTAATAGTAATGGAGAGAGCATAATAATGGAGAAATAAATGCAGAAATATATGCCAAATATTTGGAAGAACAAATAATTAAAAATTTTGGAGAACCAAATGGGGAAACAAGAGCCCTGAAAGGGAAACAAGACAATGAAATTTGGAAGTTCAGTAACATTAATAGAAAAAGTTCTTGTGAGCTCAATTGAGAGAGAGAAGATGCGTAAGAGAGAGCGGAGAAGGACCAACATAGGAGGAGAAACGGCGGCAACAGAGAGAATGAGCGATGGTGGCATGGCAGCAACGGAGCGACGGCGGCGTGAGCAAGAGGAGCAACAATGGCGCGAACTTGAGTAGCGACAGAGGCACGGCAGGGACAGAGCGTGACAGCGGTGCAACCGTGACGGAGCGACGACGGCAGCGGAGAATGACGGCGGTGCAACTGTGAATTTGTGGTAGAACTAAGGGTAATTGCGTTTCTGGTGATTGGGGAATTTGGGGATGAAATGGGGAATTTTGGGGAATTGGGTTTTTGAACTTTGGAGGCAGGAATAGGACGCAAGTATTTGTATTTTTAGTAATAAAAATCGACGGCATATTTGTGGATTTTAATTTAAAAAAAATAACACCTTAAACGTCTATTTTAAACTTTAAATCTACATCGTTTGTTTGATTTTAGAAAGCGATTTAGACTGTTTAAATTTATCAACGGCAACTTTTGTCGATATTTTAAATAATAAAATCGATGCCATATTCGTCGATTTTAAAATAAAAGTATTTTTTATCCCTAGTTCATCGACAATATGACGATAGTAATGCAAAGGTTAATGCATCATAAAAATATCGACGACCTGGCTATCGATTTTAATATTTTATTTTTAATTATTTTTTTTAACAATATCGACGGCAAGCTGTCAAAAAATATCGACGGCAGATATAACCGTCGATTTTTGGTGTCGCAAAAACGCTTTTTTCTTGTAGTGAAATTGAGACAAAATAAAATTTAAGAATATTTTTAAAATTTTTGTCAAACTTTAGAAACAAAATATACTTTACCCTTCTATGTTTTATTTAGCTTTTGAAATTTGATATTGTCTTCACTCAAGCTAAGTGAAGTCAAATTATTAATTAATGTATTTGAAGTGAAGACAAAGAAAAAGTATTGGTTCAATTATTTTTAGCTAACAAAATAACATACGATTAACGATAAAAAAATCTAAAATTAGAAATAATAAAAAATCTAAAATTCAAATAAAAATATTAGGATTTAGTTTTTAGAATTTAGAATTTATGATATACAATTCATAGTTTAGGATGTAGTGTTTTAGAATTTAGGATTTAATATTCAAGGTTTATAATTTACGATTTACAATTTAAGATTTAGAATTTAAAATTTAGAGTTTAAAATTTAAATTTAGAATTTAAAATTTAAAATTTAAAGTGATCAGTGATTAGTGATTAGTGATTAGTAATCAGTAATCGATGATAGTGGTAATCACTTGAGGCGTGGCCAATATTAATAATAGTGTCCGGTGGTGGAGGTAGATTATGGCTTGTAGTGGTAGATAAAATTGAAATTTTGAAAAAACAAATAATAAAAAATAATTTTAAAAAAAATTATAAATGGGTATTAAATTTTTATTATTGATTGATGTTGGCTAATTTTTTGTTAGTTACCGTATATAATTGGAAGATAAATTAATTTTTAATCAATTTTTTTTGGCATATGATTAAAATATCTCCATGATTTAAAATGAATTTAAATAAAATACCAATAGTACTTATAGTAAAAAATTTAGATAACACATGAGATCTTAAGTTTGAATTTTACGATTGTCATGGTCTTAATTTAATTGTTATATGTTGTCTTTATTTGAGGTTATTCAAAAACTAAATAAAGCAAAATAAGAATAGATAGCAAATATATGTATAAATTAGTACATTTTAACTTGATGCAAATTCATAGCCTTTTTATATTAAAATTTTGTTTGGGTCAAATAATTGTATAATTATTCTACGTACCATTGCACAGATTGAAAAGGAATACATGTATGTTGTTAGTTACGTTGTTACTAATACTTGCAAAAAAAATTCAATTAAGACCCGTTTAAGTGTTGGCTCGTATGATTTTTTTACCATGGCTGGACTTAGAAGCCTTTGCACAAATGTCAACTTCCACATTGACAATTGACAACGAAAATACTAATTGAAGACCATCTAAAAACCATCTAAATTGCACATCCAAAATATATTTTCTACCTCAATCTTAACCGTTAACATTTTCTATATTAAATCTGAATGATTAATTACATTAGAGCAAAAAAGCTCCAGACTCGTACAATAGAACAGGTGATATGCTTCCTACATCATAATGAGAAAATAACTAAAATAGAGTCCAAGATGCTACTGTTGGGCAATTTTTTTGTTTTTTAAATATTGGTGGGCGCTTTTGTCTGTTTATTTTTATCAGAATGTGACAATTTATTTTTATTTAGGGTTATACTAGGTAATCAATAATTTTTTTGAACAACATAAATAACTATCAATTAAATCAAAACACACTACATTTCTAAATAAATTATCCACCTAAATCTTAATATTATTTTTTGGTGACTAAATGAACATCTGATATATCTATTGTTTATATTGTTTAGTATTTTCATTGTCTACCTATATTTTTCTTTTTATTTATTCGAATGAAGGTTGATTATAAAATTTTCATATGTAGATGTACTTATTATTTGAAAATTAAGTAAAAGGATACCAGTTTCAAAATAATTAATGTCATGAGTATTGAAATACGTAAAGTCCTATCATGTTTTCACGGAACTAAGACATATACATGTGCAGATGACATGATAGATAGTCATGGCAACACAAGCCATATCCGTTACCCTACTCAATGCGAGGCATGTTTTCATCGAAGCGGCTCCGGTTTGGATTTGGTATATTTATTAGAGTAAAATTCTATTTCGATTTCTAATAATTTTACTAACTCTCGTTCCATCTCTAATTGATTAAAAAATGATATTGCGATTCTTAACGAGTAACTTTGTCAAATATTTTATTTTTTTATTAATGTTTTTATCCAGAACAAACGAATTTTATCTATGTATCACATTAGCTAATGACGTATCAAAGAATCATTCCATAAGATAAAACGTCTCCTGTCGAGTCAACAATATGCTGCAATAAAATAGAATAATTAAACCCTTAAAAAAAATTTTTAGAAGACACTTAAACCTTTAACTAATTTAAACATAAACACATAACCATAATGAACCATAAAGTAAGATAAATATCCCTAAATTTCAACAAGCCATTGTATTTGCTGCACTGATTGCTAACCTTAGTTGGTGTCAGCCTTAGTTCTTTGCTCCTCCTTCTCTTTATTTTTCTCTGAAAAGTCCTGATATAAGTACAGTACAAACAACCTCAAGTTCAATCTCTTTTAATAATTTTATTCTTGATCTTTAATACAAATTTCATGTCTTCATCTTTACAATTTTTATCTATTAGTGTTGTGAACGTAATCTTATCAGATTTTAAATCTCTCTCACTCATCTCATTTATAAGTTTCCTAACTTCTTTTAAATCGCAGATCTTGCAAAGGCTATTGATCAACGGCTCAGCGCATTGTACATGATCAAGTCCGTCCTAATGTCTTGATTGATCATTACATGAAAATTCTTTCAGACCAAATCAATTTTTAATATTTGCATTGCCCATCAATCAAAGTGGTGAAAGTAACACCATTCGAGACCAATCCTTTCTTGCATATGTCATCAAACAAAATCTCTGAAGAAGAAAAAGATTGCTCATCAATCAAAGTGGTGAAAATAATACTATCCGAGACCAACACTATCTTGCACATGTCATCAAATAAAATCTCTAAAGAAGAAGAAAACAAAATCTCTAAAGAAGAAGAATTAAGGCTACTCCCAACTAAGGTCAGCAACCAGTGCAGTAGCACGGGTACAATGACTTGTTGAAATTTAGGGATATTTGTCATGGTTCATTATAAGTTTATGTGTCTATATTTAAAGTAATTAGAAGCTTAAGTGTCTCCTAAAATATTTTTCAGAAATTTAATTGTCCTATTTTACTATAGCATATTGCTAACACAACAAGAAATGTTTTATCCTTTGAAATCGTTCCTTGACACGTCATTAGCTAACGTGACACGTAGAAAAAATCTGTTAACTCTGAACAGTAATATTAACTGATAGATTATAATGTCTAATAGAATTAATCATTAGGAACAGCAATGTTATTTTTCAATCGATAAAAAGTAGAATGAGAGTTAACGAAATAGTTAGAAATTGAGGTGAAGTTTTACTCTATTTATTTTTAGGTTAATTTTATGGTATTTTTTATTTTGATATCTAAATTATATATTTTTTAAAATAAAAAATAAAATATTTAAAATTTATTAAATATTACTAATTTATTTTTTTTAGCAAAATAGACATCTTATTAAAGGTACTATAGCAATTATCTTACTTTTAAATGTCTCAGTTTATATTAAATTTAATAGAAATTTAATTTAAAAATATATATATTATTTTTAACCTTGCATCACTCTTGTTTTTAACTTAGTGTAAGTTAAAAAGACGTTTATGATTTTAAAGATTATCAGGATCGGACGAATTAGGAGATAAATTTTTACTATATAACCTTCTTAAAAACGTGGCAGTAGTTTAAAAAATGTGATGAAAATTCATTGCCACGTTTTCTTCAATTTTTTGTCACGGTTTAAAAATATGACAATAAAACTATTTTTTGTAGTGAGAATAACCAAGTGAGTTTTATATAAAATAAAATAAAATATACGACAGAATCGCACAGTGCAAAAATCTGCTCCTATTCGTTTTATTACCATCTCTTTTAATAGGGTTGGAAAGGAATAATTAGTTCATGAGTAATCAAATTAAAAACAGTGTATATCATTTAACATGTTTTTATATTTGAGAATGTTCTGATCTGCTAGAGATTATGAAATTGGAGTTATTATATTATGGCATCTTGTAAATTTTCAACATATGGCTTTTTGCAGTAAGCACATTATTAGCTAGATAAACTGTGTCCGGTTATGCTTTAATTGTATAGAAAAGCATTCTCTCTGGCAATCAATAAGAATGGTGTGATACTCCTAATGGCACAAACAACCTAAGAAATATATCCTTTGTACTTGAAATTAACTAAAAAAGTCATATACACCAAACAAATATACATAGATCTATATAAAATTTGAAATTTTGCTGCATCCACCATAAACATCTAATTATTTTAGCAATTAAAAAAAGTAGCCTATATTTTTCATGATGAGCTCTGTTTCGAAGGTGATATGAAATTGGATTGTTTTTTAGTCTGAACGTGAGGTTCAAACTCTTTTTGAGACAGCATCTAACTTCTGTTGGTGCCGAGGTGCTGTCGTCTAAATTCTTCTCGAAAAGGTGGGGAGTGGTATCTGTAAGGGACTCTGATACTTAATAAGTTAGCAAAGGTCTAAAACAGATTTTCAATAGATTGGGTTCTTAATATACCTGAGGATGTTAGTATATTTATAGTAGAAAAGATAACTACTTTTTAGAGTAGTTTCATCTTTAATAGTGGATAACTGTTTCCTTTTTCTAGGGAAGTTATTGAGATCTCCATTATAGATAAGTAGGAGATATCTTAGGAGTTAGTTACTTATTCACATAAGTAGAGCTGAACTGTTGTCATTGTGCCCGACCTCAATGAAGTCGGGTAGGTGTAGTAATTGAATCTCTTGAGTGGGCTTCTAGTCATTTTGGGCCTGGCTATATCTTGGGGTCAGGGTATGAACAGTGTCTATGCTAGAGTTCAAGCTTTTTTGAAGTCGGACTCGAGCATTTATAGATCGGACTGCCTTTTTGTGGATTAAAACATCAGCTTGGGCAACTCGCCTTTTTTGGGGCTAGGTCGGATACTCGACGTGTTTTAAATTCGATACGTTACGTCTTTTCGTAGTTCTGCGCACGTTATCCTACGGTTACCTTGGTAATCGTATGCCATGAATGAGGAGGTGCAAAATTACTTTTTTGCCCCTGGTGCCTTATAAATACTCAAACTCATTTCTCTTTCTTCTTTTTTCATATTCTCTGAAACGCTTGCACTCAACATCATTCCCTCTTTCAATCTTTTCAACTTCTTCATTTTCTTTGTCTCAAAATTTCAAGAATTTTCTACTCTGAATTTTTGTTTCACGTGGAACGTTTGTGTTTTTGCTACTTTCGCGTACTCTTTTTGCCTAGCGTTCTTTCATGGTTTGTCCATTTATCCTTTTAACTTTCTTCACTGTGCTCTTGTATTTTGGGTGTATTCATTTGATTTGAAATTATTTTTACCGTTATCACAAGAGAGTTAGCGATGATTCTTTGTATATTTGGGGGTACCTTTGACGATGATTCTTTGTATGTTGAAAATCATTCTCGAGGATTTGCTTTCTTTGCTTGAATTTTTGGTTTACTGTTATTGTGAATCTGAATGTGGGGTTCACCCTATGTTTTCCCAAATAGTGATGTCCGTATGGGTACATTGCCATTTTTTCCTTTATAATGTAGTTTGTCTGCTTGGTTCAGAATAGAGGTTGAAAACCATGGCCATCTTCTTCTTTGCTGTGGATAGTCCGACCTCTTGTGTAATTGCCTAAATGCTTTGGTTGTTTTACCCAACTTTCCAACTTTGTGGTGATGATCTTCTTTTGTTGAATTGTAGGTATAGCTTTTATGTCTTGGTCAGTTATTCACAACATATCTTCTAAAGTTCCGTTCGACCTAACCTGGGTAGATATATTTGTTCTTACTCCCATCCCTGTTATTGATAAAGAGTATGCTGAGACCTTTCATAGGCATCATAGGTTATGTTTACGTCGGGAGGATAAGAAAAAAATATGAGATTGAAGTTGCCGACCCTGAGGAGAGAGTTTGTTTTCCCCGACTAGATAAGTCGTAGCATCATTTCATGTACATGTATGATGCCTTTTTGTACAAAATTGGTAGTTAGTCTTCCTTCTTTTGATTTGAATCTGAGGTCCTCAAGCTCTGTAATGTTTTCCCTTCCCATCTTCATCCCAATTCTTGGGATTTTCTACAAATTTATCAACTCATCTGCTATGAACTCGACGTCCTTCCCTTTCTTAAAGTTTTCTTTTACCTTTTTGTTCTCACTAAACCTTGCAGTTCCAAGAAGCAGGGCTGGATCTCCTTCTGAACTGTTCAGGAGAGGAAAGTCTTCTCCATTTTTGATGATTATTTTCATGACTTTAAAAATTACTTTTTTAATATCCGTTCTGTTGAGGGTGTCTAACTTTTCTTTCTAGATGAAAGCCTATTTTTAGCTTGTACTGGGAGGAGAACCCTGTAGTTATTAAGCATGGCTTAGATGACTTGGATGAGGTCGAAGAGAGTGTAGTCGCCTTATTCCAGCAGTACTGGTGCCGAGCTCCTTATCTAAATACTAAGAAATTCTTAGGAAGCCGAGCCAAATCTGACCTGAGGTAGGTAGCGTTCTTTTCATTTGTAGATATGATTTCATTGATCGCTTTGTTAGCTGACGTAACCCGACTTTGATTTTGTGCAAAAAAGATGGCTCCCAAGTCAACTACTATAAAAACTCTCCTTTCTACTAGAAAGAATGTTGTTGCCCTAACTATCCAGTTAAAAGAAGCCGGCGAGTCAGGTGACCTTCCTTCTCCTTTCAGATCGGACTCGGGTTCCTCTGACTCCCTGAGAGTTACTCCTGATCCAATTCATCCTCTTCTCATCCCTCCTTCTAACCCTGGTAATCAAGCAATTCCCTCCAGGCCTTCTCTTCCTAAGCCGAACCCTAAAAAACGTAATACTTCTTAATATCGGTAAGTGTTTATGAATCAGGCTTTGATGGTATTGAATTTTATGGAAAATACATCCTTTTGCATAGATTTATTAGCATGGATGATGTTTTTGTGAAGAACCATCTTCAGGTACTCGCCCGAGGTGGAATTCGGACGGACGGGGTGTGTACTACTTTGTTGAGGGAAATGAAGAAGATTCCTCTTAGAGTCACTCGACGCACTTTGGCTGACCTTCAAGTTGAAGTGGCATCTTTGAGGAAGTCAAAAAAGGAGTTGGAGGATGAAAAGGAGGCCCTTGTGTCCGACCTTGCCAAGGCTTGGGAGAGGGTAAAGAAGTTCGAAGCTGCTTGTGCCATGGCAGAGGGCCTAAAGAAGAAGGTTGAGGAAACCTATACCAGGGTCTTCAAGGAAAAGCTGGATTTGGTGGATGAGGTCACTAAGTCAAAGGAGAGCTATGCAGATTTGGAGGAGACTATATCTCAGTGATAAATCACTATTTTATGATTTATCTTGTGCTTAATTGAGTG
Source organism: Arachis ipaensis (assembly GCF_059453495.1). Classification (NCBI taxonomy): domain Eukaryota; kingdom Viridiplantae; phylum Streptophyta; class Magnoliopsida; order Fabales; family Fabaceae; genus Arachis; species Arachis ipaensis. The sequence goes on along the minus strand of NC_142442.1, from coordinate 71,986,790 downwards.
GTTTTTATCAAGTCTTTACTCACTTATTCATATAATTTGCATGGTTTTACAATTCCTTCCTTATTCTGTGATATATGTGAAAACATGTTCCCTAGACCTTAAAACTGCAAATTTTAATTATCCTTTATTACCATTTGATGCCGTGATTTATGTGTTAAGTATTTTCAGGCTTTATAGGGCAGGAATGGCTTAAGGGACAGAAAGGAAACATGCAAAAATGGAAGGAACGCGAGAAAATGAAGTTTTTGAGAAACTGGCAGCGACGCGCACGCATGGACGACGCAGACGCATGCCTAGTGTAGAACACGAGCGACGTGACAAGAAAAATCACCAAATGACGTGCACGCGTGACCTACGCGTACGCGTGACAGACGCCACGTGCAGAAAGTTGCAGAAAGCGCTGGGGGCGATTTCTAGGCTCCTTCTCGGCCCAATTCCAAGCCCGGAAACACATAATAGAGGCTGGAGAATGAAGGAATCAAGTGAAACATTCATTATTCACAATTTTAGGTTTTAGATGTAGTTTTCTAGAGAGAGAGAGGCTCTCTCATCTCTCTTAGGTTTTAGGATTTAGGATTTCACTTAGTTTTAGATTTACTTCTTCTCAGATCCAGGTTCAATGTTCCTTTAATTTAGTTTCTCTTCTACTTTTATTTATTCTATAGCTTTGGTTCATCTATTTCTCTTGTTAATTACTTATTTTCCTAAATTGGTTTATGAACTCCATGTTAGATTTGATTTCTTTATTTAATGCAATTTGAGGTATTTCAGATTTATGATTTTTATTTAGCTTTTTACGTTCTTAGCTTGAATTGATTAATTGGTGACACTTGAGTTATCAAACTCCCTTGTTGATTCACAATTGGAATTTGCTGGTTGATTTGGATCCCTCTAAAGCTAGTCTTTCCTTAGGAGTTGACTACGACTTGAGGAATCAAATTGATTAGTTCACTTGACTTTTCTTTATTTAGTAAGGGTTAACTAAGTGGGAGTAATGAACAATTCTCATCACAATTGATAAGGATAACTAGGATAGGATTTCCAGTTCTCATACCTTGCTAAGAGCTTTATTAGTTATTACTTTAATTCTTGCAAATTACTTTTCCTGTTCATTATTCAAAAACCCCAAAAAGATAATCTTCCATAACCAATAATAAATACACTTCCCTGTAATTTTATTAGGGTTTGTTTAAGTGACAACCAAAATTTTTGTACAAAAAAATTCTCTGTTGGTTTAGAAACTATACTTATAACGGAAATTTATTTGTGAAATTCTTTACTAGCAGAACACCCGATCGTCACTCAGGAAACGAACGAGTTGGTTGAAAATTTGAAGGCTCAGTTCCGAGTTATAGCTCCTGAGGTGGATTTCTCCCTCATTTTATTGACAACATTATGGTGAATAGAAAGATTTTTCCTGCGCCAGATGATGAGGAGGACACTCGTATCCCCGACCTGAAGGCTTTTGACGTCCGAGTTGAAGGAGCTCCTTGGGTGGACGATGAGCTTACTCTTTCTTAGCTAGGAATTCTCCCGACATCCTCTGTGCAACCCGAAGATACTAACATGACCTCCAGCAAATAAATCCCTCTTTGTTAGTTTTAATTTCAAAGTATTGAATAGCCCAGATTATGGGCCTTTATGAACAGTTTGATTTTGTAATAGTTGTAGTTGGAACAATTTGTCATTTTTATTTTGTATAACACGTGGTATGCACTAGTTAGAGACATAGCTAAATTGCAAAATCAACTAGAAATTAATGCTACCAACTAACTATTATCAATAATATTAACTCAACAAAAATAATAAAACATGGAAAACATCAATGCATTAAATGGAACTTAAAATTAACAAGGTGCACAAAATGAGAAACAAGAGAAACTAAGGAGAAGAGAAGAACATACCACTAATAAGGGAACTAAGCAAAATTAAGCTAAAGAAGCTAAAATTGAGTCAATAAAACTAGAATTAAGAAGCTCCAATTCAAAAATTCAAACAAAAGATGATCAAAAGAAACTAAAGCCTAGAGAGAAGTGAGAATTTCTCTCCCTAGAAAACAAAAACAAAAACTAGGTCAAAAACTCTCTAATTCTCCATTGTGATTGCTGTGTGTTGTATCTTGGTTGACCCCCTATCATTTTCTCTTCAGTTGGCACCAAATTGGGCTTGGAATGGGGTCCCTAAACCCTCTGAAGTCGCGGGTCACGTGTTCTCTGATGCATATGCATCTTGGCTAGATTAGTGTGCTAGTTTAGTTAGTTTCAACCTAGTTTCATGCATTTTTCTTATCAATAAACAAGTGATTTAATGATTAATCTTTGCATGCCTTAATTCATCAAGCATTAGTTGAAATTTTGATCATTTCATGAAAATACAAGAAGATATGAGATGCAACAGGAGATGACAAAAAGGAAATGTATTATATTGCATTTAGATGGATGGAATAGCTTGTATTAATTCATGGAATGGCAAGCTTTGATGCAATTGTTGTGGTTGATGATAGGTGAAACAGAGAAGAAGCAGGGGCACCTTTTAGCTCAACAACTCCAGAATTGAAGAATGAAGTGAAGGCGTTGGCAACGCCACCTTTGGCTCAACAACGCCAACATTGAAAAATTCAAAAGGATTTGCTACCTTGACCCCTTCATACTCCATCAATGATAACTTGAGATACAAAGCTCCAAATAAGGTGATTCCAATGGCATTGGAAAGTAGGAATCTAGAGCTTTCCAAGCATACATGGCACTACATGGTGGACACTAAATCTGAGGGAGAAAATTCACCCCAAAAGTGCAAAGATGAACATAATATCAACCTGTAGTAAGGCTAGCTGACCTCTTCACCTTCCATGGAGTATAACTTGAGTTGTAGAACCTCAAATGATGCGCTTCCAAAGGCATTGAAAAGTAGACATCCAAAGATTTCTAACAATATATAATAATATGAGGTGAATATTAATTTTAGGCTTCAGAAGCTGGCGCCGGCAATGCCAACTTTGGCCACCAATGCCAATTTGGGCGTCGGCAACACCAACGCTGCCCTCAAAAATGCCTGCGACCCCTGACAGCATGACCTTGTCCTCTTCAAAGGAGCATAATTTGAGCTACAGAGGTCCAATTGATGCTCTTCCAGTTGCGTTAGAAAGATGACATTCAGAGCTTTCTAATGATGCATAATAGTTTATAGTGGGCATGAAATTAGAGAAAAAAATAGGCATCTTTAAGCCCCAAATACACTTAAGAAAGCAAGTGGCGTTGGCAATGCCAACTTGGTGCAACAACGCTAAGCAAGAGCATCCATAGCGTTATTAACGCTAACGTTGGGCTCAAAAATGCCCAAGCTTAACCCTGGGAGTATCCATAGCGTTGTTAATGCTAACTTTGGGCTCACGAACGCCAAGTCACCCCTGGACCTCAATTTGATTCACTTCTCTCACTCCAGTCCACTTCAAAGCTCAAGCAAGCAAGCCCACAATTGTCAACTAATCAAGGCCACAAGAATCATCTAGAATTAGTTAATTTTCATTTGATTGTAATTTGTTTTTAATTTCATTTGAATTTGCAATTTAGGTTAGCTTATAAATAGGCTTTAGTTCATTATTGTAAGGTGGACCATTCCGGGGGAGGGGTCTTCGGACTCTCCCTTCACACACTCTTCTTCTCTTCCATTTCTTTATTACATGTAAATATTTAGTTATGAACCACTAACTCTTTCCATTGGGAGAGAGAGCTCTATTGCAATTTAATGGATTGATTTATTTTCACTCTTCATCTTCAATTCTTCTTTTATTGCTTCTTTAGAGAGAGCCTTTGTGCTTCATAGATCCAATTAATATCGAGAGAGGGATTGGATCTACTTGAATTACATGATGAACTTGAGAAAGGAGTCATGGAATTCAGTTTGAGGCTCTTCTCTCATAATCCTCTTGATCAATACATTCTTAGTCCGGTATGTGACATGTAACCACTTTGAATTGAGGTCTTGAGGGTTGTATGGCCTTTGAATAAGAAATTTAACTTCATCTCTTCTCATGACCAATCAGATCAAGAGATTGGCAATTGATCAAGTTAAGAGAAATCAAATCACCAAGTGATTGGGGTTTGATTACTTATGATTTTCCAAGAGATCAATGATTGCATGATTGAAGAGGAGATGTGAATTGTTGATCTTGAGAATTCAATATCTCTTGATCCCAATGGTTTTCTTTTATTTTTACTTCTAGCATTTTACCTTTCCGTCATTTACTTTCTTGCACTTTACTTTCTTGTACTTTCTTTCCTTGCAATTTACTTTCCAGCACTTTATTTTCTTGCACTTTACATTTATATCATTTACTTTATTGCTCTTTATTGCTTTCTTTTAATTTCTATTCATTTACATTTCTTGTTTGATTATCATTAAATTATGACCATCTAACTAGAATAATCAATTAACTGTTGATTGCTTAATCCTTTAATCCTCATGGGATCAACCTCACTCTAAGTGAGTTTTGTTACTTGATACGACCCGGTATACTTGTCGGTAGTTATGCGGAATTTAATTTTTTCGTATCAAGTTTTTGGCGCCGTTGCCGGAGATTAATTGTGATTAACAAACTACCGGTGGTTGATTATCTAGATTAGACATTTTTCTCTTTTTGTTTTTGTCGTTTAATTTCTCTTAAGTTTCTATTTTCTCTTGCTAGTAAGGTGTTTGTGTTATTGCCTCACTAAAAATTCCTTAGTTGTGACATAAGGAACTTCAATTTCTCTTGGTGAGTGTGTTTGATACAAAATATTTTCAAGTAAAAAAACAGAGTTTACCTAATCTGTTGATCAAGCAAATTACATGAGATATTGCCCAACACCACAAAATGATTCATGTTACTTTTCTAATGGTGGCTGGGAATATCAACAATGAATGATGGGATTTGAGCAATCAAATAAAATGGGACACTTACCTCAGCCCCAAAATAATTTACATGAATCTAACTACTACCCAAATGGTGGCTAGGGAAGAGATTTTTATGCTCCATATCCCATTCATGAAGAACCACCATCCCTTCATTATCCAACCTATGCACTTCCATAAACTCCTCGAAAAACTTTTCTAGCATTTAAAATAGAGGAACTCTCCAAGAGATATCTCTTCATTGCCCAACTCAGTGAGTTCATAAGGTAAAATGTGAGAGAGGTGATTGAAGATATGGAAGCCTCAACGAGGAGTCAAGAAGAGCAAATGAGACAATTGGCACAATATTTTGTTGATGAACCAACCAATGTCTTCCCTTGGCAAGGGGAAGAATATCATGCCATCCGTTTAAGGAGTGGAGTAGTGCTTAATGTGGGTGAAAATGAGGAATTGGTAGAGCAAGAAAAAGAGACCCATGTATCAAGTGAACCACCAATTTAAGAAATTCTTGATAAAGGAAATACTCCAACCATCACACAACACCCAATTCTTGATATCAAAGAAGTGAAGGCAATCAACAAAAACACTGAATAAAAGGATTGTGACCAAGAAACAATTGACTATAACCATGAAAAAGAGAAGGTCAAAGAACAATCCAACCCCTGCTCCAACAAGCAAGTTCACTCAAGCTAACAACAAAAAGAAAGCTTTCTGGGAGGCACTCAAAATAGGGAATATCAAACTTCTCCTCTTCCTCCCTGAAGTTATTTCTCTTAATCAATTGGAAGAAGAGGAATTCATAAACAACATGTCAAGCTAATGACATTAAAAGAGCACTTGTTGTGAGGCAACCCAACCGTAGGTAACTTTTTCTTCCTTTGCTTAGTTTACTTTCAATTATTTGGCATATGATTGCATTCTAAGTTTGGTGTTGCCATGCAACAATTTGATTTTCAATCTTTACTGGGTATATGCATCATTCTAAAATGAAAGTGTCACACTAAGTTTGGTGTTGCCACTTATCTTTCATGTAAAGTACCATGCATACACCACTTATTAATGCAATTACATTATCTCTGTTTTCTTTCTTGTGCCTTTATTGTATCCTTAATCTTGCTTGCTTAAGCACATGTGATGAATCCACATTTCATGGTATTTATTTGCTCTATTTGGGTGGATTTCATCAACTTTTCCTACACTTATTCAATGAAATAGTATAGTTTCATGATTTCTTCCTAAATTTTGCTTGAAAGTGAAAACGTGCTCTTTAGGCCTCTTAATTGCTAAATTTTATTCACTTTAATCTAATTTGATGCTTTGATGTGTTTGCTAAGTGATTTCATGTTTCCAAGGCAAGTATGGGTTGAAGAAGTGAGAAAAAGAACATGTAAAAGGGAAGAAACCATGAAGAAATGGAGTTGGAAGATTCAGCGATCCGTGCGTGCGCACAAGCAACGCATGCGCGCGCACAAGCGCGAGCCAGGCGACACTTACACGTGGAAGTGAATTTTGCTCAGCGACGCGTACGCGTGACTCACTCGTACGCGTGACCCGAGTCACGTGAGCTCATTAATGCAAATCGCTGGGGGCGAATTCTGGGTCTCCAAAACCCAATCCAGCTCAATTCTAAATCTATTTCAACCCCAATTCAAGTGGAAACAAGGGGGGCAATTAGGTTTAGCTTTTACATGTTTTTCTCTTATTTTTCTAGAGAGAGAAGCTCCCCCCTCTCTCTAGAATTAGGTTATGTTTAGTTAATTTCTCTTTAATTTATGTCTTTAATTCTTGTTTTAATGTAGTTTCATTTATGTTTTCATGCTTTATTGTCTTACTTCTCTTAGTTCTTCTTCTTAATTTATCTTTTATGTCACTTTTCATTTTATGAACACTCTTGTAATTCTTAATTTTCATTTAATGCAATTTATGTTCTATGTTCATTTAATGCTTCTTTTAGTTGTTGTTGTCAATTTCTAGCTTTTGGTAGTTAGATTTTATTTCTAATGCAATTTAATATTATTTTATTTTCATGCACACCAAGTGTTTGATAAAATGCTTGGCTTAGTTTCTACTTAGTTTTTCTTCACTCTTGGCTTAGAATTGATGACTTTGGTGACCCTTGAGTCATTGATGTCCATTCTTGTTGATACATTAGAGTAGTTAGTTGATTTGGTTTCCCTTGACTCTAAGTGACTGATGAGCAAGAATTGTCGTGTCGGTATAGAATATCTCAAAATTAACTTTCATTGCAAGTATAGTTCTACACCAACAAACAATCCTCCCAATCAAAAATTTAGTTTTGTCACATGTACAAACCCCAATAAGAATTAACCAAAGTATTTAAACTCCGGGTCGTCTCACAAGGAATTACAATGAAGTGGTCAATTATTGGCTATGAAGATGCAAGGGGGTTTGATTTATAATTTGCAAGAAAAGTAAATGGCAAGAAAATAAATGATAAGAACTAATAAAGAAATGGTAAACAACTCTTGGCTAAGACTTGGGAAGTTGAGATCGCTATCCTTGCCCACAAACCATGTATTGACAATTATGAGGAACCGAGCTCATTAGGTCTACTTACTAAAGCCTTAAGTACGTAATATCTACCCCTAGGCTTGGAGTACATCAAATGGCTTGATCAACATCAATCCATAGGTCCTAACCTAGCTACCAATTAACTTAGTAGTAGGCTAGAGTCAATGGTTATCAAATTGACCACATAAGGTTCTCAAATCACCAATTCGATAAAGCCTAATGATTCAAGATCACTCAATTCCCTTAGCCTAGGCCAAGAGTAAAAGAAACTAATCAAAAACTAAAGGAAACATTCTATCAAACACCTAGTGTGCAATAAAAGTAAACATCACAAATTGTAAGAATTAACAAGATCTATAACTAACATAAGCAAGAAATCAACAAGAGCAATTAAAATGAACATAAAAGAGACATGGAAACATAAAATTGCATTAAGGGAAATCAAGATCCAACAATTATTCATCAACATAAAAGAGAGTAAAATGAGAATTTAACAAGAGAAACTAAGAAGATCAAGACAATAGGACACTAAAATGTAAAGGAAACAAGATGGAATCAAGTAATCAAATCTAGATCCAAGAGAAATTAACCTAATCCTAACCTAATTCTAGAGAGAAGAGGGAGCTTCTCTCTCTAGAAAACTAACTAAAGGCTCATCATGACTAACTAGGTGCTCCCCCTTTGCTCAATCTTCAATTTTGCATCAAATACTCTCAGAAACAAGTTGGATTTGGGCCTGGGCAGCTTTAGAAATCGCCCCAGTGTTTTGCCTTTAAGTGAGTCGCGTGCGAGCATCGACGCGTACGCGTGGGTCACGTGTGCGCGTCACTTGGAAATTTTCCTATCCACGCGTACGCGTCATGTGCGCGTACGCGTCGCCATGCAACTTCACTTCCACGCGTGTGCATCTTCTGTGCGTGCGTGTGGGCTGATGTACTCCAAATCCTTGTTTCCTCATGCATTCTCTACTTTGTATGCTTTTCTCTTCATGTATTCCATCCAATACTTGCCTTATGAACCTGAAATCACTCAATAAACACATCAAGGCATCGAATGGAATTAAAGTGAATTAAAATCACCAATTTAAGGACCTAAAAAGCATGTTTCTTCACTTAAGCACAATTTAAGGGAGAATTACAAAACCATGCTATTTCATTGAATAAATGTGGGAAAAGGTGATAAATTCCCCTAAAATAAGCACAAGATAAACCACAAAATTGGAGTTTATCAGTGACCCATTGATAGTGTTGACTAGGACTTAGGGATTGGAATCAACTATGCCTATTTGACTTATCCTCGATGTAGGGTTGACTAAGTAGGATTAACTCTTCATAATCATCATGTGTTTGTGGTCAATGGCTAGGATAGGTAACCTTAGCTCCCAATCCTTGCCAAGAGGTTTCTTGCATTTAAATTTTCTTTTCCTTGAATTTAATTGCTTTGACTTTTAATTCCTTACATGATCATTTAATTGCTTTCATTTAATTTCTTGCATGTTAAGTTAATCTCTTGCTATTTACATTTCTTGCCTCTCTTGCAATCAATCATAGCCAATAATTGTAGCTCTTTAATTGCAACTCCTAGGGAAGAATGACCCGAGGTTTAATTACTCTTGGTTATTTTAATTTGAATTTGACATTTGATTAAGAGAATTCATTGTTGGTTTGGACTATGCTACTAATGAATTGATTCTTGATTCTAAATCGACAAAAAAAATTCTCTTATATCAAATTTGTCGCTGTTGCCGAGGAGTTACAATGGTGTAAAGTTATGGACTGTTGTAAATATGTTAATATGTAAATAGCTTACTTTTTGGTTGTCTTTTGTTTTTGTTAATGGTTAGGATTGGGATCCTGGAGGATATTGCAAATTCAAGCATTGGTGGGAAAGTCAAGCACAAGCCACCATAGCAAGGGCTCTCCCAATTGTCTAACTTAAAGACAATAAATAAAAGTGTTTGGTAACATCTTTCTGACTCTCCCTCTCTTTTAGCATTTGTTTGTTGAATTTTTGCTTCTTTTAACTAGCTTAGTTTGGTAGAATTTTTGTGTTGATCTTGCATTTTTAGGGTAAAATAAAATTTTGGGTTGGAAAAGCTATTTTGGATGTCATGTTTGGTACCTTAGAGCAATAAAACTTTTGAGAAAAACAAACCATGTGCGTGCACACACACCTGTGCGTACGCACACAACCCCAATTTTTGCGTTATGTGCGCGCGCACTTCCCTGTGTGTGTACACACCAGCTTATGCCCCTTCTGCTGGGAGCGTTTGCACACCATGTGCGTCCACACCCCCCTTCTTTTTGCCTTTTGTGCGTGCGCACGGACCTGTGTGCGCACGCATAGACGGTGATGAGCGGATAATTCATACGCTTTTTGGCATTGTTTATAAGTAGTTTTTAGTATGTTTTAGTTAATTTTTATTATATTTTTATTAGTTTTTATTCAAAAATTACATTTCTAGACTTTACTATGAGTTTGTGTATTTTTCTTTGATTTCAGGTATTTTCTGGCTGAAATTGAGGGACTTGAGCAAAAATCTGATTCAGAGGCTAAAAAAGGACTGCAGATGCTGTTGGATTCTGACCTCCCTGCACTCGAAGTGGATTTTCTGGAGCTACAGAAGCTTAAGTGGTGCGCTCTCAATTGCGTTGGAAAGTAGACATCCTAGGCTTTCCAGCAATATATAATAGTTTATACTTTGCCTGAGATTTGATGGCCCAAACCGGCGTTCCAAGTCAGCATAAAAATTCTGGCGTCAAAACGTCAGAGCTGGCATAAAAGCTGGAGTTAAACGCCCAAACTGGCATAAAAGCTAGCGTTTAACTCGAAGAAAAGTTTCTACATGTGAAAGTTTCAATGCTCAGTCCAAGCACACACCAAGTGGGCCCAGAAGTGGATTTCTGCATCATTTACTCATTTCTGTAAACCCTAGGCTACTAGTTTTCTATAAATAGGACCTTTCGCTATTGTATTTTCATACTTATATCTTCGGACACACTTTTTCATCTTTGAACTTGTATGTTCACATCTGGGGGCTGGCCTCACGGCCATGCCTAGACCTTTTGTTCTTATGTATTTTCAACGATGGAGTTTCTACACCCCATAGATTAAGGTGTGGAGCTCTGTTGTTCCTCATGAATTAATGCAAAGTACTATTGTTTTTCTATTCAACTCAAGCCTATTTCTTCTCCAAGATATCCATTCGTTCTTCAACATGATGAATGTGATGATCCGTGACACTCATCACCATTCTCACCTATAAACGCGTGCCTGACAACCACTTCCATTCTACAAGCAAACAAGCTTGAATGTGTATCTCTTGGGTTTCTAATCTAAGATTAAAACCTTCGTGGTATAGGCTAGAATCAATTGGCGGCCATTCCTGAGATCTGGAAAGTCTAAACATTGTCTGTGGTATTCCGAGTAGGATCTGGGAAGGGATGACTGTGACGAGCTTCAAACTCGCGAGTGTTGGGCGTAGTGACAGACGCAAAAGGATCAATGGATCCTATTCCAACATGATCAAGAACCGACAGATGATTAGCCGTGTGGTGACAGCGCATTTGAACCATTTTCACTGAGAGGACGGGAAGTAGCCATTGACAACGGTGATGCCCAACATATAGCTTGCCATGGAAAGGAGTATGAATGATTGGATGAAGGCAATAGGAAAACAGAAGTTCAGGAGGAACAAAGCATCTTCATACGCTCACCAATGAACTACATAAGTACCTCTATCTTATTTTATGTTTTATTCATATTTTAATTATCAATTCTCCATAACCATTTGAATCTGCCTGACTGAGATTTACAAGATGACCATAGGTTGCTTCAAGCCGACAATCTCCGTGGGATCGACCCTTACTCACGTAAGGTTTATTACTTGGACGACCCAGTACACTTGCTGGTTAGTTGTGCAGAGTTGTGACAAAGAGTTGAGATTATGAACGTGCGTACCAAGTTTTTGGCGCAGTTGCTAGGGAATGAATAGTCACGATTTCGTGCACCAAGTTTTTGGCGCCGTTGCCGGGGATTGTTCGAGTTTGGACAACTGACGGTTCATCTTGTTGCTTAGATTAGGTAACCTTATTTTATTTTTATTCTTCAGAATTTTTAAGAATGAATTATAGAGTTTCAGATGATGTTTTTATCATCACAAAAGCTGATTGATTCTCATCAATTTGGCTGTTGTATGTAATGTCCTGCTGAAGCTTGGCTAGCCATGTCTAATCTTTTTAGACTGAAGCTTTAAACTAACATTGCATGATTCCTGGAATTCCTATTAAAAATTTTGAAATCCTATTTTTCTTTTCCAAAATATTTTTCAAAAAAAAATTACAAAAAAATTAGTAAAATCATAAAATCAAAAATGTTTTTGTGTTTCCTATTTAAGTCTAGTGTCAATTTTAAGTTTGGTGTCCTGCATATTTTTAACTTTCTTGCATTTTTTTGAATATATGCATTATGTTCTTCATTGATCTTCAAGTTGTTCTTGATGATTTCATTGCTCTGATCTTTAATTTCTCTTGTTTTGTGTGTTTTGTTATTTTTCATATGCATTCTCACTTTGTTGTTGTCCCTAGTATACAAATTTATAAGTTTGGTGTCTTGCATGCATTATTTGTTTTGATCTTGATTTTCCATGATTAGTTTCATTTTGTTGTTTCTCATCATTAAAAATTAAAAAATTTTTCAAAATTATGTTTTTTCAAGTTAATAATACAGAGAATTGAAGATTCAGAACATGCAGTAGAGGAATTACACAGAAAAAGTTGGGCGTTCAAAACGCCCAGTGAGGAAGGAAAATTGGCGTTTAAACACCAGCCAGGTACCCTGGCTGGGCGTTAAATGCCCAAAAGGGTAGAATTTTGGGCGTTAAACGCCAGAATGGATACCATTCTGGGCGTTTAACGCCAGGATGGCACAAGAGGAAAGATTTTGTTTTTAATTCAAATCTTTTTCAAATTTTCATACTTTTTTCAAAATCAAATCTTTTCCAAATCATATCTTTTCAATCATATCTTTCAAAATCAAATCCTTTCCATTTTATTACTATTTTCGAAAATCATTGCTACAATTAATGATTTAATTCAAAATTTTCAAGTTGTTACTTGCCTATTTAGAAAGGATCAAATTTAAAATTCTAGAATCATGTCTTTTAATTTCTTGTTAGTCAAGTAATCAACTTTAATTTTAAAAATTTCTTTTTTAAATTAATTTTCAATCATATCTTCTCAATCATATCTTTTCAATCACATCTTTTTCAAAATAATTTTTAATCATATCTTTTTTTTATTTCTGATTTCAAAATCTTTTTCAAAATCACTTAACTACTTTCTCAATTTTGATTTTCGAAAATCATCAATCAATTTTTTCAAAATTTCTTTTAATTATTTCAAAATCTTTTTAAATTTAATTTCGAAAATTCTTCCCCTCCTCTCACATCCTTCTATTTAAGGACTAACACTCCTCCACTATCAGCAATTCAGACTCTCTCTCTATAAGTTTGAATTCTCATCTCTACCTTCTCCTTCTATTCTTCTTTTCCTCTGACACCTCAAGGAATCTCTATACTGTGACATAGAGGATTCCATACTTTCTTCTCCTCTCTTTCATATGAGCAGGAGCAAGGACAAAGGCATTCTTGTTGAAGCTGATCCTGAACCTGAAAGGACCTTGAAGAGAAAGCTAAGAGAAGCTAAAGTACAACTCTCTGTAGAGGACCTAACAGAAATTTTCAAACAAGAAGAAGACATGGCAACCGAAAATAACAACAATGCCAACAATGCAAGAAAGGTGCTTGGTGACTTTACTACACCTACTCCCGACTTCTATGGGAGATGCATCTCTATCCCTGCCATTGGAGAAAACAACTTTGAGCTTAAACCTCAATTAGTTTCTCTAATGCAACAGAATTACAAGTTTCATGGACTTCCATTGGAAGATCCTCATCAGTTCTTGGCTGAATTCTTGCAAATCTGTGACACTGTCAAGACCAATTGGATTGATCCCGAGGTCTACAGGCTTATGCTTTTTCCATTTACTGTAAGAGACAAAGCTAGAATATGGTTGGATTCACAACCTAAGGAAAACCTGAACTCTTGAAAAAAGTTGGTCAGTGCTTTTCTGGCCAAATTCTTTCCACCTCAAAAATTGAGTAAGCTTAGAGTGGAAGTCCAGACCTTCAGATAGAAGGAAGGTGAATCCCTCTATGAAGCTTGAGAAAAATACAAGAAATTGATCAGAAGGTGTCCTTCTGACATGCTTTCAGAATGGAGCATCATAGGTATCTTCTATAATGGTCTGTCTGAACTATCCAAGATGTCATTAGACAGCTTTGCTGGAGGATCTCTTCATCTGAAGAAGACACCTGTAGAAGCTCAGGAACTCATTGAAATGGTTGCAAATAACCAATTCATGTACACTTTTGAAAGGAATCCTGTGAATAAATGGGACAAATCAGAAGAAAGGAGTTCTTGAGATTGATACTCTGAATGCCATATTGGCTTAGAACAAAATATTGACTCAGCAAGTCAATATGATTTCTCAGAGTCTGTCTGGCATGCAAGTAGCAACAGGCAGTACCAAAGAAGCTTCATCTGAAGAAGAAGCTTATGATCCTAAGAATCCAGCAATGGAAGAGGTGAATTACATGGGAGAACCCTATGGAAACACCTATAATCCTTCATAGAGAAATCATCCAAATCTCTCATGGAAGGACCAACAGAGGCCTCAACAAGGCTTCAATAATAATAATGGTGGAAGAAACAGGTTTGGCAATAGCAAGCCTTTTCCATCATCTTCTCAGCAACAGATAGAGAATTCTAAGCAGAGCCACTCTGACTTAGCAACCATAGTCTCTGATATAATTAAAACCACTCAAAGTTTCATGACTGAAATAGGGTCCTCCATTAGAAATTTGGAGGCACAGGAGGGTCAGCTGAGTAAGAAAGTTACTGAACTCCCTCCTAGTACTCTCCCAAGCAATACAGAAGAAAACCCAAAGAGAGAATGCAAGGCCATAAACACGTCCCACATGGCCGAATGCATCGAGGAGGGAAAAGCAGTGATTTTCACTGAGGAAGACTTCAATGGACGTCCACTGGCCTCCAAGGAGTTCCCTAATGAGGAACCATGGGAATCTGAGGCTCATACAGAGACCATAGAGATTCCATTAAATTTACTTCTGCCATTCATGAGCTATGATGAGTATTCTTCCTCTGAAGAGGATGAAGATGTTACTGAAGAGCAAGTTGCTAAGTACCTTGGAGCAATCATGAAGCTAAATGCCAAGTTATTTAGTAATGAGACTTGGGAGGGTGAACCACCCTTGCTCACCAAAGAATTGGATGACTTGACTAGGCATAGATTACCTCAGAAGAAACAAGATCCTGGAAAATTCTCAATACCTTCTACCATAGGCACCATGACCTTTGAGAAGGCTCTGTGTGACCTAGGGTCAAGTATAAACCTCATGCCACTCTCTGTAATGGAAAAGCTAGGGATCCTTAAGGTACAAGCTGTAAGAATCTCACTAGAGTTAGCAGACAATTCAAGAAAGCAGGCTTATGGACTTGTAGAGGATGTCTTGGTAAAGGTTGAAGGCCACTACATCCC
This sequence comes from Arachis ipaensis, assembly GCF_059453495.1. Lineage (NCBI taxonomy): Eukaryota > Viridiplantae > Streptophyta > Magnoliopsida > Fabales > Fabaceae > Arachis > Arachis ipaensis. The sequence goes on along the minus strand of NC_142442.1, from coordinate 71,971,748 downwards.
TGCTGATTTTATAATCCTAGACACTGGGAAGTGTATGGATGAATCTATCGTCCTTGGAAGACCCTTCCTGGCCACAGCAAAAGCTGTGATTGATGTTGACAGAGGAGAATTGGTCCTTCAAGTGAATGAGGACTCCCTTGTGTTTAAAGCTCAAGGATCTCCCTTTGTAACCATGGAGAGGAAGCATGAAAAGCTTCTCTCAATGCAGAGTCAAATAGAGCCCCCACATTCAAACTCTAATTTTGGTGTTGGGAGGCCATCATCATGCTCTGAGTATCTGTGAGGCTCCATGAGAGCCCACTATCAAACTATTGACATTAAAGAAGCGCTTGTTGGGAGGCAACCCAAATTTATTTAATCATATCTATTTATTTTCCATTGTTATTTTATGTTTTCTGTAGGTTGATGATCATGTGAAGCCACAAAAAACAACTGAAAAAACAAAAACAGAATGAAAAATAGTATTAAAAATAGCACACCCTGGAGGAGAAGCTTACTGGCATTTAAACGCCAGTAAGGGAGCAGAAGGGGCGTTAAATGCCCAGTCTGGCACCATTCTGGGCATTTAATGCCAGAAATGGGCACCAGACTGGCGTTTAACGCCAGAAAAAGGCACAGAGCTGGCGTTTAACGCCAGAAAAGGGAGAAAAGCTGGCGTTTAAACTCCAGAAAGGGGAGAGAAGCTGGCGTTAAACGCCAGAAATGGGCAGGAACCTGGCGTTTAACGTCAGGATTGGCAATCAAGGGGGCGTTTACATGCCAACATGGTGCAGGGATGAGAAATCCTTGATACCTTAGGATCTGTGGACCCCACAGGATCCCCACCTACCTCTTCTTTCTCTCTCTTCTTCACACCTTCCCATAACACCCTTCCCCAAATACCCTTCACCAATCACCTCAATACCTCTTCCCCAAAAATCCCTCACCTATCAAATCCTACCCTCTTCTCCATAATCTCTTCACCAATTCACATCCATCCATCCTAAAACCCCACCTACCTCCCCATTCAGATTCAAACCACTTTCCCTCCTATACCCACCCATACATGGCCGAACCCTACCCCCCCTCTCCACTCCTATATAAGCCCATCTTAACTCCTTCATTTTCACAAACCATACACACTACTTACCCCCTTGGCCGAACCATAAACCTCCCTCCATCTCCTCTATTTCTTCTTCTTCTACTCTCTTCTTTCTTCTTTTGCTCGAAGACGAGCAAACCTTCTAAGTTTGGTATGGTAAAAGCGTTGCTTTTTGTTTTTTCATAACCATTTATGGCACCAAAAGCCGGAGAAACATCTAGAAAGAGGAAAGGGAAGGCAAAATCTTTCACCTCCGAGTCATGGGAGATGGAGAGATTCATCTCAAGGGTGCATCAAGACCACTTCTATGAAGTTGTGGCCAAGAAGAAGGTGATCCCCGAGGTCCCCTTCAAGCTTAAAAGGGTGAATATCCAGAGATTCGACATGAGATTCGAAGAAGAGGTTGGGAAATTCTCACCAACCCCATTCAACAAGTCGGGATCTTAATGGTTCAAGAGTTCTATGCCAATGCATGGATCACCAAGAACCATGATCAAAGTGTGAACCCGGACCCAAAGAATTGGCTTACAATAGTCCGGGGGAAATGCTTAGATTTTAGCCCGGAAAATGTAAGGTTGGCATTCAACTTGCCCATGATACAAGGAGATGCGCGCCCCTACACTAGAAGGGTCAACTTTGATCAAAGGTTGAACCAAGTCCTCATAGACATTTGTGAAGAGGGCGCTCAATGGAAGAGAGATTCAAAAGGGAAGCCGGTTCAACTAAGAAGGCATGACCTCAAGCCCGTGGCTAGGGGATGGTTGGAGTTCATCCAACGCTCAATCATTCCCAGTAACAACCGGTCTGAAGTTACTATAGACCGGACTATCATGATCCATAGCATCATGATTGGAGAGGAAGTAGAAGTTCATAAGGTTATATCCCTAGAACTCTACAAGGTGGCGGACAAGTCCTCTACGTTGGCAAGGTTAGCCTTCCCTCATCTCATTTGTCACCTCTGCAATTTAGCTGGAATTGACATAGAGGAAGACATCCTCATTGATGAGGACAAGCCCATCACTAAGAAAAGGATGGAGCAAACAAGAGATCCCACTCATGGACAAGAGCATGAGGAAATTCCTCATCATGAAGTCCCTGAGATGCCTCAAGGGATGCATTTTTCTCCACAAAACTATTGGGAGCAAATCAACACCTCCCTAGGAGAATTAAGTTCCAATATGGGACAACTAAGGGTGGAGCACCAAGAACATTCCATCCTCCTCCATGAAATTAGAGAAGACCAAAGAGTCATGAGAGAGGAGCACCAAAGTCAAGGAAGAGACATTGAGGAGATAAAGCACTCCATAAGATCTTCAAGAGGAAGAACATGCTGCCATCACTAAGGTGGACCCCTTCTTTAATCTCCTTGTTCTTATTTCTGTTTTTCAAATTATATACTTTATGTTTATCTATGTTTGTGTCTTTATTACATGATCATTAGTGTCTTAGTGTCTATGCCTTAAAGCTATGAATGTCCTATGAATCCATCACCTTTCTTAAATGAAAAATGTTTTTAATTGAAAAAGAAAAAGAAGTACATGAATTTCGAATTTTAAAATAGTTTAATTATTTTGATGTGGTGGCAATACTTTTGTTTTCTGAATGAATGCTTGAACAGTACATATTTTTGAATTTGTTGTTTATGAATGTTAAAATTGTTGGCTCTTGAAAGAATGATAGAAAAGGAAAAATGTTATTGATAATCTGAAAATCATAAAAATGATTCTTGAAGCAAGAAAAAGCAATGAAAAGCTTACAGAAAAAAAAGGGGACGAAAAATAAAAGAAAAAGAAAAAAGCAAGCAGAAAAAGCCAATAGCCCTTTAAACCAAAAGGCAAGGGTAAAATAAAAAGGATCCAAGACTTTGAGCATCAGTGGATAGGAGGGCCCACATAAATAAAATCCTGGCCTAAGCGGCTAAACCAAGTTGTCCCTAACCATGTGCTTGTGGCGTGAAGGTGTCAAGTGAGAAGCTTGAGACTGAGCGGTTCAAGTCGTGGTCCAAAGCAAAAAGAGTTTGCTTAAGAGCTCTGGACACCTCTAACTAGGGACTTTAGCAAAGCTGAGTCACAATTTGAAAAGGTTCACCCAGTTATGTGTCTCTGGCATTTATGTATCCGGTGGTAATACTGGAAAACAAAATGCTTAGGGTCACGGCCAAGACTCATAAAGTAACTGTGTTCAAGAATCAACATATTGAACTAGGAGAATCAATAACACTATCTGAATTCTGAGTTCCTATAGATGCCTATCATTCTGAACTTCAAAGGATAAAGTGAGATGCCAAAACTGTTCAGAAGCAAAAAGCTAATAGCCCCGCTCATCTAATTAAGACTGATCTTCATAGATGTTTTTGGAATTCATTGTATATTCTTTTCTTTTTATCCTATTTGATTTATAGTTGCTTGGGGACAAGCAACAATTTAAGTTTGGTGTTGTGATGAGCGGATAATTTATACGCTTTTTGGCATTGTTTTTAAGTAGTTTTTAGTATATTTTAGTTAATTTTTATTATATTTTTATTAGTTTTTATTCAAAAATCACATTTCTGGACTTTACTATGAGTTTGTGTGTTTTTCTGGGATTTCATATATTTTCTGGCTGAAATTGAGGGACTTGAGCAAAAATCTTATTCAGAGGCTGAAAAGGGACTGCAGATGCTGTTGGATTCTGACCTCCCTGCACTCGAAGTAGATTTTCTGGAGCTACAGAAGCCAAATTTGCGCGCTCTTAATTGCGTTGGAAATTAGACATCCTGGGCTTTCCAGAAATATATAATAGTTCATAGTTTGCCCGAGATTTAATGGCTCAAACTAGCGTTCCAAGTCAGCATAAAAATTCTGGCATCAAAATGCCAAAACTGGCATAAAAGCTGGAGTTAAACGCCCAAACTAGCATAAAAACTGGCGTTTAACTCCAAGAAAAGTCTCTACATGTGAAATCTTCAGTGTTCAGTCCAAGCACACACCAAGTGGGCCCAGAAGTGGATTTCTGCATCATTTACTCATTTCTGTAAACCCTAGGTTACTAGTTTTCTATAAATAGGACCTTTTGCTATTGTATTTTCACACTTATATCTTCAGACACAATTTTTCATCTTTGAACTTGTATGTTCACGTCTGAGGGCTGGCCTCACGGCCATGCCTAGACCTTTTGTTCTTATGTATTTTCAACGGTGGAGTTTCTACACCGCATAGATTAAGGTGTGGAGCTCTGTTGTTCCTCATGAATTAATGCAAAGTACTATTATTTTTCAATTCAACTCAAGCCTATTTCTTCTCCAAGATATCCATTTGTTCTTCAACATGATGAATGTGATGATCCGTGACACTCATCACCATTCTCACCTATGAACGCGTGCCTGACAACCACTTCCGTTCTACAAGCAAACAAGATTGAATGTGTATCTCTTGGGTTTCTAATCTAAGATTAAAACCTTCGTGGTATAGACTAGAATCAATTGGCGGCCATTCTTGAGATCCAGAAAGTCTAAACCTTGTCTTTGGTATTCCGAGTAGGATCTGGGAAGGCATGAGTGTGACTAGCTTCAAACTCGCGAGTGTTGGGCGTAGTGACAGACACAAAAGGATCAATGGATCCTATTCCAACATGATCGAGAACCGACAGATGATTAGCCGTGCGGTGACAGTGCATTTGGACCATTTTTACTGAGAGGACGGGAAGTAGCCATTGACAACGGTGATGCCCAACATACAGCTTGCCATGGAAAGGAGTATGAATGATTGGATTAAGGCAATAGGAAAGCAGAAGTTCAGGAGGAACAAAGCATCTTCATACGCTCACCAATGAACTACATAAGTACTTCTATCTTATTTTAGGTTTTATTCATCTTTTAATTATCAATTCTCCATAACCATTTGAATCTGCCTGACCGAGATTTACAAGATGACCATAGCTTGCTTCAAGCCAACAATCTCCGTGGGATCGACCCTTTCTCACGTAAGGTTTATTACTTGGACGACCTAGTACACTTGCTGGTTAGTTGTGCGGAGTTGTGACAAAGAGTTGAGATTATGAACGTGCGTACCAAGTTTTTGGCGCCGTTGCTGGGGAATGAACAATCACGATTTCGTGCACCAGACGGCGAGATAGCTGGCATTTTTAACGTTTCATTGTTCAAAAAAATAAAATAAAATAAAATAAAATTTTCAGCCTTTTTGTGGGTGGGCACAGGTCTGTGCCCACGCACACATCAATCCAAGGCTTCTGTTCTCGGCGTTTGCACGCATAGTGCGAACGCACACCCCTTTCATTTTTTCCCATCGACGCGTACGCGTCACCTTACATTTTCTGCCTTCACATGCACGCGTACTTCACACGTATGCGTCGACTCCCATTTTTTCCCACCACGCGTGCGCGTCCCTTACGCGTACGTGTGACCCTTGTGCGTGCGCACGGCCCTGTGTGCGTATGCACGCCCATGTTTTCTCACTACTACACTTCTTTTCTTCTCTTCTCTCTACTTCTTCTCTTCTTTTCTCTTCTACTCTCTTCTTTCCCTCCTTCAACTACCACTCACCACTATACTTCACCACCCACGACACTCACCTTTAGTTAGTTAGTTAGTTAATTAGTTTGTTAGTTAGTTATTTGCTTAGTTAGTTAGTTTAATTCTCTGTTTTGGTGCTAAGTGTTGGATAATTGAGTTGATTTGTTGATTGTGTTGAGATATTGCTGCTGAATTATTGAGATTATTGTTGCTAAATATTGTTGGATATGTTCATTGAGGTTATAAATTATTGCTTGGTGTTGAGTTCTTCATGTTTAATTTTGCACACACCAAGTACTCATAACACTGCCTTTGAGAATAACTTTGGATTTCTAAATTGCATATTTTGGCCACCATGTAATTTGATTTCATTATCTATAGTTAGGAAATTTGTATGTAGTTGATGCATTTTTTGTTAGGTGAGCTTGTTTGTGATTGATTTTTATTTAAGTCACCTATTTGATGCATTAACATGGAGAATTGTGAAATTGGATCATGAGCTTACCTAATGACGCTTTTTGAGCTTTTTAAGCTTTGTGGGCTATGCTTGCCATGTTTTCCACTTCATGTCAATTAGGTATGGCTTCGTTATCCATTTCAACAATTCCTTGATTCTTGCTTGAATACTTTCATGCCTCTTTATTGCTTGTTTGTTTATCTTAACCTACAAGTTTTCTTTTAAAGTATTTCAAGCATACTAGAATGAGTGAAGTGCATGCTTATTTTGTCTAATTGTGACCTAGCTTACCATGCTAGTGTGTGTGTGTTCTAACCCGCGCAACTTAGAATACCCACACTTGTTTTCCTACATGTCACAAACTTATTCACTCACTCATTTTAGTGATTCTTACCTCATTCCAACACTCTTTATTTTCTTGTCTTTGCATTCACTCATCTTATTATCTTATGTTCTATTTTTCACGGATGAGTCACCATATACAACAAGGGAAGCGGAGAGAAGAGCATGCAGCAGCCGAATGATCCACCAGTTGAAGGTGGTAATCCGAAGTCACTTCACCCCCTAGCTCACCTTTGAGTGCGTGGAGGACCGTGCAACTCTTTAAGTGTGGGGAGGTCATCGCCGATCAATAATATTGGGTGACAGACTCTAATCCTAACACTTTCACATTCTTTTTTTTTTTTTGAATTCTTAGTTGTATTTCTCTTCTTGGTTTGTATATATTTTAGGACTTTAATTGCATCTTCTTTTCCCTAGTTTATTGCATGTTTTTGCATATATATAATAAGCTTAGTTAATATAATGAAAATTTTCCAAGAAAAACATTCTTAATAGGGTATTGACATCCTAATTGATTTGAGTTGGTATTTGTTTAATTAAAACTTGCTTGAAATATATTGTGGAACATGTTTTTGAGTTATGAACACACAACCTTGTGAGTTTTTTAGCCTAATTGTGTGGTCACATCATATTACCACTATTTTCATTCTTGTGTATGTTATTCTCTTTTTTATGATTGCAATCTTTGATTTGTTTGATTCTTTATGTCCATTGTTTAATGTATATATGCATTTATATGATTGAGGCCATCTTTTCATTAAGCTCACTTGTCCCAAATAGCCTACCCTTTTATCTCCCTTTGTTAACCAACTTTGAGCCTATTTCAATCCCCTTTTTGTTCTTAAAGTTAGCACATTACTAGCCTTAAAGTGAAAAACAATAAATGTCCCTTTTTGGATCTTTGATTAGCTTAGGCTAGTGAGAGTGTATATCATCTAAGTGTGGGGAAGCTTGGGAACTTTGGTTGAGATAAAAGTAGAATTTTTGTACTTTGTTGAAAATCTTGGGAATTGGGTGCATACTCATACATCAAATACTTAAACCATATACATTGACACCTTTGTATATATTATGTATATATTATGTTCAAAAAAAAAAAAGAAGAAGAAGATAATAAAAAGGGGACAAAATGCCCCAAAGTAAAGTAACAATAACAATGCATATGAGTTGTGATTAAAAAGAAAATGCATGAGTGTGTAAGAAAAGTGAGGAATGGGTAGTTAGGCTTGCTTTGAGTTGTATAGGTTGTTATGTAGGTTAAGTGAGAGCTTAAGTTAGTCAAAGATTCAAATTTGAAGCTCACTCGACCATATATTACCTTACTGTTCCGAGGGTTACCTGAAACTGTAGATCGATCTCGGACGAGATCTTCTGTGCTGGTCGGAGCTGACGTGTCGGGCTGGTGGATGGCAACCGGAGCGGCCGTGTCCGACTTGTTGGATTGGCTATGCTGCTGATCCTTTGTCACCGGAGGGTGGTGGTACCTGCAAGGGACTCCGATGCTTAAGTTAGCAAGGGTATTAAGCAGGTTTTTTTAGTAGAATCAGAGTATGAGTTATACTTGGGTGCTCCAGTGTATTTATAATGGTGTAGAGTGACCTTCCTAGATAAGATAAGTTAGTTATCTTATCTTATCTTATCTTATCTTTGAGTGAGGTCATCTTATCTTCAAGGGAGCCGCCCTTATCTCTATAGCCTTGGGCTGCCTTTGGATTTGGGTCGTGTTCCTCTATCCGGGCCCTTTATTGGGCTTTCCTGTCAATTTGGCCGAGCTCTTTGAGAAGAGGTCGGATAGTCTGACCTGAAGAGGTCAGTCGCTGTTCCGTAGAACATCCCGGGTCGGACAGCTCGACCCAGGGTATGAACAGTGCCCCTGCTCGAGCTCGGTCTTCTATTTTGAGGCTGAGTTTTTAGTTTTAGGACTTCAATCCTTTTATGGTGAAACCGAACTCGAGCATTTTGTCGATTTTGCTGTAGCTTTTGAATGTGAAGCATTTCTCCTTCGCGCGCTTTTAACCTTTTTGTCTTGGAAATGTGCGAGGGTTAATACCCTCATTAATTGGTTTTTAATGCTCCATTTCTCTTGCTTCTTTTATTTTGAACTTTACACACACAAAACGGTTTTTTCTCTTCTCTGTAACTTCCCCCTTTTTCTCTCTTTTTTTCTGCTTTGCCTGAGACTTTGCACGTTCGCGTTTTTCCTCGTTACGCTGTTTAGTGACTGTTGGTGCTTTGTTTGAAGGGCAATTTCGCTCCTCCATCTTTCGACTTCTTCAGAGCTTTTCTCCTTTTAGGTTGGCTTCTTCATTTTTTTCGTAAAATCAAAATTTTTGCTTGAGTGCATTGTTGTAAAGCTTGAACCTTTTCGTGTTTTTGCGCCTGCCTGTATCTTTCTGGCTTTCTTTCGACCTTATGTATACTTTTTGGTATTTCTGATGATTAGGGCTTACCTTTCTGGCTTTGCATGTTTATTGCATTACTGTTTGATTTTGTGGCTTCTGTGAGATAATGGCTTGTTCGTTTCTGGAAAAGGTTGCGTCTTTGGTGCTTTTTCTTGGTATATTTTTTGTAGACTGAGACTGTAGTTGCGAGATGATTTTAACAATCCTTTTTTCTCTTCGGAGTGTTGATTGAGAGAAGGTTTTCTTCTATTATGATAGCTTAGTAGAGAATAATGGTCTTCTTGGAGATCTTGCTCTGATTTGTGTCTTTTTTGCTTAGAGTCTTTTGCTAGGTTGTTTTAGTTTCTGTAGGTTTTCTTGAGTCTTTGCTCTGTGTCACTGCCTCCAAAGGATGCCCCTAGACCTTGGTGTGTATCTTGGGGCTTTCCTTTTACTATTTGTATTGCTTTAGATCATGTTGTCCGAATTGTTTTGATACCGTCCGAGCTGTTATTTGGTTAGTAATCCATTTTCCTTTCTTTGTTTGTAGGACTAGTTGGCCATGTCTACCCGCAAAAATATTATAGAGACGTCTTCTAAGGTTCCCGAGGGGATGTTCGACTGGTTGGACTCCCTTGTGTTAATGTGTGTTTCCGTGGTGAATGCTGAGTTTTGTGTGGAGCTTAGGAAACATCACAGGATTTGTAGTAATCGAGAGTAGGAGAAAAATTATGAGCTAGTAGCACCTGATTCTGATGAGAGGGTCTGTTTCCCGACTTCAGTCCAGGGGGAACGTCCTTTCTTTTATGCCTATGAATATTTCTTTAGTCAAATGAGCATTACCTTTCCCTTTACTCCCTTTGAAACCAATTTGTTGTGGTCATGCAATGTGTCTCTGATGAGCGGATAATTTATACGCTTTTTGACATTGTTTTTAGTATATTTTTAGTAGAATCTAGTTACTTTTAGGGATGTTTTCATTATTTTTTATGTTAAATTCACATTTCTGGACTTTACTATGAGTTTGTGTGTTTTTCTGTGATTTCAGGTATTTTCTGGCTGAAATTGAGGGACTTGAGCAAAAATCAGATTCAGAGGTAGAAGAAGGACTGCTGATGCTGTTGGATTCTGACCTCCCTGCACTCAAAGTAAATTTTCTGGAGCTACAGAACTCAAAATGGTGCGCTTCTAATTGCGTTGGAAAGTAGACATCTAGGGCTTTCCAGCAATATATAATAGTCCATACTTTGACCGAGTTTAGATGACGTAAAAGGGCGTTGAACGCCAGTTCTATGCTGCTGTCTGGAGTTAAACGCCAGAAACAAGTCACAAACCAGAGTTGAACGCCAGAAATACATTACAACCTGGCGTTCAACTCCAGAAAGAGCCTCTGCACGTGTAACATTCAAGCTCAGCCCAAGCACACACCAAGTGGGCCCCAGAAGTGGATTTATGCATCAATTACTTACTTCTGTAAACCCTAGTAACTAGTTTAGTATAAATAGGACTTTTTACTATTGTATTTGAGATCTTTGGATCATCCTGGATTGTATTTTTGATCCTGTGATCTCGTTTTGGGGGCTGGCCATTCGGCCATGCCTGGACCTCTCACTTATGTATTTTCAACGGTAGAGTTTCTACACTCCAAAGATTAAGGTGTGGAGCTCTGCTGTTCCTCAAAGATTAATGCAAAGTACTACTGTTTTCTATTCAATTCAACTTATTCCGCTTCTAAGATATTCATTCGCAATTCAACCTGAATGTGATGAACGTGACAATCATCATCATTCCCTATGAACACGTGCCTGACAACCACTTCCGTTCTACCTAAGATTGAATGAGTATCTCTTGGATCTCTTAATCAGAATCTTCGTGGTATAAGCTAGATTGATGGCGGCATTCATGAGAGTCCGGAAAGTCTAAACCTTATCTGTGGTATTCCGAGTAGGACTCTGGGATTGAATGACTGTGACGAACTTCAAACTCGCGAGTGCTGGGCGTAGTGACAGACGCAAAAGGAGGGTGAATCCTATTCCAGTATGATCGAGAACCTCAGATGATTAGCCGTGCTGTGACAGAGCATTTGGACCATTTTCACAAGAGGATAGGATGCAGCCATTGGCAAGGGTGACGCCTCCAGACGATTAGCCATGCAGTGACAGCGCATCGGACCATTTTCCAAAGAGGATCAAAAGTAGCCATTGACAACGGTGATGTCCTTACATAAAGCCAGCCATAGAAAGGAGTAAGACTGATTGGACGAAGACAACAGGAAAGCAGAGGTTTAGAGGGACGAAAGCATCTCCATGCATTTATCTGAAATTCTCACCAAGGATTTACATAAGTATTTCTATCCCTGTTTTATTATTAATATTCGAAAACTCCATAACCATTCTATATCCGCCTGACTGAGATTTACAAGATGACCATAGCTTGCTTCATACCAACAATCTCCGTGGGATCGACCCTTACTCGCGTAAGGTTTATTACTTGGACGACCCAGTGCACTTGCTGGTTAGTTGTGCGAAGTTGTGATAAAAAGTTGAGATTACAATTGAGCGTACCATGTTGATGGCGCCATTGATGATCACAATTTCGTGCACCAAGTTTTCGGCGCCGTTGCCGGGGATCACAATTTCGTGCACCAAGTTTTTGGTGCCGTTGCCGGGGATTGTTCGAGTTTGGACAACTGACGGTTCATCTTGTTGCTCAGATTAGGTAATTTTCTTTTTTGTTTTATTTTCAAAAAGTTTTCAAAAATCTTTCAAAAAAATTTTCCCCTTTATTTTCGAAAAAATTTAAAAAAAAAATCTTTTCAAAAATATATTTTTCTTCAGAATTTTTAAGAATGAATTCTAGTGTTTCATGAAACATGTTGAATCCTATCTGGCTGTAAAGCCATACCCAAACTGCTTTGGGACTGGTCTTCAACTAATCACCTCAATAGATGTAATTTACATGATAGAGCTTGGCTGGCTATTAAGCCATGCCTGACCCTTTGATTGGAGCTTTAGACTAAGATTGCAAGATTCCTGGAATTCATATTAAAAATTTTGGAATCCTTATTTTTCTTTTTCAAAATGATTTTCGAAAAAATTAAAAGAAAATACAAAAAAATCATAAAATCATAAAAATAAAAAATATTTCATGTTTCTTGTTTGAGTCTTGAGTCAAGTTGAAAGTTTGGTGTCAATTGCATATTCATCTTGCATTTTTCGAAAAATTCATGCATTCGTAGTGTTCTTCATGATCTTCAAGTTGTTCTTGGTAAGTCTTCTTGTTTGATCTTGATGTTTTCATGATATGTGTCTTTTCTTGTTTTTCATATGCATTCTTGCATCCATAGTGTCTATACATGAAAAATTTTTAGGTTTGGTGTCTTGCATGTTTTCTTTGCATATAAAATTTTCAAAAATAAGTTCTTGATGTTCATCATGATCTTCATAGTGTTCTTGGTGTTCATCTTGACATTCATAGCATTCTTGCATGCATTCATTGTTTTGATCCAAAATTTTTATGCATTGCATCATTTTCATGTTTTTCTCTCTCATCATTAAAAATTCAAAAATCAAAAAAATATCTTTTCCTTTTTTTCTCTTAAAATTTCGAAAATTAGATTTGACTTTTTCAAAAAATTTTAAAATCTAGTTGTTTTTATGAGTCAAATCAAATTTTCAATTTAAAAATCTTATCTTTTTCAAAATCTTTTTCAAAAATCAAATCTTTTTCACTTTTCTTATTTATTTTCGAAAATTTTTAAAAATATTTTTCAAAAATCTTTTTCTTATCTTTATCACATAATTTTTGAAAATAACATCATCAATTAATATTTTGATTCAAAAATTTCAAGTTTGTTACTTACTTGTTAAGAAAGATTCAAACTTTGAGTTCTAGAATCATATCTTGTGATTTCTTGTGAATCAAGTCATTAATTGTGATTTTAAAAATCAAATCTTTTTCAAAACTAATTTCAATCATATCTTTTCAAAAATATCTTCTTATCTTATCTTTTTCAAAAATTTGATTTTAAAATATATTTTCTAACTTCTCATCTTCTTATCTTTTCAAAATTGATTTTCAAATTTGTTTCAACTAACTAACTAACTTTTTGTTTGTTTCTTATCTTTTTCAAAACTACCTAACTAACTCTCTCTCTCTCTAATTTTCGAAAATACCTTCCTCTTTTTCAAATTTTCTTTTTAATTAACTAATTATTTTAATTTTTTATTTTAAATTTCGAAAATTACTAACCTTTTTCAAAAACTATTTTCGAAAATCACTAACTCTTTTTCAAAAATAATTTTCGAAAATTCTCCCTCTCTCTCTCTGAGTTCAGATTTTCCCTTCTTCTTTTCTTCTCTTCTTCTTTTCTTCTACTCACACAGGGACCTCTATACCTGGGTAAAAAGGATCCCTATTATTATTATCTTTCTGTTCCCTCTTTTCCATATGAGCAGGAGCAAGAACAAGAATATTCTTGTTGAAGCAGATCCAGAACCAGAAAGGACTTTGAAGAGGAAACTAAGAGAAGCTAAATTACAACAATCCAGCATGCACCTTTCAGAAATTTTCGAACAGAAAGAGGAGATGGCAGCCAAAAATAATAATAATGCAAGGAGGATGCTTGGTGACTTCACTGCACCTAATTCCAATTTACATGGAAGAAGCATCTCCATCCCTGCCATTGGAGCAAACAATTTTGAGCTGAAACCTCAATTAGTTTCTCTGATGCAGCAGAACTGCAAGTTTCATGGACTTCCATCTGAAGATCCTTTTCAGTTCTTAACTGAATTCTTGTAGATATGTGATACTGTTAAGACTAATGGAGTAGATCCTGAAGTCTACAGGCTCATGCTTTTCCCTTTTGCTGTAAGAGACATAAGCTGGTCAAGGCTTTCTTAGCCAAGTTCTTTCCTCCTCAAAAGCTGAGTAAGCTTAGAGTGGATGTTCAGACCTTCAGACAGAAAGAAGGTGAATCCCTCTATGAAGCTTGGGAGAGATACAAAGGACTAACCAAAAAGTGTCCTTCTGACATGCTTTTAGAATAGACCATCCTGGATATATTCTATGATGGTCTGTCTGAATTAGCTAAGATGTCATTGGATACTTCTGCAGGTGGATCCATTCACCTAAAGAAAATGCCTGCAGAAGCTCAAGAACTCATTGACATGGTTGCTAATAACCAGTTCATGTACACTTCTGAGAGGAATCCTGTGAGTAATGGGACGCCTATGAAGAAGGGAGTTCTTGAAATTGATACTCTGAATGCCATATTGGCTCAGAATAAAATATTGACTCAGCAAGTCAATAGGATTTCTCAGAGTCTGAATGGAATGCAAGCTACATCCAACAGTACTCAAGAGGCACCTTCTGAAGAAGAGGCCTATGATCCTGAGAACCCTGCAATAGCAGAGGTAAATTACTTAGGTGAACCTTATGGAAACACCTATAACTCATCATGGAGAAATCATCCAAATTTCTCATGGAAGGATCAACAAAAGCCTCAACAAGGCTTTAATCATGGTGGAAGAAACAGGTTTAGCAATAGCAAGCCTTTTCCATCATCCACTCAGCAACAGACAGAGAACTCTGAACAAAAAACCTCTAATTTAGCAAACTTAGTCTCTGATCTGTCCAAGGCCACTGTGAGTTTCATGAATGAAACAAGGTCTTCCATTAGAAATTTGGAAGCACAAGTGGGCCAGCTGAGTAAAAGGATCACTGAAATCCCTCCTAGTACTCTCCCAAGCAATACAGAAGAGAATCCAAAAGGAGAGTGCAAGGCCATTGAATTGATCACCATGGCCGAACCTGTAAGGGAAGGAGAGGACGTGAATCCCAGTGAGGAAGACCTCCTGGGACGCCCAGTGATCAATAAGGAGTTTTCCTCTGAGGAACCAAAGGAATCTGAGACTCATCTAGAGACCATAGAGATTCCATTAAACCTCCTTATGCCCTTCATGAGCTCTGACGAGTATTCATCTTCTGAAGAGAATGAGGATGTTACTGAAGAGCAAGTTACCAAGTACCTTGGTGCAATCATGAAGCTGAATGCCAAATTATTTGGTATTGAGACTTGGGAAGATGAACCTCCCTTGTTCACCAATGAACTAAGTGATCTGGATCAACTGACATTGCCTCAGAAGAAACAGGATCTTGGAAAGTTCATAATACCTTGTACCATAGGCAACATGATCTTTGATAAGGCTCTGTGTGACCTTGGTTCAGGGATAAACCTCATGCCTCTCTCTGTAATAGAGAAACTGGGAATCTTTGGGGTGCAAGCTGCTAAAATCTCATTAGAGATGGTAGACAATTCAAGAAAATAGGCTTATGGACAAGTAGAGGACGTGTTAGTAAAGGTTGAAGGCCTTTACATCCCTGCTGATTTCATAGTCCTAGATACTGGGAGGGATGAGGATGAATCCATCATCCTTGGAAGACCCTTCCTAGCCACAGCAAGAGCTGTAATTGATGTTGACAGAGGTGAATTAGTCCTTCAATTGAATGGGGACTCCCTTGTGTTTACAACTCAAGGTTACCCTTCTATAAACATGGAGAGGAAGCATAAAAAGCTTCTCTCAAAACAGAGTCAACCAGAGCCCCCACAGTCAAACTCTAAGTTTGGTGTTGGGAGGCCACAACCAAACTCTAAGTTTGGTGTTGAACTCCCATATCCAAACTCTAAGTTTGGTGTTGGGAAGTCTCAACAATGCTCTGAACATCTGTGAGGCTCCATGAGAGCCCACTGTCAAGCTATTGACATTAAAGAAGCGCTTGTTGGGAGGCAACCCAATTTTTATCTAATTTTTATTTTCATGGTTTTTCATGTTTTATTAGGTACATGATCATGTGGAGTTACAAAATAAATAAAAAAATTGAAAACAGAATCAAAAACAGCAGAAGAAAAATCACACCCTGGAGGAGGATCTCACTGGCGTTTAAACGCCAGTAAGAAGCATCTGGCTGGCGTTCAACGCCAGAACAGAGCATGGTTCTGGCGCTGAATGCCCAAAATGGGCAGCATCTGGGTGTTTGAACGCCAGAATTGCACCCTGGAGAAGAGCTAGCGCTGAACGCCCAGAACAAGCATGGTTCTGGCGTTCAACGCCAGAAATGGGCAACAAATGGGCGTTCAACGCCCAGAACAAGCACCAATCTGGCGCTGAATGCCCAGAGTTGTGTGCAAGGGCATTTTGCATGCCTAATTTGGTGCAAGGTTGTAAATCCTTGAACACCTCAGGATCTGTGGACCCCACAGGATCACCTCAGGATCTGTGGACCCCACAGGATCCCCACCTACCTCCACTCACTTCTTTTCATCCCTCTTTCACACAATCACATAAACACTCTTCCCCAAAACTCTTCACCAATCACCTCAATCTCTCTTCCCTATCTCCACTTCACCACTCACATCCATCCACTCTTCCCCATAAACCTACCTCATAAACTCCACCCACCTTCAAAAATTCAAAATCAATTTCCCACCCAAACCCACCCTTATGGCCGAACCTTACCCCCCTCCCTTCCCTATATATAGCCCTCCATTCTCCCTCATTTTCACACAACACAACCCTCTCTTCCCCTTCTTGACCGAATCACATCTCTCTCCTTCACCTCCATTTCTTCTTCTTCTTCATCTATTCTTTCTTCTCTTGCTCGAGGGCGAGCAATATTCTAAGTTTGGTGTGGTAAAAGCATAAGCTTTTTGTTTTTCCATTACCATTGATGGCACCTAAGACCGGAGAATCCTCTAGAAAAGGGAAAGGGAAGACAAAAGCTTCCACCTTCGAGTCATGGGAGATGGAAAGATTCATCTCCAAAGCCCATCAAGACCACTTCTATGATGTTGTGGCCAAGAAGAAGGTGATCCCCGAGGTCCCTTTCAAACTCAAGAGAAATGAGTATCCGGAGATCCGACATGAAATCCAAAGAAGAGGTTGGGAAGTTCTAACAAAACCCATCCAACAAATCGGCATCCTAATGGTTCAAGAGTTCTATGCCAATGCATGGATCACTAGGAACCATGATTAAAGTAAGAACCCGAATCCAAAGAATTATCTCACCATGGTTCGGGGGAAATACTTAGATTTTAGTCCGGAAAATGTGAGGTTGGCGTTCAACTTGCCTATGATGCAAGGAGATGCACGCCCCTACACTAGAAGAGTCAACTTTAATCAAAGGTTGGACCAAGTCCTCATGGACATATGTGTGGAAGGAGCTCAATGGAAGATTGACTCCAAAGGCAAGCCGGTTCAACTAAGAAGACTGGATCTCAAGCCTGTAGCTAGAGGATGGTTAGAGTTCATACAACGCTCCATCATCCCCACTAGCAACCGATCTGAAGTTACTGTGGATCGGGCCATCATGATCCATAGCATCATGATTGGAGAAGAAGTAGAAGTTCATGAAGTCATCTCCCTTAAACTCTACGAAATAGCCGAAAAGCCCTCTCCTGGGGCAAGGCTAGCTTTTCCTCATCTTATTTGCCATCTATGTTACTCAGCTGGAGCTTTCATAGAAGGAGACATTCCCATTGAGGAAGAGAAGCCCATCACTAAGAAAAGGATGGAGCAAGCAAGAGAGTCCATTCATGGATCTCAAGAGACGCATGAAGCTCATCACCATGAGATCCCGGAGATGCCTCAAATGCATTTTCCTTCACAAAACTATTGGGAGCAAATCAACACCTCCCTAGGAGAATTAAGTTCCAACATGGGACAATTAAGGGTGGAACATCAAGAGCACTCCATCATCCTCCATGAAATTAGAGAAGATCAAAAAGCAATGAGGGAGGAGCAACAAAGACAAGGAAGAGGCATAGAAGAGCTCAAGGACATCATTGGTTCCTCAAGAAGGAAACGCCACCATCACTAAGGTGGACTCATTCCTTGTTCTTACATTCTCTGTTTTTCGTTTTCTATGTTAAGTGCTTATCTAAGTTTGTGTCTTATTACATGATCATTAGTATTTAGTAACTTTGTCTTAAAGTTATGAATCTCCTATGAATCCATCACCTCTCTTAAATGAAAAATGTTTTAATTCAAAAGAACAAGAAGTACATGAGTTTTGAATTTATCCTTGAACTTAGTTTAATTATATTGATGTGGTGACAATGCTTCTTGTTTTCTGAATGAATGCTTGAACAGTGCATATGTCTTTTGAAGTTGTTGTTTAAGAATGTTAAATATGTTGGCTCTTGAAAGAATGATGACAAGGAGACATGTTATTTGATAATCTGAAAAATCATAAAAATGATTCTTGAAGCAAGAAAAAGCAGCAAAGAACAAAGCTTGCAGAAAAAAAAAAGAAAAAAAAATAGGCGAAAAAAAAGAGCAAAAGTAAGCAGAAAAAGCCAAAAGCTCTTAAAACCAAGAGGCAAGAGCAAAAAGCCAGTAACCCTTAAAACCAAAAGGCAACGGTAATAAAAAGGATCCCAAGGCTTTGAGCATCAGTGGATAGGAGGGCCTAAAGGAATAAAATCCTGGCCTAAGCGGCTAAACCAAGCTGTCCCTAACCATGTGCTTGTGGCGTGTAGGTGTCAAGTGAAAACTTGAGACTGAGCGGTTAAAGTCAAGGTCCAAAGCAAAAAAAAGAGTGTGCTTAAGAACCCTGGACACCTCTAATTGGGGACTTTAGCAAAGCTGAGTCACAATCTGAAAAGGTTCACCCAATTATGTGTCTGTGGCATTTATGTATCCGGTGGTAATACTAGAAAACAAAGTGCTTAGGGCCACGGCCAAGACTCATAAAATAGCTGTGTTCAAGAATCATCATACTGAACTAGGAGAATCAATAACACTATCTGAACTCTGAGTTCCTATAGATGCCAATCATTCTGAACTTCAATGGATAAAGTGAGATGCCAAAACTATTCAAGAGGCAAAAAGCTACAAGTCCCGCTTATTTAATTGGAGCTATGTTTCATTGATAGTTTAGAATTTATAGTATATTCTCTTCTTTTTATCCTATTTGATTTTCAGTTGCTTGGGGACAAGCAACAATTTAAGTTTGGTGTTGTGATGAGCGGATAATTTATACGTTTTTTGGCATTGTTTTTAGTATGTTTTTAGTAGAATCTAGTTACTTTTAGGGATGTTTTCATTAGTTTTTAGGTTAAATTCACATTTCTAGACTTTACTATGAGTTTGTGTGTTTTTCTATGATTTCAGGTATTTTCTGGCTGAAATTGAGGGACTTGAGCAAAAATCAGATTCAGAGGTAGAAGAAGGACTGCTGATGCTGTTGGATTCTAACCTCCCTGCACTCAAAGTGGATTTTCTGAAGCTACAGAACTCAAAATGGCGCGCTTCCAATTACGTTGGAAAGTAGACATCCAGGGCTTTCCAGAAATGTATAATAGTCCAAACTTTGACCGAGTTTAGATGACGTAAAAAGGCGTTGAACACCAGTTCTACGCTGCTATCTGGAGTTAAACGCCAGAAACAAGTCACAAACCAGAGTTGAACGCCAGAAATACGTTACAACCTAGCGTTCAACTCCAGAAAGAGCCTCTGCACGTGTAACATTCAAGCTCAGCCCAAGCACACACCAAGTGGGCCCCGAAAGTGGATTTATGCATCAATTACTTACTTCTGTAAACCCTAGTAACTAGTTTAGTATAAATAGGACTTTTTACTATTGTATTTGAGATCTTCGGATCATCCTGGATTGTATTTTTGATCTTGTGATCTCGTTTTGGGGGCTAGCCATTCGTCCATGCCTGGACCTCTCACTTATGTATTTTCAACGGTAGAGTTTCTACACTCCAAAGATTAAGGTGTGGAGCTCTGCTGTTCCTCAAAGATTAATGCAAAGTACTACTGTTTTCTATTCAATTCAACATATTCCGCTTCTAAGATATTCATTTGCAATTCAACCTGAATGTGATGAACGTAACAATCATCATCATTCCCTATGAACGCGTGCCTGACAACCACTTCCGTTCTACCTAAGATTGAATGAGTATCTCTTGGATCTCTTAATCAGAATCTTCGTGGTATAAGCTAGATTGATGGCGGCATTCATGAGAGTCCGGAAAGTCTAAACCTTGTCTGTGGTATTCCGAGTAGGACTCTGGGATTGAATGACTGTGACGAACTTCAAACTCGCGAGTGCTGGGCGTAGTGACAGACGCAAAAGGAGGGTGAATCCTATTCCAGTATGATCGAGAACCTCAGATGATTAGCCGTGCTGTGACAGAGCATTTGGACCATTTTCACAAGAGTATAGGATACAACCATTGGCAAGGGTGACGCCTCCAGACGATTAGCCATGCAGTGACAGCGCATCGGACCATTTTCCAGAGAGGATCAAAAGTAGCCATTGACAACGGTGATGTCCTTACATAAAGCCAGCCATAGAAAGGAGTAAGACTGATTGGACGAAGACTGCAGGAAAGCAGAGGTTTAGAGGGACGAAAGCATCTCCATGCATTTATCTGAAATTCTCACCAAGGATTTACATAAGTATTTCTATCCCTGTTTTATTATTAATATTCGAAAACTCCATAACCATTCTATATCCGCCTGACTGAGATTTACAAGATGACCATAGCTTGCTTCATACCAACAATCTCCGTGGGATCGACCCTTACTCGCGTAAGGTTTATTACTTGGACGACCCAGTGCACTTGCTGGTTAGTTGTGCGAAGTTGTGATAAAAAGTTGAGATTACAATTGAGCGTACCATGTTGATGGCGCCATTGATGATCACAATTTCGTGCACCAGTCTCCATCGCAACTTCATCCGAATTCATGGGGTTTTGTTAAGATTTTCTAGTTGTTGTGTCAGGAATTGGATGTTAAGCCTTCTCAAACTCTCTTTCTTTACCTTTTTGTTTTGACCAAGCCTGGGATTTTTGCCAAAAAGAAAGCTTCCTGGGTTTCTTTTTGGTCTTCCCAAGGAAAAAAAGTTTTTTCGATGTATGATGAGTCTTTTAGAGATTTCAAGAATTATTTCTTTAAGGTTCGAGCTGTTGAAGGAGCTCGTCCCTTTTTTCTGGATGAGAACAACGAGCCTACCTTTCCCTTAGAGTGGCAAAAGAATGTTGTAGTGTCGAGGTATACGTGGGAGATATTGGATGAGGTCGAACAGGCCTTTGTTAACGTGTTGGAGGAGAACTGGGGACAGCCTCCTTATCTTGACACAAAAAGGTTTTTAGGGGATCCTTCGCTTCTTTGAGCTGAGCTGGGTAGTGGTCGTCTTATCTTGTTTTCGTTTTGTTTCCTTTTTTGTCGAGCTTTGTTCTTTTTCTCTCAATTTGTAACAATCTTTGTGTTTTTTTCCAGATATGGTGAAAAATAATGAATCTATGAAGGCCTTTAAGAAGGCGAGGAAAGCTACTGCAGCTCAGAACATCTCGGCCAAGATGGCTGGGGAGGGGTCCTCTCAAGTTCATTCAAAGCCATCCGTACCGAGCTCTCCTGGACCGAGGAGGATGATCCCTACTCCTCGGGTTCGTTTGGTTGATCCTCCACAGGCTTCTGTCGCTACCTCTGGTGCTCTTCCACCGAAAAAGCAGAAGACAGCTGAGCCCTTTAACCTTGATGCCCCTGATTTTGATGCCGTCGAGTTTGTAAACCAGCAAATTGGTCCTTATGGCACCATCTCTACTGACGATGTTTCTCTCCTTTGCCATTTGGACTTTATTACTCGGAGCAGCGTCAAAATGGCACATATAGGGGCGGCTTTATATCGGACTGCCCAAGATCTTCCTCTTCATGCTACAAAGGCCTTTATGGAGGAGGCCAAGTTGGAGTTCGATCGAATGAAGGGTTTGAAGGAGGAGCTCGAGGTGAAGGTGACCAAGTTAGAGAAAGAGTTTGAGGGTGAAAAGGCTAGTTTTGTTGCCTTGGCAGCTTCTGTGAAGTTGGCTAAAGATACGGCGTTGAGGCACAAGGAGAGTTATGTCACGACCTATAGAGAGATGATGCGTCTCAGGGATCATTTGGAGTCTGCCCGGGCTGATTATGCCGAGCTCCAGGGTCACCTTGTAGGCAGCGTAACTGCTGCTTATGAGAACCTGAAGGAGCAGGTTCGGGTTCTTGCACCCGAGCTTGACCTTACTCTCTTCAGTTTGGACGGTAAGATTGTCCCTGATGACCCTGATGATAATGATGTCGAACCTCCTCCTGTGCCTGCCGCCAAAATTTCTGTTGCGCCGACTTCTTCAATTCCTTCATCTGAGGTTGGTCATTCGGATCATGATTGCCAACTTTTGAACCGGGATGATGGGACAGTGGATGCGGTGCCTCTTCAAACTCGACCTCCTTCACCCCGTGCTGATGCAGCTGAGAAGTCTTCAGATCCTTAATGATTATTCTGGATGTTTGTGTAACTTTTTATATTTTGTAATTGGTTCTGACTTTTTGATACTCTTTTAGTTGCTTGTTTAGCAACTTTATTTTGAAAAACAAAGTAGTTTCTCAAGCTCTTGGGGGTGACTTTTGGTAGCCTCTTGAGTTTGTTATTATTATAACTTGTGTTTTGCATAACATGTTTGTCTGCATCTGTCTGATACCTTTTTAGGTTTTTGGGAGTGTTAGAGCTTTGTTGGCCGACCTCTTGTGATTTGTCTTTGTATTTTCATGCTTGTGGCTTGATTCTTTTGAGGTTGTGGATGTTTGGGTTCAACTTGTATGCCGACTTCCCCACTTCGGTTTGAAGTTATTTCTAGTAATCCGTTTTATTTGGACCTTTGTTAAGTCTCTTTTAAGGATTACTTTTATAACGTTTGTGGGAGTCTGATTTCATCATGTCGGTCCCTGCTAAGTTATTTCTAGTAATCCTCTTTTTGGAACTTTGTCAGGTCTCTTTTAGGGATTACTTTATAACTTTATGTTCTAGGCCGACTTCATCATGTCGGGCCTTTCGAAGTTATTTTAATAATCCTCTTTTTTGGACCTTGTTCAGGTCTCTTTTAGGGATTAATTTTATAACTTTATGTTCTGGGCTGACTTCATCATGTCGGACCCTTCTAAGTTATTTTAATTATCCTCTTTTTTGGACCTTGTTCATGTCTCTTTTAGGGATTACTTTTATAACTTTATGTTCTGGGCCAACTTCATCATGTCGGGCCCTTCTAAGTTATTTTAGTAATCCTCTTTTTTGGACCTTGTTCAGGTCTCTTTCAGGGATTACTTTTATAACTTTATGTTCTGGGCCGACTTCATCATGTCGGGCCCTTCTAAGTTATTTTAGTAATCCTCTTTTATAGGGTTGGCCAGACCTCTTTCCAGGGATTTACTTTTTATAACTTTGGTTATTGTGGTCAACTGGTCCGACTTCTTTACGTCGGCCGGTCTTTAAGTTATTTTTAGCAATCCATTTTATTAAGACCTCGTCAAGTCCTTTCTATGGATCACTTTTGATAAATTCTTGCATTATTCTGTTTTCATCTTTGCCAATTTTGTAGAAGTTGGGTTTAATCCCTGTTTGGTCGACCTTTTGATGAATTTGGTTTTCATCTTTGTTGGTCTTTATCGTGATCGTGCAGTGAATTTGATTTTCACTTTCTGCCGATCTGTAGCTTTATAATCGGGCAATGAATTTGTAGCGTTTCAGATTAATGCGTCTTGAGAATTTGTAGAAGATCTAAAAAATTTTTATTCAAAAGAAAATGCAGATATATACATGTGGGGGGTTTTATCCCTCTAACTCGGGCAATTTGTAGGTCTTGGCTTGGCACCTCATTAAAAAACCCTTTCAGGAAAAAGAGTGCGCCTAAGATCCTTTATCACCCCTAACTATAGTACCTTCTTAGGTTGCAGGCGTGCCATGACCTAGGAAGCTCTCGTCCTTCGAGTTCGGACAGTCTGTAGTAGCCTTTTCCAAGTACTTCTATGACTCGGTAGGGTCTTTTCCAATTTGCTGCCAGCTTTCCTTCTCCAGGTCGAGTTGTTCCGATATCATTTCGGATTAGGATGAGGTCGTTCTCAGCAAAACTTCGCGGCACTACCTTTTGATTGTATCTCGAAGCCATTCGACGTTTCAATGCCTCTTCCCTGATCCGAGCTCTTTCTCGGATTTTGGAAGTAGGTCGAGTTCTTCCCTTTGAAGTTGGGAGTTGGCTTCTTCATTATAGTGGATCACTCTGGGTGACCCTTCTTCAATCTCCACTGGGATCATTGCCTCCATTCCATAAGCTAATCGGAAGGGTGATTCCTTTGTGGTGGAATGTGGCATTGTTCGGTATGCCCATAGGACTTGTGGGAGCTCTTCGGCCCAGGCTCCCTTTGCGTCCTGTAATCTCCGTTTTAGCCCAACCAATATGACTTTGTTGGCAGCTTTGGCTTGTCCATTGGCCTGGGGATGTTCTACGGAAGTGAATTGGTGTTTTATGTTCAAGTCGGCCACTAACTTTCTGAAGCCTGCATTTGTAAATTGGGTGCCATTGTCTGTGGTGATGGAGTATAGAACCCCGAACCTTGTGACAATATTTCTATATAGGAATTTTCGACTTCTTTGAGCAGTGGCGTTAGCTAGAGGTTCTGCCTCGATCCATTTTGTGAAGTAGTCTACCCCTACTATGAGGAATTTGACTTGTCTTGATCCCTGAGGGAAAGGTCCGAGAAGGTCGAGTCCCCATTTTGCGAATGGCCAGGGTGAGGTTACGCTGATGAGCTCCTCTGGCGGGGCGATGTGAAAGTTGGCATGTTTCTGACATGGTAGACACGTCTTTACGAATCCTGTGGCTTTTTTTGTAGAGTTGGCCAATAGAATCCGGCCCGGAGTACTTTTTTGGCAAGTGCCTGTGCTCCGAGATGATTGCCACAGATGCCACTGTGTACTTCTTCTAAAACTTCCTTTGTGTTGGAAGTCGGTATACATTTTAACAATGGTATTGAAATCCCTCTTTTGTATAGAGTATTGTTTATGATAGTGTAGTATTGTGCCTTCCTTTTTAACATCTTTGCCTCCTTCTTATCTGTGGGGAGTGTTTCTATTTTGAGGTAGTTAATTATGGGAGTCATCCATCCTTGATCCAGACCTGTTATGGCTATGACTTTTTCTTCTTCCGAGATTGACGGGTTCTACAGCATTTCCTGGATGAGGCTTCTATTGTTGCCCCCTGGTTTAGTGCTGGCTAGTTTTGAGAGTGCATCAGCTCGGGCATTTTGTTCTCGGGGTATGTGACGGACCTCATATTCCCCGAGTTGTCCAAGCTATTTCCTGGTTTTGTCCAAGTACTTTTTCATGGTGAGATCCTTGGCTTGGTAGCTCCCTGTTATTTGTGAAGTGACCACCTGTGAATCGCTGAAGATGATGAGCTTTTGGGCTCCAACCTCTTTAGCCAGCTTCAAACCAGCTAGTAGTGCCTCATACTCAGTTTGGTTGTTTGAGGCAGAGAACCCGAATTTGAGGAAAAGTTTGATTTAGGTTCCCTAATCGCTTTCAATTATCACACCCGCATTGCTTCCAGTTTTGTTTGAGGAACCGTCTACATAGAGATTCCATTCTGTAGGGATTTCCGGGGTGTCTGTAAATTCTGCAATGAAGTCAGCCAAATATTGGGATTTGATGGCTGTCCGAGCTTCGTATTGAAGGTCGAATTCAGACAACTCGACTGCCTATTGTAAGATTCTTCCTGCTAAATCTGTTTTCTACAGAATGCTTTTTATTGGCTGATTGGTCCAAACCCTGATGTTGTGGGCTTTCAAATATGGACGAAGTCATCGAGATGTTAATATGAGAGCATAGGCGAATTTTTATATTTTTTGGTAGTTCAGCTCGGATCCTTGTAGTGCCTTGCTAATGAAGTATACAGGTTCTTGCCCACTGTCGT
Organism: Arachis ipaensis; assembly: GCF_059453495.1. Lineage (NCBI taxonomy): Eukaryota > Viridiplantae > Streptophyta > Magnoliopsida > Fabales > Fabaceae > Arachis > Arachis ipaensis. The sequence goes on along the minus strand of NC_142442.1, from coordinate 71,946,191 downwards.
TTTCTCGGACCAATGCTGAGGCTACTGCCCGACTTCCTACTGCGAGGTATAATACAAGGGGTTCTCCTTCCCGTGGTCGAGTTAGGATAGGAGGTTGTCCCATGAACTTTTTGAAATCTTGGAAGGCCTGTTCGCACTCCATTGTCCATTCGAACCTCTTTCCCTTCCTTAGAGTAGCATAGAAGGGGAGAGATCTTATTGCTGATCCCGCTAGAAATCTGGACTAGGCTGCCAATCTTCCATTGAGTTGTTGTACCTCTTTGACGCAAGTCAGGCTCTTCATATCGAGGATGGCCTGGCATTTATCTGGATTTGCCTCGATTCCTCTTTGTGTGAGCATAAAACCCAAGAATTTGCCATCTTCTACTGCGAAGGTGCATTTTGCAGGATTAAGTCGCATGCCATGCTTTCTTATAGTGTTGAATACTTGGGTGAGGTTGAACAGTAATGTCTCTTCACTTTGTGTCTTTACTAACATGTCGTCCACATAGACTTCCATGATTTTTCCGATGTGATCCGTAAAGACCTTATTCATTAATCTCTGGTAAGTAGCTCCTGCGTTTTTAAGTCCAAAAGGCATGACGATGTAGCAGTAGTTTGCTTTTGGGGTTAAGAATAAAGTTTTTTCTTGGTCGGGTGGGTACATCGGGATTTGATTGTATCCCGAATATGCGTCCATAAACGAGAGGTATTTATATCCGGAGGAGGCATCCACTAGAGCGTCGATACTTGGGAGTGGTTAATGATCTTTTGGGCAGGCTTTGTTGAGATCAGTGTAGTCGGTGCATATCCGCCACTTCCCATTTGATTTCTTCACCAAGATGATGTTAGCTAGCCATAGTGGGTACTTGACTTCTCTTATGAATCCTGCCTCCAGTAGAGCTTGTACCTATTCTTCCACAGCTTGGGATCGTTCTGGTCTGAGCTTTCTACGTCTCTGTTGTATTGGCCGAGATCTTGGGTAGACTGCTAGCTTGTGGCACATTAACTTGGGGTCTATGCCTGGCATGTCTGCAGCCTTCCATGCAAAGAGGTCGACGTTATCTCGTAACAACTGTATGAGTGATTCTTTTGTGTCTCCTTTTAGGATTGTACCGATATTGGTTGTTTTGTCCGGGATATCTCCGATCTGGACTTTTTCTACTTCACCTTCGGGTTGTGGGCGGAGTTCTTCCCGCCTCTGAACTCCACCGAGTTCGATGGTGTGGAATTCTTCTCCTCTGCCTCTGAGGTTTAGACTTTCGTTGTAACAGCGGCGCGCCGTCTTCTGGTCTGCTCTTATTGTAGCTATCCCTTCTGTAGTTGGGAACTTCATGCATAGATGTGGAGTCGAGACTACTGCGCCGAGCTAATTTAATGTTGTCCGACCTATTAAGGCATTGTAGGCTGAACTTACGTCGACCACGATGTAGTCTATCTTGAGTGTTCTTGACTGGTTTCCTTTTCCAAAGGTCGTGTGTAGTGAGATGTATCCAAGTGGCTGAACTGGAGTGTCCCCCAGTTCGAACAGGCTATTCGGATATGCTCTGAGTTCTTTTTCTTTCATGCCGAGTTTGTCGAAGGCAGTTTTCAACAGGATGTCGGCGGAGCTTCCTTGGTCTACCAGTGTGCGGTGGAGATATGCATTTTCCAGTATGATAGTGATGACCATGGGATCGTCGTGCCCTGAAATGATGCCGGATGCGTCCTCTTTGGTAAAAGTAATTGTGGGGATGTCGGGTGCTTCCTCTTTTCCCTCGACATGATATACTTCTTTAAGATATCTTTTGCGAGATGATTTGGAGATTCCTCCTCCCACAAATCCTCTGTGTATCATGTGGACGTGTCTCTCTGGTGTACGAGGTGATCGCTCAGTTCGTCCGACATCTTCGTCCCTTCTTCTTTTTCTTTGCTCATCGACTCGGTTGGCTAGGTACCGATCTAATTTCCCTTCTCTTACCAATTTCTCTATGACATTTTTTAAGTCAAAGCATTCGTTGGTGGAATGTCCACGGATTCGATGGTATTCACAATATTCAGTCCGATTTCCTCCGCCTTTTTTGCTTTTGAGTGGTCGAGCTGGGGGTATTTTTTCAGTATGGCAAACTTCTCTGTAGATATCCACAAGGGACACCCGAAGAAGGGTGTAATTGTGGTATTTTTTTATTTTTTCCCCATGTTGTCTTCTTTCTTTTTGGACTCTTTATTCTTATCTCGGGAGGAGTAGGAGAATCCGGATTTTGAGGTCTCTCCTAGTCGAGAGTTTTCCTCCATGTTGATGTACTTCTCTGCTCGTTCTTGCACTTTGTTCAGAGATGTAGGATGTTTTTTCGATATAGATTGGCTAAAAGGTCCCTCTTACAAGCCATTGATGAGACCCATAATGGCGGCCTCTATTGGTAGGCTTTGTATGTCCAGACATGCTTTGTTGAATCTTTCCATGTAGCTGCGGAGACTTTCCCGATCTCCTTGCTTGATTCCTAATAGACTAGGGGCGTGCTTAGCTTTGTCTTTTTGGATGGAGAATCTGGCCAGAAACTTCTTGGCTAAGTCGTCGAAGCTTGAGATGGACATAGGGGGTAGATTGTCGAACCATCTAATTGTTGTCTTTGTTAAAGTGGTCGGGAAGGCTTTGCAGCGAACTGCATCTGAGGCGTCGATGAGGTACATTCTACTTCTGAAATTACTGAGATGATGGACGGGATCTGCTGTGCCATCGTATAAAGTCATGTCGGGAAGTTTGAAGTCCTTTGGGATTTTGGTCCTCATGATCTCTTTGGTGAATGGGTCTTGGTCCTTACGGGAGTCATCTTCGTGCTTGGATCGAGTATTTTTGGCCTTGAGATATACTTCAGGTTTTAGGAATTTGTTCTCTAACTCGCGGCATCGCCTAACTTCCCTTTGTAGGTCTCTCTCAGCTTCTCGTTGATGCTCCACCTCTTTTTCGAGTTATTTTAGGCAGTTTTGAAGTGCCTCCATGGCTTCCGCGTTTGGCGAATTTTTGTCTTTGTTAGGTTGAGGAGTATCTTTTGGTGTAGTATCTGTGTTTTTGTGTGGTGTCCTGTCTTCTAGATCAGAGTCGCGGATGTTGTCAAGATTGTCCGCCATGGTGAGGGGATGACTTCCAGGTTCCCCGGCAACGGCGCCAATGTGCCGAGGGTTACCTGAAACTGTAGGTCGATCTCGGACAAGATCTTCTGTGCTGGTCAGAGCTGACGTGTCCGGCTGGTGGATGGTGACCGGAGCGGCCATGTCCGACTTGTTGGATTGGCTATGCTGCTGATCCTTTGTCACTGGAGGGTGGTGGTACCTTCAAGGGACTCCGATGCTTAAGTTAGCAAGGGTATTAAGCAGGTTTTTTTAGTAGAATCAGAGTATTAGTTATACATGGATGCTCCAGTGTATTTATAATGGTGTAGAGTGACCTTCCTAGATAAGATAAGTTAGTTATCTTATCTTATCTTATCTTATCTTTGAGTGAGATCATCTTATCTTCAAGGGAGCCGCTCTTATCTCTATAGGCTTGGGCTGCCTTTGGATTTGGGTCGTGTTCCTCTATCCGGGCCCTTTATTGGGCTTTCCTGTCAATTTGGCCGAGCTCTTTGAGAAGAGGTCAGATAGTCTGACCTGAAGAGGTCGGTCGCTGTTCCGTAGAACATCCCGGGTCGGACAGCTCGACCCAGGGTATAAACACTTACCTTTACCCTAACCCCATTACAACCTATGGAAAATCCCTCATGATACTTGTATGCATACATTGAATAAGTGTTGATTGTTAGATGAAAAACAAATCTTAGAAAGCATGATTAGAAGAGAAATGAGTGAATTGACCCTATACACTTGAGTGATTAGAGCAGATACACATCCGGTGAGGGTTCAAATGCTCAATTACATGTTTCCACTTATTATCATTGCTTATCTTGAAAGTTTGTAAATGCTTTTCAATAACTCTAACCAATTATGGATTTAACTCGATTTAGATTGCTTTAGCCCTTATGTCCATATATGTATTCTTGAAAATTGATTTATTTTGACTAAGTAATTGCATGCATTAGGTAGATTGCATATAGGTAGTTTAATTGCTTTGAATAAATGTAATACCCCTTGTTTTCCTCTTGAGTATAGCATGAGGACATGCTATTGTTTAAGTGTGGGGATGTGATGAATCCACATTTTATGGTATTTAATTGCTCTATTTGGGTGGATTTCATCAACTTTTCCTACACTTATTCAATGAAATAGCATAGTTTCATGATTTCTTTCTAAATTGTGCTTGAAAGTGAAAACGTGCTCTTTAGGCCTCTTAATTGCTAAATTTTATTTACTTTAATCTAATTTGATGCCTTGATGTGTTTGCTAAGTGATTTCAGGTTTCCAAGGCAAGTATGGGTTGAAGAAGTGAGAAAAAGAGCATGCAAAAGGGAAGAAACCATGAAGAAATGGAGTTGGAAGATTCAGCAATCCATGCGTGTGCACAAGCAACGCGTGCGCATGCCTAAGCACGAGCCAGGCGACACGTACGCGTGACCCACGCATACGCATGGAAGTGAATTTTGCTCGGTGACGCGTACGCGTGAGTCACGCGTATGTGTGACCCGAGTCACGTGAGCTCATTAATGCAAATCGTTGGCGGCGAATTCCGGGCCTCCAAAACCCAATCCAGCTCAATTCTAAAGCTATTTCAACCCCAATTCAAGTGGAAAAAAGCGGCGGCAATTAGGTTTAGCTTTTACATGTTTTTCTCAGTTTTCTAGAGAGAAAAGCTCCTCCCCCCCCCCCTCTCTAGAATTAGGTTAGGTTTAGTTAATTTCTCTTTAATTTCTGTCTTTAATTCTAGTTTTAATGTAGTTTCATTTATGTTTTTATGCTTTATTGTCTTACTTCTCTTAGTTCGATCTTCTTCTTAATTTCTCTTTTATGTCATTTTTCATTCTATGAACACTCTTGTAACTCTTAATTTTCATTTAATTCAATTTATGTTCTATGTTCATTTAATGCTTCTTTTAGTTGTTGTTGTCAATTTCTGGCTTTTGGTAGTTAGATTTTATTTCTAATACAATTTAATATTATTTTATTTTCATGCACACCAAGTATTTGATAAAATGCTTGGCTTAGTTTCTATTTAGTTTTTCTTCACTCTTGGCTTGAAATTGATGACTTTGGTGACCCTTGAGTCATTGATGTCCATTCTTGTTGATACATTAGAGTAGTTATTTGATTTGGTTTCCCTTGACTCTAAGTGACCCATTGATAGTGTTTACTAGGACTTAGGGATTGAAATCAACTATGCCTATTTGACTTATTCTCGATGTAGAGTTGACTAAGTAGGATTAACTCTTCATAATCATCATGTGTTTGTGGTCAATGGCTAGGATAGGTAACCTTAGCTCCCAATCCTTGCCAAGAGGTTTCTTGCATTTGAACTTTCCTTTCCTTGCATTTAATTGCTTTGACTTTTAATTCCTTGCATGATCATTTAATTGCTTTCATTTAATTTCTTGTATGTTAAGTTACTCGTTTGCTATTTACATTTCTTGCCTCTCTTGCAATCAATCATAGCCAATAATCATAGCACTTCAATTGCAACTCCTAGGGAAGAACGACCCGAGGTTTAATTACTCTCGATTATTTTAATTTGAATTTGACATTTGATTAAGAGAATTCATTGTTGGTTTGGACTATGCTAATAATGAATTAATTCTTGATTCTAAATTGACAAAAAAATATATCTTATATCAACATGCATTACTCACATTTCATTGTTTAAGACATTCATGACCTATCATAAACTTCATCACCATTGTTTTATTTGTTTCTTGAGGACAAGCAATCATTCTAAGTTTGGTGTGGGAAGGGAAAAAATAGGAGAAAAGTGATAACAATAATGAAGATGAACTACAAGGTGGTAAAGTTCATTTTCCTTTTATTTGTTTCCAGTACTTTAAATTGCATGATTGTCTTCTACTCCTTTATATGCATGTGTGATTGCTCCTTGTGAATAAGCATAGTTTGATATTTGAATTGTAACATGTTGTTGTGACATTACAACTACCATCTTGAATTTTGTGAGTCAAAGTAATCAAGAATCATGATCATAAACAGACAAGGTAATTAAAGAAGAAGCTAGCATGAGTATATGAGTAATGGGAAGCTAGCATGACTATTGTTATTCAATTATATTTGAATTTGTTTAATTGAAGTTTTCATCTAGGACATTTTATGAAATTTTTTAAATCTTCAAAACCTTGAAGAAGCAAATCAATTAATGAGCAAGAAAAGAAAAAGGGAAAGAATGAGAAAGCTGAAGGCTCTGAGTACCAATGACAATACACTAGTCAAGTACTTGTGGTGTTTATGTATCAAGCAAAAAGCCTGAAAATAAAACACTTAGAGTCAAGGCTAGGCTCAAGTGCAAAGCACTCCCTCAAAGTTCAAGGCTCTGAGCATCAATGATTAGAGAATAAAGAAAAGAAACAAATAAGCTTAAAGAGTCCTCTAATTAAATGCTTGTGGTGCTTATGTATCAAGTGATTTTACTTGAAAACAAAGCGTTTAGAGTCGAAGCTTTTAACAAATGGTGCAAATCACCCAAGAAACTAAGCTAAGAAGAAAATGAAAAGCTGGTTTCAATGAAGGGATATAAAGAAAAGATTTCATAAAGTGACCTCTGTAGAAACATCAATCATTTGAATTTCTTTTGTGATTGTTGCATGCATAGAAAAATAGCTAACCATGAACATTAAATTGGTATTCTTCTCACCTTGGATTGTCAAACTTTAATGCATGATTATTTATTTGCTTGAGGACAAGCAAAGTTTAAGTTTGGCGTTGTGATGCATATGCATCTTGGCTAGATTAGTGAGCTAGTTTAGTTAGTTTCAACCTAGTTTCATGCATTTTTCTTATCAATAAACAAGTGATTTAATGAGTAATCTTTGCATGCCTTAATTCATCAAGCATTAGTTGAAATTTTGATCATTTCATGAAAATACAAAAAGATATGAGATGCAATAGGAGATGACAAAAAGGAAATGTATTATATTGCATTTAAATGGATGGAATAGCTTGTATTAATTCATAGAATGGCAAGATTTGATGCAATTGTTGTGGTTGATGATAAGTGAAGCAGAGAAGAAGCAGGGGCACCTTGGAACAAGGGGAGGCAAGAACCAAAGGTGTTGGAAATGCCACCTTTGGCTCAACAACTCCATCATTGAAGAATGAAGTGAAGGCGTTGGCAATGCCACCTTTGGCTCAACAACGCCAACACTGAAAAATTCATAAGGTGAACACTATATGGCATTGGAAAGTAGGAATCTAGAGCCAAGCATATATGGCACTATATGGTGGACACTAAATCTAAGAGAGAAAATTCACCCCGAAAATGCAAAGATGAACATAATATCAACATATAGTAAGGCCAGCTGACCTCTTCACCTTCCATAGAGTATAACTTGAGCTGTAGAACCTCAAATGATGCGCTTCTAAGGGCATTGGAAAATAGACATCCAAAACTTTCTAACAATATATAATAGTATGGGGTCAACATTAATTTTTGGATTTAGAAGCTGGCGTTGGCAACGCCAACGCTGCCCTCAAAAACGCCTGTGACCCATGACAGCATGACCTTGTATTCTTCAAAGGAGCATAACTTGAGCTACAGAGGTCCAATTGATGTGCCTTTAGTTGCGTTGACATTCAGAGCTTTCCAACGATGCATAATAATTTATAGTGGGCATGAAATTGAAGCACAAACAATAGGCATCTTTAAGCCCTAAAAACACTTAACAAAGTAAGTGGCGTTGGCAACACCAAGCAAGAGCATCCATAGCGTTGTTAATGCTAACTTTGGGCTCACGAACACCCAAGCTTAACCCTGGAGTATCCATAGTGTTGTTAACGCTAACTTTGGGCTCACCAACGCCCAAGCTTAATCCTGGGAATATCCAAAGTGTTGTTAACACTAACTTTGGGCTCACCAACGCCTAGTCACCCGTGGACCTCAATTTGATTCACTTCTCTCACTCAAGTCCACTTCAAAGCTCAAGCAAGCAAGTCCACAATTGTCAACCAATCATGGCCAGAAGAATCATCCAGAATTAGTTAATTTTCATTTGATTATAATTTGTTTTGAATTTCATTTGAATTTGCAATTTAGGTTAGCTTATAAATAGGCTTTAGTTCATCATTGAAAGGTGGACCATTCAGGTGGAGGGATCTTCGGACTCTCCCTTCACACACTTTTCTTCTCTTCCATTTCTTTCTTACATTGTAAATATTTAGTTATGAGCCACTAAGTCTTTTCATTGGGAGAGAGAGCTCTATTGCAATTTAATGGGTTGATTTTTTTTCACTCTTCATCTTCAATTCTTCTTTTATTGCTTCTTTAGAGAGAGTCTTTGTACTTCATAGATCCAATTACTATCGAGAAAGGGATTGAATCTACTTGAATTACATTATGAACTTGAGAAAGGGGTCATGGAATTCAGTTTGAGGCTCTTCTCTCATAATCCTTGTGATTAATACATTCTTAGTCCGGTATGTGACATGTAACCACTTTGAATTGAGGTCTTGAGGGTTGTATGGCCTTTGAATCAGAAATTGAACTTCATCTCTTCTCATGACCAATCAGATCAAGAGATTGGCAATTGATCAAGTTAAGAGAAATCAAATCACCAAGAGATTGGGGTTTGATTACTTATGATTTTCCAAGAGAACAATGATTTCATGATTGAAGAGGAGATAAGAATTGTTGATCCTGAGAATGCAATATCTCTTGATCCCAATGCTTTTCTTTTATTTTTACTTCTAGTATTTTACCTTTTCGTCATTTACTTTCTTGCACTTTACTTTCTTGTACTTTCCATTCCATGCAATTTACTTTACAGCACTTTATTTTCTTGCACTTTATATTTATGTCATTTACTTTCTTGCTCTTTATTATTTTCTTTTAATTTCTAGTCATTTATATTTCTTGTTTGATTATCATTCAATTATGACCGTCTAACTAGAATAATCAATTAACTATTGATTGCTCAATCCTTTAATCCTTGTGGGATCGACCTCACTCTAAGTGAGTTTTATTACTTGATACGACCCGGTATACTTGCCGGTAGTTATGAAAAATTTAATTTTTTTCATATCATTCTCATTAATGAGACACGTTTTCATCAGCTCGCGTACGTGTCCAAGATGCTCGCGTACGCACCCAAGGTGCTTGCGTACGCGAGGGTGCATGAACTCAGGGTCGTGTACGCAGCCAGAGTGCTTGCATACGCGAGACAACAGAAATTCCAAAGCTCCAATTTCTCTTCATGATTCCTTAATCTAGCATACTTCCTCTTCACTTTATATGTCATTTTTGCCCTATATAACCTGAAACAACTGAACACACATATCAAGGCACCAATGGGATGAAATAGTGAAATAAAATCAACCGATTAAAGCTTCAAATAACATATTTTTATCATTCAAGCTCAATTATGAAGGAATCACAAAAACAAGCAAAATTCAGTGAATAAGTGTGAGATAAGTTGAGAAAATCACTCAAATTCGCATAAGATAAACAATAAAATTAGGGTTTATCAGGCACCAATGTACAAGGATGACCATGGACAAGTTCAAGAAATGGATCGAGAACCTGTCGGTCTTGACAGATGGCGTGATCGGAGTTCAAAGAGTTATTGAGGTAGGGTTTGAGTGTTAGGGTAGAATTAGATCGTACCTGGGGAAGTAGTGCAGCCCCCCTTTTATAATGTTATAGAGCTATCTTATCCTGTGGGGAGGGGCTTATTCTTTAGGATTTAAAAGGTGGTTAGGATAATAGAAAGTGCTTGGACCGGCTCTATTTTGGGTTTGCTGAGGTTCCGGAGTCCGGGCCCAGAACAATCACCCGGAAAGTCAGAGCATTTGAAAAGTTCATCTCAAAAGAACAATAATATATGAATGTCACAAAAGTATAAACTATATTAATTAGTGTATAGCTTACTTGTCAGCGCATTCATTTTCTAAGGAAGCACATCATTGCTATATTCCAAAGATGTTCAATTAAGAGCTTCAGCTTTTGCGAGGCAGATTTCAAATTTGACAAACACCAGAACTCTGCACTTATCGGGTACTATCTGTTTTGTTCATACAAAAGAAAAAAAAAATGTTCTGATTAACTCAAACACATGATTAATCATATGAACACGTGATTAATCATATTACACTAAAGATGGACAAAGAATCATATGAGCACATGATTAATGATAACTGTGCCAAATATATTCAGCTCGAAGCTAACATATTCATATTTCACAATTAAATAAAGTAACAGTTCCTCGGAGAACAAACATGAAAAGATGGATTGCATTAAATGCATTAAATATAGACAACACTTGATCTACTCCAAAAGTAGCACCAACCACATATCTATCATCTTCTAATAAATAGTAATTTGAGGTAATTTGAACTTCACAAGCTTGAAAATTTAAGTGTAGGAAGATTAACCAAAACTACACAAACTTGAAGTTATTTTTGAAACATTTGAGCATAATAATTGGACTTTTCTAATTATATCACCTTATATTTTTATTAGTCGCTGAATCGGTCGATAATTTTATCATTAGCAACCGATTTAGAAACCAACCCCTTAGTAACTGATTTATCGACCAACAAATTTTTAACTTAGTTTTTATGTTGGTCTCTAAATCGGTCGTTAATGATAAAGCAACCAATTCTAGCAACCAACAAAATCCGTTGCTAATAGCGACCAATTTTTGCAATCAAATTGGTTTTTTATGACCAAAAAGATATTGGTTGCTAAATTCGGTGGCTAATTTCTCATTTAGGGACCGATTTAGCGACAACTAGAATGACTTTGGTAATAGTCGCTAAATTGGTCGCTAAATTAGAAATTAGCGACTGATTTAGCAACCAACTTTTTTTATATAAAAAAATGGATCGTCGCCATTAGCAGCTAATTTTGTTGGTCGCTGAAATCGGTCGCTATTTCAATAATTTCTTGTAGTGGTCCAAAGACTGCGTGGACTGAGCTGGTACTCCTTGCATTGCATTGGTCGCTCTATTGTCGTCGTTTTTGTCACTCCCGCCACTACTGTCGTCGCCGTCGTAGCCGCCGCTACTCTCTATGTTGCTGGAGCTATCTCCTTCCTCACTCCAGGTAGGTTGTCCTCCTCCCTCTCCCTATTATTTTTTTGTAAGTCATTTTAAAAAACCTTAATGTACTTGCCGGTTGGTCATTGTTGGCGCTACTATATCATCCATGCTATCGTTATGCTAGAAAAGTCCTCCGCACCACCACTATCTCTAGGTAACTCACTCACTAATTAATTTAGAGTAGTTAAACTCTAAACCCTAATTTCTCTCTTCAGGTTCTCTTTCCGATTTTCCTTGCAACTAAGATTCCAATTCACATTTAGCTTGTAATAACTCATCAAATTTGTTAAATACCTCGTGTTTGTTTAACTTTACTATTTTCAACTGTCATTGTTTAATTCTCCAAAGCTCCTTTCGTTACTAGGTAATTGTTTAACTCTACTATTTTCAGCTCCATGCAATTTCACATATTGAAATTATGACGAAGTATCCAATTCTTTTGAGTGTATAATGATTTTGATTTGGATATATAATAGTTGCTAAGCTTATGGGTTGTTGCCTCTGGTCTTTGTTAAATCTTCTCTGATTTTTGTGTTTTATTTTATATCTATTGTCTTATTTCTTTTGGTCTATTTAATTAAATCTGGTTTTGATTCTTGTTTTAAATCTGGTTCTAATCTATTTAATAGCATGCTGGTTAATATGGTTATGGGGATCACAAGCAAGGGCTCCAATGGAGGGTGGATTCCTTAGAATTTGAACACTGGTCATATGGATATGTTCTTATTCTTCCTTGCTGGCCTGCTTTTGATTTTGTGCTTTACTTGTCCATCAATCTTCAAACTAAGTTGAGGATTCTCATGAACGTGAATTCTAGAATTTGAGCTACAAGTTCTTTGTTTCTCCATTAGTTTCCATTGCAAGTGTATCAAGTATTTTTTCCCCTTCCAATTAATATATCTTCCGCATAAGTCTCCATAATATTGAATTACATTATGTTGTTGCAGTGAGTGTAATTAATGCTTTTGTCCATTATTCAAATGTCAATTTGTTACTAAACTGGATTGAGGATCCATTAAAATGCACTGCTGTATGGTATTCATTAGGATAAGTAACATGTATGTATTGACCTAGGTCAATTAATTGTATGATATAGATACATGCCATAACAAAGTCACTACACAATTTTCATTCAGATTTGATGTGTTAGATTTATATTTGTATTAAGACATATCTCTTGTTAAAATTGCTATTTAAAAAACTGCACATCCAATCCAAACCACACCGCTTGAAATTGGATCAAATTGGATTGTTTAAAAGAATTTAAAAGTGGAATGGCCACACTTTTTGAACTATCGACACGCTTTTAAAATAGTCATATTTGCAAACTTGCTTGTTGCTTTATCACCACACTTTTGATCTATTGGCACGCTTAAACCATGGCCGTATATAGAACCCTATAACCACGCTTTTAAAACGTGCCAAAAAATATACATACAGCCACGCTTCTAAAAACATGCCCATTGGTTTTGGTTACACTTCAAAAGCATGTCAATAGGAACATATTGCCACGCTTTAAAAGCGTGGCTATATCCTTATCAAATTAAAAAATAATCCTAGTATATGCTTAGAAAATCAAAAGAACAAAACAAAGTAAACCTTGTTTGCAACCACCAAGAACAATAAGCATGTAGAAAACAAAGTCAAGCAGCTGGTCAAACAATTTTACATTATCTAGAAGAATCTGTAATCATATTGGGGATACAAAATTACAAACTAGTGTCATTACAATCTTCAATGAGGTTGAGGGAAATTTAAAACTTCCCTTGGCACCTAGTCCAACAAATGGATGCATGATCTTGCCACGATCCTTTTTCCAGTTCCAAGTTATTGAGTCTTAAATTTGAAATGTTATCCAAACTTAAAGAATCTCGAATAAACAAGGAAGATCAAGCACCTGTGAAGATAAAAGAGAAATAGTTACAACCATGGAGTGAAACACAGCCACAGCAATATATGACACAAGTTAACTACTCAAGCAAAATCCTCTGAATCCAAATACCACTACAGATTAAGAAGCGTGTAAATTACACACAAGTATTGCTATATATATAACTTGAAATTCATGTAGCTAATTTCATGGAGATCTCACGTGACATTTTTTTTCTTACTCATACCACAGTACAATGAGATGCAACCAAAGATTGATTAATCAGAAACATAGAAATGAAAAGTTAAAGAAAGAACTTTTAGTGGAGATCAAATACCGTGAACTCAATTTATGCAGCAACAACACTCCAACTCACATTATACAGCACTCTAGTCCAGAAAATCAATTGAATTGCTGATACTGATTTTGCAACAAAACAACAGTCATATTGTTCTACTTATCCACCCTATATTAGTACAAATACGTTCCTCCAATGTGACAAGTGGAATGAAATTAAATTCAAGAAAAATTCTTTTTAAAAAAAGGTTGGACAGATTACATTGAATTCATAATTAGTGGAAAACAACTACCTTATGTTGTTTGTATTTCTCTGTGAGCTTGGAAAGAGCCACCTCTCCTACTGAGGTACAAATCATGTATATTTTGAGCACGTTCCTTCAATTCGGCAGGTTTATATCTAGTGAGTTGATGAAGTGCTGCATTCTGTAAATAAATCATTTAATTTAGTAATTGAATCCAACTTGGATATTGAATCTGTGCTTTAGAAGAATGAACCATTACCCAAGGAGGTGTCTTTGTGTCTTTGGGCTTAAGCATAAATCTTGATAGAAATACAACACATGCTGCCACCAAAGAAGACAAGAATTTCACACAATTATAATCCAACAAACTGAGCTCAGCGATGTAGCTAGTGAGAAACTCAAACTGCATGTCTGAAGTCTGTATTAGGAAACAGGAATAATGTTAGTCAACTGATAAACTAGAAATAATAATTTTGGTAGTTTCATTAGTAGAGTAAATTACTGTCACTAACATGCTTTCTAAAAATTAGCAACTAGTATATTGAAACAGAGTTCACTTACATCTTTAGAGAATAACTTTTACATGCATTTGGTCCATTGATCTGGAAACTTCCACTAGAATTCTTGTTTGAATTTCCCAAGCCATAATCTGTGTATTCCCAGAATCCATTTTGAATACAGAGAAGATTGATCTATCAAGAATTTCAAACTCATAATAGACCTCTTCTTTATTGAACACAATCAGTTTTAAATTTATGCATGTCCTTGCCAGGATAATCGAAACTTTGCCACAAAAGGTTGACCTCACTATTAGTATCTTGTCCATTTTTCACTACAAGATTTCCTGTATCCAAGAGTTGTGCAATTGAGCTACTCATGACTTTGGTTTTGCTTGCTATGTTGGATGACCAAATGGTTTTATTTGCGTTACTAAGAAGCTCAAGAACCCCCTTCTTGTTTAACCTTAAAGCTCCTAACTTGTTGTGAAGGGGGCTTTCTCTGTTTGCTACTCACACAATTGCTGCATTCCCTGATGAAGCAATAAAATAGAAGCACTTTAGAAAATCTTCTGCAGACAGATGAAATGCAAAGCAAGCCAACATGTCAATGACAAAAATTGCTAAAAAATTCACAAGATATATTGGTTATTGGTTATTGGTTCTTGATATATTAGAATACAATAAAAAGAAGCACAGAAAGATTCAACAACAATTATTTGTATTACTAGAAAAATGAAACATAACCAACTCCAATTTCACATATAATTCAATCAAATCCAACTAGAAAAATAAAGACAAATCAAATTTTAATATAACCAGGCAATGAATTATCCGCTAAATCTGAGTAATAAACGACAACAAAATAAATTGCAATCATACAAAGTCTTGCAAAATCTCTCAATCACCTGTCAACAATCCCTCAATCAATGGAAGAGCTTCAGGCAGGGACTTGAACCTGAAAATAAGTGTGGCCTTGGAGAGCTTCAGGCGGGGCTTGCTTCGAGCGACAGGAGGAGACAAAGGAGCGATGGACAGCGCAAGAGGAACAAGTTTCACCGCCAGTGGAGAGCTTCAAAAGACGATTTTGCCTTGGAGACGACGATTCTGCCGTTGACAACCTTGCTGGACGGCGACAATTCTCCCTCTGACGCGACGATTCTATCTCTGATGATTCTCCTTAGGCGCATCACGACGATGTACTCCTCAGGCTGGGTGTCAGACGCACGGCGGAGATTCTATGGTGACCTTGAGAGTGGGAGGGGGAAGAGCGTGGTGGTGAGAAGAGAGATGGGGGAGAATATGAAATTTGGGAGTGACAGCAAGGGGTTAGGGAATTAGGGTTTCTCAACACATATATATATATATATATATATATATATATGGGGCAATTTATTTACTATAATAAATAATATGGGAACCAAATTTATCAAAATGCATAAAATGGAAAACGGATACCAAATTGCATTTTTCCCATAATCTATGTAAACCGCGAGGTAATCCGCTGTAGGGGTGTCGTGGATTACGTGCTAGACGAAATAAGCGTAAACCGCGATAGGGGTATCGCGGTTTACGTTTGGATGTATAATGTGCATAAACTGCGACAGGGGTGTAGCGGTTAATGTATTAGTATAAATACACTGAAGGGGTCTCGCGGATTACATTTGTGCTGGAGATAAAGTTTTTTAGAGAGAGAGGTTTTCTAGAGAGAGGAAAAGAGAGAAAAGTGTGGGTTGGTTTAGTGGAGATCGGAGCCAGGACTATGGCGGAGGCACGCAGACTTTACAGGCTCAACGACATTGCGCACGTTGCTAGAAGCATAAACGAAAAGGTTAGTTTGGTTATTTTTAATTAATGTATTTTGCATAATATTTTTCGTATAACTGTGATTTAGGTATTTAAATTTAGATTTAAATTATTATTTTAAACCATAAAATGTAGTATTTAATTAATTTAGATTAAGGTCTTGAATCGTTTATGCCTTTCATTGAATTTTGTGATTAGAAAATAGGAACTGTATGTTACCTGTTTAAACATTAATATTGTATATTTTGTGTTAGATTACTTTAAATTAGTGTTAGTTTTTTTATATGTTTGGTTTCTTCTGTTACATGCACCAACCCACGAGATGTATTTATAGTGTCCGGAAGCAGCAGAACATGCCTCTGCATGACAAGATCGTACTGTATCTGGAAAGGGCCGGTTTGTACCACCTGGTGAGGCTCAACGCCAGGTGCTTCTGGTTGGACGAGCCCTTAGTGAGCGCTTTCATTGAGAGGTGGCATCTTGAGACGCATACCTTTCATATGCCCTTTGGAGAGTGCACTATCACGCTCCAGGATGTAGCATACCAGTTGGGGCTGCCTGTGGATGGTTTACCTGTATCCGGGTGCCTTACAGATTTTGAGAAATTTACG
The DNA here is from genome assembly GCF_059453495.1 of Arachis ipaensis. Classification (NCBI taxonomy): domain Eukaryota; kingdom Viridiplantae; phylum Streptophyta; class Magnoliopsida; order Fabales; family Fabaceae; genus Arachis; species Arachis ipaensis. Next base: position 71,929,726 of record NC_142442.1, on the reverse strand, counting down.
GAAAAAGACAAACCGGCATGGGAGTGGTTTCAGGAACTGTTTGGCGAGCTTCCACCACAAAATAAGGTCAAGCAGTATACAGTCCACTTCACCTGGTTTCATGAGAGGTTCAGGATGCTGCCAAATGATGCTACGGAGGAGATCATATGTATATATGCACGGGCTTATATTATGATGGTGCTTTCCACTCAGTTGTTCGGTGACGAGTGGAAACCAGGTTCATATACGGTGGTTACCCTTTGTGGCGAGACTTGATGACATGGGCAGTTATAGCTGGGGGTTGGCAGCGTTGGCCTGGCTATATCGTTGCATGTGTTGGGTGGCCAACAGAAACGTAACGAACTTGGCAAGCCACCTGCAGCTACTGCAGTCATGGATTTTCTGGCGGTTTCCTAGCCTCAGGCCGCGAGAATTCGACACATATTCCTTCTCATTGGCTTCCAGGTATACATATCTGAACAGTTAGACTTGAATTGTAACTTTTTTTCTTATGGTTCTACCTGTTAACATTGTATTCGTTCAGGTGGGCCACCTACTTGCCGACATCCGACCGCAAGGAGGAGAGTCGTCCAGTGTCGCCAAGCGTTGGACCGATTAAGCAATCGAGATGTAAGTTTATTCATTTTTTATCTAGTAATTAACTATAAATTTGTTTGTTAATGGACTTATAAAATGTATTCTGTCAACGTTTGTAGATTGTTTGGGAGCCTTATGCTTCGCTCGACGTGATGGCTATTCATCCCGAGATTCTCACAGAGGAGCACAGTCGGTTATGGCGTGCATGTACCTGCTTGATATACGTCGCCGTCATTGAGTGGCACCAGGGGGATAGGGTGCTGCCACAGCTGGATGGCGTTCAGCACGAGCCTGAGCAAGCCTCGAATATAGACTGGCTCCATGCCAAGGATGGGAGGAGTAGGGACAGATGGTTCCCAAGCTATTATCAGGTATGGCACCTTAGTTGGCAAAACAGGGTTGATGTTATCCTATGTATCCCCCGGGTGCCTGATTCCAGGTCGTCCGCAAACTTTCTGCGATGGGTGGTATAGAGTGGCCCATAGATTTCTGTCGCCAGATTCCTTGATTGCCGATCCTAGAGCTGAGGAGATCAGTTAGGATGTTTAGAGAGGGTCGTCACAGGCGCCTTCTAGGGTTCCAATGCCAGACGTGCCTGATAACGACGCGTTGGTACCCGGGCTACAGACTGTGAGTGGCGATAGCTGGATGACATGATTCAGGATGACAGATCTGGTGGCGACGGAGTCAGACACGCCGATCACCGTGTCCGTCTTGGCTGTCCTCAGCGTCGGGGTGGTTCATCAGGGGTCACATCTAATGGTACTGGTGATAGACCCACTGAGCAGGCAGGGGCGGAGACACAGGAGGTTCCTTTTACACATGTTTCGAACTCCCACATATACCATGACATCCATGGCCAGATGTATGATGACTTGGCGGATCCGACTTTCACGATGAATATGGACCACAAGGTTAGGAGTTCACAGTTCTACTCCGACTTTGCAGATCTCATCCGGGATGACGACCCTCCGCATCTTCAGCAGCAGACCCCATAGGATTAAGGGCCTGAGACCCAGATGGACGATGCGCAGGGGTACCGCCTAGATATGCAGGATATGCAGCGGTACCAGCCGCAGATGTCTGACCCTCATGGGTTCCAGCTCCAGCTACATGTAGACCTGAATGAGCCTACTGACCGCCCATATGACAGTTGGTTGGGCATGGGAGGGACGCCGCCATCTGCATATGACGTAGGCATGCCTGTCGATCCTCCAACACAGCAGCACCAGAGGCCAGTCAGAGTGAGACGGGTCGCTCGATATAGTACAAGGTCGCATCTCCTGGGCCCATTTGGACATGACTCTCACCAGAAGGATGAGGATACGCGGGAGCCGTAGCTTACTATTTTATGTTTTCATTGAAGAAACCTATGTAATTCAAATTTGTCATGTAGTTTTGTTTTATGTGTTTGTACTTAGTTTATGTCCATTGAATTAGATGTGTTATGTATTTTTTTGTTAACAATACACATACTTCATTTTATGTCTATGCAAATTTTATACTAACGCATAAACCGCTACAGCCTTGTCGCGGTTTATGCACATTATACATCCAAACGTAAACCACGACACCCCTGTCACGATTTATGCTTATTTCGTCTAGCACGTAATCCGCGACACCCCTACAGCGGATTACGTGTATTGGTAAACCGCAAAACCGCTGTTGCAGTTTACATAGATTATAGAAAAAATGCATTTTGGTATCCGTTTTCCATTTTATGCAATCTGGTAAATTTAGTTCCCATATTATTTATTATATTAAATTGCCCTAGGAAATGAGTATGCTTTAAAAAGGTGACAAACAAAAAATAGCCACGCTTCAATAAAAAGCGTGGCGACAAGATTTTCAAAATGTCACCGTAAAGTAATTCTATTGGTACACTTTAAAAGGTGACTGTTGTTCTTTATGGCCACGTTTTTGAAGCGTGTAAAAAAATCCGTAACCAAATTTTTAATCATTCGCCACCCTCAAAAAAGCGTGGCCAAATTTTTGATCAATTGCCACCCTCGTAAAAACATAGCCATTGTTTGGCCACGCTTTTAAAGCATGGTAAGAAAAAAGTGTGGCGACAAGCCTTTTTTCTTGTAGTGCCCAGGCTCTTGCTTACACTCCAAGGCTAAGACTTAGCCTCCGCTTAAGTCTCAGCTTCAACCTCAATCTCATCTAGAGGTGTATGCGAATCAAATTGGATTGGATTTGGACAAAATTTCGATATGTAAACTTCAGATTTGATAAGATATATTTGCATTTTTAGGTTTGAATCGAATCTGATTTGCATAAAAAAATTCTAACCTTTCTTCCTGAAAATAGAAAAAAAAAAATTTTTTACTCACCTTTTTACTCCCAAGTAATTGGTTTCCCTGCCTAGATTATTCTTGTACAAATGCATCAACCATTCTAAGAAAAAAATTAACCCAAAACTTAAAATTTTGATATCTATATTTAATAAACCAAATAAAATCATGACATAGTTTAATTATGTGAATATAAAACTAAAAGTACCCATATCTTAATGTTAAAGAAATTACTTGACAATCGACGAAGGCGACTCACACAGAAGCTCCTGCAGCTAACACAATGAAGAATATGACTGATGGAAAGCTCTAATATATCTAAGACGGTGAAGAATGCTAGAGGCAAAGCTCTGCCATTCTGCAATCATGACAACGAGGAATGAAGAAAGCAGGGAGTAATGGATATGGTGGAAGGAGTAAGGGATCATAGCCGAATGGGATTAGGAGTGAAAGTATAGTATGTGTGAATTGCTGCTGGTAGGTGATTACTGATTTATTTTTTAATTTTTTTTAAACTAATAAATAAATAATTTGGTGAGTGCCTCCAAGCCTGCTTTGTCACTTCCCGGGGGCTAAACGGCGCGAGTTAAGTGGTGTTTTTTGTTCATGGTCCTAATATTCATTCGTAGCCTGCCTTTTTGATGGCATAAACAGGCTGGCTCATATGTGCTTTTGCCTTTTTTTTTAATTGAAGACATAAGCACAATCAAATGACAATGCCACTCTTCAATTATCCCTGGATTGCAAATGTCTTAGAATATCACAATTCAAATACTCAATGATCTAGGAAGCATAGATTTCTGGAATAAGGTCATAATCACTAAAATGAAGTGAGTTGATGAGTTTGTGACATTAAGAAAAATAGTGTGTGAATTCTAAGTTTGCGCACGGTTTAGAACTCATGCACTAGCACTTGAAAGCTGTCACAACTACATAAAGTATGCATATACTCACTCATTTTAATGTGCCTAAGATGCTTTAAAGAACACTTGCAAGTTGAAACAAACACACAAGCAACAAGAAGCATAAGGACACTTAGGCAAATAATCAAGCAATTGATATAGTGTGATGGATTATGCAAAAGAAGAGGTTTAGAGTATGTGATGTTGTCATTGAAATTCAATTTTCAAATAATCCAATCATGGCAATTGTATCAAACGCATATAGTCAAAACTCAATCAATAAGAACTAGCATCTCAAGCAATCCATCATATCAAACTAAACTTGGTAAATGATGCCAAACAAAATCAAATATTCTAAATCACATGGTAGCTACAACATGCAATTTAAAGCACAAGTTAGACATAGAGGCATATTCAAGCAATTGGTGAATAAACAAGAATAATGGTTAAGCAAGGTGAGAGGAATAAGTTCAAACACCAAAAGACCTCAAACATTCAAGATTCAAAAATTTTAGTCAATTAGAAATATTCACATTTACATCAATGCATAGCAAGCATTGATTTTTAGAGATTGAACCAAATTTCCATTAAAAACTGAGACATATTATCAAACAAGCAGTGTGCATATACTCAAAGTTTACACAAATTTAGCACAAAATCACCACTAAAAACAGAATCAGTAGCAAATCAAGTAGCGAGAGCAGAAACAATCAGTAGCCAACAGATATAGCATTCACTCAATCAGCAAGAGTAACATGCATAGCAGCATCAAATGTCAATATCAATCCCAGCATGATTCATAAAAAAAAACAATTTCACAAAATTCAGCATCAATTACACAAAACCAACAGCATCTTGCAGTGGTTCAGCAACAAATCAATGCAACCAAGTAGTAGCTGACAATTCAAATTCAAATAAATGCTATTCAACCAAATTTCAGCAATTATTCAACAAAACAAACAGTCTTTTAACATCTATTCATTAAGTTCAACATAAACAACACCAAATCAGCAACATTTCAGCAGAAACAAACCCTAAAACAGCGACTCATCAATACGGTCAAGCATTTTCCACACAATTTCATTAGTCCCAGAACCTAATAACCTATTCTACCCTATCTTAACAACCTAAAATCCACTAAAACAGAAAATTAAATCTAACTAAACTGATCTAGAATCAAACTAAGGAACTAAAACTAACTAAAACAGGAATTGAAAGCAAAACGGTAACCTGAATTTTAGCAGCAGGTGGAAACGAAGAAGAGGAGAAGGAGTTGCGGTGGCACTGTGTTGTTGCCACAGCCAGCAATGGCGCACGCAAGTGGTCGCCGAACGACGAGAAACAGGGGCTGGAGTTTCTTTGCCCTGTTCTGTTCAGCTGCGAAGCAGTGACTGCTTCCGCGAGCTCGGGGCGAGCTAGAGAAGAAGGAAAGAAGAGTCACGGCGTCGCAAGTGTTGCTGGCGGCGATAAAGGGCGCGGCGTTAATGGTGAAAAGAGAAGAGGAAGGAGTAGCGGTGATGGTGTGACGGCGGGTGGGGCGGCGCTGTGGAGGAGATGGTGATCGGTGATGATGGTGAAGAAGATGGGTGATAGGTGGTGAAGGGAAAAGCTGCGCTGAAGAGAGGGAGAAGAAAAAAGAAACAGAGCGAATTAGGGTTTCTTTTAAAACGCACGGAGGTTACACGAGAAACGCCCGCGCAACCGGAGCTTTTCCTCTGTTTGCCCCTTCCTTTTACCATTCAAGCTTAAAATGAATTTTCTAATCTGAATTTTAACATTTTAAAGCCAAAATCAATCCCAAAATATACAAATAAACTAAAATTCTAATAAATCCAATAAAAAAATTATTTAAATTAAAAAAAACTATAATAAAAAAATTTATAGATAAGTTTTTAACAAAATTTTCAATCTCTAAAATTATTTTTACCAATCAACCATATCATTTATAATAAAAATCTACCAAATTAAACTAATAAAAAAGTAAAATATTTACAAAAATAATAAAAAAAAAGTGAAATTTAAAAGATTTTACTATAGTGGGATGTTTTTCACCTAACATTTTTATTTATTATCCTTAAGTTAGATAATTAGTGAAATTCTTGTCATGAAGACTTGTACTTGAATTCATCCTTAAATCTCCATCAATGTTTGATCTTGACATGCTTTCTCGGATTCAAAAGTGCTAACACCAAACTTCTAAAAATTTCAAGAAATGTGAAGAGCCCCCGAATTGTTGATTATCACATTATATTCTAGGATCCCAAATTTTATATGTTCATTCACTTTCTTGTTGATCTTCATACTTCTTCGAGTGATAAAATTTTGGAATTCTCACTTAAACTCAAAATCCTCATCCAAAATCTCTTGAATTGAGCCTTATGCCACCTCCGAAACCCAAAGCTTGAACTTTCCTCTATCATGAACCTTGGTTTTTGTTGTCAACTACTATCCAATTCCTTCTTGCTTAGTGTAACACTCTTACTATCATAATATCACGCTTCCGATTGCGTTACTATAATAGTGAGAATATTACGACAACCTTTACATATATCTTTACATAGTAGGAGCCTTTAGCTAAAAAATGCATAGAGTTTTCTTTGAAAAAAAATCGAAAATACTTTTTTTTTTTTTACAAACATACATACATCCAAATCGATCACAAAACCTCACATGTACATATATAAATACAAAGATTCTTCGTACAAGTAACTTACAAATATTACATATCATTACAATCACGGCTCATATCCCTCTTTACAAAAATATAACAATAATGGCGAGGAAAAATAATAACTAAGCTATCTAAAACAGATATAGCACAGCTAAAAACTTAGCAAAATCTTCATAAACTTCTTCGTCCATTTTCTGAAAAATATAGGACTGTAGGGGGTGAGAACCTAAACACGGTCTCACCAGAGAAGTTTTGAATTGTTATCAGAGGAGACCGTGTTTAGGTTCTATATATATATAAAGTTGTTTTCAACCACAATGATCATCGCTCGTCTTATGAACCTTTTCAAATAACAAAAATTAATTATCCAAAAATCCAAATTCATATTTCACTTAAAAGAATTTGAAATCTCGATAATATCCCATAACATTATACTACATACCAAAGAAACAATGTAACTAGACTTATCAATAATTCATCCAATCACGACCTCCGGCCCAAAAACATAATCAACCACGCCTTCCGGTCCAATACATAATCAACCATGGCCTCTTGTCCAAAACATAATCAACCACGGCCACCAGTCCAAAACATAATCAACCACACTCAAACCACCATAATTTGAACCAACAAGTCACAAATCACATAAACAGTCAAACACTCACACATAGAGAATAATTATGACAAGTAGTACAACTAGGAGTTAACAACATCTCAATTAGACAAACCAAGTAATTTCAAATAAATGCAGTATGATGCATGCCTGTCCTACTAGCCATGAGCTCATGTGTCAGTTATATGCCAAACCCAACACAAAATCCAATTGACACCCCGGATTGGTCTCTCGATGCGCATCTCCAAGAGAAATTATATAAGTCATGGTACTATTATCTCAACGGAGAGTGCCATCTCACGTCAACAGAGAGTGTCATCTCACCTTTCATCCGAGAGAATGGTTCTATCAGGGACATAGTGCCCATACACACTCTTGGAATATAGTTTTCGGCACACTTTTCAATCATAAATACCATTTATCAGGGATATAGTGAGAGGGGTGAGGAGGTAAGGGTGGCAGCGTTGAGTGATAGTGATAGTAAAGTGGGTGAGTGTGTGTAATGAAATTAGGGATAGTGTGGGTTGATTTGGAAATTAGGGTTTGGGTAATTTGGTAATTTTAATAAAATTATGGGTAATGTAGTAATTGAAAACTAATTTTAATTCAACAATAATTATCTATAAAAATATTGCTTATTCCTCAACTTGAAAATTATTTTCAAATAAATACTCCAATTTTAAAATTAGAGTTAATCAAATATTTTTTTGTAAGATAATTTTTTGAAAATCAAATCATAAATAAATATCATAATTTATGTTTTAAAAATCTGGAGTCTTACATCCTACCCAACTTACAAAAATTTTCGTCCTCAAAAATTAATATAACATACAAAAGATTACATGGTTCTAACACTTTACTTTTAGACACCTTTGGAAAAAGTAAAAGGTCTCATCATATATATACAGTTTCAAATACCAAGATATTCATATGGCATAAAATATAAGGAAAAAAAGTAGATGCAAAGCAGAAGCTACAAGATAGGTGATAGCGAGGGGATTTGTTGTATGGTTTGGAATCGATCAAAACAAGAATCAATTCATTGGTAGCATAGTCCAAACCAACAATGAATTCTCGAGATCAAATATTAAATTCAAATTAAAATAACCGAGATCAAGAGTACTTCAACCTCAGGTCGTTCTCCCTAGGACGCAATCGGGAGTGTTTCTCTTTCGGTTGTTAAGAGGACAAAAGGGGTTTTGACTTAAAGAACGAAAGATTAAAGAGACTAAGCAATAAAAGAACTAAGAGATGCTCAAAATTGTAATTAATGCAAGTAAAGAGAAGGTAAGGTCAAAACTAGTGAAAATGCTAAAAATGAGCATTGACTTGGGAATGAAAATCTAAGAATCCTATCATTGCCATAACCATAACTATGATAATTATGACGAGTCAATCTCGCCTAGTCAACCCCAACCATCGAGGAGTAAGTTAAGCAAGCATAATTTACCTTAACCCATAAGTCCTAGCTAACTTACCAAACTAGTTGATAAAAGCTAGCGTCAATGGAAACAAGAGTCAACTAACTACCTAAGAATTACCACTAAATGTCGGACATTATGACTCTAGTATCCTAGGAACTTAAACCTCAAGCCGAGGTGGGAAAATCTACTCAAAACTTAAAGTTGGCATTTTTACAAACACCTTGTGTGCATAAAAGTAAAGCATGGAAGATTGCAAGTAAAATGGAAAAACTATAACCAACTATCAACAAAACCAAATGTAAGCAAGCAATCAAATATAAAGGAAGCATGAAACATAAAATTAACTGATCAAAACTTCAAGAAACATAAAATTACAAATATGAACAAGTAACTTGAACCAAAAGGAAATGAAAGTAAAGACAATGTAATTAAAGAGGAAATTGAGAGTACTTACAATTAAAGAAGCAAAATCCAAAAGAAAAGCTTCCTATAAAATGCTACAATGGAAATGGAAAATGAAAACCTAGGAGAGCAATGCTACACTACTCCTACTCCTACTCATAATTACTCTCTAAAACTATCTAAGTGAGCTCCCTAAGCTAATTGCTTTCATATGAGATGTTGCCCCCTTGATACAGCCTTTGATTTCAGCCTCAAGCCTTCAGAAATGGGCCAAAAAAGCCCCAAAATTGCGAGTCCACGTGCATTTTTAATGAAGGCATGCATTGGTACCTGTGCGGACGCACAGACGTGTGCGGCCGCACACTCGGCTGAAAGTTGACCTGTGCATACGCACAGGTACTTGTGCACACGCACACATAGAAATACTCGTTTGTGCGCACGCACACTTCGCTGTGTGTACTTTTCCTTATTTTCTTCATGTTTTTTCCCTTGTACATGCTTTCTTTCACTTTTGGCCATCCATTCTTGCCTCTAAGGCCTGAAATCACTCACAAACCATATCACGGCATCGAATGACATAAAAGTAGAATTAAAAATCACTAATCTAAGCATTAAAATGCATGTTTTCACATTTAGAATCAAATTAGGGATCAAACACAAAAGTATGCTATTTTGGTGATTAAGTGTGAGTTCATGTGCTATAATCCATTCAAATCAAGCCAAAATACATCGAAAAATATGGACTCATCAATTCCCCCACACTTAAGTAATAGCATGTCCTCATGCTAAACCAACAAGGAGAATGATCAAAAAGGGGTAATCAACTTATTAAATACAACTATCTATATGCATGCAAGGTATCTATATACTATATATACTTATATATCTATCTATAGTATCTATATAAAATTGGTAAAAACAAACAATCAAATTCCCAAGCAACTATAGACAAGCAGGGCCAAGCAAGGAATTAATCCAATGCAACCAAAATCTAAAGAATTGATTCAACTCATCAAAATGAAGCAACTTGCAAGAATTCATGATAAGAGGGGGTGGAATATAGAATTGAGTAATTAAACCCTCACTAGGTGTGTATACACTCTAATCATTCGGTGTTTAGGGTCAATTCACTTAAATCTCCTTCCAATCATGCTTTCAAGGATTTGCTTTTCTTCTAATGATCAACAAAGAAGTGATGCATGAATGCAATTATCATGAGGACTTCATATGGTTGTAATGGGGTTAGGATAAGGTGGAATAGATATGGCCAAGTGGACTAGAATGATTGAATCTTTGATTAGTTTAAGTCTCTACATCAACCCGTATCAACCAAATCAAAACAAAATGCAATCCTAACCTTCCATCATTTTCTATTCACTAGCACTCATGTATGCTTTTCTCACAAAAATATCGCATATGCAATTCCTTTATTCATTTGTTTACTTTTTAGGGTGCCTTTGTGCCCTTTTTAGGATGAAGAGTTTTTTTTTTTTTTTTAATTCAGAATTGCATATGGTTAAGTAGTTCATACATGAATGTTCCCATTTTCCACAATTTTCAATGAATACCCGAATTAAACATTTTTTTTACTACCAAAGTTTTCCAAAAGATTCCTCCACACTTAAATGAAACACACTCTTCCAACCTAAGCCAATCGATGATACATTCTAAGGTAATTCATGGTTTTCCGCTTAGGGCTGTGATGTGCTAAAATCAAGAACAATGGGGTAAATAAAGCTCAAAGAAGTTTAACAATGGTAAATGCAAAGGGTAGGCTATATGGGAAAAGTAAGCTTTTAAACAAAGATGGCCTCAATCATGCTCAATACAATTCAAAACATCAATCATTGGAAATAAAGAATCAAGCAGAACCAAGATTACAATCATAGAAGAGATATAATACTCAATGAACAAAATTAGTGGTTAAAAATGTGTAACCACTCAATATAGCCCAAAAGCTCACAAGGTAATTGTTCTTTACTCTTCTATGTTCCATAAGAATCATTTAAGTAAGTTTGAAAACAATTTTCTCAATCAATTCAATAGAATGCCCTTGAAACAAGATTCTTGGAAATCTTTATTTTTCACCAAAATTTATTTACTATATGTATGTATGATGTGATAGATGCAAAATTTTTCAAAATTTCCTAGTTCCTAATTTTCAATAAGCAAAAAGTAACATGAACAATTAGGATCAAGATAAACTAGGCATAAGCTATTCACATCATCCAATCACACTCCATATCTATACTATATACCAAGCAATATAAAGATGCAATATGTATATATATATATACCAAAATGAAAGTGCAATACTAAAGATAACTAGAAGCAAGCAAATATATATCTATCCAAGTACTAAACAGTAGCAAAAAGTAAAGTGCTGTCAATATCTATAAAAGCATAATAAAACTGAAAATAAACTAAATAAGAGTGTTTAGGAGAGAATATTTACACCCAAAATGTCGTAGATCCTCCCCATACTTAAGTCATGCACTGTCCTCAGTGCTCAAAATAATCAATCGGGGGGATCAACCATGAGAAGCTCCACCGTCAGATGGTGGTGGGTGGTGGTGACACTGATAAACAATGAGGGCTCGGAAAGTCTCTGGGGTGGCCTCAGCTGCCGGCTGCTCTACTGGTTGGTCAGCTGTCTCGATTGCCATCTCCACTATCGGTTCAGGTCTAGCTGCCGGCCCCTCGACTCTAGGCTCCTCAATCGTGGGCTCTACGGGTCTCTGCTTAGGGTGCTCGACTGCCTGGCTAGCTTCAACTGCTGGCTCCTCAGATGCAGGCTCCTCGGCCTCAGGCTCTGGTGTATTTGGAGGAGGTGGCCCAGGGTCTCTACCCTCAAACTTTGCCACTATCCACTAGAAGCGGCGAGCGTTACGGCGCTCATAGCGGTGGACGGCCTGAAGGATCTCCCGGCACAACTCATATGGTGTCTGGGATCGGGGTGCAGGTGCGGGAGCTGTAGGAGGTGCTGAAGGCTCTGCTGCTGATGATGGAGGCTCAGTGGTCTTCCTCTTCTTCTGTGGCGGTCCGTCGTAGTCGCCGTATGGTAGGAATGGCTGCTTGCTGATGTAGATAGACATCCGGTCTGTTGGGTGTCTCTTCACTCTAGATAAAGCGGCGAATTTGGTAATCAACGATGGGAAGGGAATGTTGTATTTCTGCTATTGGTTCACCTTCCACATCAACTCTTTGATAAGGGGAAGGACAGAGATCCTCTTCCCCTCCAGAATAGTCCACAACAAAACTGCCACACAGACTCTGATATGCGTGGCATGCGTGCTCGGAAGAATGTAGTCAGTAATAATCTGCTGTCAGATCCTTGCCTCTGGATTGAGATCAGTGCATGCAATGCTCAACGGAACCGCATTATCCCCTTTGTTGTACTCCCATCTAGCCTCAGGCTGGCCAATATTTTCCAGAACCACATCCAAATAAATCTTGCCCGTTGTCACGTCCTTCATTATTTGAGTGTAAGCGTCACGAGCTGGAGGAATATGCGGAATATCCAAGAGAGCCTCTAAAGCAGTATCAGAGGTGTCCAAGGTGACACCTCTCAGAAAAACAGTTGGGGCATCCCTCTTTAGGAAATTTGTATAAAATTCCTTGACCTGGTGTTCATTTACTTCCACCGGATTGATCTTTACGAATTCCCAATGATAAAAATTTAATCTGTTTATAACTTGGTTCGCATATTTCTCAGGCAGGTTTAGCTTTCTCTCATAGTGAAAGGCCGTTTTTCCAATTTCTTATATTGTTCTTGGGCTTCAGCATTAATGAATGTGTCTGGTTGGTTACTCGGAGGCACAGGAGGAGGACAGGCCAAAGGATTGGCTTTCTCCTTTCCTTTGTGGGCCATCCTGAAAAAGACAAAAAGTAGAATACAACTCAGGAGAAAAAGATAAAAGTCACAGAAGGAAGAAGGAAACAGTCAAACAATTCAAATAAGAGCCAATAAGGTAAACAACCGCTCAACTTAGGGGAAAACATGTATAAAGCATTGAGATGTCCAAAAGAAATGTGTTTTCCCAAGATCAAGCAACCTAAGTAACAAATGAATGAGTGAACAATGATTAAAGCATATATAGGACTTAGGTGTATTATGTAAGTGAATTGAATTGGAAGAAATTGATTATTGCCCTGTTGCATTTGAATCCAAAGTGTTATCAAAACTTATGCACAAAAGGCAATAATCAACTTGGCAATTTAAAGCACCAGCTTATTCATGGAATAGAGTAGTAAAATGGTCACGTAGCCAATTCTTGTTCCCAAAAGCAATGTCAATTAAAATCAGGTTTCATTGCTCAAAAAGATTCACAAAGGACAAGTAATTGTACATGATCATTTATGTTCAAGAACACATGAGTAAGCAGTTAGTCAATTCACCAAACAAACATTGTATGTACTGCTGCAAAAGGCACCAAACAGATTTCAAGATGTATAAGTTTCGAGCTAGTTTGGTGTTAAAACAAAAAGGCATGGCGGTCAGTACATAATGTAGTAAATCAGCATGCTATGCACTTACAAATGCATCAAACAGAATGAATTTCAGCTTGGTATTCCAAACAAGTGGAGAATTTTTTTGAAATACAATTTGATGTGTCAGCAAAAATTGACAACTAAGTGCCCAGCCAGCAATGCATCAACTGAAGTGTAATATGCACAGGGACAATGAACACCAAACAAAAGAAATATAGTTGAAAATTTCAATTTTAAATCGGTGTTCGAGCTTAAACTCAGAGTGCATAAACTAATCAATCTCAGGCAGCATTCTCAATAATAGAAAAATTGCACAATTAGAAATTAACAATGCAGAATCCGAACAAATTTCAAAACCTGTGCTGATCAGACACAGAAATTGATTCAAAAATCCCATTCAAGCATTTCAACAAGCATAATATGTGCAGAGATAATGAGCAGCAAACACAGTTCAATATACATGACAGCAGTCACAGTTCAGTAACATTCACAGTTCATACATAATAGGGTTCAGTCCCAGCAAAATCCAAATAATCAGCTAGCCTCAACAACATTCAATCGGAAACAGAAATCATCTAACCTAATGCCACCTAGTGTCTAGAACAGAATTCAAAATGCAATTAAAGAAGTAAAATGAAACAGAAACAGTAAAGGGCAGGTTGAGGGGAAGAAATGGAACCTGTGATGCAGAGGGAAGAGGAATGGAGGAAGGAAGGGGAGGGCAAGGCGGAGAGGGGCACAGCGGCTCAAAGGTCCGCCACTACTGGTGGCTACTCGCCGGAATGGGAAGCGCGGCCTAGGGTTCTGGCACGGGAACAGGGAAGAGAAAGAAGAGACATGTAGAAGAGAGATAGAGAAGAAGAGATAGAGGGGTGTCGGCGACGGTGGTGCGGTCACCGGCGGAATGGTGCCGTGAACCGGGGGGGGCTGAGAGGGGTTGGAGGTTAAGGTAGGGGTGCTTGTGTTCAGAGAGAGGGAAAAGAAGAAATGGGTGTGATTTGGAAACTGAAGGCGACACTCCCCCTTTTCGAATAAACGTTCGAAAGGGGATCTGTGCAGACGCACAAGGTTGTGTGTGGACGCACACAGGGAAAAAGAAAGGGGTATGCGCGTGCACAAGGTCGTGCAGACACTGTGAACAAAAGGTGTAATGCTTCCTGTGCGGGCTCACAAGAAGGTGTGCGTTCGCACAGAAGGAGAGAAGGGGTTGGGTTCACACGCACAGTCTGTGCGTACGCTGCGACCAGGGGGGTTGTTTAAGGCTGTGCGTGCGCTCAGCTCTGTGCACACTGATGCGTGAGCATCTTTCCTATCTTTTCCTAGTGAATTTGCATCTAATTTGTTGAGTTTAATAAAGAATTAATTATCTTTTAGCCAATATGGATGCTACTTTGAGTCTTTTGCAATTTTGTTTATTTTAGGTAGCATTCGGCTGGATTTGATGGAGTTTCTGCAGCACAAGAATCAAAGGAGATGGCAGCAAGGAGTGACGCGTACGCGTGACTGACACGTGCGCGTGATTTGGAGCTTTCCATGGCGATGCGTGCATGTGACTGACGCGTACACGTGATTTGAAGATTTGCTCAGCGACGCGTGCGCGTACCTAACGCGTACGCGTGACACGCGAAAAAGGCCATCGACGCGTACGCGTGACTGACGCGTACGCGTGACATGCGCGACGTGCAGAAAATGTAGAAAAATGCTGGGGGCGATTTCTGGGCTGTTTTGACTCAGTTTTTAGCCTAGAAAACACAGATTAGAAGCTGCAGAATGGACAAAACAAGTGATCCCCACCCATCAACTAAAGACTTGCTGATTAATCTGATTTAAATTCAAATATTATTTTTTAGGAAAAGATATTATTATTTTAATTTCAGAAGATAGATTTAAAATTAATTAGGATTAGATATAGAAAGGAATGCCAATAGGGTGGTTCCAACACAACATTATTCCATTCCAATTTACAATCCTTACTATTCTCTGAACCATGAGCAACTAAACCTCCATTGTTAAGGTTAGGAGCTCTGTCTATTTGTATGGATTGATTTTATTGCTTTTTCTATTTTAATTCATATATGGATTTATAATTTAAGAATTGTTTTCGCTCTTTATCTTATGAATTTGGGTGGAACGGAAGTATGACCCTATTTCTATTTGAGTTCTTGTATAACTTGGAAAAGCTCTTTACTTGAACAACAACTTGTAAACATATTCTCCTAAATTTTAATTATTTGGATTTAACGGAATACGTGACATATAATCCTTTTATTTTTGGGTAATTAGAGTTTTTGTGTCATATAAACTGGAATTTGATCATCACCCTCTAATTGGAATTAACTGACCAAGGAATTGGTTGTTGATGAATTTTAGAGGAGACTAGGAAGGTCTAAGGAATTAGGGTCTAGTCACATATAGTTTGCCCTAAATTTAATCCTACATGATTATAATAGTTAGTAAGAAAAGTTAATCTGGAAATTTAGATAACTTTGAAACCTTAACTGCCTTCTCCATAGTTTATTCCCAACTTATTTACTTTACTATTTTAATTTCTGCACGATTATTTAATGCTCTTTGAATATTCAAACACTCCTTTCTGCTTGCTTGACTAAGCTCATCAATCAACCATTGTTGCTTGATCCATCAATCCTCGTGGAATCAACCTTCACTCACCTGAGGTATTACTTGGTACGACCCGGTGCACTTGCCGGTTAGTTTGTGGTTATAAATTTCCGCACCAAGTTTTTGGCGCCGTTGCCGGGGATTGATAGTGATTAACAACTATCAGTTGTTTGATTGCTTAGATTAGGTGTTTTAGTTTTAATTTTTATTTAAATTTTGCTTAGTATTTTTCGAATTTTTTTTATAAATAGTACTACTATTTTTCCTTAATTTCTGAAATTAAGTTTGGTGTCACCTAGTTAATTTCATTTTAATTTTCTTGTTTATTTTTTTCTATTATTTTTTGAAATTTTTGTTTTATTTCAGTTATTATTTTCGAAATTTTTTCTATTTCATTTATTTAGTATTTCTATTTTATTATTTTACACAGGTTACCTCACAGGGACTTCTCTGCACTTTGACGTAGAGAATCCCATCTTTTTCTTGTTTTCCTGTTTGTTTATGCGCAGGAACAGAAACAAGGAACCTCTGTTAGACTTTGATCCAGAACCTGAAAGAACTTGTAGGCGACGTTTACAACAAGTAAGACGTTGCAAGGCTGCGGAGTCCACTATGGATCACAATAATGCTGTTAATGCCAATGTGGCAAACCCGAATGGGGATGATCAACAAAGGAGAGTGCTTGGCTCTTACTCTGCTCCTACTACAGATCTTTATAGAAAAAGCATTGTGGTGCCTCCTATAACTACGAACAACTTTGAGTTGAAGCCATAATTGGTCACTCTGGTGCAACAAAATTGCCAGTATCATGGTCTTCCCCACAAAAACCCAAATCAATTTATTTCTAATTTTCTGCAGATTTGTGATACTGTGAAGACAAATAGAGTGAACCCAGAGGTGTACAAACTCATGCTCTTCCCATTTGCTTTGAGGGATAAAGCAAAGCTATGGCTAGATTCCTAGCCAAAGGAGAGTTTGAATACTTGGGAAAAGGTTGTTACTGAGTTTCTCACTAAATTTTTCCCACCAAAGAAGCTAACTAAGCTTAGGTTGGAGGTTCAGACCTTCAGGCAGAAGGAGGGTGAAACTCTTTATGAAGCTTGGGAGAGATACAAGCTACTGACTAGGCAATGCCCTCCGGACATGTTCTCCAAATGGACCCAACTAATATCTTTTATGAAGGCTTGGGTGAGATGTCCAAGATGAGCTTAGATACCTCTGCAGGGGGTTCATTGCACAAGAAGAAGACACCAGAGGAGACTATTGAGCTTATTGAATTGGTTGCTAGCAACCAATATTTATACTCATCTAACAGGAATCCTGTGAACTCTGAAACCTCGCAGAAGAGAGGCGTGTTGGAAGTAGAAGCTGTTAATGCTCTTCTTGCTCAGAACAAGCTTATGTCTCAGCAAATAAATTTACTTACTCAACAGATGGGTGGCATGCAAGTCTCAGCTATCAACACCCAAAATCCACCTCAAGAGATCTCCTATGACATGGCAGGTAACTTTATGCAAAATGATACTTATGATTATGCTCAACCCTCTTCTGAACAGGTCAATTACATGGGGAGTGATCCTAGGAATCCCAATAATGATCCCTATTCTCAGACCTACAATCAGGGGTGGAGAAATCACCCAAATTTTGGATGGAGAGACCAACCTCAGAGACCACAGAACTTCAACAATAATTCTCAGGGCGGCTTCCAACAGAACAATTACAATAATCGCCAATTTCAGTCTCAGCAGCAATAACCACCTCCACAGGCAAATTCTAAATCCCAAGAAGATTCTAATTGGGAAATGATGAAGAGTTTTGTGCAGGAAACCAGAGCATCAATCAAGAATTTGGAGATTCATATGGGTTAAATAGCCACAAGAGTTAATGAAATTGATCAGAGGACCACTAATAGCCTTCCTGGTAACACAATTCCAAATCCAAGAGAGAAATGCAAGTCTATCACTTTGATAAGTAGACAAGTGGCAAGTATTAAAGCACAAGTTAATAAGGAGTCAGTTGAAAAAGAAGATTACAAGGGTATTCAATTGAAAAGTGGTAAAGTAGCTGGCTCTGAGACCAAGGTCAATGAAGAGTTAGTTGAAAAAGAAGCTCCAGAAGAGAAGAAGGAAGAAGTAGAGCAAGTCCCTCCAAAACGTGCAGACAACCCATTCCCAGACTCTATTGACACTTATCCTACACTGCCAAAGGCTCCCGAGTACAAGCCTAAAATGCCATATCCTCAGAGACTTCAAAAGGAGACCAAGGACAAGCAGTTTTCAAAGTTCTTGGAAATCTTCAGAAAATTGTAAATCAATATTCCTTTTGCTGAGGTTTTGGAGCAAATGCCTATTTATGTCAAGTTCATGAAGGAGTTGTTGTCAAAGAAGAAGCCTTTAAAGGGAGATGAGACAGTGGTCTTGACTAAAGAATGCAGTGCCATCATTCAGAATCACTTACCAAAGAAGATGCCAGATCCAGGGAGCTTTCAAATTCCATGCACCATTGAGAGCACAACCTTTGAGAAAGTGTTATGTGATCTGGGAGCAAGCATCAATTTAATGCCCCTGTCTGTGATGAAGAAGCTGCAAATCCAAGAGGCACATCCCACGAAGATAGCATTACAGATGGTAGACAAATCTATTTGGAGGTTGGGGTGGATGGAAGGGGTCATCAATTTGGGGAAAGGGTTCATAGTAGGAAGGTGGTTCTTCTTGATGGAGTTGTGGTGGTTCAATATTTTCCATTCTTTCCACTTATTGCACAACGCACTCCATGGATGCTTGAAGTTGATCCAATGTTTCCTTGAGATGATCCTTTGACTTTTGTTCCTCTTGGATAATTTGATTAGGATCATACGGCTCTTGGATCGATGGATATGAGTATTCTTTCATGGGAGGTTGTGGTGGGAAGTAGAGTTCATCTTGTGGTTGAAAATTTTCATACATTGGAGGTGGTTCATCTTGGTAATAATATGGAGGGGGTGGTTCTTGAAAATATTGATGTTGGAATGGTGGTGGCTCTATATGTGGTTCATATGGCTCATATGGTTGTTTTAATGGTGGATATGGATGGGGGTCATATGAAGGTGGTTAGTGAAAAAGGGCTTGTGAGTATAGTTGAGGGTTATGTTGAGGGTATGACTCATAGGCATATGGTGGTGGTTCTTGAAAGTCACAAGGAGATTCACCATAGCCATTGGATTGATGTGCATCATAGAATGGCTCTTGTTCATAGTTGATTGGTGGAGGTTGTTGCCATGAGGATTGATCATATGCATATGGTTCCTCCCACCTTTGATTGTCCCATTCTTGATACATATCCTCATTGTAGCTCCCATTTCCTACAACATAGTTAGAACCAAACTCATGGCCAAAGTGAGAATTCATGATAGCAAGAGAAAATGAAAACAAAATCAAATAAGAAGCAAGAAAATTAAATCCTAAAACTAGCAAGAACTAACAAAGAAGCAAAAAGCAAACCTATTTACAATATTCACATATATACAATAACCAATAACACAACACCATTGCAACTCCCCGGCAACGGCGCCATTTTGATGAGAGGACTTTTGACGGTTTAGAATTTCACAAATGAAGTCTCGTTGCAATATAGTTTCTAAACCAACACTAATCCTTTCATACAAAAATTTTGTTTGTCACAAGTAACAAACCCCTAAAATCTATAAATCGAAGTATTGAACCTCGGGTCTTTCTCCCTAGGAATTGCAATAAAGTGTCTTGTTATTGGTTATAAGGTATGTTTTGGGGTTTTTGGGATAAGAGACATGAAAAGTAAATGGCAAGGAAATTCAATTAACAAAAAGGCCTTGGCAAGGTTTGGTGGTCAAGGATCTCTATCCTAATCACTAACCACAACATGAGAATTGGCAAGGATCAATCCCATTAAGTCATCCTCTAACTAGTAGTAAAGAAAAGTTAAATGAGATATATCAATCCAAGTCCATAAGTCCTAGTTCTCCACCAATTCAATTACTGAGATCTAGAGTTAATGGCTCCCAATTATCAGTCACTTGGACATTAGCAACTCAAGAGTTCCTAAGTTACCTTCCCAAGTCAAGAGCATAAAATTATACTCTAAAATCCAACCAAGCATTTTGTCAAACACTTGGAAGGCATAAAAAGAAAGCATGGTAAATCAACAACAAGAGCAAAATCTAACAACAACTAACTGCAAAGAATTAGCAACAACAATTAGAGAGAACAAGATCTACATGAATTACATCAAATTGTATTAAAAGAAAATAGAAGAAGAAAGAGTGCATCAACAACAAAGTAAGGAATTACAAGAATGAAATACAAAATTAGAGAGAGGAAGAGTAGAGGAACAAGAAATTGTAAAGGAAAAGTAAATCAAAGCATGAATTAAACCTAGATCTAAGAAGAGATTAGCCTAAACCTAAACCTAATCTTAATCCTAATTCTAGAGAGAAGTGAGAGCTTCTCTCTCTAAAAACTACTCTAACTACTTCTAATGTGTATAAATAATGCTAAGTGTTTATTCCTTTCAATTTTTGGTCCTTTAAATGCATTTTGGCGCCAAAGTTGGTTGCAAATTGGGCCCACAGCTTTCAGAAATCGCTGGGCACGTTTTCTATTAAAAAATCACGTGCGCTCACCGGCGCGTACGCGTACAGTGCGCATGCGCGTCCCTTGCGTTTTTGCGATCCACGCGTGCGCGTACGGTGCGCGTGCGCATGAATGAAGATATCCAAATCTTTGGCTTTTTCATGTGTTCTCCACTTTGCATGCTTTCCTCTTCCTTCCTTTGATTCATTCTAGCCCTTTTCAACCTGAAATCACTTAAAAAAACAAATCAACGCATCTAGTGGAATCAAGGGTGAATTGAATTTAGCTAATTAAGGACCTAGAAAACATGTTTTCACACTTAAGCACAAATTGGGAGACAATCATGAAACCATGCTATTTCATTGAATAAATGTGGGTAAAAGGTGATAAAATCCCCTAAAATCAATACAAGATAAACTCTAAGAATGGGGTTTATCATGAGTCCAACCATATCCTAGCTCTATCTCTTACAGCAAAGGGGAAAAGCATAAGTCTGTAGACCTCGGGATTAACCCCATTGGTCTTAACAGTGTCACAGATTTGCAAGAATTCAGCTATGAACTGATGAGGATCTTCTAATAAAAGTCCATGAAACTTGCAATTCTACTGCATTAGAGAAACTAATTGAGGCTTAAGCTCAAAGTTATTTGCTCCAATTGCAGGAATTGGGATGCTTCTTCCATAGAAGTCAGAAGTTGGTGCAATAAAGTCACCAAGCATCTTCCTTGCATCTCCATCATTGTTGTTATTTTCGGCTACCATCTCTACTTCTTTTTCGAAAATTTCTGTAAGGTCCTCTCCAGAGTGTTGTTCTTTAGCATCTCTTAGCTTCCTCTTCAGAGTCCTTTCAGGTTCAGGATCAGCTTCAACAAGAATGTTCTTATCCTTGTTCCTGCTCATATGAAAAAGAAGAGAACAGAAAAGAAGAGGAATCCTCTATGTCACAGTATAGAGATTCTTTTATGTGAGTAGAAGAATAGAATAAAGAAAGGAGAAGAAGAAGAATTCGAACACAGAGAGAAGGAGAGGGTTCGAATTATAAGTAGAAGAGAAGTGTTAGTAAATAAATAAAATAAATAGAAAGAGATGAGAGAGAGAGTGTGTATTCAAATTTTTAATTAAAAGAAAAAATATTTTTGTTTATATTTTAATTATAAGTTAGAATTCGAATTTAAGAAAAGAAATAAAATAAAATTAGAATTTAAAACAATTAGTTAATTAAAAAGAATTTTGAAAAAGTGGTTAGGGGTTTTCAAAAATTAGAGAGAGAGAAAAGTAGTTAAGTGGTTTTGAAAAAGATAAGAAATAGTAAACTTTTTAAAATTAAAACAAACAAATGAAAACAAACACTTGAAAAATCCCACTTGACTTGTTTGTTAATTGAAAAAGATTTGAAAATAATTTTTGAAAGGATGATAGGTTAGAAAAAGATTTTGAAATTGAATTTTGAAAAAGATATGATTGAAATTTATTTTGAAAAAGATTTGAAAAAGAAATTTAAAAAGATTTGATTTTGAAAATTAAAGTTGATGACTTGACTAACAAGAACCTAAAAGATATGATTCTAGAATTTAAAGATTGAACCTTTCTTAATAGGAAAGTAACAAACTTGAAATTTTTGAATCAAAACATTAAATGTTAGTAATAATTTCGAAAATATAAAAAGAAAAAATGAAAAAGATTTGATTTTTGAAAAAGATTTGAAAAGATAAAATTTTTAAATTGAAATTTTGACTTGACTAATAAGGAACAACTAAATTTTGAAATTTTTTTACTAAATCAATCCAGAATTCAAAATTTATGAGTAAAATAAGGAAAGATATTATTTTTTTTGAATTAATGAAGAGATATTATTTTGTTGTTTTTCTCTTTCTTCATCAAACAACAAAATGAAACAAAACATAAAAATTTAAGATCAAAATAAATAATGCATGTAAGAACACTTTGAATGTCAAGATGAACACCAAGAACACTTTGAAGATCATGATGAACATCAAGAACATATTTTTGAAAATTTTTAAGAAAAGAAACACATGCAAGACACCAAACTTAGAAATTTTTAATGTTTAGACACTAATAATTCAAAAATGCATATGAAAAATAAGAAAAGACACAAAATAAGAAAATCACAAGATTAAACAAAGAGAATCATCAAGAACAACTTGAAGATCAAAGAAGAACACAATGCATATATTTTCAAAAATTCAAGAAATATTAAAAATATGCAATTGACACCAAACTTAAAATTTGACACAAGACTCAAACAAGAAACACAAAATATTTTTTGGTTTTTATGATTCTATTAAATTTTTTGTATTTTTCGAAAATTATTTTGGAAAAAGAAAATAAAGAAATTCAAAATTTTTAATAAGAATTCCAGGAATCGTACAATGTTAGTCTAAAGCTCCGGTCCAAAAGAATTAGACATGGCCAAATGGCCAGCCAAGCTTTAGCAGAACAATTACAGACATGTCCTTTCTACAATGGAAAGTGGAAACCTCGGTCCAAAAGATTAGACATGGCTTAACAACCAGCCAGGCTTCAACATATCTCATGAAACTCTAGAATTCGTTCTTAAAAACTCTAAAGAACATTATTATTTTTTTTCGAAAATAAAAATAAAAAGCTTAAACATAAAATAAAATTACCTAATCTAAGCAACAAGATGAACCGTCAGTTGTCCAAACTCGAACAATCTCCGGCAACGGTGCCAAAAACTTGGTGCACGAAATTGTGATTCACACTTTTTACAACTTTACACAACTAACCAGCAAGTGCACTGGGTCGTCCAAGTAATACCTTACGTGAGTAAGGGTCAATCCCATGGAGATTGTCGGCTTGAAGCAAGCTATGGTCATCTTGTAAATCTCAGTCAGGCAGATTCAAATGGTTATAAGGTTTTGATGATTAAAAGATAAATAAAACATAAAATAAATAAGATACTTTTGTGATTCATTGGTGGAAATTTCAGATAAGCGTTTGGAGATGCTTTGTTGCTTCTGAACATCTGCTTTCCTATTGTCTTCTTCCAATCATGCGCACTCCCTTCCATGGCAACCTATATGATCCTCTCGGATGAAAAATACCAGGTACGATCTCTGCACGGCTAATCAACTGTCAGATTTCTCGTCTCGGATGAAAAATACCAGGTACAGCTACCGCATGGCTAATCATCTATCGGTGATCCAAAGCGACAGATAATATGGTTTCTAACAAAGGAAACAACAGTGTTAGCATCATCATTGCAGGTAGAAATTGCTTCCACCCATTTAGAAACATAATCTTCAGCTAACAGTATATAAAAGTAACCATTAGAATTTGGAAATGGTGCCCCAAACATAAAAAATTTCACAGAAAAGCATAATCTGTTGAGGCATCTCATCCCTCTTGGATATATTACCAAACCTTTGGCATGGGGAACAAGATTTACAAAATTCAGCAGTGTCTTTAAAAAGAGTAGGCCACCAGAATCCACAGTCTAGAATTTTTCTAGCTGTTCTCTGAGGGCCAAAATGTCCTCCACTCTCAAATGAGTGGCAAGCCTCTAAAATGGACTGGAATTCTGATTGAGGCACACACCGTCTAATTACCTGATCAGCACCATACCTCCATAAATATAGATCATCCCATATAAAATATTTGAACTCGCTTTTCAGCTTGTCTCTTTGATGCTTAGTAAAATTTGGAGGAAAAGTGTGGCTAACTAGATAATTAGCTACATGTGCATACCAAGGAACTACTTCAGATACTGCATGTAAGCTATCAAATGGGGAATTATCATTTATAGGAGTGGAGTCATCCTTAATGTGCTCAAGGTGACACAGGTGATCTGCCACTAAATTCTGGTTACCACTCCTATCTTTAATTTCTAAATCAAATTCTTGCAGTAGCAGTATCCAACGTATTAGCCTTGGTTTGGATTCCTTTTTAGCTAATAAATATTTTAGAGCTGCATGATCTGAGTACACTACTACCTTAGTACCAAGTAAATAGGCTCGGAATTTATCCAGATCAAAAACAATAGCTAGAAGCTCTTTTTCAGTAGTAGTGTAATTAGATTGAGCAGTATCTAAAGTCTTAGATGCATAAGGGATTACAAAAGGATCCCTACCTTCGCGCTGAGCCAGCGCCGCTCCTACTGCATGGTTGGAAGCATCACACATAATTTCAAATGGCTAGCTCCAGTCTGGTCCTCTCACAATTGGAGCTTCAGTCAGGGCAATCTTCAGCTTATCAAATGCTTGCATACAGCTCTCACTGAACTCGAACTCAATATCTTTCTGCAGCAATCTGGATAAAGGCAGTGCTACCTTACTGAAGTCCTTAATAAATCTCCTGTAAAAACTTGCGTGGCCAAGGAACGATCGGACTTCCCTCATGGAGGAGGGGTAAGGTAAACTAGAAATAACATCCACCTTTGCTGGATCTACAGAAATTCCAGTATTGGACACAACATGTCCTAGTACAATTCCTTATTTTACCATAAAGTGACATTTTTCAAAATTTAATACAAGGTTGTTACTAACACACCTGTCTAACACTCTAGATAAACTATCCAAGCAAAGGCTAAATGAATCACCATATACGCTAAAATCATCCATAAAAACCTCCATACAGTTCTCAATAAAATCTGAAAAGATACTCATCATGCATATTTGGAAAGTAGCAGGTGCATTACACAAGCCAAAAGACATTCTTTTATAAGCATACGTTCCAAATGGACATGTAAAAGTGGTCTTCTCCTGATCTTCAAGAGCTATATGAATCTGAAAATATCCTGTTTAACCATCTAAAAAATAATAATGAGATTTACCTGACAAGAGATCAAGCATCTGATCAGATATTATAGTCATTCATTGATCAGATATTATCCTGTTTTGTGAGTGGCTGCTACAGTGTTGTCTTCCTGTTGGAGCTTTGGACATTCATCAGTATAATGACTATAATCAGCACAGATCCCGCATACTCTTTGTGGAACTAACTGTTGGCTTTTTTGTGGTGGGAGAGGCTGAGCTTGTTATGCTTGTTATTGATTCAACTGCAATTGTTTAAGTAGGTTGGTCATTTCACATATACTCTGTGTGAGAGCAATAGTTTCAATGCTAGAAGAAACTTTGGCAACAGCCTTGGGATGGTTGCGCCTTGTTTGTGATTCCTAGTGGACTCAGCTAAGTCGCTAATCAGCTGCCATGCTTCATCTGCGATTTTGTACTTTTTCAAAGAACCATTACTAGCACATTCCAGTGTAGTCTTATCCTGGGGGTTCATGCCTTGAGTGAAGTAGCTGATCAATACTAGTCTATCAATCATGTGATGGGACATGCGTCCAGGAGATTATTGAAGCGCTCCCAATATTCGTAGAGAGTCTCGGATTCGCCTTGAATAATCATTGAAATCTCCTTCCTCAATCTATCAGTAACTTCAGCTGGAAAGTATTTTTCCAAAAATTCTCTTCTAAGCATATCCCAGTTAGTAACAGTCGCTTCAGGTTGAGTGTAGTACCACTCCCTCGCCTTTTCCTCAAGAGAAAACAGGAAAACGGTTAATAGAATAGAAGTTTTATCTGCACCATGACGCCTAACAGTAGAACAGGCTGTCTGGAAATCCCTAAGGTGCTTGATAGACTCTTGAGCAGGTAAGCCATGAAACTTGTGCATCAAGTTGATTAGTGCAGTCTTTAGTTCAAAATCTGCAGCCAGATTTGGATGACGCACTTGATACGGTTGCGAGTGAAGTTTGGGGCTCCTGCCTCCTGGAGAGTAATTCTCCTAGGTTCTGCCATGTTAGCTGCACGTGAATCAACTGAATCAGTAGTAAATGAGCTTGTCTCGCTCTCAGATGGCGGTTTAGATTCACCCTCAGATGAGACTGGTGAATCGATAACAATCACTTCACCACCCTCAGAGGCTAACCGACGTCGAGTTCGTTTAATATGTGAAAGAGTTCTTTCAATTTCAGGGTCAAATGGGACTAAACTCGGATCAGGCAATGAACGCGTCATTCAATGAGAAAGACATGAAGCTCATGGTAACAAAACAAAAATAAAATATGCAATAAAAAATAAAATATGTACACTAATTAATAATTTAGCACACTATTGCAACTCCCTAGCAATAGTGCCAAAAATTGGTGCATGGCAGAAGTTGACCAATTAAGATATTCCAAATAAGAGAATAGCGTTGCACGTATAGCTCTTAACCAGCTAAGATCTGACTCACCAATTTAAAATGGGTTGACACAAATTTTAGAAATAAAAATACTGGGAGTATGAGTCCCAGGTTGTCTCCCAACGAGTTAGAGAAAAGAGTGCTAATTTATTAATCAGAGAGTTCCCAGAAAGTTTGAGTTTTGATAATGAGCAATTAAAATAATTGTGAATTAAAGCAATAAAAATAGACTAAGAATAATTATTGATATTCCAAATAAAAGGCCTTGACTGGGGGAATACTTAAGTGGAAGTTCTATCCTTGTTGGAATCTTCTCAAGTGTAGTGTAAAGAGGTTGTTGTTCTCACTTGGTTAACCCTTACTAAATAAAGGAAAGTATAGTGATTGAACTAACTCTTACCCGCAAATCCTGGTCCTCTCCCTCGGGAAGGTCCAGAGTTAGCAGATACAGAATTAGCCAACAACATCCAATTTAACTAGGCATTTGAGAATTCTAACTCAAGTGTCTCCTCTTAATCAACCCCCATGTCAAGTAGAGGATCTACTCCATTGACATGAAATTAATAATCATAAAAATATAAGAAGACATAATTAAACAAAATTAAATAGAAAATTAAAATTAATTAAAAATAAAAATAACTCTATATATTAATAAACTCAAAATGTAACATACTTATTTAAATAGAGTCAATAATCAACTGAAAAGAGTAAAGAATAAGGAAACAAACTAAAGTAGTATCTTCACGGGGGTAATGGCACTTCAACATCCACAATCCAAAGCAAAAGCATAAACTACCAATGTAACACTAATCTAGATTCAGATCTAAAACTAAAGTAATCCTAATGTGATGAATCTGAATGTGTGTGGATGCCTCCTTGAGTCTTTGCATGTTCCCTAGCTTTAGTCTGTGTTTTTGGGCCAAAAACTGGGTCAAAACGCGGCCCGAAATTGCCCCCAGCGTATTCTGTTATCTTTGCAGATCGCGCAGGTCACACGTGCGCGTCATCCACGTGTTCGCGTCATTCGTGCAAACTTCAATCCACGTGTTTGCGTCAGGCACACGTTCACGTCACTGTGATTTCTTCTTTTTGCGCGCTCGCGTGGGCCATGCGCTCGCGTCATTGTTCACTGGTCATCTCCTTGGTTTCTTGTGTTCCTTCCATTTTTGCAAACTTACTCTCCACTCTCTAAGCCATTCCTGCCCTATGAAGCCTGAAACACTTAACACATGGATCACGGCATCGAATGGGATGAAGGAGAGTTAAAATGTATAGTTAAAAGATCTCTAGGAAGCAAGTTTTCAACCATGGAACAATTTTGGGAAGAAATTGTAATATCATGCTAATCATATGAATAAGTGGGTAAAGACTTGATAAAACCATTCAATTAAACATAATATAAATCATAAAATAGTGGTTTATCATAATGCAGCTGCTACTTTTCAGCAGTGTATGACGAGTGTCTTTTTCGATCTAATGGAGAATTGTCTGGAAGTCTTTATGGATGACTTCAATGTTTATGGAACTTTTTTTGATTGTTGCTTAGAGAACTTGGCTAAGGTCTTAGCTAGATGTGTTGACACTAACCTTGTCTTGAATTTTGAAAAATGTCACTTTATGGTAAGACAAGGCATAGTGTTAGGACATGTGGTATCTAGTGAAGGCATTTCTGTAGACCTGGCCAAGGTCGATGTTATCACCACTTTACTTCACCCCTCATCTGTGAGGGAGGTCCGCTCGTTTTTGGGATATGCAGGATTCTACAGGCGCTTTATTAAAGATTTCAGCAAAATTGCTTTGCCATTGTTGCGCCTACTCCAAAAGGATGTGGACTTTGAGTTTGACAGTGCATGTGTGAAAGTGTTTGAAGAGTTAAGGAGAGTTCTCACCACAGCACCGATTGTGCGAGGCCCCAACTGGACGCTGCCATTCGAGATAATGTGCGATGCGTTGAACCATGCTGTAGGTGCCGCGCTTGCACAGCGCGATGGTAAACTCCCTTATGTCATTGCTTACTCTTCTAAAACATTGGATGCAGCACAATCCAACTATACCACTACAGAAAAGGAACTCCTAGCTATTGTTCATGCTTTAGATAAATTCAGATCTTATTTTCTAGGGTCCAAGATAGTGGTATACACGGATCATGCAGCTTTAAAGTACTTATTGACAAAAAACGAGTCAAAACCGAGACTCATACGTTGGATCTTGCTTTTGCAAGAATTCGACATTGAGATTAGGGACCGGAGTGGGTCTCAAAACTTAGTTGCGGATCATTTAAGCCACCTTGAGAATTTGAAATTTGACCTATTTCCGATCAATGACTCATTCCCATTGGATAGTTTGCATGCTGTGTCGGATAGCTTTCCTTGGTTTGCCCCAATGGCGAACTACTTGGTTACAAAAATCTTCCCTTTCAACTTTTCTAAAAACCAAAGGGACAAGTTGAGGAGTGACTCCAAATACTACATTTAAGATGACCCTCACTTGTGGAAGAGGGGAGTGGACCAAGTAATTCGAAGATGTGTGCTGGAATATGAAATTCAACCTATTCTTGAAGCTTGCCATTTGTTTGAATGTGGTGGCCACTTTGGCCCACAAAAGACAGCTAAAAAGGTGTTGGATTGTGGATTCTGGTGGCCAACCTTATTCAAGGATGCTAACCGGTTCTGTGTGTCTTGCCATCAGTGTCAGAAGTTGGGAAACACGTCCCAAAGGGATGAGATGCGTCAGCAACCTATGTTGTTCTGTGAGATATTTGATGTATAGGGTGTTGACTTTATGGGACCGTTTCCCAACTCAAGTGGGTATCTATATATTCTGTTAGCGGTTGACTACGTGTCAAAGTGGGTGGAAGCAATACCTACCCGCCTTGACGACACCAATACCGTCATTTCTTTTATTAGGAATCACATTGTATGCCGTTATGGGTCGCCACGAGCAATCGTGTGTGACCAAGGATCCCACTTTTGTAACAGGAAAGTAGAGGCACTGTTCAAGCGCTATGGGGTATTACATAAGGTTGCCACTACTTATCACCTACAGACCAACGGACAAGCAGAAGTGTCCAACTGGGAGATTAAGAGAATCTTGGAGAAAGTGGTAAATCCACAAAGGAAGGATTGGAGCTTCCGGTTAGGAGATGTACTATGGGCGTATAGGACAGCCTACAAGACTCTGTTAGGGATGAGCCCCTTCCGGATCGTCTATGGTAAGGCATGCCACCTTTCGGTGGAAATTGAGCATAGAGCCTATTGGGCGGTAAAGCAGTGTAACATGGATTTCACCAAGGCGGGTGTCGCCAGGAAATTACAACTAGAGGAGCTCGAGTGCTTGAGAATGGAGGCATATGAGAATGCCCGGATATACAAGGAGAAGACTAAAGCCTTTCACGATCACTGACGTGGCAGAAATTGGCAGATTAAGAAATTAATGTGAGAGATACGTTGCAAGTACAGTTCTTAACCAACCAAAAATTCGTTTATCAATTTAGAAGTGTTGTCACAAAATTAGAATAAAAATACTGGGAGTATGAATCCTAAGTCGTCTCCCAACGAGTTGCAGGAAAGAATGCAGCTTATTGGTCAGAGGTCTTCCAGGATATTTTGAGTTGAGAAACCGAAAAATAAATAAGAGAATTTATATAATTCAAATAAAGATCTTGATCAGGAGTAGATTAATTGGAAGTTCTATCCTTGTTGGATTTCTTTCAAGATCAATTGATAATTGAAGGTTGCTTCTACTTAGTTATCCCTTACCAAGTAAAGTAAAAGAAAGTTAAGTAAGTTGGAAGTCTACTTCTATTCACAAGTTCTAATCCTCTCCCTTGGGAAGGATTAGCGTTAGTGACTAGAGAGCCAGCCAACAATAAACCCAATTACAATTTAACTCTTGAGTAATCCAACTCAAGGTTCTCCTTTTAATCACTCCCAATCAAGTTAGGGAACTACTCCATTATCATGAATGTAAACTTCACAAAATTAAAAAGGGAAATAAAGAAAGACATGATAATCAATAATAAAAAAGATCAATTAAAAATAAAAATGGTTCTTGTATTAATAAATCATAAAAATAATCCAATTGTAACTCTGGATAAATTAAGGATATGAAAGAGTAAGAGACAAGTAAGGAAACAAACTAGAATGATGAAGTCTTGGCGGAGGTAATAACTCTTCTCAATATCCCAATCCAAAAAGCATTAAAACAAAATTCTAAGAGCAATGAATGTGTAGAGAGAAAACCTAGAGGAGGAGTAAAATCAGATCTAAAAAGCTAAAAACTATCCTAATGCGTTCTCCTCTTGAGTCTTTGCATGTTCCCTGGCTCTAGTCTGTGTTTTTGGGCCGAAAACTGGGTCAAAACACGGCCCAAAATTGCCCCTAGCGAATTCTGTTAATTTTGCAGATCACGCATATCACGCGTATGCGTCGTCCACGCGTACGCGTCATTCAGCGTTTTTTCTTACCACGCGTACGCGTCGTCCACGCGTTCGCATCACTCGTGCAGCTTCCAATCTACGCGTTCGCATCAGGCACGCGAGCGCGTCACTACGATTTCTCCATTTTGCGCGGTCGCATGAGCCACGCGTCCACGTCGCCTCTCGCTGGACATCTCCTTAATTTCTTGTGTTCCTTTCATTTTTGCAAGCTTCCTCTTCATTCCTTAAGTTATTCATGCCCTATAAAACCTGAGACACTTAACACACGGATCACGGCATCGAATGGTATAGAAGAGAATTAAAATACATAATCAAAAGATCTCTAAGAAGCAAGTTTTTCAACCATAGAACAAATTTGGGAAGGAATTGTAAATACATGCAAATCATATGAATAAGTGGGTGAAGACTTGATAAAACCACACAATTAAACACAATATAAATCATAAAATAATGGTTTATCAACCTCCCCACACTTAAACATTAGCATGTCCTCATGCTTAGTTGAAGTAGATAAAGTAAATGAGTAGGGACATGTAAAACTCATGCAATGCAATGCAACCTATATATATATGAATGCAACTATATGATTCTTGTCCACTCGGTTAAAAGTAAATAAGTTC
The DNA here is from genome assembly GCF_059453495.1 of Arachis ipaensis. Lineage (NCBI taxonomy): Eukaryota > Viridiplantae > Streptophyta > Magnoliopsida > Fabales > Fabaceae > Arachis > Arachis ipaensis. The sequence goes on along the minus strand of NC_142442.1, from coordinate 71,897,920 downwards.
TTCAAGACAATCATAAATCAAATTCCACTAATTTAATTCTAATACAGTAAGAACAGATAAAAAAATGCAAGAAGGCAGCTCATGAGAGAAGGGAACATAGAATTTAAGCATTGAACCCTCACTGATGATGTATGTGCACTCTAGTCTCTCAAGTGTATAGGGTAATCACTCTACTCTTCCCTAATCATGCTTTCTAAATTTTGTTCTACACCTAACCAATCAACAACATTTAATGTACCAATGCAAACATCATGAGATCTTTTCAAGGTTGTAATGGGGCTAAGGTAAGGGTAAGGGTACATATATGGCTAAGTAAGCTTATAAATTGAATCTTTAATTAACCTAAGCTTTCACCTAACACATATATATATTCTATATAACTTCAAATTCATGCCTAGTTACCCAAAATTTCCTTTTCACACTCCATACTCATGCATCAACCTTTAATTTAATTTTATCACATATGCATTGATCTTTGAACTTTAACTTAGCATTGGGGTAATTTTGTCCCCTTATTTATTTATTGAATATTTTTTTTTGAATATGAAAATAAACGTAGCTTCTCAATGCACATAGATTTTTAATTTTTATAGTTTCACATGAGTAGGTACCCAAATTCCCATTATTTTATCATGACACATTCCCTTATTAACCCTTGTCCCTATAATCTTCCCATACTCAGTTAACACACAATTTTTATCTTATGCTAACCAAAGATTCAATTGGGATATATAATCATTTTTCCGCTTAAGGCTAGTAATGTGGTAAAATATAGAACAAATGGGATTTTAAACGGCTCAAAGTGGCTAACAAAGGTGATTTAAAGGGTAGGCTTATTTGGGATAAGTGAGCTAAACAAGTAATGGCCTCAATCATATGCAAGCATGTAAATACACTAAACATTGGACATATAGAATAAAACAAAATAAAGATTACAATCATAGAGAAGTAAACACACAAGAATAAAATATTTATGGTTAAATAATGTAACAATGTAATTAAGCTCAAAATCTCACGGGTTGTGTGTTCTTAGCTTTTTAAACTATGTTCCAAATACAACTTCAAACAAATTTAACATAAAAGTTTTGATTAAAATTAGTGAAATTTTTCAAAAAAAAATAGGGTCTTAGAAGAAACTTATTATCTTTTCAATCAAGTAGAACATGCATGCAATTAATCTATTACTATGCAATCTATCCTATTCTACAAAAGAAAAACTAACTAAATATCCTATTTTACTGGTGTTTAAGGAAAAGAAATTACCTCCGAAAGTCAGGTACTGACTGATCTCCCAACACTTAAGGCTTTGCACTGTCCTCGGTGCCATCTGTCAGGAACAAAGGGGGGCTGGTAGCAACATCTCCACCATTGGGATTATCGTGGCTCCCTGTGCTGGTAAATGAAGTGGAGTCCGAGGTGTCTGGGTCTTTATAGTTTCCCATAAGTAGCTCTTTGAGGTATGTGAATCGGCGCTTGTGTCGATGCTCTCTTAGCTTTGCTTTGTGTTCCTGCCGATCTAACCTTTCGAGTATCTGGTGGAGCAGTTAGTTTGTTGTAGGTGCTTGTGGTGCTGATGCAGGAATATCTTCAGCCGGTTCTGTAGGCTGGCTTGTAGTGGCTGGTGGTGGTCTGATATACTTCCCGTTAGGGACGTACTGATCATCCCGTGGAAGCATGGTTTTGGTGTCTCCAGCTCTGTAGGAGACTCCGGCTTCTGAGACGAGGTCTAAAACCAAGGCGGGAAAAGAAAGGTTGCCCACAATTTGTATGTGTCCCATTGCATTCCCGATGTGTCTTGGTAATTTTAGGTGCTGGTCTGTAAGAATACACCAAAGTAGAACAGCCATGTCTGTAGTGAAGGAGGACTCGTGAGTGCTCGGAAAGACATAATGGGACATGATCTGTGCCCATACTCGAGCTTCCAAGGTAAGTGCTAAAGCCAATATCCCTTTGGGTCGGGATCGATGGTATTCGTAGATCCATCTGCTGCCAGGTTATGCGATAACTCTGAGAACGGCGTCCCAGTCAAATTGGTATGTCTGGCGCTTGAGTGAGGCTTCTTGGAATGTGTCCAATCCTTCTGGAGTAGGGAGAAGATCTAAAGCTCGCTGAATGGCCTCTTCAGTTATTGGGAGTTGCTTCTGACGGACATAGACAGACTGCATGGTTGGCATGTGAAAGTTAGAGTAGAATTCTACTACCCATGAAAGATTAACCTGCCGTGACTGTCTCCGTAGAAATCCCCATTGTCTTCGCTCAATTTGCGGCTCAACAAAGTTAACAATGTTGGTCGGGAGGATAATAAGGTATTCATTGTTGTAATTCCTCTCTGCCAGGATGGGGAACATCTGCTCACAGTAGCGGTTAGGAAACCGCGCAGTGTCCTTTGGTGGGAATGCTTTTTCTTTTTCATCGACCTTGATGATCCTCTTTATTCTTTTTGTTGAGGGCTTTACTGCTGTTGAAGATGGCTCTGCCATTAATGTTCTTTTTGTTCTTCTCCTTGCTGGTGGTTTGGGAGTAGCTTTTTCCTTTCCTTTCTTGGTGGCCATCTTGAAAATGAAAAAAGAAAGGAACTTTTGTGAAATTAAGGGTTGGAGCAAGAAAGAGAACAGGATATGTGATAATCAATGCAGGGTAAATAATGATGACGTAACACATGGTCATGACTACATGTGAGAGCTCATCCATGGTAATATAGCAAGTGCATGTGATGGCAACTGAATACAAGATGTTTATTGGCATGCCGGCAAAGGCATGAGTAGCATAGATCAAGCATACAATGTCCAAGTTAGATTACCACATCATTCAAACTAACAATCTTTTTGTATTGACAATAATATTTTAATCAATACAATATAAAAGGGATTTTGTGAAAAAAGACTGGCATTAAGGTAGTCGGATAACGTGAAAGTATTGCATGATGCCATAGGGGCTTTTTTACAAACACATAGCATGCATGGTGAATATATTTTCGAAAATATAAAATAGAACATGCAAGTACCCCTTTAAAAATGTAATATTAATTGTCAAACAGATTCATGATAATCCACAAGCAAAATATAGAAACTAAATACCGAAATAAATTTCCAACGCCAATTAAAAGGAGTAAAAAGAAAGAAAGAAAAAGAAAAAGAAAATATAGATAAAGAAATTAAAAAGAAAAAGAAGAAAAAATATAATAATAATAAAAATAATAATAGAAAAGTAAAGAGGGGGAGAAGAAAATAAAAACCTTGATAATGGTGGTGAAAAAGAAGGGAGGAGAAAGTAAGAAAGAAGTAAGAAGGAAGAAGGAAGAAGAAAGAAATAAGAAAGGATAAAAAAATAAGGATTTGGAGAAGAAAAGATAAGATATTTTGGCTGATCTGGATATTCTGTGCGCTGCATGTGACGCGGACGCCTGGGTCACGCTTTTGCGCGGTTGGCGCAATTGCCAAATGACGCGGACGCGTGGGGCACGCGGTCACGTGAGTTGATTGGCGCAATTGGCGTGAGAGCAGCCTCGCCTTCACGCAACTCTCTGTTTGAAACTCTTTTTGCCAAATTTTAGGGTGACGCGGTCGCGTGGTTGACGCGATCGCGTGAATGGCTATACTTTAAAGAATGACGTGGACGCGTGGGGCACGCATTCGCGTGAGTGGGCTTGTGCTTCCAGCATGGGTCCAGCCCCATTCTAGCCCAACTTACTGCCTTACACCCATTTACGTCGATTTCACAGAGCCACGCGTTCGCGTGGATGACGCGGACGCGTGGGGAGGCTAGTTTGCAAATGACGCGAATACGTGGTTGACGCGTTCGCGTGGGCATATTTGTGCCTAAGGCACGCCTCCAGCTACGCTTTCGCGTGACTTTCTGTTCAACTTCCTTTTCTTCACATTGCACTGGTGACGCGGACGCGTTAGCGACGCTGCGGCATCGCGTGCATGATATATATATATATATATATATTTAAAAAAATGCAGAATGCTCATGCAAACTATATGCAGCTATATGCAGGGATGATGAGAAAAGTTATCAAAAATTAAAGTAAAAATAAAACTAAGAATGAAATGGAACGATCATACCATGGTGGGTTGTCTCCCACCTAGCACTTTGCTTTAACGTCCTTAAGTTGGACGCTCCACTAGCTTAGTCTTCTGTTGTTGGTGGATCCTCCAAGAGGAAGATCTCTAGCTCCTTGTTTTTCTTCATCTTCTCACCATGATATAGCTTTAAGCGATGTCCATTGACTTTGATGAATTTAGAACTTGAAGGATGACTCAGGTGGAAAACTCTGTATGGCTCAGCCTTCTCTACTCTATATGGACCTTCCTATCTTGATCTCAACTTGCTTGGCATGAGCCTCAGTTTGGAGTTGTAAAGGAGGACTAAGTCCCCAGGTTGGAACTCTCTCCTCTTGATGTGCTTATCATGCACAGCCTTCATCTTCTCCTTGTACAGCCTGGAGTTCTCATAAGCTTCTAGGCGAAGGCTTTCTAATTCTTGCAGTTGCAACTTCCTTTCAGCTCTGACTTTCTCAAATTCCATGTTGCATTCTTTTACTGCCCAAAAGGCTTTGTGCTCTACCTCAACTGGGAGGTGACAGGCCTTTTCGTAAACTAAGCGGAAGGGACTCATCCCAATGGGTGTCTTGTATGCTGTTCTGTATGCCCAGAGTGCATCTTGTAGCCTGGTGCTCCAGTCTCTTCTATGAGGTTTGACTATCTTCTGCAATATACGCTTTATTTCTCTGTTAGACACCTCGGCTTGCCCATTGGTCTGAGGATGGTAGGCAATTGCTACTTTATGAATTATTCCATGCTTTTTTAGTAATCCTGTTAGTCTCCTGTTACAAAAGTGGGTGCCTTGATCGCTCACGATTGCTCGTGGTGATCCAAAGCGACAAATAATATGGTTTCTAACAAAGGAAACAACAGTGTTAGTATTATCAATGCGGGTAGGAATTGCTTCTACCCATTTAGAAATGTAATCAACGACTAACAGTATATAAAAGTAACCATTAGAATTTGGAAATGGACCCATGAAGTCAATGCCCCAAACATAAAAAATTCACAGAAAAGCATAATCTGTTGAGGCATCTCATCCCTCTTGGATATATTACCAAACCTTTGGCAATGGGAACAAGATTTACAAAATTTAGCAGCGTCTTTAAAAAGAGTAGGCCACCAGAATCCACAGTCTAGAATTTTTCTAGCTGTTCTTTGAGGGCCAAAATGTCCTCCACTCTCAGATAAGTGGCAGGCCTCTAAAATGGACTGGAATTCTGATTGAGGTACACACCGTCTAATTACCTGGTCAGCACTACATCTCCATAAATATGGATCATCCCATATATAATATTTGGACTCGCTTTTCAGCTTGTCTCTTTGATGCTTAGTAAAATTTGGAGGAAAAGTGTGGCTAACTAGATAATTAGCTACAGGTGCATACCAAGGGACTACTTCAGATAATGCTTGTAGGTTATCAAATGGGAAATTATCATCTATAGGAGTGGAGTCATCCTTAATGTGCTCAAGGCGACTCAAGTGGTCTGCCACTAGGTTCTGGTTACCACTCCTATCCTTAATTTCTAAATCAAATTCTTGTAGTAGCAGTATCCAACGTATAAGCCTTGGTTTAGACTCCTTTTTAGCTAATAAATATTTTAGAGCTGCATGGTCGGAGTACACTACTACTTTGGTACCAAGTAAATAGGCTCAGAATTTATCCAGAGCAAAAACAATAGCAAGAAACTCTTTTTCAGTAGTAGTGTAATTAGATTGAGCAGCGTCTAAAGTCTTAGACGCATAAGCAATTACAAAAGGATCCTTACCTTCATGCTGAGCCAGCGCCACTCCTACTGCATGGTTGGAGGCATCACACATAATTTCAAATGGCTGGCTCCAGTCTGGTCCTCTCACAATTGGAGCTTGAGTCAGGGCAGTCTTCAGCTTATCAAACGCTTGCTCACAATCTTCACTGAACTCGAACTCAATATCTTTCTGTAGCAATCTGGATAAAGGCAATGCTACCTTACTGAAGTCCTTAATAAATCTCCTGTAAAAACCTGCATGGCCAAGGAACGAATGGACTTCCCTCACGAAGGAGGGGTAAGGTAAACTGGAAATAACGTCCACCTTTGCTGGATCTACAGAAATGCCCGTATTAGACATAACATGTCCTAGTACAATCCCTTGTTTTACCATAAAGTGACATTTTTCAAAATTCAATACAAGGTTCGTACTAATACATCTATCAAACACTCTAGATAAACTATCCAAGCAGAGGCTAAATGAATCACCATATACGCTAAAGTCATCCATAAAAACCTCCATACAGTTCTCAATAAGATCAGAGAAAAGACTCATTTTGCACCTTTGGAAAGTAGTTGGTGCATTGCATAATCCAAAGGGCATTCTCTTATAAGCATAAGTTCCAAAAGGACATGTAAAAGTAGTCTTTTTCTTATCTTCAGGAGCTGTATGAATTTGAAACTAGCCTGTATAACCATCTAAAAAGTAATAATAGGATTTACCTGATAGGCGATCAAGCATTTAATCAATAAATGGCAAGGGGTAATGATCCTTGCGAGTGGCTTGGTTGAGACGCTTATAGTCAATGCAAACTCACCATGAATTCTGCACTCTAGTTGTCAGAAGCTCTCTATGCTCATTTCTTACTGTTGTGACTCCAGACTTCTTGGGCACCACTTGTACTGGACTGTCCCATTCGCTATCTGAGATGGGGTAAATGATATCTGCTTCAAGTAGCCTGGTCACTTCTTTCTTGACAACTTCTAAGATGGTGGGATTCAATCTTCTTTGAGGTTGACGGATAGGCTTTGCTCCCTCTTCTAAGAATATTCTGTGTTCGCAAACTTGAGGACTGATGCCTACTATATCCGCCGAGCTCCATCTAATTGCTTTCTTATGTTTTTTCAGCAAATTAAGCAGTTGCTCTTCTTGTTGAGAGGTGAGTTCCCTTGCAATGATAACTGGGAACTTCTGCTTATCCTCAAGGTAAGCATACTTGAGGTATGGAGGAAGGGGTTTTAATTCTAATTTCTGCTCATAGCTAGGCTCTGGATCATCCGGGGCTGGTGATAATGGTAAAGTGTTCTCATTGTTTTCAGAAAGTGTCCCCACACTTGGACCTTACTCCATGTACTTCTCTTCTAATTCTTCCTGGTGAACTTCAGCCATAGTTTCATCAATAATGTCGCACTGAAAGATAGAATGATCTTCCGGAGGATGCTTCATAGCTTCATTTAAACTGAAACTCACTATTCTGCCATCTATCTCAAAGGAGTAAGTTCCTGAGAATACATCCAGCTTGAACTTTGAAGTCTTCAGGAATGGTCTTCTAAGCAGGATTGATGATGGTCTTTTTGAGTCATTAGGGGGCATTTCCAGGATGTAGAAGTCAATGGAAAATGTGAGCCCCTTAATGCTCATTAATACATCTTCAGCAATTCCAACCACTGTAATAATGCTTTTATTTGCTAACACAAAATGAGCTGCCGACCTTTTTAAGGGAGGGAGCCTCAAGGTATCATATATAGACAAAGGCATTATACTAACACATGCTCCTAAATCACACATGCAGTCAGAAAATATCACACCTCCAATGGTACAGTTAACCATACATGGACCTGGATCACTACATTTTTCAGGTATACCTCCCATTAAAGCAGATATAGAACTACCTAAAGGAATAGTTTCCAATTTATTAATTTATCTTTATGTATACATAAATCCTTCAGAAACTTCGCATATTTAGGTACCTGTTGAATAACATAAAAAAAGGGGAACAGTTACCTCAACCTTTCTGAATATTTCTACTATTTTGGGATCAAGTTCCATCTGCTTTCTGGGCTTCCTTGCAATTTGTGGAAATGGAATAGGAAGGGCGTTTTCTGCAGCATCTGCATCTTTTGGTGCTTCTTTCTATGGTTGAGCTTCTTCTTCTTCAACTATGTCTTGTACGTCCTCTTCCTCTTTAGCATCTTCTACCTCCACCACCTCTTCAGCTGGGGCATGTTCTGGTGGATTTAGCTCTTCCTGATTCCTTTCTTGCAATGTGGTTCTGGACCTTAGGGTGATGGCATTGATGCCACCCTTTGGATTAGGTAAGGGTTGAGAAGGAATTCCACTGGAGCTTGCATGTTGAGTGTTAGAAGTATTGGATGATCCCATCTGAGAGATAAGAGCTTGTATAGCAGATGTTAGACCGTTAAGTGAACTTTCCATGCTCTTTTGTCCTTGTGCAAGGGATTGAAGCATCTCGTCATTAGAAGATGAATTAGAATAAGTGATCTGAGGAACTTATTGTTAGTTGTGCTGTGGTCCTTGGGATTGCCTTAGGTGAGGTGCTCTATAAGGCTGGTTCTGGTTCTACTACCTGTTGTTGTTATTATTCCACCTCTGATTTCCCTAATTGTCTCTGCCTCCTCTGTTATAGTTGTCTCTCCAACCCTGGTTATAGTTCCCAATTTGGTTGTAGTTGTTTCTTTGTTGATTGTATCCTTGATTCGGGCGGTCATAAAAGTTATGAGTGGCTGCTACAGTATTGTCTTCCTGTTGGAGCTGCAGACATTCATCAGTATAATGACTATAATCAGCACAGACTCCACACACTCTCTGTGGGACTAGTTGTTGACTTTGCTGTGGTAGGGCGGGTTGAGCTTGTTGAGCTTGTTGTTGATTTAACTGCATCTGCTTCAGTAGGTTGGTCATTTCACATATACTCTGTGTAAGAGCAGTAGTCTCCCTGCTGGAAGAAACTTTGTTAACAGCCTTGGGATGGCCGCGCCTCCGTCTGTGATTCCTAGTGGACTCAGCTAATCGCTGATCAACTGCCATGCTTCATCTGCGGTTTTGTACTTTTTCAAAGAACCATTGCTAGTACCTTCCAGTGTAGTCTTATCTTGGGGGTTCATACCTTGAGTGAAGTATCTGATCAATACTAGTTTATCAATCATGTGATGGGGACAGGCATCTAGGAGATTGTTGAAGCACTCCCAATATTCATAAAGAGTCTCGAATTCGCCTTGAATAATCATTGAAATCTCTTTCCTCTATCTATCAGTAACTTCAGCTGGGAAGTATTTTTCGAAAAACTCTCTTCTAAGCGTATCCCAGTTAGTAACAGTCGCTTGCGGCTGAGCGTAGTACCATTTCCTCGCTTTTCCCTCAAGAGAAAATGGGAAAGAGGTTAACAGAATAGAAGTTTCATCTGCACCATGACGCCTAACAGTAGAACAGGCTGTCTGGAAGTCCCTAAGGTGCTTGATAGGCTCCTGAGCGGGTAAGCCATGAAACTTGGGCAACAAGTTGATTAGTGCAGTCTTTAGTTCAAAATCTTCATCCACAGTTGGGTGATGCACTTGATACGGCTGCAATGTAAAATTTGGCGCTCCAGCTTCCTGGAGAGTAACCCTCTTTGGTGCTGCCATGTCACCTACACGTGAATCAACTGAATTAGTAGTAAATGAGCTTGTTTCGATCTCAGATGGCGGTTCAGATTCGCCCTCAGATGAGATTGGTGAATCGATAACAATCACTTTACCACCCTCAGAGGCTAACCGACATCGAGTCCGTCTAATATGTGAAAGAGTTCTTTCAATTTCAGGATCAAATGAGACTAAACTCAGATCAGGCAATGAACGCGTCATTCAACGAGGGAAACATATAGCTCATGGTAATAAAACAAAATAAAATAAAATGCAAATAAATAAATTCCAACCAATAAATTAGCACACTATTGCAACTCCCCGGCAACGGCGCCAAAAATTGACGTGGCAGAAATTGGCAGATTAAGAAATTAATGTGAGAGATACGTTGCAAGTACAGTTCTTAACCAACCAAAAATCCGTTTATCAATTTAGAAGGGTTGTCACAAAATTAGAATAAAAATACTGGGAGTATGAATCTCAGGTCGTCTCCCAACGAGTTGCAGGAAAGAATGCAGCTTATTGGTCAGAGGTCTTCCAGGAAATTTTGAGTTGAGAAACCGAAAAATAAATAAGAGAATTTATATAATTCAAATAAAGATCTTGATCGGGAGTAGATTAATTGGAAGTTCTATCCTTGTTGGATTTCTCTCAAGATCAATTGATAATTGAAGGTTGCTTCTGCATAGTTATCCCTTACCAAGTAAAGTAAAAGAAAGTCAAGTAAGTTGGAAGTCTACTTCTATTCACAAGTTCTAATCCTCTCCCTTGGGAAGGATTAGCATTAGTGACTAGAGAGCCAGCCAACAATAAACTCAATTACAATTTAACTCTTGAGTAATCCAACTCAAGGTTCTCCTTTTAATCACTCCCAATCAAGTTAGGGAACTACTCCATTATCATGAATGTAAACTTCACAAAATTAAAAAGGGAAATAAAGAAAGACATGATAATCAATAATAAAAAAGATTAATAAAAAATAAAAATGGTTCTTGTATTAATAAATCATAAAAATAATCCAATTGTAACTCTGGATAAATTAAGGATATGAAAGAGTAAGAGACAAGTAAGGAAACAAACTAGAATGACGAAGTCTTGGCGGAGGTAATAACTCTTCTCAATATCCCAATCCAAAAAGCAATAAAACAAATTTCTAAGAACTATGAATGTGTAGGGAGAAAAGCTAGAGGAGGAGTAAAATCAGATCTAAAAAGCTAAAAACTATCCTAATGCATTCTCCTCTTGAGTCTCTATATGTTCCCTGGCTCTAGTCTGTGTTTCTGGGCCGAAAACTGGGTCAAAACACGGCCCAAAATCGCCCCCAGCGAATTCTGTTAATTTTGCAGATCACACATATCACGTGTACGCGTCGTCCACGCGTGCGCGTCATTCAGCATTTTTTCTTGCCACGCGTACGCGTCGTCCACGCGTTCGCGTCACTCGTGCAGCTTCCAATCCATGCGTTCGCATCAGGCACGCGAGCGCGTCACTACGATTTCTCCATTTCGCATGGTCGCGTGAGCCATGCGTCCGCGTCGCCTCTCGCTGGTCATCTCCTTAATTTCTTGTGTTCCTTCCATTTTTGCAAGCTTCCTCTCCATTCCCTAAGTTATTCATGCCCTATAAAACCTGAGACACTTAACACACGGATCACGGCATCGAATGGTATAGAGGAGAATTAAAATATTTAATCAAAGGATCTCTAAGAAGCAAGTTTTTCAACCATAGAACAAATTTGGGAAGGAATTGTAAATACATGAAAATCATATGAATAAGTGGGAGAAGACTTGATAAAACCACACAATTAAACACAATATAAATCCTAAAATAATGGTTTATCAATCACCACATCCGAAGGAAGGATTTTCAAGAAGGTGATGAGGTTCTCCTCTACAACTCGAGGCTGCGATTTATGCCTGGCAAGCTCCGTTCTAGATGGGAAGGACCCTTCAAGGTGAAAGAGATAAAGCCCTATGGAGTGGTAGAATTATTTGACCTGCAAAGTGACACAACTTTCAAAGTGAATGGACATAGAGTGAGAAGTACTATGGCTTCAAGTCACCAAGAGAAGTGGAAGTGCTCCTACTTGAGGATGCACCAAAAGGAGAGGAAGCTTAAGCAAAGGACCGTCCAACTTAAGGACGTTAAAGAAAAGTGCTTGGTGGGAGGCACCCCACCGTGGTAAGATCTTCCTTGTGTATATCTTCTTGCTTTTAGCTTTAGATTCTTGTGAATTTTGTGACTTCTTGATGTTGTTGATTGCTTAGGAATGCTAGTTTTATTATTCTTGTTGGATAACTAGGATGTTCATATAGAATTCATCATTTTGGTATGGATGAATTGTTGAAGTAGAAGAACACTATGTTTTGAATAGTGCATGAATTTGTGAGTATTTTCTTCACTACTAGCTTAAACACCTGCCAAGAATATGTTAGGATAGCCCTTTCTATGTTGTTTAAAAAAAGGGGGGGGGGGGGAGGGAAGGGCATCCGCGTGTGAGCGTGCTATGCGCGCGCGCCGGTGGTACATTTTACACTCCTGGTATGAAAACCAGAGAGTTATGCCCACCTTATGCCCACTTCATGTCAGGCCCCCACGCGCCAGCGTGTGTGACGCCTGCGCGCCCCTCCATACTTAGCCATCGACGCTTGCGTGCGCGCATCGGTTGTGCCATTTGAACTCCCTGGTACAAAAGCCAGAGTGTTGTGCCATATTTGTGCCTATTTTGTGCATGCACGGACGCGCAGGCATACTTGGCGCGTCTGCGCCGGTCGCCAATTCGATCAGGCACGCGTCCGCGCACTGTGCACGTCCGCGCCGCCTGTGCTGCATGCCACTCTGGTACAAGGAAACCGAGAGTTAGGCCTACTTTGTGCCAACTCTGTGCCAGGAGCCCAACTGATTTCACGCGTACGCACCCTAGACGCGTACGCGTCCCTCGCTCAACCCTCACCGACGCGCCAACACACCGTGCGCGCGCACGTCGGTCGCGCGAACTAGTTTTAAAGCTTGCGCGCCCTGTTTCTTCCTTCTCTCACCCTCTTTCATGTTTCTTTCTTCTTCTTTCTCCATCACTTCTCTTCTCTTCTTCTTCTTCTTCTTCCATACTTCACCACCGTCTCTGGCCACTCACCGGCGACCACCACCACCTCTGGTGGCACTACATCTCTTCTACCTCTTTCTCATTTTCACAACAAGAAAATTCCACCTTGATTCTTTTACACTTCTCAAGGTTTTACTTCTTTTATATCTCTTCTCTTACTTTCTTTGCATATCCTCCTTTTCTAGTTAGATGTTTCTTGTTGATTCACTTATCTTCTCTTTTAGTTGCATATATTACTTATTCTTGTTTGTTTACCTCTCCTTTTTCTTGCTTCTCCATGGATGTTGAATTTGAGTTTTCATTTGCTTTAAATGGATCTTCTTGATTGTCTCTCATTATCTTTGTTAGTAGGTGATGTTATGTGATGATTGACATTTCATTTTGGGCTTCTAATTGGTTGAGTATCCCATAATTTCTCATTGCTTGATAACTTCACACTAAGTGTTCGAGGAAATGCACGAATGCCATTTTGGTTTATTTTAACCATGTACCTTCCATTTGGTGCTCCCTCCTCATTCACTTGCTCTCCTCTACGTGCGTTGAATCCACTTTGCTTTATACTTACTACTTAGATACTCACTGAACATGACTTGGTCTTTGTTATGGATGCTTGAGATTATTCTTCTCATGCCATATCGCATGCCTTACTCCCTCTTGCATCCCATGCCAAGTGTTGTGACCCATGCCTCTATGATTACTTTGTTGCACTATTTCTTTTGGGCACTATCTTTCACTTGCATGTTTTGTTGAGATGATCCTTTGGGTTTAATGCTTTCCTTCTTTCCCTTTCTTTTGCAGGATGGCCACCAAGAAAGGCAAGGAGAAAGCTTCAAGGAAACCAGCCACAAGGAGGGCACCCCAAAAGTCAAACTCTAAGGCTCACTCTTCATTAGGAGTCAAACCCCTATCTAAGAAGGCGAAGGCACCCGCTCCTATTGATGAAAAAGAGAAGAGCAAACCGGCAAAGGATTCTTCAAGGTTCCCCAACCGCTTCTGTGAACTTGTGTTCCCCGCCATGGTTAAACGGAACTATCATGTCGAGCATCTACTTGCCACGCCAAACAAGGTGGATCCTTGTATTCTACCCCGCATTGAACGGCGAGGATGGGAGTTTCTTCTGAGAAAACCACAGGAGGTCAACCTCTCATGGGTGGTAGAACTCTACACTAACTACTATCTTCCCTCTCTTCAATCGGTATACATGCACCGGAAGCAAGTCTCAGTTTCAGAAGAGGCTATTCAGCAAGTGCTTAATGTTTTACTAGTACCAAGTGACATGGATGGCTACCAAGAGGTCTTACATCAGCGAAAAAAGTTTGGGTTCGATTGGGACTCGATCCTCCGAGTCATTGCTGAACCAGAGACATTTTGGACCCATGGTCGACTCCGGATGAGGCCCAAGTGCATTGATGCACGTTTCCTCACTGTAGAAGCTAGAGCTTGGGCCCAGATCCTATCCCACTATGTGCTACCTAGCACCCACAAGTCGTCCTTCATGGCAGATCTCGCTTTGCTTGTTTGGAGTGTTCTCACGGAAAGACCGGTGAACATTCCACTTCTTGTTAAGCAAGCGATGGGTCAAGTCCACACCCGTTGTAATTTGCCATTTCCAGTATTAGTATCTGATTTAGTTTCTACTGCGGGTGTTCCTTGGGAAGACATGGACACGAAGGCTATAATTTCGGCCAAGGGCGATGTGGTCCTAAGCGGAAAATACTTACATCTTCCCATGAACAACCCAAGCCTTGACATAGCCCTTCCATCTACTATTCCTTCCACATCATCGCCACAACCACGGCAAAGATCCACCTATCAAAGGATAGAAGATCTACACCGGAAGATTGATAGATATGAGCGGTGCAACCAACGCCGATACACTTACATCAAAAAGCTTCTGCGTTGTGTTACCCCTAGCATGGAGGAACCCAAAATATTCACATCCACCTCAAACCCAAGTGATGGGAGCTCTGATGAAGGGGATAGTGAAGGTTCTGGTCCCGACCGTCCCTTGCGCATTGTTGGTGGCACAGAGGACCGTGCTAAATTCTAAGTGTGTGGAGGTCGTTTGACCGATCTCTGTGGGTAACAATCTCTTCCTTTCAACACCCATGGATTTATCTTTTGCTTAGTAGTTAGTACATTGCATGTGTAGTTAGTCTCGCTTGTAAATACTCCTTACATGATAGTTAGTTCCTATAGAGTTACTTGGTCAAAATAATGACTTCTTCCCCAAGAAACTGTAATTTTGGGGTACCCTACCAATTTTGAAATTTTTTTGCGGCAAACTTGCTTCAAGAATGTATTTTGGAACATAGTGATTGAGCTAAGAACGCAAGCATGTGAGTTTTGATCCATTGTGTGGTTACATCTTCTAACCACTATTTCCCATTCTTGTGTGCATTATTTTCTCTCTATGACTGTAATCTTTGCTTTGTTTGATTCTATATGTCCATTACTTTGTGTATGAATGCATTTACATGATTGAGGCTATCATTTCAATAGTCACTTTCCCCAAACGGCCTTAACCCTTTTATCTACCATTGCTAACCAATTTTGAGCCCCATAATAAACCCTCCTTGTTCTTAAATGGAGCACATCAACAACCCTAAGCGAAAAACAATGAATGTCCCTGGATTTGGATCCTTGATTAACTTAGGTAAGTGGAGGTGTGTATCATTCAAATGGGAGGGTGTACTTGGGAACTTGGTTAGATGTAAAGGTGTGTATTTGTAGTTGTAATTGAAAATTCTAGGATTTGGAAACATACTCATGTATTGAATAATTGAACAATTTACATTGAAACTTTTGTACATGAAACCCCAAGAAAAAGGGGACCAAAAAGAAAAAAAAATTTATGTGTATATATGAGTATGTAAGAAAAAGAAATAGAAAAAAAATATATAGAAGAAACAAAAATAGAAAAAAGAGAAAACAATGAGAGGGGACAAAAAAAAATGCCTCAAGACAAAGTAATAATAACAATGCATATGGGATGTGAATTGAAAAGAATGCATGAGTATGCAAAAAAAAAAAAAGTGAAACCCATGGATAGCTAGGTATTGTATTATAGTTGTATAGGTTGTTCTATGTGTCTAGTGGGATCTTAGGTTAATCAAGGATTCAAATTTTAAGCTCACTTGACCATATACATCCTTACCTTCACCTTAGCCCCATTACAACCCATGAATAAGACCTCATGATACTTGTAAGCATGCATTAAGTAATTGTTGATTGTTAGATGAAAGACAAATCTTGGAAAGCATGATTAGGAGAGGATTGAGTGACGAACCCTATACACTCGAGCGAATAGAGCAGATACACTTCTGGTGAGGGTTCGATGCTTAACTCCTTGTTCCCGGCTTTCACAAGCGTTCATCTAGCAAGTTATATGCACTTCATAGTGATGTTAGAATTGGTAAGATTTATGAACTATATATCACTTTCACCCCGTATGCTCATATGTGTTCTTGGAGGATAGATTTACCCTTGACCAAGTAGATAGATGATTTCACATTAGTTGCATGCATTCATTTAGGAAATTTTCACTTTATAAACCCTTTCTTACCATGATCTTTGGTCTTTTTATTCTTAAGCATGAGGACATGCTTGGTTTAAGTGTGGGGAGATTTGATAAACCCCAATTTTGTGGTTTATATTGTGTAGAATTTGGGGAGTTTTGTCAATATTTTTCACACTTATTCACAAGAATTGCATGGTTTTGTGTTCTCTTCCTAATATTGCTTCATGATGAAAAACATGTTTCTTTTGCCTTAAAATCGCTATATTTTGATCCTCTTTTATTACCATTCGATGCCGTGACGTGTTTGTTGAGTGATTTCAGAATTTATATGGCAAGAATGGCCTAGAAGAGAGAAAAGAAACATGCACAAGAGGAAGGAACATGAAGATTTGGATTTTGGGAACTTCAGAATGGGCACGCACGCGCACCTCGTGCGCACACGTGGATGAGGACAGCTGGAAGCGGCACGCAAAGATGGACGCATTCGTGCAGATTAGGGAAATCCACACCGGCGCGCACACATGCATGGCGCACACGCGCGACAAGCTGCACGTGACCTCATTAAAGGAAATCGTGCCTGGCGATTTTTGAGGCTGAAGAGGCCTAAATTCAAGCTAGTTCTGCATGGAAAAGACCCAATGATGCTAGGGGGAAAGGGGGATCATTCATTTGACACTTAGACACAATATTTAGCTAATTTTTGGTTTTTTGTTCTTCTAGAGAGAGAAACCCTTGTTCCTCTCTAGATCTAGTTTGAATTGATCTTCCCTTGTTGAATTCTAAATTGGATCTTGTTAATTACTAGTTTTGATTGCTTAATTTGAATTCCTTAGCATAGTTTTGTTTAGATCTTGTGTTAGATTTATGTTTTCTTGTCAATTGTCATTTTATACCCATTTCATGAATCTTGTGAATCTTGAATTGCTAATGTCACATTGATGATTTTCATGGTTAATTATGTTGTTTGAGTGATTGTATGTTGATAATTGTTAGTGGGTACTTGCTAATTTCAATTTAATTGCACTTTGAATATGTCTTTTAGTAATGCTTACCATGTATTTGATTAAATGTTTCCCTTGATTATGGAGTAGTTTTCTCTACTCTTGGCATAAGCTAGGGGAGTTGAGTGACCTTGAGTCATTGTGTCTCATTGAATTGGTGATTTGAGAACCCTTGGTGATCAACTTGATACCCATTGACACTAACCCACTACTAATCTAATTAGTAGATAGGTTGGGACTTATGGGTTGATGTGATCAAACCTATTTAACGTACTTCAAGCCTAGGAGTAGGCAATACGTACTTAAGGCTTTTGAGAAGTAGACTTAATGGGTTGGTACCTCATAATGATCAATATTCGGTATGTAGACAAGGATGACAATCTCAATTCCCATGCTTAGCCAAGAGTTGCTTTTATCATTCATATTTGAAAATCCAAAAATCCTAATTGCTTTGTCTCAGTTATAGTTATTTGTTTAGTTTTAGAGTAGAATTATATTGGATGTTATCTTATTAGTTTGGAATTGCTCACTTCTTGCTTTAGTTATTTGAATTAGTTTCTTGCATTTCAAGATTACTTGCTTATTAAGATTCCTAGTTTAATTTCTTGCTCATGACTTGCAACCCCGGAATTCTAACCAATGTTGATGCACATGTTTGCCCATTCCTTGTGAGATGACCCAAGATTTGAATACTTCGGTTACTTTATTGGGGTTGAACTTGTGACAACTAATTCCTTCTAAATTTGATTCGCAGATTATTTGTCGGTTGACGACTATACTTGCAACGCGAAAAATCTTGTGAAATTCCTTGCCGACGGTATCCGTGCCATCACTTGCTCATCAAAGTATTCGGTCCGTATACTAGTCGGAATGGGCTTTCATTCGTTGTTGTGTGGGGCGTCGTGTTATAACTCCATAATATTTCTGGTATGAGCTCGGCTCATCGTCCCTTAGCATCTGTTAATTTCTTTTTTAAGGCCTTCAAGATAACTATTTAGCTACCTCTGCGAGCTCATTAGTCTGTGGGTGTTTGATGGAGAAGAAGTGATGCTTAATATGCAGGTCTGTTAGATATGATGCGATCTTTTTATCCGTAAATTGTCTGCCATTATCAGATATGATTTCTCTAGGTAAACCGAATCTACATATAATCGACTTCCAAATGAAATTTTGAACCTTTTCGACTGTAATTTTTGCAAGAAACTGTGCTTCTATCCATTTGGTGAAATAATCAACAGCTACTAGAAGGAATTTTACTTGTCCTGTTGAGATTGGGAATGGTCCGAGTATATCCATCCCTCATTTGTGGAATGGCTAGCTGACGTCTAAGGTATGTAAGAGCTCGGCTGGGTTGTGAATGAGCGGTGCGCATCTTTGACATGCATCACAGCTTTGTACCTTATTTTTGCAGTCTTTTCTTAATGTCGGCTAGAAGTATCCTGCTCGGAGTATTCTTGTAGCTAAGCTCCTATTTCTAGAATGGTGTCTACAGATTCCCTCATATATTTCGTTCATGGTGGTTCCTGCTTCTGCTTGACCGAGACATTTCAGAAGAGGTCGGGAAATACCTCGCTTGTATAGGTCGGCTCCTAATAAGGTATACTGGTTTGCTTTGTATCTGAATGTCTTTGGGTTTTCATCTTCTGGTATTACTCCGCTCTTTAAGTAGCGTATGAATGTGCTTTGCCAATCTTCTTCCTGTGAGACACTTAAAACAGATTTTACATCTAAACTTGATTCTGTTAGTGTAATATAACGTAGTTTATCTGTTTGATCGGTTATCCTGTGTAGCTAGTTTGGATAAGATGTCGGCCCTGCTGTTTTATTCTCTAGGTATATATAGTATTTCAAAATTTTGAAAAGATTTCATTAGGGATTTGACCGAGTTCAGATATTTTTCTAAGAGCAAATCTCGTACTTGAAATTGGCCATTTACCTGTTGTACTACGAGGAGTGAGTCACAGTGTACTTTTAAGTTGGAGATCCCCACGTCCTTGGCTAACCTCAAGCCTGCTAGTAGACCTTTGTATTCGGCCTGATTGTTAGTTGTTTCGAAGAAAAACTTGATTGACTGTTCGTCTTGGACTCCATTGTCGTCTTTCAGGAGAATTCCTGCTCCACATCCGTTTTCATTTGACACTCCATCCACATATAGTTCCCATGTTTTTATGTGTTCTTCTTTGTCCGTGAATTCTGAAATGAAGTCAGCTAATTCCTGGGCTTTAGGCGATCCTTGTGATTGATATGATATGTCGAATTTAGAGAGCTTGATTGCCCATTTTGTCATTCATCCTGCTAAGTCCGGCGTTGATAGTATTTGTACTCAATTGAGTAGTTTTTATTAAGTCATTGCACACTTATCCATAATAATTGCATGGTTTTACATTTTCCTTCCTAATTTTGTGCTATAATCGAAAACATGCTTCTTAAGCCTTAAAATTACCAAATATTAATTTCCATTTATACCATTCAATGCCTTGATATGTGTGTTGAGTTCAGGGATTACAGGACAGGAATGGCTCAGAGGATGGAAAGGAAGCATGCAAAAGTGGAAGGAATACAAGAAGTTGAAGGAGTTGCTAAGCTGTCCAGCCTGACCTCTTCGCACTCAATCGACCATAACTTGAGCTATAGAGATCCAAATGAGGCGGTTCTAGTTGCGTTGGAAAGCTAACATCCGAGGCTTTGCAACGATATATAATTTTCTATAGCTGCCTCGAAGATAGGTGACACGCACGCGTGACCTGAAGAAAACTCAATCCACGCATACGCGTGGACAACGTGTACACGTGACTTTGACGCGTGCTGAACGGGGCAATTTCTGGGCTGTTTTTGACCCAGTTTTTGGTGACACTTGAGTTGTCAAACTCAGCTGTTAATTGAAATTGGAAATTACTGATTGATTTGGATCCCTCTAAAGCTAGTCTTTTCATAGGAGTTGACTAGGACTTGAGGAATCAAATTGATTAGTCCACTTGACTTTCTTTTATTTAGTAAGGGTTAACTAAGTGGGAGCAATAACAATTCTCATCACACCTGATAAGGATAACTAGGATGGGATTTCCAGTTCTCATACCTTGCCAAGAGTTTTTCTAGTTATTAATTTACTTCCTTGCCAATTTATTTCCTTGTTCCCTATTTCAAAAAACCCCAAAAAGATACAATTTCATAACCAATAATAAATCATACTTCCCTGAAATTCCTTGAGAGACGACCCGAGGTTTTATACTTCGGTTATAAATTTTATTGGGTTTTGTTACTTGTGACAACCAAACTTTTGTACGAAAGGATTCTTTGTTGGTTTAGAAACTATACCTACAACGTGATTATTTTTATAAAATTCTAGATCACACAAAAGTCAGTTCGTTCAAAATGGCGCCGTTCCTGAGGAATTCCAAACGTGTGCCTTATTATTGGTTATTGTAAATATTTACTTTTTGCTTGTTTATTTGTTTTTGTTTTTGTTTTTAGTTTTTATTAGCTATTATGAATTCTCACCCCTGTCGCTTTGAGTTTGGTTCCAATGTTGTTGTAAGGAATGGAAGCTATAATGAGAACAGACATCAAGGTTGGAAGAATCAAAGATGGGAGGAGCCACAAGGATTTGATCAACCCTCTTGGCAACAACCCCCTCCAATGCGCTATAACCAACAACCATTCTGTGATGCATACCAAGACAATAGTTATGGTGGACCCTTTCGTGACAAGCCACCTCCACCAAATTACTATGGTCAAGAGCCATTCCAGGGAGCGTACCAAGATGATGAATATGGTAGACCCCGTTGTAGTTACCAACAAGTCCCACCATATGCTTATGAACCACCTCCCCAACATACCTTTGAACCACCATACTCACAAGCCCCTTTACACCATTCACCTCCATATGACCCTAACCCATATCCACCATACCAACCACCCTATGAACCGTATGAACCATACATAGAGTCACCCTAATTCTAACCCAATTACTCCCAAGAACCACCACCTCCATATACACCATGTCCATATCCATCAATCCAAGAGCATTATGATCCTACTTATAATAGCCGAGCGCAACGAGAATCACAGGATCATCTCAAGGAAATAGTGGATCAATTTCATGCAACCCTTCATCAACTGGAAAAAGCAGTAAATCAATTAGCTTCCCGATGTTCGGACACTCAAGGAACCCCCATGCTTCATGTGGAGAATCTAACGAAGAACGTAGCATGAAGGAGACACTAGAAACTTCGGTGGACAATAAGGAGCATGACTTTGTATTGGAACAAGTGGAGGAAGCCGGAATTATTAAAGAGGAAGAAGTGGTCGAAGACTTAGGAGATGCGGAACATCCATGGGAAAGCCCAGTCATAGAGCCCTCTTCTAAGGAGTTTGAATTTGATGTTGAGGAGGGTGTACAACCTCCAAGGCATATCATGGTTGAATACTTTGAAAGGGATGATCAAAAGATGGATTCAATCATTGATGAATTCTTATCTATATTTGAATCCTCTCCTATTGGACTTGACATGGAGATTAAAGAAGAAGAAGCACAACCCCTCATGCCCTTGGTGAACAATGAAGAAGAGATCGAATTGGAAGAAAGCCACCAAGAGGAAGAGGTTGATATTGAAGAAGCTTTCAAAGAGGTGGCAGTTGTTAAAGAATAGCCCAAGGGAATGGAGCTGGAGATCACCTTGCCAAGGTTGTTGGAGACCTCTCCCCCAAAGCCATCACCATCCATTCCTTCATTCAAGTGGGTAAATCTCTCATTTCTAAGCTTAATTAGCCCACTTGAATATGCTTTGCTTGAGATGGATGGGCAACTTAGAGCTCTATGTGGCTATAAGAGTAAGAGGGAGATGGTTAGTGGTTGGAAACACAATCCTAGGTTCATTGTGGTAGGAAGCTCACGGCTGAATTATCATGGTTGGAAGAATACTAAATTGTATGGGTCTAGGAAACTGTTTGAATGCCTCAGTGAGAATTCGGATTGCTTACCACCCGGATGGAATCATGATGATCAACAAGAAGACAGGTGCAAAAGCAAGGTTTGGGACCCCGGAATTCAGTCTAGCAATCAACACTCTTGGGGCCTTGTCACTTGCTTTAATTTTCTTGAAGGCTTTATGAAACTAGTATGGGATCCCGGAGGCCATTGGAATTACAAACATTGGTGGGGATTCAAGGATCAGTACAAGCACAAGCCACCATGACAAGGAACTTACCAAATGTCTAACTTAAGGACTTTAACTAAAAGTGCTAGGTGGGAGACAACACACCATGGTATGATCGTCTCTTTTTATTCTCAGTTTTAATTTTGTCAGTGTTAATTCGTAAATTTTGCATCATCATCTGCATTCTGCATATATAAAAAAAAGAGGAAAGCGCGTCCCACGCGTGCGCGTGAACCACGCGTGCGCGTGAACCACGCGCACGCGTCACATGCGACGCTAAACCTTACAGAAAGTTACGCGGGAGCTGCACGAGAAGGGTGCCTTGCGCACGAGCCAACCCACGCAAATGCATGGGCGACGCGTGCGCGTCACCCGTATTTTAGTCACCCCACGCATAAGCGTCAGCGACGCGTACGCGTGGATCGCCAGATCGGCGTCAATGGGTAATTTGGCCGAGAGTTATGCTGCCTTGGTGCTGGTATTGTGCGTTTAGCACAACCAATGGTCACGCGTACGCGTGACCGACGCTTACGCATCACTAGGATTCTTGCTCACTCATGCGTAAGCGTAGACGACACTTACGCGTCGCCTCTTCTTTTGCGCACCCATGCGTATGCGTGGGCAACGCTTACGCGTCGCTTCGCAGATTCCATTATTCTCCTTTTCTCTCTCCTTTCTCATTCTTTCCTCCTCCTTTCCTACTTTCATCTCCTCCCTCTTCCTTCTCATTTTTTTCCTCATTATATTTACATTCTTTCATTCATTGCATTTTAACTGTATGCATGCTTTTATTTTTTCTATGTTTATTATTTTTCTATTGGTGTTAAATGTCCTTATTCCACTGTTGTGTTTCTCTTGCTTTCTTTTAGTGCTTCGTGACTTGTTTCCATTGTTGGGTAATATTATTTATAGGTCAATGCTAATTTTTTTATGATACTTGTATTCCATTTGCATTGATATGCACCTATATTGTCTTTCATTACCCACACTCTCTCCCCTATTATTGCACTTTTTGCTCTATTGATATGCCATTTGCTTCTATTATTTTCTCACTTGCATGTTGTAGCTACCATGTAATTGAGACTCTCAATATTTGGCATTAACCCACCCATATTTTATTTGTTTTCTATCTTTATTTCTGGGTTACTTTTCTTCTTCCTCTTCTTTCAGGATGGCCACCGAGAAGGGAAACGAGAAGCTTCTCAATGGGGTGACAGACAAGTCTATCTGCACAATCTATGGAGAAAAGCATCAGTTAGAGCGACCCAACCATGTGCACATCTTAGCATGCACCGAGGACGGTGCAATCTTTAAGTGTGGAGAGGTCGATACCGACTTCCGTGGGTTAGTTATTTCCTTCTCAACACCAATGTTTTATTTTCTTTGTTTGTTCATTGTTGCATTTGCATATTTGATTGCATATTTGTTTGATTTTGTACATATTTTACCACCACTTGGTTAAAGTAATATTTTCTTTTTCAAGAAAATTTTTATAACATTTCACTAATTTGATTTAAAATTTTTGATAAACTTGTTTGAAGGAATATTATACTGGAACATGGTTTAGAGCTCGAACACACAAAATCAGTGAGATTTTGAGCCTACTTGATTGGTTTCATTTTACCAACCAATATTTTATTTTTGGTGTGTGTTTTTCTTTCTAAAATTGTGATCTTTGTCTTTCTTAATTCTATATTTCCATGGTTTGATGTATGCATGCACTTATATGATTGAGGCCTTTGTTTCACTAAGCTTACATACCCATATGGCCTTACCCTTTTATTATCCTTTACAAACCAATGTTGAGCCTATTTTACCCCTTTGTTCTTTACTTTAGCTCATCACTAACTCTAAGCGTAAAACAATAATGTCCTTAATTTGAATCCTTGGTTAGCTTAGACTAGTGAGAGTGTTCATGATTTAAGTGTGGGGAAGTTGGGTTTGCCAATATTTGGTTTAAGAATTGAGTGTTGTATATCTTTATGAAAATGTGAAAGAAATGTTTAGGACATGTTCATGCATTCAATAATTTAATCATATGCATTAAGAAAAACAAAAGAAAAAAATATATAAAAATAAAAATAAAAATAAAAAAAGGGGGAGAAAAAGAAAAAAAAAGAGCAAATAAGTAAAAAGGGGACAAAATACCCCAAAGTAAATGGTGAAAGCAATGCATATGTACTGTACTCGAAATTTGGATGCATAAATATGTGGAAGACATGGTTAATAGATAGTTAGGTTTTATATTCTGATTACATGGATTGGCTTAAGTTAGGTGGAAGGTTTAAGTTACCAAATACATTCCTACCTTGACCCTAACCCATTACAACCCTTAAAAGACCTCTTGATATGTGTATTTGTGCATTAAATTTTTGTTGATTGGTAGAAGAAGAGCAAGTCTTAGAAAGCAAGGTTAGTAGAGAATTGAGAGAATCAAACCTTAAACACTTGAGTGATTAGAGTATATACACTTCCGGTGAGGGTTCGGCGCTCGATTCTTTGTTCCCGGCTTTCATGAGCTATCTTCTTCTGCAAGTTTACCTATACTTTATTTTGCAATTTGAATTAGTGGAATCCAGCTTTTGTTTGTCTTGAAGAACTTATTTACTTTTAACCAAGTATACAGAACCATCTTAGCATATAGTTGCATTCATATAGATAGGTTGCATTACATACATTCTACCATTCCTCTTCACTCCTTTATAGCTTCTCTTGAGCTTAGCATGAGGACATGCTAATGTTTAAGTGTGGAGAGATTGATAAACCACTATTTTATGGTATATCTTGTGCTCAATTGAGTGATTTTTATCAAGTCTTTGCACACTTATCCATACTAATTGCATGGTTTTACATTTTCCTTCCTAATTTTGTGCTATAATTGAAAACATGCTTCTTAAGCCTTAAAATTACCAAATATTAATTTCCCTTTAAACCATTCGATGCCTTGATATGTGTGTTGAGTGATTTCAAGGATTACAGGATAGGAATGGCTCAGAGGATGGAAAGGAAGCATGCAAAAGTGGAAGGAATACAAGAAGTTGAAGGAGTTGCTAAGCTATCTAGCCTGACCTCTTCGCACTCATTCGACCATAACTTGAGCTACAGAGGTCCAAATGAGGTGGTTTTAGTTGCATTGGAAAGCTAACATCCCGAGCTTCGCAACGATATATAATTTGCTATAGCTGCCTCGAAGATAGCGACGCGAACACGTGGATCACGCGCACACGTGACCTAGAGAAAACTCAATCCACGCGTCTGCGTGGACAACGCGTACGCGTGACTTTGCCGCGTGCTGAACATATCAGAAATCGCTGGGGGCAATTTTTGAGCTATTTTTTACCCAATTTTCGGCCCAGAAAACATAGATTAGAGGCTATAAAGTGAGAGAATCAATCCATTCATTCATACAACATTCATAATTCACAATTTTAGGTTTTAGATGTAGTTTTCTAGAGAGAGAGGCTCTCTCCTCTCTCTCTTAGGTTTTACGATTTAGGATTTCTCTTAGGTTAGGTTTACTTCTTCTCAATTCTAGGTTCAATGTTCCTTTAATTTAGTTTCTCTTCTACTTTTATTTATTCTATTACTTTAATTGTTTATTTTCCCAATTTGGTTTATGAATTCCTATGTTTAATTTGAATTCCTATTTAATACAATTCGAGGTATTTCAGATTTATGGTTGCTTTCTTCTATTTATGATATAAATAATTTGGATTTTTCCCCTTTTGGCTTTGGTTGAGTAATTGGTGACACTTGAGTTGTCAAACTCAGCTGTTGATTGAAAATTGGAAATTGCTGATTGATTTGGATCCCTCTAAAGCTAGTCTTTCCATAGGAGTTGACTAGGACTTGAGGAATCAAATTGATTAGTCCACTTGACTTTCCTTTATTTAGTAAGGGTTAACTAAGTGGGAGCAATAACAATTCTCATCACACCTGATAAGGATAACTAGGATGGGATTTCCAGTTCTCATACCTTGCCAAGAGTTTTTCTAGTTATTAATTTACTTTCTTGCCAATTTATTTCCTTGTTCCCTATTTCAAAAACCCCAAAAAGATACAATTTCATAACCAATAATAAATCATACTTCCCTGCAATTCCTTGAGAGATGACCAAGGTTTAAATACTTCGGTTATAAATTTTATTGGGTTTTGTTACTTGTGACAACCAAACTTTTGTACGAAAGGATTCTTTGTTGGTTAGAAACTATACTTACAACGTGATTATTTTTATAAAATTCTAGACGACGCAAAAGTCAGTTCGTTCAATGACCTGTACGAACTATAATTGGGTGTATTTGAAAATAATGCCTCCGGCGCCGAGCAGTGATTACTAGACCGAATGCCAACTTTTCTATCATTGGGTACCTTGTCTCAGTGTTCTGTAAGACTTTGCTTACAAAATACACTGGGTGTTACTCTTTTCCTGTTTCTGTTACAAGTACAGAGCTAATAGTGTTAGTGGAAATTAAAAGAAATAGAAAGAGCTGTTTACCTTGCTCCAGTTTCTTGAGTATAGGTGGTGATCCCAAGATACACTTGAATTCGGAAAATACTTTTTCGCATTCTTTTGTCCAAATGAATTTATCCGACTTCTTCATGATCTTGAAGAAATGATAGGATCTGGTTGTTGTGGCTGGTAAAAATCTGGATAGGGCTGCTAGGCAACCTGTGAGCTGCTGTACTTCTTTGATAGTCTTTGGTGATTGCATGTTTAGGATTGCCTGAAGCATGTCAGGATTGGCTTCTATACCTTGGTTTGTTAACAAAAATCCGAGGAATTTGCCTTTCTGTACGCCAAATGGGCATTTTTTTGAATTTAATCTCATGTTGTAAGCTCAGAGTTGCTGGAAAACCTCCTGAAGGTCGGTTTCATGTTGTTTTTCTGAACTAGACTTGACGACCATATCATCGACGTATATTTCGATATTCTGTCCGATTTGATTTTTAAATATTTTGTCCATTAGTATCTGATAAGTGGCCCCTGCATTTTTTAGTCCGAAAGGCATCACTTTATAACAAAAGTTACCTTGGTCATTTACAAATGCCGTCTTATCCTCATTATCTGGGTGCATTAGTATCTGGTTGTATCCAGAGTAGGCATCCATGAAGTTTTGCACTTGGTATCCTGAGCTGTCGTCTACGAGTCTGTCAATGTTCGGCAATGGGTACGAGTCCTTCGGGCAAGCCTTGTTTAGATCTGTGAAATCTACACACATCCGCCATTTCCCTGAGCTTTTTCTAACCATAACCAGGTTTGCTAGCCATGAGGAGAAACGGATTTCTCGGATGAAACCTGCATCCAGTAGTTTTTATGTTTCTATTGCTGCTGCATTTCTTCTTTCAGTGCCCAGGTTACATTTCTTTTGTCTTATAGGTCGGGCATTAGGGTTGACTGCTAGTTTGTGGCATATGAAATTTGGGTCGATCTCTGGCATGTCAGCAGGGGTCCAGGCGAATAGGTCGGCATTGGCCTTCAATATGCCTTCCAAGTTCTATTTTGTTCCTGCAGAGAAAGCTGAACTGATGTTAGTATATTGATTTGTTTCACCTAATTGTACCTTTTCCAATTTGTCTGTTGGGGAAGGATGACTGTTGTTGTCCATGGGGTCCATTTCAGCTAGGCTAGGAATGTTTTTCGAGTTATATACGGTGTAGATTCTCGGAATGGTCTCCTGTGTGATATTCTTCAAATTCGCATTGTAACATTGTCTAGCTTCTTTATGGTCGGCATGAACCGTCGCCACTGTGTTATCCTGCAAAGGGAACTTAACACATAGATGAATGGTGGAGGCAATAGCTCCAAAAGAGTTAAGGGATGGGCGCCCGAGAATGATGTTGTAAGGGCTAACACAGTCGTCTACCAGGAACTGGATGTTTAGTGTTTTGGAATTTGGGGGTTCTCCCAGTGTTGTTCTTAACCATACATAACCTGATATAGGGACTCTTTCACCCGAGAAGCCTGCCAATTCGCCTCTTGATGGTTGTAATGCCTTATCGCTTAACTGCATCTTTTTGAATGTGGAATAGAATAGGACATCGGCGCTACTTCCTAGATCAAGCAGGACCTTTTTTACGGTTAGCTCTCCCATGTGCACGGAGATTACCACTGGGTCGTCTAGATTCGGTGTTTGTGATTTAAAGTCGTCGGTATTGAAACTGATGTGGGCAGTGGAGGTCGGGACTGGTGGGTTTTGGCGAGACCCCTCCATTGTCATCATAGTTCGATAACTTCGTTTTCTGGCTGTGCTAGTGATTCCACCTCCAGCGAAACCACCTGATATGTAGTTTATGATTCCTTTTGAAGCAGGGGTTTCTACCGGGTCACGATATGCTCTTTTTTCTTTGTGATCTGAGGCATACTTCGGCTTGTTCATGTCCTCGGTTGACTCCTTTCGACTCCTGGAGCTGATGTATTTGTCCAGTAGTCCCTGTCTTGCCAACCTCTCCAGTAAGTCTTTAGCCACCACGCATTCATCAGTGGTGTGGCCAAATTTTTGGTGGAAGGCATAGTGTTTGCTTTTGTCCACATATTTCTAATCCTGATATGTTCCAGCCTTGACCGGGGGTTTTATGAGACGGTTGTATAGTATCTCTTTGATAATGTCTTCTCTTCTAGTATTAAACCTGGTATAAGAATCAAATTTTGGGGTCAGTTTAAAAGTTTTTTGGAGTCCTTATTATGGGACCTGTTCGGCCAGTCGTCTTCTAATAAACCACTATTTTATGGTTAATCTTGTGTTTAATTGAGTGGTTTCATCAAGTCTTTACCCACTTATTCATATGATTTGCATGAGTTTACATTTTCCTTCCTGATTTTGTGCTACGATTGAAAACATACTTCTTTGGTCTTAAATTTTCTAATTATTAATCCTCTCTTATTACCATTTGATGCCGTAATATGTGCGTTAAGTGATTTCAAGGATTACAGAGCAGGAATGGCTTAGAGGATGGAAAGAAAGCATGCAAAAGTGGAAGAAATACAAGAAACTGAAAGAACTGCTAAAGTTGTCCAGCCTGACCTCTTGGTACTAAATCGACCATAACTTGAGCTACAGAGGTCCAATAAGGTGGTTTCAGTTGTGTTGAAAAGCTAACATCCAGGGCTTCGTAACAATATTGCTATAGCTTCTCTAAAGCCAGGTGACACAAACGCATGGATCACGCGGACGTGTGACCTGGCAAAAACTCAATCCACGCAAACGCGTGGACGACGCTACCGCGTGACTTTGCAGCGACCTGTACATACCAGAAATTGCTGGGGGCAATTTCTGGGCTGTTTTTGATCCAGGTTTGGGCCCAGAAAACACAGATTAGAGGCTATAACGTGGGGGAATCAATCCATTCATTAAATACAACATATACAACATTCATAATTCATAATTTTAGGTTTTAGATGTAGTTTTAGAGAGAGAGAGAGGCTCTCTCCTCTCTCTTAGGTTTTTAGGATTAGGATTTCTCTTAATTTTAGGATTTCTTCTTCATTCCAGGTTCTATGTTCTTTTAAATTTAGTTTCTCTTATCTACTTTTATTTATTCTATTACTTTAGTTGCTCTATTTCTCTTGGTAATTATTTATTTAGCCAATTTGGCTTATGAACTCTTCATGTTAGATTTGAATTTATGTTTAAATGCAATTTGAGGTATTTCAAATTTATGATTGGTTTCTTCTATTTATAATATGAATAATTTAGATTTTTCCCCCTTTTCTCTGGTTGAGTAATTGGTGATACTTAAGTTGTCAAACTCAGCTGTTGATTGAAAATTGGGAATTACTGATTAATTTGGATCCCTCTAAAGCTAGTCTTTCCACAGGAGTTGGCTAGGACTTGAGGAATCAAGTTAATTAGTCCACTTGACTTTCCTTTATTTAGTAAGGGTTAACTAAGTAGGAGCAATAACAATTCTCATCACACCTGATAAGGATAACTAGGATGAGATTTCCAATTCTCATATCTTGCAATGGTTTTCATGATAATTAATTTACTTTATTATTAATTTATTTTTCTTGTCATTTAAATTACTTGTTCCTTATTTCAAAAACCCAACGATACTTTTCCATAACCAATAATAAATACACCTCCCTGCAATTCCTTGAGAGACGACCCGAGGTTTCAATACTTCGGTTATCAATTTTATTGGGTTTGCTTAAGTGACAACCAAAACTTTTGTACGAAAGGATTCTCTGTTGGTTTAGAAACTATACTTACAACGCGATTATTTCTATAAAAATTCTTTACCAGCAGAAATCCAGATCGTCAAAATGGCGCCGTTGCTGGGGAATTGCAAACGTGTGCCTTTTTATTGGTTATTGTAAATATTTTATTTTGCTTGTTTGTTTATTTTTATTTTTGTTTTTTTTATTTTTATTAGCTACTATGAGTTCTCACCCCCATCGCTTTGAGTTTGGTTCTAATGTTGTTGAAAGGAATGGAAGCTATAACAGGAACATGCATCAAGGTCGAAACAATCAAAGATGGAAGGAGCCACGAGGATCTGATCAACTCTTTCAGCAGCAACACCTTCCCAGATACCATGGACAATGACCATCCTACAATGCATGCCAAGACAATAGTTATGGTGGACCTTTTCGTGACAACAAACTTCCACCAGTTTACTACGGTCAAGAATTATTCCGAGGTGCGTACCAAGTTGATAGATATGGTGGACCCCCTTGTAGTTACCAGCAAGCTCCATCATATGCCAATGAACAACCTCCTCAACATAGCTTTGAACCACCATACTCACAAGCCACCTACAACCATTCACCTCCATATGACCCTAAACCCTATCCACCCCAATTCCAATCCAATTACTCCCAAGAACCACCACCTCCATATGCACCATGTCCATATCTATCAACCCAAGAATCACAGGCTCGCCTCAAGGAAACAGTAGATCAATTTCATGTAACCCTTCATCAACTAGAGCAAGCAATAAATCGATTACTTTCCTGACGTTCGGGCACTCAAGGAACTCCCATGGCTTCATGTGGAGAATTTAATGAAGAACGTAGCATGAAGGAGACACTAGAACTCCGGTGGACAGTAAAGATCATGACTTTGTACTGGAACAAGTGGAGGAAGCCGGAACTATCAAAGAAGAAGAAGTGGTTGAAGACTTAGGAGATGCGGAACGTCCATGGGAAAGCCCAGCCATAGAGCCCCCTTCTAAGGAGTTTGAATTTGTTGTTGAGGAGGGTGTACAACCTCCAAGGCATATCATGGTTGAAGACTTTAAAGGGGATGATCAAGAGATGGATTCAATCATTGATGAATTCTTATCTACATTTGAATCCTCTCCCATTGGACTTGACATGGAGATTAAAGAAGAAGAAGCACAACCTCCCATGCCCTTGGTGAACAATGAAGAAGAGATCAAATTGGAAGAAAGCTACCAAGAGGAAGAGGTTGATATTGAAGAAGCTTGCAAAGAGATGGAAGTTGTCAAAGAGGAGCCCAAGGGAATGGAGCTGGAGATCAGCTTGCCAAGGTTGTTGGAGACCTCTCCCCCAAAGCCATCACCATCCATCCCTTCATTCAAGTGGGTAAATCTCTCATCTCTAAGCTTAATTAGCTCACATGAATATGCTTTGCTTGAGACGGATGGGCAACTTAGAGCTCTTTGTGGCTATAAGAGTAAGAGGGAGATGGTTAGTGGTTGGCAACACAATCCTAGGTTCATTGTGGTAGGAAGCTCACGGCTGAAGTATCATGGTTGGAAGAATACTAAATTGTATGGGTCTAGGAAGCTGTTTGGATGCCTCAGTGAGAATTTAAATTGCTTACCACCCGGTTGGAACAAAGATGGTCAACAAGAAGACGGGTGCAAAAGCAAGGTTTGGGACCCCGGAATTCATTCTGGCAATCAACACTCTTGGGGTCTTGTCACTTGCTTTGACTTGCTTGAAGGCTTTATATGCCTAGTTTGGGATCCCGGAGGCCATTGGAATCACAAACATTGGTGGAGATTCCTGGATGAGTTCAAGCACAAGCCACCATAACAAGGGACTCACCAAATGTCCAACTTAAGGACTTTAACTAAAAGTGCTAGGTGGGAGATAACACACCATGGTATGATCGTTCTTTTTCCGTCTTAGTTTTATTTTATTTTGTTTTATTTTTAGTTCTATTTTATTTTATTTTTTTTCTTAGTGTTCATTCATAGTGCCTGCATTTGCATTTTCATTCTGCATAAAAAAAATGCACGAGACGCGTAAGCGTCGCTGACGCGTCTGCGTCATATGTGCCTTGGACACGAGAATAAAGGAAGCAGAGAGTCACGCGAGAGCGTGGCTGGAGGCGTGCCTTAGGTACAAGCATGTCCACGTGACCGCGTCAATGACGCGTCCGCGTCATTCTGAAAAAGAGCCTCTCACGCGACCGCGTCACCCACGCGAACGCATGGCCCTGCAAAATCGACGTAAAGAGGTGTATGGCAGAGAGTTATGATGGAGCTGGGCTGGAATGATGCTGGAAGCACAAGCCCTATCATGCGAACACGTGCCCCACGCGTCCGCATCGTTTTTCAAAATATGGCCATTCACGCGATCGCGTCAACCACGCGCACGCGTCACCCAGATTTTTGGCAAAATGCATATAAAACAGAGAGTTGTGCGTACGCAAGGCTGCACTCGCGCCAATAGCACAAATCAGGTCACGCGATCGCGTGACCCACGCGTCCGCGTCACCTGAACTTATCACACATCACGCGATCGCATGCTCCACGCGTCCGCGTCACATGCGACACACAACTTATCCAGATCAGCGCCTGATATCTTATCTTTTCTTCCCCAAATCCAAATCTTTTCTTTCCCTTCTTATTTCTTTCTTCTCTCTTCTTCCTTCTTTATTCTTTCTCACTCTTTACTTTCCCCATTTCTTATTTTTCACATCCATTATCAAGGTTATTTTCTTTCTTTCTTTACTTTTTACTTTTTCTTTATTATTTTTATTTATGTTTTCTTCTTCTTTTTCTTTTTACTTTCATTATCTATATTTTCTTTTTCTTTCTTTTTTTCTTTATTCCTTTAATTGGTGTTAGAAATTTAATTGGGTAATTATTTTCTTTTATATTTTGCTTGTGAGTATATTAAGGTATTGTTTGACAATTAATATTACTTCTTAAAGGGTTGCTTGCATGTTCACTTTAATACTTTCAATAACATATTCACCATGCATGCTATGTGTTTGTGAAAAAGCCCGTATGGCATTCCACATTATTTTCTATTATATTATTCTATTCTACTACTCTAATGTCTGTTTTTTCACAAAATCCCTTTTTATATTTTATTGATTGAATATAATTGTCAATACAAACAGATTGTTAGTTTGAAAGAGTTGGTAATCAAATTGGGCATTTAATGCTTGATCTATGCTACTCATGCCTTTGCCAGCATGCCAATAAACATCTTGCATCTACTTGCCATCACATGCACTTTCTATATTTCCATTGATGAACTTCTCACATGTAGTCATGACCATGTGTTAACGACATCCTTCTTTATCGTGCATTGATTATCACCTATACTATCATCTTCCTTGCTCTAACCCTTAACTTTAAAAGTTACTTTCTTTTTTCCTTTTCAGGATGCCCACCAACAAGGGTAAACAGAAAGCTACTCCCAAACCACCGGCAAGGAAAGGAACAAAAAGAGCACTAGCTGCAGAGCCACCCGTCCACTTGTACATCTCTGCATGCACCGAGGACGGTGCAATCTTTAAGTGTGGGGAGGTCGATACCGACTTTCGTGGGTTAGTACTTTCCTGTCTCAACACCAATGTTTTATTTTCTTTCTTTGTTCATTGTTGCATTTGCATGTTTGATTGCATATTTATTTGATTTTGTGCATATTTTACCACCACTTGGTTAAAGTAATATTTACTTTTTCAAGAAACTTTTTAGAGTATTTTATTAATTTAAATTAAAACTTTTTATTAAACTTGTTTGAAGGAATATTATACTGGAACATGATTTAGAGCTCAAACAAACAAAAACTGTGAGATTTTGAGCCTATTTGAATTGGTTGCATTCTATCAACCAATATTTTATTTTTGGTGTGTGTTGTTCTCTCTAAAATTGTGATCTTTTTCTTGCTTAATTTTATATTTCCATAGTTTAATGTATGCATGCACTTATGTGATTGAGGCCTTGTTTCACTAAGCTTACATACCCATATGGCCTTACCCTTCCATTATCCTTTGCAAACCATTGTTGAGCCTATTATACCCCTTTGTTCTTTACTTTAGCACATCATTAACTCTAAGCGGAAAATAATAATGTCCTTAATTTGAATCCTTGGTTAGCTTAGACTAGTGAGAGTGCTTATGATTTAAGTGTGGGAAAATTGGGTTTAGAAACATTTGGTTTGAGAATTGAGTATGTTAGAATTTTCTAAAAATGTGAAAGAAATATTTAGGACATGTTCATACATTCAATAAAAATAATCATATACATTGAGAAAAACAAAAGAAAAAAAATAATATAGATATATAAAAAAAAGGGGAAAAAAAAATAAAGGAGAAAAAGAAAAGAAAAAGAGCAAATAAATAAAAAGGGACAAAATGCCCCAAAGTAAGTGGTGAAAGCAATGCATATGTACTGTACTCGAAATTAGGATGCATGAATATGTGGAAAACATGGTTAATGGATAGTTAGGTTTTGTATTTTGATTACATGGATTGTCCTAAGTTAGGTGGGAAAAGTTTAAGTTAATTAAGGATTCAGATTTTAGTCCACTCAACCAAATACAATCCTACCTTGACCCTAACCCCATTACAACCCTTAAAAGACTTCTTGATTTGTGTATTTGTTCATTAAAATTTTGTTGATTGGTAGAAGAAGAGCAAGCCTTAGAAAGCAAGATTAGTAGAGAATTGAGAGATCAAACCTTAAACACCTGAGCGATTAGAGTATACACTTCCGGTGAGGGTCCGATGCTCGATTCTTTGTTCCCGGCTTTCATAAGCTATTTTCTTCTGCAAGTTTACTTGTACTTTATTTTGTGATTTGAATTAGTGAAATCCAGTTCATGTTTGTTCTTAAAAGATTTGTTTACTTTTAACCAAGTAGGTAGAAGTATTTTTGCATTTAGTTGCATTCATATAGATATGTTGCATTTCATAAGTTTTACCATTCCCCTTCACTCTCTTATAGCTTCTCTTGAGCTTAGCATGAGAACATGCTAATGTTTAAGTGTGGGGAGATTGATAAAACACTATTTTATGGTTTATCTTGTGTTTAATTGAGTGGTTTCATCAAGTCTTTACTCACTTATTCATATGATTTACATGAGTTTACATTTTCCTTCCTGATTTTGTCCTACGATTGAAAACATGCTTCTTTGGTCTTAAATTTACTAATTATTAATCCTCTCTTATTACCATTTGATGCCATGATATATATGTTAAGTGATTTCAGGGATTACAGGGCAGGAATGGCTTAGAGGATGGAAAGGAAGCATGCAAAAGTGGAAGAAATACAAGAAACTGAAGGAACTGCTAAAGCTGTCTAGCCTGACCTCTTGGTACTAAATCGACCATAACTTGAGCTACAGAGGTCCAAATGAGACGGTTCTAGTTGCGTTGGAAAGCTAACATCCGGGGCTTCGCAACAATATATAATTTTTCATAGCTGTTCTGAAGCTGGGTGACGCGCACGCATGGATCACGCGGATGCGTGACCTGGCAAAATCTCAATCCGCACAAATGCGTGGACGACGCTAACGCGTGACTTTGCAGCGACCTGTACATACCAGAAATTGCTGGGGTCAATTTCTGGGCTATTTTGACCCAGTTTTCGGCCCAGAAAATACAAATTAGAGGCTATAAAGTGGGGGAATCAATTCATTCATTCATACAACAAAAAAATACAACATTCATAATTGACAATTTTTAGGTTTTAGATGTAGTTTTAGAGAGAGAGAGGTTCTCTCCTCTCTCTTAGGTTTTAGAATTAGGATTTCTCTTAGAGTATGATTATTTCTTCATTCCAGGTTTAATATTCCTTTAATTTATGTTTCTCTTCTACTTTTAGTTACTCTAATGCTTTTACTTGTTAATTACTTATGTTGCCAAATTGGCTGATGAATCTTTCCATGTTAGATTTGAATATTCTATTTAATATAATTTGAGGTATTTCAGATTTATGATTGTTTTATTCTATTTATGATGCTTTCAATTTAATTTAGATTTTTCTCCTTTTGGTTTTGGTTAAGTAATTGGTGACACTTGAGTTATCAAACTCAGCTGTTGATTGAAATTTGGGATTTGCTGATTGATTTGGATCCCTCTAAAGCTAGTCTTTCCATAGGAGTTGACTAGGACTTGAGGAATCAAATTAGTTAGTCCACTTGACTTTCCTTTATTTAGTAAGGGTTAACTAAGTGGGAGCAATAACAACTCTCATCATACTTGATAAGGATAACTAGGATGGGATTTCCAGTTCTCATACCTTGCCAAGAGTTTTCTTTATAATTATTAATTTATTTTTCTTGTCATTTAAATTACTTGTTCCTTATTTCAAAAAACCCAACGATACTTTTCCATAACCAATAATATATCATACCTCCCTGCAATTCCTTGAGAAGACGACCCGAGGTTTAAATACTTCGGTTATAAATTTTATTGGGTTTTGTTACTTGGGACAACCAAATTTTTGTACGAAAGGATTCTCTGTTGGTTTAGAAACTATACTTACAACGTGGTTATTTTTATAAAATTCTAAATTAGCAGGAATCCGTTCGTCATCTTCCTTTCGTGACTGTGGCCTCTCGTTCCTTCTTGTTTCACGCAATTCTTCTATTCCAATTTGTCCAGTTGCTTTGTTTCAGAACTCTTCCAATGTTTTCGGTTTTGCCATAGCTATAGCTTCCTGGAATTTTTCAAGTCGAAGGCCGCTTTTGATGGCATGCAACTGCACTTCTGGTTTAAGGTCGGGGGATCTCCATGGCCGCTTCTATGAAACGCGTCATGTAGTCTTTTAGACTCTCATGCTGTCCTTGTTTGATTGTGCTAAGGTAATCCGAATCTCTCACATAGATTTTAGATGCTGTGAAATGGTTGATGAACATCTTAGCAAACTCGTCAAAGCTGGTTATGGACTCTGCAGGAAAATTAGAAAACCATAGTAAGGCAGCTCCATCTAAAAATGTAGGAAAAGATCGACATAGAATGGGATCTGAGTCACTATTGAGGAACATCATAGACTCAAATTTCATGACATGAACTTTAGGATCCTCGATCCCCTTATATGGCGTTAGGGTCATTGGGAGCATAAAGTTCTTGGGCATTTTAAAATTCATTATCTCCACAGAAAATGGGTTAGTTCACCGCCTTCCGGTTTTTGGGAGTGGCTCCCCTGTCTTTGCGTTAGATTCTGACTGGTGTTCATCGTGTGGATCAGCATTTGTCTTCTTGCTATCAACTTTTCGATCTCCGTTATTTTTCATCGTTGCTAATAATTTGGCCATCCGCTGGTTTTCCTCTTGGAGAGCGGTGTTGGCGGCCAGGAGATCGGCGTTAGCTTGATGGGGTTGCTGGGTCTCAGAGTAATCAGTCATGTTTCCTTTTTCTGCAAAGAAAAAGAGGTATAAAGCAAATACGAGTTATAAAAATTATAATTTTGGGGTGGGGTGAAGTTAATTTCCAGCCCCACGGTGGACGCCAAATGTTCTTGCAAGTATACTCTATCCGATCTATACGTTGGCTGTAACACCCTAACTATCAAAATGTCACGCTTCCGGCTGCGCCACTCTGATAGCTCGAGTATTACGATGAATCTTCTAATATTTAATACTAAAATATGAGCCTGTTTAAATCTTAAAACCGCATAACCTTTCATAAACACTTCTTTCGTTGAAAACATAAACATACATGTACATACAAGCCAGATACAATACCTTAAGATATATATACATGTAGATATACATAACACTAACTTACAAACATACATATCGTAATTACCTATCCCTCTTACAAACATAATAAAGATAAAGGTGAGGAAAAATAATAGCTAAGATAATACAAAAATAGCGAATAAACAAAAAAAGGAATATAACTCTTCTGAAGCTCCGTCGTCCATATCCTGAAAGGCAATAACCTGTAGGGGAGTGAGAACATCGTCCTCGCTTGTTCTCACTATAGGATTACAGAAATTACTATAACAAGATAAGTAAAATAAAAATTATTCTTAGAGTACAATG
Source organism: Arachis ipaensis (assembly GCF_059453495.1). NCBI lineage: Eukaryota > Viridiplantae > Streptophyta > Magnoliopsida > Fabales > Fabaceae > Arachis > Arachis ipaensis. The sequence continues at coordinate 71,859,506 of NC_142442.1, read as the reverse complement.
ATCATTGCTCATCTTATGAGTCTTCCTAAAAACCTTGGGTACACATTGGGAATCCAAAAAATCCCTTTATGAAGACTTGCTAAATTTCTCAAATAATTTAAAACAAAACCTTTTTCCTTTCTTGTAAAATCTAAAAAGTTTTTCCTAGATAGTATGAATGACCAACATGTCCCAAACATAGGTTCAATTAAGTCTATGCTGTAAGAGTTTGATTTTTCATACTTTTCTAGACCACAACCATGAAAGCAGTTACCTACGCGGTATAAATGACCATCCCATTCCAAGCATAGGTTCATTAAGTCTATGCTGAACTGGCCAGATACTTTACACAAAACTAGAACTCAAGCCCATCCAATCCAACACGGCCCCCGGCCCAAATAACTCAATCATCAACCAATTCATCATAAACCAACCAATCAAACACAATCACAAATAATGTAGTTCAAACACAATCAATAGCAATTACAACAATTATAGCAGTTAGCAATTAACATAAGTATTCACATAGGCAAACCAATTACAATATGCACACCCAAACAATGTCACATAAATACAAATGATGAATGTCTGCCCTACTGACTGTGATATCACATTGTCAGTTTAACTGCCAACCTGACACATTCCCATGGGAATGTTGCCTTTCGGTCACGTATAAATGGGAACCCTCTGGGATAACGTGCCCGCCACACGGTCCAGGATGTCAGTGCCTGCACACTCTTGTGATCCGAAAGGATGTGAGCAGGATACTCTGCCTCCGACCTCACATCTGCACATAAGCGGGATTAACCACCGTCTTTACGCGGGTGCCGCAACCTCGACAAGTAGGATTAACCACCGTCCTTGCCAGGCGCAAGCGTCTTATCAACAATCTCATCAACATCAAATCTCTCAGCATAAGCAGGACGAACCCGGCCCTTACGCCTACCAAACGATAACTCATCAATCTTGATATCCATAATCAGTCAGGCTCAATATCTTATTTCAAAATCATTCTTGGCCCATTTACTTTTGAATAACACACGTATTCAATTCACATCTTGCCAAGAATCACTTTTCAAAACGGAGCCACTTTCCACATCTTTCCAGAACTTCCAAACAATCTCAAAGCAGGCCAAATTCAAAATCTCTTTTCAAAGACTCAAAATCATTCATTTCTAAATCAAGGGTTGGTCATAAAGTTACTCAACGGAGTCTCAAGACTTCAGAGGAGAATAACCTAACTTATTTCCTTAAGTTCATCAAAAACCTCTAAAATTTTAGCTTCTTGACTTGAGTAAATAAAGTAGAAGTTAAACCCAAAACCAAGTCATTTAAATCCAAAAACTAATTTCAGTTTCATTCCAAAATCTGAAGTGTTTCCAAAGGGTTCGAAAATTGTTTTAGTTTTTCTATATCAAGATTTCAAAGAGTACTTCAGACTTTTCCTAAAACATCGTAAAGTGAAATCAGTCAATCGAAATTCAGTTTCCTTTAAATCCACTAAAACTCCTCCAATTTGTTTACTTAAATCAAATTCCAAAACAGGAGAACTTTCATAATTAAATTGACTTTAACACATAATTCCTTTCTTAAATAAATTGCATCCAAAATATATAGTTTTCTTAATAAAGTAAGTCCAAACATAATTTATTTACCAAACATTTAATTCAAACATAGTTCATTATTTTCAAAATAACGTTTCAAATCTCAGATTTTATAGAAATTTTGGCAGCATCTCCCCTAAAACTTGGACTTTCCCACCTTTCTCGGGTCCCAACCAAACCAATCCTCAACTCTTTTTCCAAGGGATTCAAGACCAAATCAGTTTCCAGTAAGAAAATTCAAACTTTAATTACTAAAATCCTTTCAATTTAAAACAACTAGAAAACTCCATTTTGGACAAAACCAAACATTATCTCAATTAAACAGGCAATCATATTCATCCAATACAAATCAGACAATTCATAAGACTCACTTAATCACCAGAATCACAACCCAAACTTGTTAACTAACTCCTTTCGTATCGACCCGAGTCAACTGCAATCAAAACTTCAGCTCCAAACCGCTTTCTCAGCAACCACAACGACTCTAATTGCAACATATAATAATCGAGCAGTAACTAGAGGGCTTTCAGATCGAGACGCTTACCGAACGAAGAAGGAACGGCTGAACCGAAACAGCGGCGGTCTCTGAACCGGTTCGGTGGCAGCCCGGCAGCCACCTCAAGCGGCAGCGTGACCTAGACTCCGGCAATGATGACTGAAACCCACATACAGAGACGATAAAGCTTCCGAAATCTTAAACGAATGAAAACCAAATTCAAAACCCTTACTGGCAGAGTTTTTCGGCGACGGCAGAAACAGCCAGAAGCTTAGGCGGTGGTCCCAGAAGTCACAGAACCACTCCCGGTGGTCAGAGTCACGGAGACGCAGCTCCCTTCTCCGGCAGCAACACCTATGGCGGCCTAAACCCTTTCCTGACGGCGGCAGTTCCGACGGAGGCAGCACCGGCGATGCGAACGGCAGCTGGGCGCAGTGGTTGGACTCCCAACTCAGTCTCAGATCTCTCTCTCGTCTGCTCTGCTCCCAAACTCTCTCCTGGCAGAACCCCTACTGACGGCGACAGCGGAACGGTGGCGGTCAGTGGCGCGATGGCGGCAACTGGACACATCTCCTCCAGCTCGCGTCTTCTTCTCTCCCAGCGTCGCTCAGTCTCGGCCTTCCTCCTTGACGCGATGCGGCAGTGACTTGGCGCAGCTCGTGGCTCCAACGGCGACGGTAAGGTAGAACGGTAACCTAGTAACGGCAGCTCTCCGTCGCGGATCTTGGCTCGCGCTCGCCTCTTCTCTCTCCTCTATGGTTGGCGACGACGGCGACAACTAATGGTGACGCGACGAGGCATAAACGGCGACCCCAAGGCTGGCGGTGGTGGCAGCAGCGCGGCTCATCCCTTCCCCTGATGGCAGCTCTATTCTATCTCCCTTAGATCTCCCTTCTCCTATGTTAGCAACGGCGGCAACGGTGGCAGTGACACCAACCGCGCCGCCTTTCCTTCTCCTCCCTCACTCTGCTTCCGTGGAACCCCTCCCCTGCTTCCCCCTTTCTTTCTTTCCTTTGTTCAGTTTGCAGTTGCTGCTGCTGTAGGGTTAGGTGCACTAGTGTGTACTGGGTCAGGGAAATCGGGTAACCGGGTAGGATTTTCAGGGTTAGGGTTGTGTGTGTTGAGTTTTAGGATTAGGGTAAAATTAGGTACAAAGGTAATTTGTAATTTCAAATAAAGGAAGGGATAATATAGAAATTGAAACCCAATTTAAATCCAACACTAATTGTATATAGAAAATACTATTTGCTCATCAATTTTACAAATTATTTTCAATAAAATGTCCAAATCAAATAATTAGAAATAATATAATTAAATCCTTATTTTCCCAAAACAATAGTATCAATATTTTAGAATATTAATTATTTAGTCCAAATCATATAAAAATTTTTATTATTTCACAACTACCAACTTTATAATTTAAATATATAAAATAACTCAATAATCCATAATTATAGAGTTGGGATGAAAACCTTTATTTATTTCAAATCCATTTAATCAAAACTACCTCTAATTACCTTCAATAAGATAATTTATAAAATTAAAACTGTAAATAAATATATGGTTTGAGATTAGTTCAAAATAAGACTTTTCAAAAGTCTTGGGTCTTACATCGGCTCTCCGTTAACCTCGCTATGCCTTATAGCTTTTGCCGAATCGTTGATATCCTCGTGAACCTGGACCCGAGCGTGGTACCTGCAAAAAGGACTCTGACTCCCAAGCCAGTAAGGAAATAAACTAAATGAAGAGTGTATATGATTGCAGATATAGTTCCAAAATATGTTTTTTTTTGGGACGAATGGTGCACGAAATTGTGATTACACTTTTCACAACTCCGCACAACTGATCAGCAAGTGCACTGGGTCGTCCAAGTAATACCTTACGTGAGTAAGGGTCGATCCCACAGAGATTGTCGGCTTGAAGCAAGCTATGGTCATCTTGTAAATCTCAGTCAGGCAGATTCAAATGGTTATGAGGTTTTGATAATTAAAATATAAATAAAACATAAAGTAAAATAAAGTTACTTATGTAGTTCATTGGTGGGAATTTCAGATAAGCGTCTGGAGATGCTTTGTTGCTTCTAAACCTCTGCTTTACTATTGCCTTCTTCCAACCATGCGTTACTTCCTTCCATGGAAAGCTGTAAGATCCTCTCAGTGAAAATGGTCCTCTACGGTTTCTGCACGGCTTATCAACTGTCGGATTTCTCGTCTCAGATGAAAAATACCAGGTACAGCTACCGCATGGCTAATCATCTGTCAGTTCCCGCTAGCATCGGAATAGAATCCATTGATCCTTTTGCACACTATCACTTGCGCCCAACATTTGCAGGTTTGAAGCTCGTCACAGTCATCCCTTCCTAGATCCTACTCGGAATACCACAGACAAGGTTTAGAATTTCCGGATCCCAGAAATGCTGTCAATAATTCTAGCCTATACCACGAAGATACTAATCTCACGGACTCGGTCCGTGTATTATATATCCAAGAGAATATACTCCGGTTGTTGTCCAATGACTACGTTGAACATCATGTAGACCGCTTTGTGGTTGTCAGGCACGCGGATCTTGGCTAAGCGAGTAACGAAGATTGGGTGATTGTCACGGGTCACCCCTTCATTCTGACTTAACTGAATTAAGTACGAGAGTATATCTTGGAGAAGAAGTAGGCGTGAATTGAATAGAAAAACAATAGTAATTACATTAATTCATGAAGAACAGCAGAGCTCCACACCTTAATCTATGGGGTGTAGAAACTCCACCCTAGAAGATACGTAAGTGAAAAAGGTCTAGGCATGGCTGTGAGGCCAGCCTCTAATGTCTAAGGACTAAACGTCCAGAGATATGAATACAATAGTAAAAAGTGCTATTTATACTAAACTAGTAACTTAGGTTTACAGAAAATGAGTAACAAAGTGCAGATGGTGCAGAAATCCACTTCCGGGGCCCACTTGGTCTGTGCTTGGGCTTATCATTGAAGCTTTTTCGTGCATAGGCTATTCCTGGAGTTAAACGCCAGCTTGGGTGCCAGTTTGGGCGTTTTACGCCAGAAAGTTTTAGGCTGGCTTTGAACACCCGTTTGGGCCATCAAATCTCGGGAAAAGTATAGACTATTATATATTTCTAAAAATCCCAGAATGTCTACTTTCCAACGCAATTGAGAGCGCGCTAATTGGGCTTCTGTAGCTCCAGAAAATCCACTTCGACTGCAGAAGAGTCAGAATCCAACAACATCTGCAGTCCTTTTTCAGCCTCTGAATAAGATTTTTGCTCAGGTCCCTCAATTTTAGCCAGAAAATACCTGAAATCATAGAAAAACACACAAACTCATAGTAAAGTCCAGAAATGTGATTTTGAATAAAAACTAATAAAAATATAATAAAAGTAACTATAACATACTAAAAACTATGTAAAAACAATGCCAAAAAGGGTATAAATTATCCGCTCATCACAACACCAAACTTAAATTGTTGCTTGTCCCCAAGCAACTAAAAACAAAATAGAATAAAAAGAAGAGAATATACAATGGATTCCAAATATCAATGAAGCTCATTTCCAATTAGATGAGCGGGGCTAGTGGTCTTTTGCTTCTGAATAGTTTTGGCATCTCACTTTATCCTTTGAAGTTCAGAATGATTGGCATCTATAGGAACTCAGAATTCAGATAGTGTTATTGATTCTCCTAGTTCAGTATGTTGATTCTTGAACACAGTTACTTTATGAGTCTTGGCCATGACCCTAAGCATTTTGTTTTCTAGTATTACCACCGGATACATAAATGCCACAGACACATAACTGGGTGAACCATTTCAGATTGTGACTCAGCTTTGCTAGAGTCCCTAGTTAGAGGTGCCCAGAGCTCTTAAGCACACTCTTTTTGCTTTGGACCACACCTTTAACCGCTCAGTCTCAAGCTTTTCACTTGACACCTTCACGCCACAAGCACATGGTTAGGGACAGCTTGGTTTAGCCGCTTAGGCCAGGATTTTATTCCTTTGGGCCCTCCTTTCCATTAATGCTCAAAGCCTTGGATCCTTTTTACCCTTGCCTTTTGGTTTAAAGGGCTATTGGCTTTTTCTGCTTGCTTTTTCTTTTTCTTTTTTTCTTTTCTTTTTTTTTGCCATTCTTTTTTTTTCGCAAGCTTTTGTTTTTCACTTATTTTTCTTTCTTCAAGAATCATTTTTATGATTTTTTAGATTATCAATAACATTTCTCCTTTTTCATTGTTCTTTCAAGAGCCAACAATTTTAAATTTATAAACAACAATATCAAAAATATGCACTGTTCCAGCATTCATTCAGAAAACAAAAAGTATTGCCACCACATCAAAATAATTAGATTATTTTCAAGATAGAATTCGAAATTCATGTACTTCTTTTTCTTTTGCAATTAAAAACATTTTTCATTTAAGAAAGGTGAAGGATTCATAGCACATTCATAGCTTTAAGATATAGACACTAGACACTAATGATCATGTAATAAAGACACAAACATAGATAAAACATAAAGCACAGAAATCGAAAAATAGAAAAATAAGAACAAGGAAATTAAAGAATGGATCCATCTTAGTGATGGCGGCTAGTTCTTCCTCTTGAAGATCCCATGGAGTGCTTTAGCTCCTCAATATCTCTTCCTTGCCTTTGTTGCTCCTCTTTCATGGCCTTTTGGTCCTCTCTGATTTTATGGAGGATAATGGAGTGTTTTGTTGAGGTCCATGAGTGGGCTCTCTTGTTAGCTCAATCCTCTTTCTAGTGATGGGCTTTTGAGATGAATTTCTCCATCTCCTATGACTCAGAGTTGGAAGCAATTACCTTCTCTTTCCTCTTCCTAGAGGTTTCTCCGGCCTTAGGTGCCATTAATGGTTATGGAAAAACAAAAAACTGAGCTTTTCCACACCAAACTTAAAAGCTTTGCTCGTCCTCGAGAAAAATAAGATAGAAGGGAGTAGAAGAAGAGTGATGCAATTAATTTTGAAAACATATTAATGTATACAAGAAAAAGAGTTGAAAAGAATTTGAAAAGATATGTAAGTTTTGAAAACGTTTTGGAAGGAATTGAAAAGAATTAAAAAGAATTGGAAAGATTATTAATTTTTGAAAATAAAAATTGAAAGATGAAAGTTTAAAATATGTTTGATGCAAAAAATAATGAATTAAAACATGAAAAATTGAAAAAAATCGAATTGGAAACAAAATTACCTCCCTTGTGTCATCCTGGCATTAAACGCCCAGAATGCTATCTATTCTGGCGTTTAACGCCCACTTGACTGCCATTTTGGGCATTTAATGCCCAGCCAGATACCCTGGCTGGCGTTAAACGCTAGGATTCCTTCTTTACTGGGCGTTTTTCTGAACGCCCAGAATGCTGCCATTTCTGGCGTTAAACGTCCAGAATGCTATTCTTATTGGCGTTTAAATGCTAGTAAGCCTGTCCTCCAGGGTGTGCTATTTTTCAATTGAAGGACTAACTCTCCTCTGTCTACATTAATCACAGCTCTTGTTGTGGCTAAGAAGGGTCTTCCAAGGATGATGGATTCATCCTCATCCTTCCCAATGTCTAGGATTATGAAGTCAGCAGGGATGTACAGGCCTTTAACCTTCACTAAGACATCCTCTACAAGTCCATAAGCCTGTTACTTTGATTTGCCTGCCATCTCTAGTGAGATTTTTGCAGCTTGTACCTCAAAGATCCCTAGTTTCTCCATTACAGAGAGTGGCATGAGGTTTATTCCTGACCCCAGGTCACACAGAGCCTTCTCAAAGGTCATGGTGCCTATGGTACAAGGTATTAAGAACTTTTCGGGATCCGGTTTATTCTGAGGTGATTTCTGTTGAACCAAAGCATTCAGTTCATTGATGAGCAATGGAAGTTCATCCTCCCAAGTCTCATTACCAAATAACTTGGCATTCAGTTTCATGATTGCTCCTAGATATTGAGCAACTTGCTCTTCAATAATATCTTCATCCTCTTCAGAGGAAGAATACTCATCAGAGCTCATGAATGGCAATAGTAAGTTCCATGGAATCTCTATGGTCTCTATATGAGCCTCAAATTCCTTTTGTTCCTCAATAGGGAACTCCTTATTAGTCAGTGGACGTCCAGCAAGGTCTTCCTCACTGGAAATCACTGCCTTTTCCTCCTCTATAGGTTCGGCCACTTTGGGTATATTGATGGCCTTGCACTCTCTCTTTGGATTCTCTTCTGTATTGCTTGGGAGAGTACTAGGAGGAGTTTCAGTAACTCTTTTACTCAGCTGACCCACTTGTACCTCCAGATTTCTAATGGAGGACCTTGTTTCAGTCATGAAACTGTGAGTGGTCTTAGTTAGATCAGAGACTATGGTTGCTAAGTTAGAGAGGCTCTGCCTAGAATTCTCTGTCTGTTGCTGAAATGATGATGGAAAAGGCTTGCTATTGCCAAACCTATTTCTCCAATGGCAGGAATTGAGATGCTTCTTCCATAGAAGTTGAAAGTTGGTGCAGTAAAGTCACCAAGCATCTTCCTTGCATCTCCACCATTGTTGTTGGGTTCGGCTGCCATGTCTTCTTCTTTTTCGAAAATTTCTGTAAGGTCCTCTCCGGAGTGTTGTGCTTTAGCTTCTCTTAGCTTCCCCTTCAGAGTCTTTTCAGGTTCAGGATCAGCTTCAACAAGAATATCTTTATCCCTGTTTCTGCTTATATGAAAAAGAAGAGAATAGAAAAGAAGAGGAATCCTCTATGTCACAGTATAGAGATTCCTTTATGTGAGTAGAAGAATAGAAGAAATAGAATGAAGAAGGGAGAAGAAGAATTCGAACATAGAGAGAGGGAGATGGTTCAAATTATAAGAAGAAGAGAAGTGTTAGTAAATAAATAAGCTAAATAGAAAGAGATGAGAGAGAGAGAGTATTCGAATAGAAAAAAGGGAGAAGAAAAATATTTTTATTTTTATTTAATTAATTAAGTTAGAATTCGAAATTTAAGAAAAGAAATAAAAGTAATATGAAAACTAAATAAATTAATTAATTAAAAATATTTTTGAAGAAGTTGTTAGTTGGTTTTCGAAAATTAGAGGTAGAGAAGTAGTTAGGTGGTTTTGAAAAAGATAAGAAAGAGTAAACTTTTTTTAAAAAAAAACAAAAAAAAAAATCAAGTGGTTAATTGAAAAAGATTTGAAAATCAATTTTGAAAAGATAGGAAGTTAGAAAAAGATTTTGAAATTTAATCTTAAGAAGATATGATTTGAAATTTATTTTGAAAAAGATTGAAAAGAAAATTAAAAAAGATTTGGATTTTGAAATTAAAGTTGATGACTTGACTAACAAGAAACTAAAAGATATGACTCTAGAATTTAAAGATTGAACCTTTCTTAATAGGCAAGCAACAACTTGAAATTTTTGAATCAAAACATTAATTGTTAGTAATAATTTAGAAAATATGAAATAAAAATAAGAAAAAGATTTTGAAAATTAATTTTGGAGAATTTTTGAAAAAAATGAAAGAAAAATGAAAAATATTTGATTTTGAAAAAGATTTGAAAAGATAGAATTTTTAAATTGAAATTTTGACTTGACTAATAAGAAACAACTAAATTTAAAAAATTTTTGACCGAATCAACCAAAAATTTTGAAATTTATGAGTAAAATAAGGGAAAGATATTATTTTTTATTTTTGAATTTTTAATAAGGAGAGAGAAAAACAATAAAATGACACATGACATAAAAATTTAAGATCAAAATGAATAATATATGCAAGAACACTTTGAATGTCAAGATGAACACCAAGAACACTTTGAAGATCATGATGAACATCAAAAACATGTTTTTGAAAATTTTTAAGAAAAGAAAAAACATGCAAGATACCAAACTTAAAAATTTTTAAACTTTAGACACTAATAATTCAAAAATGCATATGAAAAACAAGAAAAGACACAAAACAAGAAAAATTAAAGATCAAACAAAGAAAATCATTAAGAACAACTTGAAGATCAAGAAAGAACACATGCATGAATTTTCGAAAATTTTAAGAAAAGTTAAAACATGCAATTGACACCAAACTTAAAACTTGACACTGGTGCACGAAATTGTGATCTCAATGGCGCCAACAACTTGGTACGCACAATTGTAATCTCAAATCTTTTTCACAACTTCGCACAACTAACCAGCAAGTGTACTGGGTCGTCCAAGTAATAAACCTTATGTGAGTAAGGGTCGATCCCAGGGAGATTGTCGGCTTGAAGCAAGCTATGGTCATCCTTGTAAATCTCAGTCAGGCAGATTCAAATGGTTATGAGGTTTTGATAATTAAAATATAAATAAAATAAAATAGGATAGAAATACTTATGTAATTCATAGGTAAGAATTTCAGGTAAGCGTCTGGAGATGCTTTGTTGCATCAGAACCTCTGCTTTCCTATTGCCTTCTTCCAACCATGCGTTACCTCCTTCCATGGCAAGCTGTAAGATCCTCTCGGATGAAAACAAATCCATCTGCACTGTCACTGTAGGGCTAATCATCTGTCGGTTCCCGCTAGCAACGGAATAAGACCATTGTCTTTTTGCACACTGTCACTTGTGCCCCACATTCGCAGGTTTGAAGCTCGTCACAGTCATCCCTTCCCAGATCCTACTCGGAATACCACAGACATGGTTTAGACTTTCCAGATCCCAGGAATGGCTGCCAATAATTCTAGACTATACCACGAAGGTTCTAATCTTATATTAGAAACCCAAGAGATACGCACTCAAGCTATTGCAGATAGAACGGACGTGGTTGTCAGGCACGCGCTCATAGGTGAGAATGATGATGAGTGTCACAGATGATCACATTCATCAGGTTGAAGTGCGAGTGGATATCTTAGAGAAGAAGTAGGCGTGAATTGAAGAGAAAAACAATAGTACTTGTATTAATTCATAAAGAACAGCAGAGCTCCACACCTTAATCTATGGGGTGTAGAAACTCCACCGTTGAAAATACATAAGTAAAAGGTCTAGGCATGGCCGTGAGGCCAGCCTCCAAATGTGTACAAAATGATCAAAAGATATTCCAAAGATGAAAGATGAAAAGATGAAAATACAATAGTAAAAGGTCCTATTTATAATGAACTAATGGTCTAGGGTTTACAGAAATAAGTAAATGATGCAGAAATCCACTTCTGAGGCCCACTTGGTGTGTGCTTGGGTTGAGCATTGAAGCTTTTTCGTGCTTAGGATATTCTTGGAGTTAAACGCCAGCTCTGGTGCCAGTTTGGGCGTTTAATTCCAGCTTTTATGCCATTTTTGGCGTTTAACGCCAGAAAAGGGTAGAAAGTTGGCGTTTAAACGCCAGTTTTCATTATCAAAACTCGGGCAAAGTATGGACTATTATATATTGCTGGAAAGCCCAAGATGTCTACTTTCCAACACAATTGAGAGCGCGCCAATTGGGCTTCTGTAGCTCAAAAAAATCCACTTCAAGTGTAGGGAGGTCAGAATCCAACAGCATCTGTAGTCTTTTTTCAGCCTCTGAATCAGATTTTTGCTAAGGTCCCTCAATTTCAGCCAGAAAATACCTGAAATCACAGAAAAATACACAAACTCATAGTAAAGTCCAGAAATGTTATTTTTATTTAAAAACTAATAAAAATATAATAAAAAGTAATAAAAACATACTAAAAACTATGTAAAAACAATACCAAAAAGCGTATAAATTATCCGCTCATCACAACACCAAACTTAAATTGTTGCTTGTCCCCAAGAAACTAAAAACAAAATAGGATAAAAAGAAGAGAATATACAATAAATTCCGAAAACATCTATGAAGATCAGTCTTAATTAGATGAGCGGGGCTATTAGCTTTTTGCTTCTGAACAGTTTTGGCATCTCACTTTATCCTTTGAGGTTCAGAATAATTGGCATCTATAGGAACTCAGAATTTAGATAGTGTTATTGATTCTCCTAATTCAGTATATTGATTCTTGAACACAGCTACTTATTGAGTCTTGGCCGTGGCCCTAAGCATTTTGTTTTCCAGTATTACCACCGGATACATAAATGCCACAAACACATAACTGGGTGAACCTTTTCAGATTGTGACTCCGCTTTGCTAAAGTCCCCAATTAGAGGTGTCCAGAGCTCTTAAGCACACTTTTTTTGCTTTGGACCACGACTTTAACCGCTCAGTCTCAAGTTTTTCACTTGACACCTTTACGCCACAAGCACATGGTTAGGGACAGCTTGGTTTAGCCGCTTAGGCCAGGATTTTATTCCTTTAAGCCCTCCTATCCATTAATGCTCAAAGTCTTGGATCCTTTTTACCCTTGCCTTTTGGTTTAAAGGGCTATTGGCTTTTTCTGCTTGTTTTTTTTTCTCCTCTCTTTTTTTTTCTGCAAGCTTTTCTCTTCACTGCTTTTTCTTGCTTCAAGAATCAATTATATGATTTTTCAGATTATCTAATAGCATTTCTCCTTTTTCATCATTCTTTCAAGAGCCAACATATTTAACATTCATAAACTTCACTATAAAAAATATGCACTGTTCAAGCATTCATTCAGAAATACAAAAAGTATTGCCACCACATCAAAATAATTAAACTATTTTAAAATTTGAAATTCATGTACTTCTTTTTCTTTTTCAGAAAATAATTTTTTTCATTTAAGAGAGGTGAAGGATTCATAGGACATTCATAACTTTAAAGCATAGGCACTAGACACTAATGATCATGTAATAAAGACACAAACATAGACAAGACATAAAGCATAATTTTCGGAAAAATAGAAAAATAAAGAACAAGGAAATTAAAGTACGGGTCCACCTTAGTGATGGCGGCTAGTTCTTCCTCTTGAAGATCTTATGGAGTGCTTGAGCTCCTCTATGTCTCTACCTTGCCTTTGTTGCTCTTCCCTCATGGCTATTTGATCCTCTCTAATTTCATGGAGAATAATGGAGTGCTCTTGGTGCTCCATTTTTAGTTGCCCCATATTGGAACTCAAATCTCCTAAGGAGGTGTTGATTTTCTCCCAATAGTTGTGTGGAGGAAAGTGCATCCCTTGAGGCATCTCAGGGATTTCTTGATGAGGAATTTCCTCATGCTCTTGTTGAGGTCCATAAGTGGGCTCTCTTATTTGCTCCATTCTCTTTCTAGTGATGGACTTTTGAGATGAATCTTTCCATCTCCCATGATTCAGAGATGGAAGCAATTGCCTTCCCTTTCCTCTTTCTAGAGGTTTCTCCGGCCTTAGGTGCCATAAATGGTTATGGAAAAATAAAAAAGCAAAACTTTTACCACACCAAACTTAGAAGGTTTGCTCGTCCTCGAGCAAAAGAAGAAAGAAGGAAGTAGAAGAAGGAGAAAATGGACGAGATGGAGAGGTGTGAGTGGTTCGGCCAAGGGGGGAAAGGAGTGTTTATGATGTGTGAAAATGAAGATGGTAAGGAGGGGTTTATATAGGAGTGGAGAGATGGGTAGGGTTCGTGTATTAGGGGTTGGGTGTGGGAGGGAAAGGATTTGAATTGTGAGGTGGGTGTTATGGGAAGGTGTGAAGAAGAGAGAGAGAGAGAGAGAGTTGAGGTAGGTGGGGATCCTGTGGGGTCCACAGATCTTGAGGTGTCAAGGATTTCTCATCCCTGCACCATTTTGGCGTGTAAATTCCCATTGGAGTGCCAATCCTGGCGTTAAACGCCAGGTTGCTGCCCATTTCTGGCGTTTAACGCCAGCTTTTCTCTCCTTTCTGGCATTAAACGCCAACTTTTCTTCCCTTTCTGGCATTAAACGCCATTTTAGTGCCCTTTTCTGGCATTGAACGCCTAGAATGGTGCCAGACTGGGCGTTTAACGCCCATTCTGCTACCCTTACTGGCGTTTAAATGCCAGTAAGCTCATTCTCCAGGGTGTGCTATTTTCAATGCTGTTTTTGATTTTAGCTTTTGTTTTTGTGACTCCACATGATCATCATCCTAAAGAAAACATAAAATAACAAAAGAAAGTTAACATAGATAAGTAAAAATTGGATTGCCTCCCAACAAGCGCTTCTTTAATGTCAATAGCTTGACAGTGGGCTCTCATAGAGCCTCACAGATACTCAGAGCATGATGATGGCCTCCCAATACCAAACTTAGAGTTTGAATATGGGGGCTCTGTTTGACTCTGTATTGAGAGAAGCCTATCATGCTTCTTCTCCATGTGTACAGAAGGAGATTCTTTAGCTTTAAACACAAGGTAGTCCTCATTCACTTGAAGGACCAACTCTCCTCTATCAACATCAATCACAGCTTTTGCTGTGGCTAGAAAAGGTCTGCCAAGGATGATGGATTCATCCTTATTCTTCCTAGTGTCCAGGATTATGAAGTCAGCAGGGATGTAAAGGCCTTCAACCTTTACCAAGACATCCTCTACATGTCCATAAGCCTGTTTCCTTGAATTGTCTGCCATCTCTAGTGAGATTCTTGCAGCTTGAACCTCAAAGATCCCTAGTTTCTCCATTACAGAGAGGGGCATGAGGTTTATACTTGATTCTAGGTCACACAGAGCCTTCTCAAAGGTCATGGTGCCTATGGTACAAGGTATTGAGGACTTTCCAGGATCCTGTTTCTTCTGAGGTAATTTCAGTTGAACCAGATCATTTAGTTCATTGATGAGCAATGGGGGTTCATCCTCCCAAGTCTCATTACCAAATAACTTGGTATTCAGCTTCATGATTACTCCCATGTACTTAGCAACTTACTCTTTAGTAATATCTTCATCCTCTTCAGAGGAAGAATACTCATCAGAGCTCATGAATGGCAGAAGTAGGTTCAATGGAATCTCTATGGTCTCTGTATGAGCCTCAGATTCCTTGGGTTCCTCATTAGGGAACTCCTTAGTGGCTAGTGGACGTCCATTGAGGTCTTCCTCATTGGAAATCACTATCTTTTCTTCCTCTCCAGGTTCGGCCATGTTGGTTATAGTTATGGCCTTGTACTCTCTCTTAGGATTTTCTTCTGTATTGCTTGGGAGAGTACTAAGAGGGAGTAAAGTATCTTTCTTACTCAGCTGACCCACTTGTGCCTCCAAATTTCTAATGGAGGACCTTATTTCAGTCATGAAACTCAGAGTGGTCTTAGATAGATCAGAGACTACAGTTGCTAAGTCAGAGTGGCTCTACTTAGAATTCTCTGTCTATTGCTGAGAAGATGATGGAAAAGGTTTGCTATTGCCAAACCTGTTTCTTCTACCATTGTTATTATTGAAGCCTTGATTAGGCTTCTGTTGATCCTTCTATGAGAGATTAGGGTGATTCCTCCATGAAGGATTATAGGTATTTCCATAGGATTCTCCCATGTAATTCACCTCTGCCATTGCATGGTTCTCAGGGTCATAGGCTTCTTCTTCAGAGGAAGCCTCCTTAGTACTGCCTGATGCAGCTTGCATTCCAGACAGACTCTGAGAAATCATATTGACTTGCTGAGTCAATATTTTGTTCTGAGCCAATATGGCATTCAGAGTATCAATCTCAAGAACTCCTTTCTTCTGAGTTGTCCCATTATTCACAGGATTCCTTTCAGAAGTGTACATGAATTGGTTATTTGCAACCATTTCAATGAGTTCCTGTGCTTCTTCAGGCGTCGTCTTCAGATGAAGAGATCCACCAGCAGAGTTGTCCAATGACATCTTAGACAATTCTGACAGACCATCATAGAATATACATATGATGCTCCATTCTGAAAGCATGCCAGAAGGACACCTTCTGATCAATTGCTTGTATCTTTTCCAAGCTTCATAGAGGGATTCACCTTCCTTCTGTCAGAAGGTTTGGACTTCCACTCTAAGCTTACTCAATTTTTGAGGTGGAAAGAACTTTGCCAAGAAGGCATTGACCATCTTTTCCCAAGAGTTCAGGCTTTCTTTAAGTTGTGAGTCCAACCATGTCCTAGCTCTGTCTCTTACAGCAAAGGGAAAAAGCATAAGTCTGTAGACCTCAGGATTAACCCCATTGGTCTTAATAGTGTCACAGATTTGCAAGAATTCAGCTAAAAACTGATGAGGATCTTCCAATAGAAGTCCATGAAACTTGCAATTCTGCTGCATTAGAGAAACTAATTGAGGCTTAAGCTCAAAGTTGTTTACTCTAATTGCAGGAATTAAGATGCTCCTTCCACAGAATTCAGAAGAAGGTGCAATAAAGTCACCAAGCATCTTCCTTGCATTGTTGGCATTGTTGTTATTTTCGGCTGCCATGTCTTCTTCTTTTTCAAAAATTTCTGTTAGGTCCTCTTCAGAGAGTTGTGATTTAGCTTCTTTTAGCTTCCTCTTCAAGGTCCTTTCAGGTTCAGGATCAGCTTCAACAAGAATGCCCTTGTCCTTGTTCCTGCTCATAAGAAAGAGAAGAGAACAAGAAAGTATGGAATCTTCTATGTCACAATATAGAGATTCCTTGAGGTGTCAGAGGAAAACAGAAATAGAGGGATGAGGTAGGTAGATAAGAATTCGAACATATGAAGAAGGAGAGAGAGAGAGTCCGAATTGCTAATTGAGGAGGAGTGTTAGTCCTTAAATAGAAATAGGTGAGAGAGGGAATTTTCAAAAATTTTTAAAAGAAACAAAATAAAATTAAAATTTAAAATAATTAGTTAATTAAAAAGAATTTTGAAAAATGGTTAATGGTTTTTCAAAAATTAAAAGTGAGAAAGTGGTTAGGTGATTTTGAAAAAGATTTTGAAATTAGCAGTCAACAAGATATGATTGAAAATTATTTTGAAAAAGATGTGGTTGAGAAGATATGATTGAGAATATATGATTGAAAAACAATTTAAAAAGATTTGAATATTTTTTTGAAAATCAAAGTTGATTACTTGACTAATAAGAAACTAAAAGATATGATTTTAGAATTTAAAGATTGAACCTTTCTTAATAGGCAAGTAATAACTTGAAATTTTTTGAATCAAAATATTAATTGTTAGTATTAATTTCAAAAATTATGAAATAAAAATAAGAAAAATATTTTGAAAATCAAATTTTAAAGTTTTCAAAAATATTAAGAAGGAAATTGAAAAAGATATGATTTGAAAAAGATGTGATTTTGAAAAAGTATGAAGATTTGAAAAAGATTTGAATTAAAAACTAACTTACCTCCCTTGTGTTGACCTGGCGTTAAACACCCAGAATGGTATCCATTCTGGCGTTTAACGACCAAAATACTACCATTTTGGGCGTTTAACGCCCAGCCAAGTATCTTGGCTGGCGTTTAAACGCCAGTTTTCCTTCCTCACTGGGCGTTTTGAACACCCAGCTTTTTCTCTGTAATTCCTCTGCTGTATGTTCTGAATCTTCAATTCTCTGTATTATTGACTTGAAAAGACATAATTTTGAAAAAAAAATTTTTGAATTTTTAATGATGAGAGAGAGCAACAACAAAATGAAACTAATCATAAAAAACTAAGATCAAATAAACAATGCATGCAAGAACACGTTGAATGTCAAGATGAACATCAACACATATTTTTAAGAAAAGAAAGATATGCAAGACACCAAACTTAGAAATTTTCATTCTATAGACACTAATAATTCAAAAATGCATATGAAAAACAAGAAAAGACACCAAACAAGAGAATTTAAAGATTAGACCAAAGAAAATCATCAAGAATAACTTGAAGATCAATGAAGAACATAATGCATATATTTTAGAAAAATGCAAGAAAATTACAAATATACAAGACACCAAACTTAAAATGTGACACTAGACTCAAACAAGAAATATAAAATTTTTGGTTTTTATGGTTTTATTAAAATATTTTTGTATTTTTTGAAAATATTTTGGAGAAAGAAAAATAAGAAATTCAAAATTTTTAATACAAATTACAGGAATCATGCAATGTTAGTCTAAAGCTTCAGTCTAAAAAAAATTAGACATGGCTAGCCAAGCTTCAGCAGGACATTATATACAACAACCAAATTGATGGGAATCAACTAGCTCCTATGATGAAAATTTTAAAATTAGACATGGCTATGCTATATCAAGTATCCTAGCCTTTCTACTAAGTCATCGTCCCGTCATCCATAGTTCTTCGAACTAAGCGATTTCATACCATAGCGCTTTGCACTCTGTGATTTACATACCTTCTCTTTCTTCTTGACTTGCGATCTGGTACCTATCTATAAGCGGACAATCTCAAAAGGAAGAGGAAAACCTTGGGATCTTTTCTTTTCTACTGCCATGCTGGAGCAATCAATCAAGACTTGCTTTGGGATCACGGAGTGTAGGAAATGAAATAGATATAACATCGCAGAAGAGCGAACAAGAAGAGCCAACAGACACAAACACTAAGAATTGAAACTTCCACATTCCATAATAAAGGAAGGTTGCAGGCAGCAATCAATAACATCAACAACCGCCACCCAGCTTTCAATGCGTAGGAAAGGGGTTGGCTTACCACATCTACCTTCTCGGGACAGGATAAGGGTTGGGGCGTTCACTAAGTACTAAAGCTGCTGGAGCGGCAGGCATACCGAAAAAAAGAATAAGTCATCGATGAAAATCCTTTTTTTTATTTCGGTACACCATCAGACCGTCCAACATAAACTCCTTTACCTTGCGATCTCGTAAGCCTATCAATGCCTAGCTTCCTGCTATGCTATGAAAGTCGTTAGGTCAAGGAAAAAAAAGCAACTGGCTAACAATTCACTGACCTATCTAGCTTCAATCGAGATAGCATTTCACTAGGCAATCCAGTTGCCACTTCACTAGCAGCCACAAAGGGCGAAGGAAAGATTCTTTGATCCGCTAGACTGGAACTAGAAGCTGGCACTGGCTTAGGTACCAGCTCTTGTGCTTCTTAGAATATCTTTCCCTTGCGGTACTCTAGGGCCGGTCGTATAAATCCTTGTTCTTTTGTTCTGGGAAAGCGAAAGCCAGCACCTAAGAAGAGAGAACCTTCCTGTCCTATAGTGCGGAGATAGAGGGAGCACCCTACCTTAGGGCAGATCAGAAAGAAGGAACTTAAACTTAAGTTCAATGCAGAATTCCTTTTTCGAGTGAACTGAAAGTTCAGTTGATTATAGCTTTTTGGCAAGCGGGGGGTACAAGTGTCGCATATCAAATTGCCGACATTATAGCATACTTTACTATAGATGTTTCGGAACTACTAAAGGAAGTGATAGTAGAAAGGACAACTAAGCGAAAGGCGGTCCAGACATAGCATTAGCCATTGATTCAATACCAGGCAAAAAGGAAATTCCTTATTTCTTTCCCAAGTCCCATCGAGTTAGCTGTTGATAGAATGGAATAAGCGATATTGACTCTCTTGTCGAAAGGGCGGCGTCAAGCTCTTACCCAGGCAAAGAAACAAAAAACACCAGGCGATTCAAGACAGGGGGAGATAGCTAATTCCAGGAATAGGATCTATCCCATACCCTTATTCTAGTATTCTACCTGCTCCGAAAATAATAAGCTGGAGAGAGGAGGAATATTCATCATCCGTCACCCTGCCCGCTACGCTCCTTGACTTTGTCCTTTCAAATTTTGTTGACATTAAATCTGAGTTGAGAGAGCCACCTTGTGGTGAGATTGTCATGGTTCCACTGCATGCAACTGTTGGAGATTTAAAGCAAGCTGCTGAGGCTGCACTGAGGGAAACTTACAGCATTGTAGAAAGGCTTATAGTGACAGACATCACAGAATTGATTGGTGTGAGTGATGAGGAAGTGCTCTTTGGGTTAATCCAGTCAGGTGTGGAGCTTTGTGTGAGGAGAATTGCTATAGACTTGTGTACTCCTTTGAAGTCTCAGGGTGGGGCTGACAACTGGAAGGTGAGATGTGAATGTGGAGCTCAAGATGATGATGGGGATAAAAAAATGGTGTCTTGTGACATTTGTGAGGTATGGCAGCATACACGATGTTGTGGTATAGATGATTCTGAGGCAGTGCCACTACAGTTTGTGTGCACTGGGTGCTGTGATTCACCTGTACCCCCGAGGATTGAATCCGCATTTGGTATGGATTGTGCTGATATTTTTCAGATTTCACCAGAGCCTACACATTTACTGGAGTATGGATATGGGTACTGACTACTGAATGCTTGATTACCATTGCAACAGTGTTTGTTGCTTAAAACACTTGTTTCTGTGAACGTACTTTTTGAAACATTCATTTTAGGATGTGTAGGAGAGCTGTTAAATCTTACATTTATCAATTCACAAGTCACAAATGGAAATTTAAATTATTCCATTATTAAATCTTACACATAACAGTAGGAAGGGTTAGTGCAGAAAGACTAACATGCTTTGCAGAAGATAGGCTCCTTATATGTGATGGCATGTATCCTAGAGTTTTAAACAATGTTGCCAAATCAATAACAAATGGGTATGCATGGACCATGATTTGGACATTATGGGCACAGACAGAATGATAAGAAAGCATGCTTTGTTCTAGAATCACCCTCTGGCTTCCACAATAGAAAAGAAACTTACCACTAAACTCGCTTTGATTCCACCAAACAGGAAGCAAAGCATGTTCCAATATTTCCCATTACCATAACAAACTACATCTAAAAAGTATCTGATATTACCATGACCACCATCACCTGTTTATTATCTTCTCATACGGTACTACTGGAATTTGAGATCAATCCGTTTTAGTCCTATAAGATAGGGGCCTTTCTAAGGCAGCCCTCTCCTTCTAGTCGAGTAGCTTTTCGCTCCTTGACTTTGATAGGTACGAAGTCACTAACCCACAAGCTGGTTAGGTACGTAGTCACTCGAAGAGGCTATCTACCGAACCAGAGATTTCCATTCAAGTATGGTTTAAGTGCCCTTAAAAGTCAATCTGAACGGAAGTCTACGGAAGATTCCCCAGTAGAATGGTTAAACATGATTGGATCTCTAAGAAGATCTACGGCATAAGGGTGATAGCGTAGATACATTTTAGCTCTTCTCTTCTTCGATAGCCTTTAAGGCTATTATGCTGATTGGCCTATTAGTTTAGTCAAATATGACTATCTACTGTATGTATAAGTTCTTCGCCTTGGAACATCACAGGGACGGATTGAATAGCAGCAGTTAGGGAAGCTAAGGAGACGTCAATTTCATTAATTTCGAGGAAAAAGTAAATGATTTAACAATAGCTACACTTAAAGTAAAGAACAAAAAAATCGTTTCCATGATAGAAATTTTGTTTAGAGTCTATAAGGATACTACTGGAGATGTGAACTTACCAACAGGAGTCAATCCCCAAGGTAGCCGAACGTGTTTTTTTTAGCGTCGACAATATTCACTGGCTAAACCAAATTGATCTATTTAGAACTCGCCAATCAGGGCACGCAGAGTCCTCACTTTGCCCAAGCTCTGGATTATGTTCTGCATTTTTGAGGTATGTAGTTAATATTTTTTTACAGGCTTTATCATATTTAATCAGAAGAGTTTAGGTAAGACTTTCAACGTGACTATCATATAAATAAAATATCTTCTGCCTGCCGTACTACACGAGGGTAATAACAATTACGACCGACAAAGAAACTCGAGCCTCGAAGTTAGACTATTATATCTTTTCCTGGTCCATTAACTATGTCAATTGCTTCCTCCAAGAGCTTATTCCAATTACTAAGATACTCAGAGGGCACCATATATTTATATACGTCAACAACAACTATACGATAGTGAAGTTCAGAGGTAAGTTATTATAAATAAGAATTTAGTTCAAAGGAAAGATCAGGAATAGCCCTTGGAATGCTAAGGTATTCTTATAAAGAGAAACTTTTATCCTCTAGAGCCTAAGTTCCCATGCTTATGAGAAGTAGTGTAAAGGTAACGAACTCCGTGGTCCTAGATTACCCCAATCAGGATTTTCGCCGGTCCACAATAAGGGTTGAAAGGTACAGATTTCTAGGGCATACGGTGCTTAAAGTTGACGTATGATAAAAAACCTCCATTTCCTTTAGTTTCCCAAAATCACTAAGACCACCGCCCTACTTAAGAGCTAGACGGTAAGAACTTTTCCAGCTTTTACTTTGATTGCACTTAATCTAACAAAATCTTACCCTTGCGAACTTAGGTCAAGCCTAACCTCACTCGAGGATGTTATCTTAATTACAGTCCCTTGGGAGAAGAATAAGAAGTCATGGTGACTCTAGGCTTGTTCTGCATTTTTTGTCGATTTCTTTCTTAGTGGATCGAATCAATATGACAAGCGTACACCCTTCATCAATTGATACTAACGGCTGCATAGAAAGAATCTTTCTCTGCATAATTCTAACGAACAATATTTCCGGAAGAAATGGCATTCTCTATCAATACGGCTCGACTGAAGTAAAGAAAGACTATCAGTCCATCAAGGACTTCGTAAATGGCTGACGGATTTCCATAAAGACATGACTTAGATCCTACTTTTCTTTTCTTATAAAGCCTGTAACTTCAACTTTAGCCTACTATACCACCTTTCTACCTTAAACCGCTTCATCAAGATAACCTGACCTAGTGGCATTTCTTCCCCGGTTTGAAACTTCCTGTTTTGTTAGGCTTACAAGCTTGCACAACAATAGAAAGACTAGGATGCTTGCAGGTCATACTTGCTTTATTCGAACTTACTGACTTTTTCTTGCATTTCATCCCTTGGTAAAGGGGAATAGATGAAACGGGACTTGGATGAGAATCAATTAGAAAGCACTGCCTACTTCAGATCATAATCTCTTCTACGGCATTTCCAAGGTATGGTCAAAGGCAATCGTAGAAGGAAGAATTAGTACGGCTCTAAAAAGAAGAACTACTTGCTGCTTGATTCTCAATCCAGCTTCTGACTGATTAATGCTCTTGTCTTCTCATTCCTCTCTTTCGTTCGTAATGCTCTAATCTCCAGTTCTAGTAGTTTACTTTCAGCTGAATCAATGTGAATAGGTCAATTTCTATCTTCTTTTCTGTTGTGTTTATAGGCTATTCAACGACTGCATTGCCTCAGTAACTTTCCTGTAAGGAATATGAATATCATCCCTGGGAGAAGGGCCTCAAGGCTCTAACTATTGGTTGTTTAAAGTTATGGTTGTTCGATGTTCAAGTTTCTCCTGGCTTTGGGAATAGATTAACCAGGTGTTGGATGAGAAGCAGCCTAGCCCAATCTGACTGAGTTTGAGTTGCAATAAGCTTGAAAATGTAAATTCGTGTTAGCCCAGAAGAGAAGAAATTGACCTGGACTACTTTTGAAATATCTGATCAATCAAATTGCAGCTGGAAATACAGTTAGCGAATCTACTACAGTGGAAAGACTGAGGAAATCCTAACTTCTCATCTTTGTCATACTCTTCCAGTGGTAGGTGGAGGACTCTAAAGCCAGGAGCCGTAGGGGCGCGGTGGTATTCACTCCACTCCAGAGCGGGGACTTACTAAGCCTTTACTCGAGATCCCTCAGTACGATTTCCTGTAGCTACGAGTTGTTAATAGGGTAGTGAATGAATGCTTTCTTTGCTAGCTTTCCTTTTGAACTCGGAAGTACCTTTCTCTTTTTTACCTTCATTCAAATACTAAAGGCGGAAGGGGCCCTTGCTTTGGTGTGGGGCACCTGATTGCCGCCAAAATCCCGAAGCCTAACAAGATGAAACCCGCTCGACTTGTACTTCTTTAATTAATAATAGAATGGAAAGGGAAGCACTAGGGGAACATCTTTCAATGACTTAGTTCTTCCCTAAGTGGTTCGCTGACCAGCTGTGAAACGATTGTAGCATAAACTGGCAACCCTGGACAATGGTCCTTAGGGTCCATGGAGGAGTATCTGGATTGTAATCGTAATCTTAGAGTCTTCCTCGATGTACACCTGCCTCACTTTGAATAAAAAACATATTAAAATCCCAGGACGAAGACCATAGCTGCTCTATTTTACACGCTTAACGAAGAAGGAATGTGCACTCTATATTTACCCCCTTTCACTGGGACTACTGGCGACAGACATACTGAAAATGTCCCCCTTTATACTCTATTTCCATATCCTCCTACCAGTGGCTATTTATCACGGCCGGTTCACAAATCGAAAAAGGGCATGGCGGCTAGGCTATAAGTTAGCGGTTAGCTATGCTATAAGGGCTGCTCGCCTTTATATGGCAATGGAGCTAAGTAAGAAAAATGCTTAGGGTAGAGTTATTTCCCTCCCCACCCTCCTTAATCTAGCATTGACATTTTTCTTACCTTACTATGTTTGTTTAAAAGGAGACCAGACCGACAGCCCACCACTGGAACTTGCTTTGCTCTTGCTCGGCTCACTCCCGCTTGACTTCTTCCACCTGTAGTAAACTTTAAAGAAAAATCCTTCAGTTCACTACTGGTGGAACCTCACTGACCTTATCGGGCAGTTACTCTAAGCTGGGGCCTCTGCCAGCTTAACTTTACACCCCAGAACGCTATTTTTTGACACTTCGGCCCGTGCCTACTAGTGTCAGCCCTCCCTGTAGACTTTTTTCTCTCCCGAATAAGGATTCGAAGACCCAACTCGCTTAGGGAGATATACCTTATCCCCTTCATCCTTCTCTATCTGGATCTTCATCTTCCTTTTTAAGAGGGAGTAAAGTAACTTTCTTACTCAGCTGACCCATTTGTGCCTCCAAATTTCTAATGGAGGACCTTATTTCAGTCATGAAACTCAGAGTGGTCTTAGATAGATCAGAGACTACAGTTGCTAAGTTAGAGTGGCTCTGCTTAGAATTCTCTGTCTGTTGCTGAGAAGATGATGGAAAAGGTTTGCTATTGCCAAACCTGTTTCTTCTACCATTGTTATTATTGAAGCCTTGATTAGGCTTCTGTTGATCCTTCTATGAGAGATTAGGGTGATTCCTCCATGAAGGATTATAGGTATTTCCATAGGATTCTCCCATGTAATTCACCTCTGCCATTGCATGGTTCTCAGGGTCATAGGCTTCTTCTTCAGAGGAAGCCTCCTTAGTACTGCCTGATGCAGCTTGCATTTCAGACAGACTCTGAGAAATCATATTGACTTGCTGAGTCAATATTTTGTTCTGAGCCAATATGGCATTCAGAGTATCAATCTCAAGAACTCCTTTCTTCTGAGTTGTCCCATTATTCACAGAATTCCTTTCAGAAGTGTAAATGAATTGGTTATTTACAACCATTTCAATGAGTTCCTAGGCTTCTTCAGGCGTCGTCTTCAGATGAAGAGATCCACCAGCAGAGTTGTCCAATGACATCTTGGACAATTCTGACAGACCATCATAGAATATACATATGATGCTCCATTCTGAAAGCATGCCAGAAGGACACCTTCTGATCAATTGCTTGTATCTTTTCCAAGCTTCATAGAGGGATTCACCTTCCTTCTGTCAGAAATTTTGGACTTCCACTCTAAGCTTACTCAATTTTTGAGGTGGAAAGAACTTTTCCAAGAAGGCATTGACCAGCTTTTCCCAAGAGTTCAGGCTTTCTTTAGGTTGTGAGTCCAACCATGTCCTAGCTCTGTCTCTTACAGCAAAGGGAAAAAGCATAAGTCTGTAGACCTCAGGATTAACCCCATTGGTCTTAATAGTGTCACAGATTTACAAGAATTCAGCTAAAAACTGATGAGGATCTTCCAATAGAAGTCCATGAAACTTGCAATTCTGCTGTATTAGAGAAACTAATTGAGGCTTAAGCTCAAAGTTGCTTGCTCTAATTGCAGGAATTGAGATGCTCCTTCCACATAATGCAGAAGAAGGTGCAATAAAGTCACCAAGCATCTTCCTTGCATTGTTGGCATTGTTGTTATTTTCGGCTGCCATGTCTTCTTCTTTTTCAAAAATTTCTATTAGGTCCTCTCCAGAGAGTTGTGATTTAGCTTCTTTTAGCTTCCTCTTCAAGGTCCTTTCAGGTTCAGGATCAGCTTCAACAAAAATGCCCTTGTCCTTGTTTCTGCTCATAAGAAAGAGAAGAGAATAAGAAAGTATGGAATCTTCTATGTCACAGTATAGAGATTCCTTGAGGTGTCAGAGGAAAACAGAAATAGAGGGATGAGGTAGGTAGATAAGAATTCAAACATATGAAGAAGGAGAGAGAGAGAGTTCGAATTGCTAATTGAGGAAGAGTGTTAGTCCTTAAATAGAAATAGGTGAGAGAGGGAATTTTCGAAAATTTTTAAAAGAAACAAAATAAAATTAAAATTTAAAATAATTAGTTAATTAAAAAGAATTTTGAAAAATGGTTAATGGTTTTTCGAAAATTAAAAGTGAGAAAGTGGTTAGGTGATTTTGAAAAAGATTTTGAAATTAGCAGTCAACAAGATATGATTGAAAATTATTTTGAAAAAGATGTGGTTGAGAAGATATGATTGAGAATATATGATTGAAAAATAATTTAAAAAGATTTGAATGTTTTTTTGAAAATCAAAGTTGATTACTTGACTAATAAGAAACTAAAAGATATGATTTTAGAATTTAAAGATTGAACCTTTCTTAATAGGCAAGTAACAACTTGAAAGTTTTTGAATCAAAATATTAATTGTTAGCATTAATTTCGAAAATTATGAAATAAAAATAAGAAAAATATTTTGAAAATCAAATTTTAAAGTTTTCAAAAATATTAAGAAGAAAATTGAAAAAGATATGATTTGAAAAAGATGTGATTTTGAAAAAGTATGAAGATTTGAAAAAGATTTGAATTA
Source organism: Arachis ipaensis (assembly GCF_059453495.1). Taxonomy (NCBI): domain Eukaryota; kingdom Viridiplantae; phylum Streptophyta; class Magnoliopsida; order Fabales; family Fabaceae; genus Arachis; species Arachis ipaensis. The sequence continues at coordinate 71,832,879 of NC_142442.1, read as the reverse complement.
AAAACTAACTTACCTCCCTTGTGTTGTCCTGGCATTAAACACCCAGAATGGTATCCATTCTGGCGTTTAACGCCCAGCCATGTATCCTGGCTGGCATTTAAACGCCAGTTTTCCTTCCTCACTGGGCGTTTTGAACACCCAACTTTTTCTCTGTAATTCTTCTGCTGTATGTTCTGAATCTTCAATTCTCTGTATTATTGACTTGAAAAGACATAATTTTGAAAAAAAAAATTTTTTGAATTTTTAATGATGAGAGAGAGCAACAACAAAATGAAACTAATCATAAAAAACTAAGATCAAATAAACAATGCATGTAAGAACACGTTGAATGTCAAGATGAACATCAACACATATTTTTAAGAAAAGAAAGATATGCAAGACACCAAACTTAGAAATTTTCATTCTATAGACACTAATAATTCAAAAATGCATATGAAAAACAAGAAAAGACACCAAACAAGAGAATTTAAAGATCAGACCAAAGAAAATCATCAAGAATAACTTGAAGATCAATGAAGAACAATATGCATATATTTTAGAAAAATGCAAGAAAATTACAAATATACAAGACACCAAACTTAAAATGTGACACTAGACTCAAACAAGAAACATAAAATTTTTGGTTTTTATGGTTTTATTAAAATATTTTTGTATTTTTCGAAAATATTTTGGAGAAAGAAAAATAAGAAATTCAAAATTTTTAATACAAATTACAGGAATCATGCAATGTTAGTCTAAAGCTTCAGTCTAAAAAAAATTAGACATGGCTAGCCAAGCTTCAGCAGGACATTACATACAACAGCCAAATTGATGGGAATCAACTAGCTCCTATGACGATAAAATCTTCATTTGAAACTCTAGAATTCATTCTTAAAAATTCTGAAGTCATAGGATAATTTTTTTTTAAAAATTTTTTCGAAAATAAAAAGCTAAAAAAAATAAATTAAAATTACCTAATCTGAGCAACAACATGAACTGTCAGTTGTCCAAACTCGAACAATCCCCGGCAACGGCGCCAAAAACTTGGTGCACAAAATTGTGATCACAATGGCACCAACAACTTGGTACGCACAATTGTAATCTCAACTCTTTTTCACAACTTCGCACAACTAACCAGCAAGTGCACTGGGTCGTCCGAGTAATAAACCTTACGCGAGTAAGGGTCGATCCCACGGAGATTGTCGGCTTGATGCAAGCTATGGTCATCCTTGTAAATCTCAGTCAGGCAGATTCAAATGGTTATGAGGTTTTGATAATTAAAATATAAATAAAATAAAATAGGATAGAAATACTTATGTAATTCATAGGTAGGAATCTCAGATAAGCGTCTGGAGATGCTTTGTTGCTTCAGAACCTCTGCTTTCCTATTGCCTTCTTCCAACCATGCGTTACCTCCTTCCATGGCAAGCTGTAAGATCCTCTCGGATGAAAACAAATCCATCTGCACTGTCACCACAGGGATAATCATCTGTCAGTTCCCGCTAGTGTCGGAATAAGACCATTGTCTTTTTGCACACTGTCACTTGTGCCCCACATTTGCAGGTTTGAAGCTCGTCACAGTCATCCTTTCCCAGATCCTACTCAGAATACCACAGATAAGGTTTAGACTTTCCAGATCCCAGGAATGGCTGCCAATAATTCTAGCCTATACCACGAAGGTTCTAATCTTAGATTAGAAACCCAAGAGATATGCACTCAAGCTATTGCAGATAGAACGGACGTGGTTGTCAGGCACGCGCTCATAGGTGAGAATGATGATGAGTGTCACAGATCATCACATTCATCAGGTTGAAGTGCGAGTGGATATCTTAGAGAAGAAGTAGGCGTGAATTGAAGAGAAAAATAATAGTACTTGTATTAATTCATGAAGAACAGCAGAGCTCCACACCTTAATCTATGGGGTATAGAAACTCCACCGTTGAAAATACATAAGTAAAAGGTCTAGGCATGGCCGTGAGGCCAGCCTCCAAACGTGTACAAAATGATCAAAAGATATTCCAAAGATGAAAGATGAAAAGATGAAAATACAATAGTAAAAGGTCCTATTTATAATGAACTAATGGTTTAGGGTTTACAGAAATAAGTAAATGATGCAGAAATCCACTTCCGGGGCCCACCTGGTGTGTGCTTGGGCTTAGCATTAAAGCTTTTTTGTGCTTAGGCTGTTCTTGGAGTTAAACGCCAGCTCTGGTTCCAGTTTGGGCGTTTAACTCCAGCTTTTATGCCAGTTCTGGCGTTTAATGCCAGAAAAAGGTAGAAAGTTGGCGTTTAAATGCCAGTTTGCGTTATCAAAAATCGAGCAAAGTATGGACTATTATATATTGCTGAAAATCCCAAGATGTCTACTTTCCAACACAATTGAGAGTGCACCATTTGGGCTTCTGTAGCTCGAGAAAATCTACTTCGAGTGTAGGGAGGTCAGAATCCAACAGCATCTGCAGTCCTTTTTCAGCCTCTGAATCAGATTTTTGCTCAAGTCCCTCAATTTCAGCCAAAAATACCTGAAATCACAGAAAAACACACAAACTCATAGTAAAGTTCAGAAATGTGATTTTTATTTAAAAACTAATAAAAATATAATAAAAAGTAATAAAAACATACTAAAAACTATGTAAAAACCATGCCAAAAAGCGTATAAATTATCCGTCATCAGACACTAAACTCAAAAAAGAAACACAAAATTTTTGGGTTTTATGGTTTTATTAAAAATTTTTTGTATTTTTTCGAAAATTTTTTTGAATTTTTCGAAAATAAAAATAAAAATAAAAAGCTTTAAACACAAAATAAAATTACCAAATCTAAGCAACAAGATAAACCTTCAGTTGTCCAAACTCGAACAATCCCCGACAACGGCACCAAGAACTTGGTGCACAGAATTGTGATTACACTTTTCACAACTCCGCACAACTGACCAGCAAGTGCACTGGGTCGTCCAAGTAATACCTTACGTGAGTAAGGGTCGATCCCACGGATATTGTCGGCTTGATGCAAGCAATGGTCATCTTGTAAATCTCAGTCAGGCGGATTCAAATGGTTATGAGGTTTTGATAATTAAAATATAAATAAAACATAAAGTAAAATAAAGTTACTTATGTAGTTCATTGGTGGAAATTTCAGATAAGCGTCTGGAGATGCTTTGTTGCTTCTGAACCTTTGCTTTCCTATTGCTTTCTTCCAACCATGCGTTACTTCCTTCCATGGCAAGCTGTAAGATCCTCTCAGTGAAAATGGTCCTCTACGATTTCTGCACAGCTAATCAACTGTCGGATTTCTCGTCTTGGATGAAAAATACCAGGTACAGCTACCGCATGGCTAATCATCTGTCGGTTCCCGCTAGCGTCGGAATAGAATCCATTGATCCTTTTGCACACTGTCACTTGCGCCCAACATTCGCAGGTTTGAAGCTCGTCATAGACATCCCTTCCCGGATCCTACTCAGAATACCACAGACAAGGTTTAGACTTTTCGGATCCCAGGAATGCTGCCAATAATTCTAGCCTATGCCACGAAGATACTAATCTCACGGACTCGGTCCGTGTATTAGATATCCAAGAGAATATACTCCGACTGTCGTCCAATGACTACGTTGAACATCATGTAGACCACTTTGTGGTTGTTAGGCACGGGGATCTTGGCTAAGCGAGTAACGAAGATTGGGTGATTGTCACGGGTTACCCCTTCATTCTGACTTAACTGAATTAAGTAGGAGAGTATATCTTGGAGAAGAAGTAGGCGTGAATTGAATAGAAAAACAGTAGTAATTGCATTAATTCATGAAGAACAGCAGAGCTCCACACCTTAATCTATGGGGTGTAGAGGTGCCAGTTTGGACGTTTAACTCCAATTCTGGTGCCAGTTTGGGCGTTTTACGCCAGAAAGTTTTAGGCTGGCTTTGGACGCCAGTTTGGGCCATCAAATCTCGAGAAAAGTATAGACTATTATATATTGCTAGAAAGCTCAGGATGTCTACTTTCCAACGCAATTGAGAGCGCTCCAATTGGGCTTTTGTAGCTCCGAAAAATCTACTTCAAGTGCAGGAGAGTCAGAATCCAACAGCATCTGCAGTCCTTTTTCAGCCTCTGAATCAGATTTTTGCTCAGGTCCCTCAATTTCAGCAAGAAAATACCTGAAATCATAGAAAAATACACAAACTCATAGTAAAGTCCAGAAATGTGATTTTTGAATAAAAACTAATAAAAATATAATAAAAAGTAACTAAAACATACTAAAAACTATGTAAAAACAATGCCAAAAAGGGTATAAATTATCCGCTCATGAACGAAGTATTTTTTCTCTTGTGTGTTCTTTCATTGATGGCTTAGCCTACTTTATAGATCGGTTTGTAGCTCAATAGTCGATTTCTTCCGAGATTTTGGTGACTGATCTTCTTCTGAGATTGTGGTGACTGATCTTCATCCGAGATTGTGGCGAGTGTTCTGTTTGGATAGAGTCATTACGCCGAGGTATGACTCGGTTTTATCCAAGATCTTAGGGGTACAATACAATTATAATTAATAAAATTACTCTAAAAAAATTAATTTCCCAAATCATATTACTATAACCTATAAAATTATTCTAAAAAATTATCAATTTTCTAAATTATATTACTATAAAATTGATGTATAAAATTTATTAATAAATAAGGTCATATTACTCTAAAAATTGATGTATAATTAAATAAGGTCACATTATATCTACATATGACTTGTAGTAATATTTCTAACACACTCAATCAAATTCATATAGAAGACACACTTTGATAAAAAACATACAAAATAAAAAAGACATAGAGAAAATGTAAAAGATAGATAAAGAATTTTTTATTAGATCTCTAAGAAATATACTTTTAGCAATTTAGATCACTAAAAAAAATTTTTTTACTAGACCTTCAAAGAATCGATTCTTGACAATTTAGATCAAAGAGATGAAAATTGAAAGAACTAACACTAGAAAATTACCTTAGGTTTGATTCTTCAAATTTCTTCATGCAATAAGTAAAACAAATCACTTGCCTCACTTGATCACACATAAAAAAACTTGCATATTAGAACCCAGAAAATTTACTCATCAAAAGTTATGTAAACTGTTTCATAATAAGTATTTAAATAGACCCCTAACAGAGTAGTTTAAAGATAAGATAACTAATTTAAATCTCCTAAAGATAAGATAACTTTGTTTAAATCAGATTTGATCGTATTGGATTAGATCATATTAATTTAAATTTAAAATTCTTAAAAAAACTACTAAACAAACTAAACATATAACTAATAAATTTAAAAATAAATATTAAATTTGTATTTTCCACTGGACTTGAAAAACACTATTAGGCCTCCTATTGCTGTCCTATTGCTCTCCAAAAAGATTCGTCCTCGAATCTGCATATATATCAAAACGAACAAATTAGATACACTGAAAAAAGAGAGAACATAAATTGTCAATTGAGTTAATTAATCTTTTATATATTTTTCAAATAATAAAAATCATAGATGATTGTAACTCAATTTTGTTTTAACCAATCAACTTAGATTTTAATTTATGACTAAATTAATTAATTACTTTGTATGAATTATATTTAGTTTTAACCAATCAATTGGGAATTAAAAAAATTACTTTCCATAATTTAATATAATATCGCAAGATATGTTTGATAATTTGACACAAATGTAAAGGATCATAAAAACCTAAAAGCACAACGTGTAAAAAATTTTCATATTTGTCCAAAAAACAATAATATTTTGGTGATTTCTTCCAAATCCGTGGCAATTCTGTGGGTAAGTTACCCTTGCATATGTGTCATCATCTCAGTCATTGATCAAAAAAATTTTCAACCTTTCATTAATTCATTCATTGTTTATAGCAAAAGCCTTTAATGAACATATACCATAACAAATACTACATTAATTATTGTATACACATATTGTATAGTGTATTGGGGAACATTTGCAATTATAATTTATAATCTCTAACTTTTTTTCATTTTAAAAAATACCCTCCATCTCTTCTTGAAATTCAACATGCATGTCTCAAAACTTGGAAAACGCATAGAGGCCACTACTCACTGGTTTTTTCGCCTTCGTTGTATACCCACTACCCAACCCTGAAATTTGTTATCCTAGAAGACACTACCCAACCCTGTTTGGTTTTTTCGCCTTCGTTCTATACCCAGCGTCCATTTAGCAAGAATGATCTCCTTCGAGTAATAGGTTCCAGAACTGGTGCTCTGGTTCCATCGGATAGGCGTCGACGTCAACTGAGGAGAGGGCGAACGCTAAACTGATGTGGCTCCGGTAGAGAAATTTGTAGCTGAACTTTTGCTTGATCCAAAACTGTGGCTGCTGGAAGCTGGTTTACCAACATTCATTTTTCGGCTGCCTTCGAATTAGGTGCGTCGGATTAGGTAAGGTCACCTCCCTCCGAAAGTGCATTTTTTATCCGTTCAAGCTCAACCTTTGGTTGTCATCATGGTATGTCCAATTAAGTTTTTTTGTTAATCCAGATTAGTTTAATTTGGATGATAGTCTATGCCTTTTAAACGGTTCTCTGTTTAGGATGTTGGGTTGCTATTCTGGAATTAGAAATTAAGTAACATTGTCCAATTCTATGCTGTAGCTAGGTTTGGGGAATTGAAATTAAAACCTTATACTGGGGTCGAAAACAATTAGATTAGTTTAATTGGTTTTGGTTCATTTAATTTTACATGCAACTTAGTTTAGCTTCCTGTAGTTACTACCATTGGCTCTGTTTATTGACATTTTTAGGTAAAATTATGGCAGGGGTTAAATTATGTCCATAAACGAGGATGATGTGAAAAATGATTTTGATAATGATTTGGGTGATGATTTCGATTATCAATCGAATGCAGAAGATGATGCTGAAGACGACGATGTGGATTCGCTGGATTCTACTAGCAAGAGTGAAGAAGTTTGTGGTGTAAAAAGAATAGTAGATTTAATGGTGGAGGATATTTGGAACCTGGAGTTTAGGACAGAGGATGAGGCGTGCCAATTTTATAACACTTATTCTTGTTGGCATGGATTTGTAATGAGGAAGGACGACGTGGTTAGGGATAATCAAGGTAGAATCATTAGTAGGCAACTTGTTTGCAACAAAGAGGGCTCGAGGAATATGAGGTATCTTGATCTGGATGATAGATCAAGGGAGGCAAGGTCAGTAACGTGAACCAAGTGTCCAGCTCGGCTTAGGGTAAAGCTTGACTACGGTTGCGGTAGATGGAAGGTATCATGTTTTGTGGAATCTCACAACCACAATCTGACACCACCCCAATTTGCGCATCTGGTTCTGGCCAATCGTCGTCTCACTGTCATTGATAAAATCCAAGTAGAAAATCTTCATAATTTTGGTGTCAAGACCTGCCATATTATGGGGTATATTGCGTTCCAGAAGGGTGGATATCGTCATGCTGGATTTACACGCAAAGATTTGTACAACTACATTGATCGTTATCGTCGGTCAAAAGTTAAAAATGGGGATGCCAATGCAGCAATAAACTATTTGATTGGCAAGTCAAACAACGATCCGCTGTTCTTTGGAAAGTATATGTTCACTAGTGACGAAAGGCTTGAGCATATTTTTTAGGCAGATGGGCAGTCAATTATCGACTATCACTGATTTGGAGATATTGTTGCCTTTGACTCAACCTACAAGAAGAATAAATACAATAAGCCTTTGGTCATTTTCTCCGGATGCAATCATCACGGGCAGACTGTTATCTTTGGATTCGACCTACTATCCGACGAAACCACAGAGACGTATAAGTGGTTGTTGGAAACCTTTGTTGAAGCGATGGGTGGGAAAAGTGCTAAAACAGTAATAACTGACGGAGACCTTGCCATGCGAGATGCAATCAAGAATGTTCTTCCTGATGCGACCCATCGGTTATGTGGATGGCATCTGCAGAGAAATGCATGTGAAAATATAAAGAATCCTAATTTTCTGCCCGATTTTAAAGGTCTTATATACGACAACAACGACCACAGAGACTTTGATCGGAGATGGGCAGCCATTTTGGATAAGCACAACCTTGTTGGGAGTACCTAGATGGAAAAGACGTATGAAACTCGTGCAATGTGGTCCCATTGTTTCCTCCGGGATAAGTTTTTCGGTTACATAAGGATGACATCACAGTGCGAAGGTATAAATTCTCTCATCAGATTTTATGTTAATCGCAAGAACACCCTCATTGACTTCATGCATAACCTGGATAAGGCCTTAAAGGAGTATAGAAACAACAAATTAATAGCTAACTTTAAGTCTCAGTGCTCAGAGCCAGTGATAATTATCTCGTTGGAGGTATATGAAAGATCTGCATCATGTTATTTCACTCGAAACATTTTTAAAGAAATTCGTAATGAGATTCAGAGGGCAGGGGCTTTGAATATCAAGGTACTAAGCACAACCTTGGACAAGGTCAAGTTCAGTGTGACTGCTCTCGGAGACCCGGCCAAAGATCGATGGGTGGAAGTCGATAGAGGTAAGAATCTGTTCTCGTGCTCGTGCAAGCTGTTTGAATCATGTGGTATTCCCTGTAGTCATGTCTTCTGTGCCATGAAGTTCGAAAACATACTTGAGTTTCCAGATTCGTTGATCTACAAAAGGTGGACAAAGAATGTAAAGAACGAATTTATTAGCACAGAAATGCCTGTGAATGATGACGTCGAAAGGGTCTTAAAGTTTCGAGTTGGTGTATTGGCATCGAATTGCAACAAGTAGTGTGATATTGCTTGCAAGGATCTTGCAGACTTTGATGAAGTCCAGTCTGAACTTGTCAATTTAGTTATCCCCCTGCAGTCACGCAAACAAGGCAACTCAACTCCTAATGTTAACGTGGAAGGCAACAACGATCCCTTTGTTGTCAAAAGCAAAGGAGCCCCTTCCAAGAGGTCTTCTTGGAGGAAGAAGAGAGCATGCTCTAATTGCCACAAGTACGGTCATTACTACAAGCGTTGTCCAGATCTGATGCCGCATAGTGTGGAAGGTAACCCTCGCGATCAATCAGACGGCAATGCATCAGCCAAGGAGTCAGGTTTTAGTCCAAAAAGGTTTGCTAATTCTTTGAGGTCGTTCTCAGTTAAGTCCGAACACCACTTAGGACCTAAGACCAAGGTACGATTTGTTTGTTTATTCTAACTAAGCTCCTGCTACGAAAATCTTCTTCGATGGGTATCCCTTTAAAAACCATTAAACTATGTGAATGTTCCTCTGTTTACGCAGGCTTTTAAAAAGGGTGGAACAAGGAAGTTTACGGTGACGGGTATAAGGAACCGGAAGGGTAAAGACAACACGTTTGATGAGGTAATTGTTTTGAATGTAAACCTCTAATTTCCATCACATGAACTGGGTAAATTAATGAAGATCTCGTTCTTCTTGTTTTAAAAAAAAAATATAAAACAGCGGAGCCTCTATGAAAGTAGTGAATTCATTGACATCGCGTCCATGAATGGATTTTTCAACAAAAATCTCTACTCGTTAACACAGGTGCGATGCGTAAAACTCATGTTAACCACTTTGCGATGAATGACCATTATGCTTTTATGCATGATTATGGTTTCTGATTGGCGATTATCATGTCATAACCAGGTGAAGGAGTCACAGTAGGACAAGGGACATTCATTCACAAATTATGAATGCTTTAATGATGTCATGGATGAAAAATGTGACACACCACATGTGCAGAATGATGTCTGAGATCCATTACCATCGTCAATCCCTTGTCGCAACAAACAAGGATCGTACATGGCATTGTTCGCGTCGATGCATAGGACACTTTAACCAATTGGAAGAATTAGTCTTTTGAATTTAGTGCAATGCAAATATTTGTTATATAATCATGATTTATCGTGATTTACTAACCGCAATGTAATTGCCATTGCTTGGTATTTAGGAGTTTTAATTTGTAGTTATTTACGTTAACTGTGAATATGTTCATTAGGATGATAATTATGTTGAATAATATGTATGTGTTTTGCTTACATTGCTGTATTCTAGTTGCAGTTAATTGTGGTTGCAATTGGGGTAAGGAGTTCCTACCATTGTGATTTTGCAATACAGTTGATCAATTAGAGTTACATTAATGGATTTTTTCCCTACTTAGTGCATTAGGATGATAGTTATGTTCAATAATATATATGTGTTTTGCTTACATTGTTGTATTTTAGTTGCAGTTAATTGTGGTTACATTTGGGGTAACGAGTTCCTACCATTGTGATTTTGCAATACAGTTGATCAATTAGACTGCAAACATTTCTTACCCGGGGTTGAATTGTGCCTCGATGGTTGTAAATATCTTTTGTTACTTTTAGGTTGTGAATCTCTTTTGTTATTATGAATTTCTTATCTTCATCGGAATTTTTTTTCGGAGCAATGGCCTCCTGTGTATGAAAGCGGTTTCAAATATAGCAAACCATTTTAGGAGATTCGTTATGTGTCATGAATCTGTTATAGATAAAGCAAAAAACATAAACATAAACACATTTATATTTGAGCATATCATATTTCGATTATTAGGAACAATAACATTTTGAATATGTTAATCTTAGAAACTGACAGAATTTAACATTAGGAACAATAACAATTTGAAACCGAACGGACATTTCCTTTAACATTAGCGAATGTTTCTCTGTGTTCAGCTTTTTGACTACAACATGACTTTGATAAGAAGGGTTTTGCTTCCTGGGATTTCTACCTGAACGTTTCTAAAATGTGTTCATTTGGCATCCGTAACATTGTAGAGTATTATTACCTGATATAAAAAATTAATAAACAATCACTGTAACAAAAGGAACAAGTGAAGACATTTCAAGAAAGCAAAGACTGCAAGATTATAATTACTTGATTCATCCAGCCATTTGAACATGCAACTCACCCATGTAGTCACCCAACACCCAACAGTCGCCTCTTGCAAAAAAAAAAAAAAAATTAAAGTTGTCATCAATTTGTATTAAGCATACGAATCTCATTAAGTAGTTATAGAAGCATCAGATATAGTGAATTAACAACAACAGTACAACAACAATGGAAGTGTTATAATTTATATTAAGCAAATGAAGGTCATTAAGGAATTATAGAAGCAACATATATAGTTAATTCACAGGGACACTACAACAACAAACTTGTGTTATTAATTGTATCGCGTCGGGTTTGTCCACTTCATTCTCTCTCATTGTATTGTCTTAAATAGAAACTGGAAAGGGCTATCAAAACTGATGGCCTTGGAAGTTCCAGCGGGGATGGAATGAATGTATGGGATGGCTTGAACGTAAAACGTAGCAAGAAAGAAGATGATAGTATTTGGTTGAATGCACTCCGAAACAAAAAATTGTAGAGTTATTCGAATAAAAGCATGTGTACTTTGTGATTCTTGAATACAAAGGAGAAGCTAGATTTAAGTTCGTGGTGATCCGTTTGAGTGACTCGGAGATTGAATACTCAAGTTTGAGAAGTTTCCATAATTCTCACCCCCATATGAATCGGAAAATTATTTCCCAAATGGTAATGATCGTCGTCATAGAAATTGGTCAAACTCGAATATTCAATCCCCGATTCACTCAAACGCCTCACTAAGATCCTAAATCTAGATTCTCCTTCATATTCAAAAACTATGAAATACCAAAGCTTTAATTCCAATAACTACACAACTCTGTACCAGTATTCACACAACCAAGCACTACCATCTCCCTCCTTCCCTATGTTACGTTTATCCCATACAAGACGATTGAAAATGCATTTGTCTTACAAGTTTTTTATCGATTTTGACAACCCAACAATTATTCATTTGGATATGAACTACATACATAAAATTTATCTATTCTGATACTAACCGATTTGTGAGAGGGCGTCGCCGCATCAATTTGACATACATAATGCGTACCTCCAACTCCGGCTCCTCCTCATGCATGTGGTTGAGATTGTGTTAGAATAACTTCCATTAAGACATTATGTGTTAATTAATACTAAGCTACTAGTAGTATAACAAAATCAGTTGCTAGTTTGTAATTTGTAATGAAGGTCATAGACAACCGGTAAATCCGATATCGTTGGAACTACCAACCGGAAATAAAATAAAAGGAAAATGGAGCATGAAAGAAGATATCAGTGTTTCACTGAATGAAGGTTGGCACAGAATTTATGAGTTACTAGGATTAAAGCATGGATATTTTGTGGTTTTTAAGCGTAACAGTTAATCCAAATTCAAATTCACGGTGATTCGTTCGAGTACCTCAGAGATTGATTATTCAAGTTTGAGAAATTTTCATAACGATCGCCACCTTCCGAATCGGAAAATCATTTCCCACATAGCAGTGATCATCATGGAAAGTTCTCAAACTAGAATAATCAACTTCCGAGTCACCCTAATGGATCACAAGGAATTTAAACTAGGATTTACCGTAACACGTACATACCACAAAATACACCGACTTTAATCCCTGTAACTCGAGAACTCTATACCAAACCTTCATTCAACGAAACGCTAACCTCTTCTTTCTTACTCTCTTTTGCATTTATTTCATTTTCGGTTGATAATTCCAACGAATTCCAATTTATGAGTATGCTCCACTATCTAGATAATACTTACCCATTACATTAATCTTCGAAATGACCCACAAGAAAATAAAACAAATGCCCTTTTATTCGGTTTTCTCCGCACAAAATTTGAACAGCTTATTTTCTAACGGCATACACAAAGCTAAGTACAATAGTACGTACCGATTCAGCAGGAGTGGGCGGAAGGAATACAGCTCCAGGCACTGTTTATAGATAGCTAATTCATCCAACCCGAAGCAAGGAAGATGGTCATCTAGCATCAATTTTTACTACTCCAGTGATCCCGTACAATCCAACATCAGCCTGTACCAAATCAACATATGTAGACACGTAATAATAGTCAGAATTCGACCCTCCAACAAACAAGTTCATCAACACAGTTAATACATCACACTGTATAATAAGTGGTTGTTAAGCTTACATTTGTTCCAGTATGGATGTATAGCGCCTTCATACATCCTTCGTGCACCAGCAAAGGTTGTTCACCATTATCGTCACTATTGTTTGCATGCACCTCATCCGTTTGTGTTTCTGGATAGCCGGTGGCCTGATCTTTTACCTAAGTACCAACCTGGTTGCACAAACAACGATGCGAAAAATCAAAAGGACAGTAATTCACAATCAACAAAGCAAAAATACCATATATTCACATACCCGAAAAATACGGATCCACCAAACTGCTACTAACCCTGTTGCGATTGGGTATTAGGATTTTCGTCAATTTCCTTTCCCGGTGGCCACAACCTACTCTGTGGTGTTACCTATGTTTCAACCCCTATCCATTTGATTTCAAATTGAAAAAAAATATAGCAAATGAGAAAGACACATTTTCCCATTATCAATAATGTAGAAAGTCAATCATCCTAATCCAAGACGAAACGAATGAGTACTTACGATGAAGAGATGAATTTTAACGCCCGAAAGGTACTCACCACCACTAACATGATAGGCCAGACGACTTAAGAAGATTATATAGAATTATCAGGCGACCGACTTTGATGATGAATATGGATCTGCATCTGATGACATATGCTTAGGGTTTCCTTCGAATATAGTTGGTTTCCTCCTTCTGATAACATGTGGCTTTCTTCAAAATATTTCTGGTGTGTGCGTTCTTCTAGAGTCACCCTTTTTTTGTTTAACATTTCCTAGGCTAAGAAAACCAAAAAAAATAAAAACCCACAACACATCGGACATTCAACCCTGAGTAGATCTAATCCCATCTACAATAAATTACCCAACATTGAGTCATTAATAAAAAAAGATACATTAACATAAACATGCGGTTCAGTTGTCTTTCTCATTGATTGGGCCGGATTTTTTTTTAAAAGTATGTGCAATTACGGAAAAAAATTCTCATGTAACCAAATTCCAAAATAAAAAACAATTAGTTCTCCAACGAAGAATGGTTTAAGAATTGTAGTTTAAAAAAATGTTGACTGGATATTAAAGGCAAAAAAAAAAAAACTGTTTGTTCCCCAAAGGAATAAGCCCATTCTGGCATTTTTCCAAAAAAAAAAGGCTATTCTGCCATTTGATCTTAACAAAAAAAAAGATTTCCAGCTAGTTACGGTTCAGAATGCCAATTATAACCGTACGACAAATTACATCATTGGCAAATGCGAATCTGCATGAAGTTAATATCCAAAATTGTTTTCAAAATACATGACATACTAAAAAGCAAATAGAATTGTTCAACAACCAACTAACAGATAATTGAGTTTCATACTTCCTAAACTATGGGAAAAGTTTCCTCATCATAAGGCATCCTATCTGCATCGAACCTGGATGATTGTGATTGGCTCAGTAGATATCACCTCGAAGATCCCCACACCACCTGCCTTGAAGTTGCACAATGAAGCAAAATTTTTCCATCCTCCAGAAATAACGCCGAAGCTACCGTCCCTTTTTCCACTGTACCTTGTGTATGTAGCTTCGACCTCTATGTGGCCGTGTGTAAGGATGAGAGGGTGCCTCTAAGCAGTGAAGTGACTCAGATGAGGGACATTGGACTGATTTTAATACAAGATATTTAAGTAACTATCAGCTAATTTAATCCTTCTTCAGTAAAAAATATTTTAAACAACAAGTTAGGACAAGTATACGCTTACTAACAATCTAGATGACATCATGCGAGAAGTTAGTTCCATCACAAAAATGGCCACTTGGTAGATACCTTATCAGCAACGGCTTTAGCCCTGGCTGAATGAGGGATGTTGATACACCTTGCAGTTTGAAAGTTACCAGTCCTTATATATGGTGGTTCTGCCGGATCACGGAGCTGGTATGAATTCTCAATGCCACCAAAATCTAATATCCGGACTTAGAAATTAGAGTTTCCTTTGTGCTTGAAATAGAGCATGGAGTCCAGATTGATTTTGTACATCTAGTAGAACTCTTGCCAGCCACGCGTCAAGGCAATTTTGCCATTTTGCATTGGTGACCAAAAGCATCGAAAGTGGTTGTTCCTTCCGTCAGGCACAACCAGGTCCAGGAACGGGGTACGGTTTGGGAGCTCATCCGAAGTTATCGGTAATGACTGTTACACAGTAGTCAAGTTCGGTCAAAACATCGATAGCGTCACGTAATGTTTGAATTCAAAGGGTTTGTAGTCAAGGGAGGTGATTTACCAGTTTGAATATTGATGGCCTTATTACTGGCTTCAGAAACCTCAACTTGTAGTTATTCGTGCTACCCTGATCGACATGTAGCTTTCTCTTACCCTTGTCCCTGGAAGACGTCATCTATGGCAACTGCAAAACAGAATTCACGGCCACAATCGAATCAAATCAGAGTTCATGATAAAAACCTCATACAAGTGACACTTACAGTTCAAAATCTACAGACATGCATCTTTTTGTTATTGGAAAGCAAGTGGTTCAATTTTTCCACAAACAGTGCAATTTCTGTTTCATGAAACATGTGAATGTTGTGAAAGTTTGAATCCTTAACAGAACAATCTTAAGCAAACCTAAATGCAAAAGTTCTTTTTCGGATGAACAAATGCAAAACGAATATCCTTCACTGGTTCCTTTCAAAACTCTTAAGTTATTTTTATTGATTTTACTACCATTAAATTTTTATTAACTGGACATTGCTTGAAGATGGTGATAATTACTAATCGCTATCAGGAGAAGATTTAGCATAGAGGTTTACCTTGGTCGGCGTTCACGCTGGGTTGAAGCTCTTGGAGTCGAAACCTTCAGCAGCAAGGGGTGTTGCTTGGGGTTACAAGGAGGAGTGTTTTATGAAAAAACATGGATACTGAAAAGGGAACTTAAGTTGCACACTTTTGAGATATAAAAAAATGTTTAATTTTAATTTTAAATTAAGTATTAAAACGTTCCGTTTTTAAAGTTCTTAAACACATAATCCGTTCTATACTTCTATCCCAATCCTAACTCCCCGTAAATCCCCTTCATGAATGCTTGCAGTTTATAAAAACGTCAAAAAAATTATTTTTCCTTCAAAAACATTTAATTTCATTGGAAAATTAATCTTCAACGTCTTTTACTAACCAAATAATGCTAGAAAAAAAAACTTGTTGAAGGTTGAAACACAGTTTACGATTTAAATTTAAATTTCAAATTCCTTTGATTACAGGGATTATAGATAACTACTAGTATTTCCTTGGAAAATTAAATTCTTTAATGTTTGTTATTAACGAAATTGATGCTAAAATAAAATGTTACTGGTTGAAACACACTTTATGAGTTTAATTAAACGTCAAGAAAAAATTAAGATTATACTTGGAAAATTAAATTCTTTATTGTTTGTTACTTCCCAAATAAATGCATGAAAACAATATGACTAGTTTAACACACCTTATTACTAAAATTTAAAATTTCAATTCTCTTGAGTACTGGATTTCTTGATAAGTAACACTATATAACAAATAAATTAGTTTCCATACAATTTAGTTTTAAAAATAAATAATTTTCAAAATTTATTTTACAAAAATCCAGTGCCTGGGATAATAATTTTCAAAAAAAATTGGGATAAGATCAAATGTGATTCAATTAAAGAGGACCTATGCAAATTTTTCTTATTCTAAACGAGACATTCCCAACCCATTTGGGTAATCAATTTAAGGGGAATGTCAATTTAAGTTTTCCAAACATTAGGATAAGCAAAGTAATTTCCTAATACTAACTCCTTCACCTGAATACCACCGAGTTGAATTTACAGGTTTTAATTCTCATTAACAACATCCATAAATTCTCAACTAACATATCAAAAACAAAAAGACGTATCGCCCATTAATCATTCCCTTCCTCTGCTGCACTCCCGTGGGCTATCCCTTGACACGAAAACCTCCTCCAGCTTTCCAGTGATCGGACCACCATGGAACCTGCATTTCGGTAAGCTTCTCCATCTTCAATCACCTTTGATCACAACTCACCTCCATGCTGTATCTGTCAAGCATTAAACGGATCACATTTTCAAATCTGCATGCAGAATGTGTTCAAGTCTTTGTGCTACAACAAATAACGAGTCACACATAGGCTATAAATCAACTGTTATTTAGCTTTCATTCCTGGGTTGTTCATTAGTTTTTGTCTGTTCGTGTTGGTTAGGTATGTTAACGCATTGAGGAACATACAATAGTCATACAACCAATTTTATGTCTTCGGCCTCTTCGCAAAAGATGTACGTTCATGCAAAACTGTTACTTGGTTCATTGATATGCATATGATCAAATATCTTTTGAACATTAATGTGCCATGGTTGTGTATTGTTTAACTACAAGATGATATCAAATTCTCACCTCATATCGTACATCTATTCAAGTGGTACACCACGACGGATCTTTATTTTATAGACACTCAAGACAACTGCCTCCACCTGATGCCCAAGAGAGACGGTGACAGGTTCTGGATTAAGGCAGCTGACATAGGGAGGATACGACGCATGTATAGACGATCTCCTTTGCTTAATGTTGAGCTGAGGTACGTTGCTTGGGGTGTCTTCTACATGATCGTCAGGAACATTAATCGGAAAGAAGAACCTCCCTGGTGTCGTTGACGAACTGTATGCATCGAAGGTGTTGCCCAAACATATTACACACAGCCTAGAGTCGAGGTGTGGAGCTTACTTCAACAAAGAGGCCCAACTAAGAGTCTTCGAAACAGAGATGTTCCTTAGGGCGCACCGTCAGAGCCAAGAACACCATCATCTGGATACTCAGCAATCAAAGTAAGCAAAAACTAATGCACTGTTATCTGCACTAAATTGTTATGTATCCAATTGTTATGCCTAATTTTTGGAACTTTACTACAGTGTAAACAAGAGGCAATAAGGTGGGGGGGGAGGGGATGAGGCAGGTCCTAGTAAGCGGCAGCGACCCACAACCTCACCTGACGCGTCCGTCAACCAAGGATCATCTTAGCGGGTACCTGGATATCTTTAAAATTTCATATGTTATGTATTTATGGTTAAATGTTTTTGGGATTGTGTTATTTACTCTATAATGTTCTTTTATAAACATTATGTGAATGTTTGTATATGTTTTTAAATACCTGAACAGCTTCAACGGATCAAGTAAATAGTAACCCACATGAATGCTGGGTTTATTCCAATTCTGCATGTACTTATGTGTTTTCTTTTTTGGGTCATACATACACACCTACACAGTCACTAACACACACAAATTTTTGGCTACCACTGCTAGCAATTGAACTGCTCTGCCTTTACTTTGAGGCAAATACTTTTGCCACAACATCTCATGCCTCAGCCCATGTACTTTTGTGTTAAGTTGGATGCCTTGCCGGTTCAGGGTTTTAAAAAAAAAAGATTTTGAAAGTAGCATGTTGATAAATTATTAAAATCTGAACAGGTCCATTGTCACTGGCCCGTTTACCTTTAAATTGGATTTTTTGGGCATACTGTGCAAAGCTACACATTTTTTAATTTTTTTTTACAAAAGCTTTAAAGCCCTTGAAACAAAATTAAAACTGAAATGATAAACAACCACAGACACGATGTCAAACTAAAAGGGTGCTATTCAAGTTGTATGGTAACAATAAAAAAAACCTGGTATCTCCAGTAAGTTTCTCCCAAGAAATTCGAAAAATGTCAATCTAAAAGGTTTAACAAAAGCTTTAGAGCTAAAACAAAAATGATAAACAACCACAGGCCCCAATGCAGAATATGTCAAACTCAAAGAGTGCTATTCAAGTTGTATGGTAACAAAAAAAGAAACCTGGTATCTCCAGTAAGTTTCTCCCAACAAATTAAAAAAATATCAATCTGAAAGGTTTAACAAAAGCTTTAGAGCTAAAACAAAAATGATCAACAACCATAGACACCATGCAGAAAATGTCAAATAAAAAGGGTGCTATTCAAGGTGTATGGTTAGCAAAAAAAACCTATTATCTTCCCTAAGTTTCTCTAAACAAATTCCAAAAATGTCAGATTAAAAGGGTGCTGTTCAAGGTGTACAGTTCCAAAAAAAACCTGGTATCTCCCGTAAGTTTTTCCCACCAAATTCTACTACATCATAACATCGTTGTAAAAGACTAAAAACAACATGAACTTAATTACGGGTAACTCGTTCCTTCTATTCGAATTTAAGCACTCATGACCGCAGTCAAAGAATGAAACAGATTCTTCGGAATTGATGACAAAAACCAGGAAAAAATGATGGACGGAAAGTTTAAATTGGTTAAATAACTGACCATTCGTGATTTTGTTCCTTTATATCTCAATGGTTTCTAATTCCACGTAGGTTGATTATCAGCTCTAATTACAGTAACAAATTTTGCTGTAAATGAACAAAAAAGTAACACTGACCTTCATCGTGGACAGTATACTAATCGAGACAGCGAACATGTGTTCCTGTCCACTATCTGATCCAACAATTCATCCCGTGTATTATATGATGAACAACATTTTTGTCCCCCATGATAATACGCGGGATCGAGGCGTCATTGAAAAGAACGAAAGCAAAATCATCAGAGTCTTTGTCCTTACGAGGCATGACTATAACCTTATGAACCACTTGACCATACAAGTTGGAGAAAAACTCAGCAATGGCTTCCGCATTGGGCATAGACTCTCGACCGAAGCACACAGTCAGTGTCTTTGGATGCTCCTCGTCGTCCAGCTCCTTGGAGACGTACTTTTGCTTTCCCATTTCTTGCTTAGTTTGTCTTCCTCCTTGTTGCATGTGGATTCGTCGGGCATTGTAATGTCTACTCAATGCCTCTGGTGCAACAGAGGTACCCTCATCCTGTGTCTTGAAACCCAATAATTTTGCGGGATTCCTCTGATACTCTAACCACACGGCATCCATGGTGAGGTCGTCTAGAATTCTAGAGCAAATATTTGAAAGGGATTCGGGAATTAGGGGTAGCAGCACGGATCTCATCCCATGAACCTGAGATATGGTGACCTCAGTTTTCAATGCAGTTGAGAGTGTTTTGAGTTTTGTTTTTTTTTCACAACACCAGCCAACACGGGAGATAATAGGCATTGCAGACAGATGACACAATCCTCAGCAAGATTATTCATAAACCAGCTCTCTTTTACCGTGGCATTTTGTAGAAGACCACTCAGTCCCATGGTCTCCAATGACAGTAGAAAGGCCATGACCATCAAGGACTGAGTAACGTCACGGTGAAGGACTTGTGTTAGGGTCTTGAATGCAGTTCGGTCGGTTCCATGGAATATATCCAAACATTCTACTGCCATGCTTGCCGGCTTCTTTCTAGTATCCATTTTCTACGAGGCAGAATATGGAACGATATAGTTTTGTAGTAGTATTTTGTGCGTATTCCACCAACTCGAAGCCTCCCTCTTGTACGCATGCAGCATGGTCTCTACTTTATTGCATCATGTTGCTCATTGTCCTAGACTAACCATCACCTACCTTGGAATATTAATTAATGAATAGCCTTAATTATTAATTATGTGGTATATGGATACACTTGGTGCAATTAAGAGTTTCTTCTTCTAATAAAACCTCACTAACCTTTACCTAATATGGAGAAATTGAAGTTTAATTGAGTAAACCTTTACGATTCATGGTTTATACCAAGAAAAACAAAAAACAATTATAAGGGTTCTTGAATAATTCTTTTAGAGTGTATGCTTTAGTACCTAAGGTTTTATCAGTGCATATAGTTTAGTTTATGGTTTAGGCTGTACGGTCTAGTATTTAAAGGTCCAGTGCGTATAGTTTTCGATTTACGGTTTAGTGTGTGTTTGGATTAGAGTTGGTCAAAGTGGAGTTTGAATGAAAGTGATTTTGTAAAATTGATTCTGGATAGAAGTGAGTTTGTGCCAACATGATATATGTTTGGCAATTCTATACTAAAATTGATTTTGATAAAATGAAATTGTTTGGATAATATTAGTTAAAATCACTTTTAGATAGATAATTAGTTAATTACTAAAAAAATATAATATTAAATTATAACATTATTTTTTAGTATATTTAATCATTTTTTATACTTCTTTTAGTATATTTTTAATATAATATTTTTTATAAAATTCTATTTTAGCTTGTTATAACTTTTTAATAAAAATTAATATTTATTTATTAAATTAAAAATAACATATAAAATAATATATTTTAGTACTTTTTATGAGTACTCTCAATAATCTTATTTTGTTTACTGTTGTGGATTCTAATTTTTTACTAATTATGTTTTTATTATTATTTATAATTAATTTTTTAATTTATCATTTTCAATTGGATCAATAATACATATTATAACAAATTAGAATAATAAACAATGAACAAGAATTATAATAATAAATTTTACGATGTCAAACAAAAAAATATTCTATAATTTTGTTAGTACTCTCAGTATTCTTTTATTTAGTAAAATTTACGGTTTATGCTGTGAGGTTTTGTATTTAAGGGACCAGTGCGTATAGTTTACGATTTACGATTTAGGGTTTAGGTTTTACGGTTGTGTGGTTTAGGGTTAGTTCCTTCCGGTTTAGGGTTCACGATTTACGGTTCAGGTTCAGCGGTTTAAGATATGCGGTTTCTGGTTCAATGCGTAGAGTTCACGGTTTTCTGTTTAAGGTTTAGCTTCTAGGGTTTACGGTTCCCAGTTTACTTTCTATGGTATACTGGATTAGGATTTACGGTTTATGCTATAAAGTCTTGTATTTAAGGGACTAGTGCGTATAGTTTACAATTTATGGTTTAAGGTTTAGGTTTTACAGTTATGTGGTTTAGGGTTAGTTCCTTCCGATTTAGGGTTCACGATTTACGGTTCAGGTTCATCGGTTGAAGGTATGTGGTTTCCGGTTCAATGTGTAGAGTTTACGGTTTTCTGTTTACGGTTTAGCTTCTAGGGTTTACGGTTCCCAGTTTACTTTCTATGGTATACTGGTTTAGGATTTACGGTTTATACTATGAGGTCTTGTATTTAAGGGACCAGTGCGTATAATTTACTATTTACGGTTTAGGGATTAGATTTTTACGGTTGTGTGGTTTAGGGTTAGTTTATTCCGGTTTAAGGTTTACAATTCACGGTTCAGGTTCAGCGGTTTAAGGTATGTGTTTCCGGTTCAATGCGTAGAGTTTACGATTTTCTATTTACGGTTTAGCTTCTAGGGCTTACGGTTCCCAGTTTACTTTCTATGGTATACTGGTTTAGGATTTACGGTTTAGGCTGTACGGTCTAGTATTTAAGGGTCCAGTGCGTATAGTTTACAATTTACGGTTTAGGGTATATGTTTTACGGTTGTGTAGTTTAGGGTTAGTTCTTTCCGGTTTAGGGTTCACGATTCATGTTTCAGGTTCAGCGGTTTAAGGTATACGGTTTTCGGTTCAATACGTAGAGTTTACAGTTTTCTGTTTACGGTTCAGCTTCTAGAGTTTACGGTTCCCAGTTTACTTTCTATGGTATACTGGTTTAGGGTTTACGGTTTATACGGTGAGGTCTTGTATTTAAGGAAACAGTTCATATAGTTTACGATTTATAGTTTAGGGTTTAGGTTTTATGGTTGTGTGGTTTAGGGTTAGTTCCTTCCGGTTTAGGGTTCACGATTTATGGTTCAGGTTCAACAGTTTAACATATGCGGTTTCCGGTTCAATGCGTAGAATTCACGGTTTTCTATTTACGGTTTAGCTTCTAGGGTTTACGGTTCCCAGTTTACTTCCTATGGTATACTGGTTTAGGGTTTACGGTTTATGTTGTGAGGTCTTGTATTTAAGGGACCAGCGCGTATAGTTTACGATTTATGGCTTAGGGTCTAGGTTTTATGGTTGTGTGGTTTATGGTTAGTTTCTTCCGGTTTAGGGTTCACAATTTACGGTTCAGGTTCAGCGGTTTAACGTATGCGGTTTTAGGTTAAAAGCGTAGAGTTCACGGTTTTTTGTTTACGGTTTAGCTTCTAGGGTTTACGGTTCCTAGTTTACTTTCTATGGTATACTAGTTTAGGGTTTACGGTTTATGCTGTGAGGTCTTATATTTAAGGGACCAGTGCATATAGTTTACGATTTACAGCTTAGAGTTTAGGTTTTACGGTTGTGTGGTTTAGGGTTAGTTCCTTCCGGTTTAGGGTTCTCGATTTACGGTTCAGGTTCAGTGGTTTAAGGTATGTGGTTTTCGGTTCAATGTGTAGAGTTCATGGTTTTCTGTTTATAGTTTATCTTCTAGGGTTTACGGTTCCCAGTTTACTTTCTATGGTATACTGGTTTAGGGTTTATGGTTTATGCTGTGAGGTCTTGAATTTAAGGGACCAGTGCGTATAGTTTACGATTTATGGTTTAGGGTTTACGTTTTACGGTTGTGTGGTTTAGGGTTAGTTCCTTCCGGTTTAGAGTTCACGATTTATGGTTCAGGTTCAGCGCATGATGGTATGCGGTTTCTGGTTCAATGCGTAGAGTTTACGATTTTCTGTTTACGGTTTAGCTTCTAAGGTTTACGGTTCCCAGTTTACTTTCTATGGTATACTGGTTTAGGATTTACGGTTTATGCTGTGAGGTCTTGTATGTAAGGGACCAGTGCGTATAGTTTACGATTTATGGTTTAGAATTTAGGTTTTACGGTTTTGTGGTTTAGGGTTAGTTCATTCCGGTTTAGTGTTCACGATTCACGGTTCAAGTTCAGCGGCTTAAAGTTTGCGGTTTTCGGTTCAATGCGTAATGTTTACGGTTTAGCTTCTAGGATTTACGGTTCCCAGTTTACTTTCTATGGTATACTGGTTTAGGGTTTACGGTTTATGCTGTGAGGTCTTTTATTTAAGAGACCAGTGCGTATAGTTTACGATTTATAGTTTAGGGTTAAAGTTTTACGCTTGTGTGGTTTAGGGTTAGTTCCTTCCGGTTTAGGGTTCACGATTTACGGTTCAGGTTCAGTGGTTTAAGGTATGCGGTTTTCGGTTCAATGCGTAGAGTTTACAGTTTTTTGTTTACGGTTTAGCTTCTAGGGTTTACCATTCCCAGTTTACTTTCTATGGTATACTAGTTTAGGATTTACGGTTTAGGCTGTACGGTCTAGTATTTAAGGGTCAAGTGCGTATAGTTTACGATTTACGATTTAAGGTTTAGGTTTTACGGTTGTGTGGTTTAGGGTTAGTTCCTTCTGGTTTAGAGTTCATGATTCACGGTTTAGGTTCAGCGGTTTAAGGTATGCGATTTCCGGTTCAATTCGTAGAGTTCACGATTTTCTATTTACGGTTTAGCTTTTAGGGTTTACGGTTCACAATTTACTTTCTATGGTATACTGGTTTAGTGTTTATGGTTTATGCTATGAGGTCTTGTATTTATGGGACCAGTGCGTATAGTTTACGATTTACGGTTTAGAGTTTAGGTTTTACGGTTGTGCGGTTTAGGGTTAGTTCTTTCCGGTTTAGGGTTCACGATTCACAGTTCAGGTTCAGCGGTTTAAGGTATGCGGTTTTCAGTTCAATGCGTAGAGTTTACGGTTTTCTGTTTACGGTTTAGCTTCTAGGGTTTACGGTTCCCAGTTTACTTTCTATGGTATACTGGTTTAGGTTTTACGGTTTATGCTTTGAGGTCTTGTATTTAAGGGACCAGTGCGTATAGTTTACGATTTACGGTTTAGGTTTTAGGTTTTACTGTTGTGTGGTTTTGGGTTAGTTCCTTCCGATTTAGGGTTCACGATTTACGATTCAGGTTCAGTGGTTTAAGGTATACGGTTTTCAGTTCAATGCGTAGAGTTTACGGTTTTCTGTTTACGGTTTAGCTTCTAGGGTTTACGGTTCCAAGTTTACTTTCTATGGTATACTAGTTTAGGGTTTACGGTTTATGCTGTGAGGTCTTGTATTTAAGGGACTAGTGCGTATAGTTTATGATTTACAGTTTAGAGTTTAGGTTTTACGGTTGTGTGGTTTAGGATTAGTTCCTTCCGGTTAGGGTTCACGATCTATGGTTTAGGGTTCACGACCTACGGTTTAGGTTCAGACGGTCAGTTTCTTAGGACGCTCCTCGTCGTCCTATAAACGGGGCGGACCGGCCCGTCCCGCCAACTAAGATGGGTTCAAAATAATATTCGTCAATAGAACTATCGTAATTTTAAAAAATAAGTCACATAATTTGAGTATATATACAAAATTGTAAAATAAAATAAATAAAGTTAATAAGTAAAAGAAGAATAAAAACAAAAAAAGTGTTTAAAAATTCTATAATTATTAATATTTATCAATTATTTATTCATATTATTTATTAACAGTGTAGACATTTTTGTTTATAGTTTTTGTATGTTCACTGGTGCACAAAATTGTGATAATCAACAATGGCGCCAAAGACTTGGATCTCTCAAACGTGAATCACACTTTGTCACAATTCCGCACAACTAACCAGCAAGTGCACTGGGTCATCCAAGTAATACCTTACGTGAGTAAGGGTCGATCCCACGGAGACTGTTGGCTTGAAGCAAGCTATGGTCACTTTGTAAATCTCAGTCAGGCATATTCAAATAGTTATGGAGAATTGATAATTAAAAGATGAATAAAACATAAAATAAGATAGAGATACTTATGTAATTCATTGGTACGAATTTCAGATAAGCATATGAAGATGCTTTGTTCCTCTTGAACCTTTGCTTTCCTATTTCCTTCATCCAATCATTCATACTTCCTTCCATGGCAAGCTTTATGTTGGGCATCACCGTTGTCAATGGCTACTTCCCGTCCTCTCAGTGAAAATGTTCCAAATGCGCTGTCACCGCACGGCTAATCATCTGTCGGTTCTCGATCATGTTGGAATAGGATCCATTGATCCTTTTGCGTCTGTCACACGCCCAACACTCGCGAGTTTGAAGCTCGTCACAGTCATCCCTTCCCAGATCCTACTCGGAATACCACAGACAAGGTTTAGACTTTCCGGATCTCAAGAATGACCGCCAATAGTTCTAGCCTATACCACGAAGGTTCCAATCTTAGATTAGAAACCCAAGAGATACGCATTCAAGCCAGTGCTAGTAGAACATAGGTGGTTGTCAGGCACATGTTCATAGGTGAGAATGATGATGAGTGTCACGGATCATCACATTCATCAAGTTGAAGAACGAATGAATATCTTAGAGAAGAAGTAGGCGTGAATTGAATAGAAGAACAATAGTAATTGTATTAATTCATGAAGAACAGCAGAGCTCCACACCTTAATCTATGGTGTGTAGAAACTCCATCGTTGAAAATACATAAGAACAAAAGGTCCAGGCATGGCCGAATGGCCAGCCACCGAACGTGAACATAAAGATCAAAAGGTATCAAAAGTCTATAAATATAATAGCAAAAGGTCCTATTTATAGAAAACTAGTGGCCTAGGGTTACAGAAATAGGTAATTAATGCAGAAATCTTCTTCCGGGCCCACTTGGTGTGTGCTTGGGTTGAGCATTGAAGCTTCCATGTGTAGAGACTTTTCTTGGAGTTAAACGCCAGCTTTTATGCCAGTTCTGGCATTTTGACGCTAGAATTTCTATGCTGTCTTGGAACGCCAGTTTGGGCCATCAAATCTTGGGCAAAGTATGGACTATTATATATTTCTGGAAAGCCCAGGATGTCTACTTTCCAACGCAATTAAGAGCGCGCCAATTGGACTTCTGTAGCTCTATAAAATTCACTTCGAGTGCAGGGAGGTCAGAATCCAACAGCATCTACAGTCCTTTTTCAGCCTCTGAATCAGATTTTTGCTCAGGTCCCTCAATTTCAGCCAGAAAATACCTGAAATTACAGAAAAATACACAAACTCATAGTAAAGTCCAGAAATGTGATTTTTATTTAAAAACTAATAAAAACATAATAAAAACTAACTAAAATATACTAAAAACATACTAAAAATAATGCCAAAAAGCGTATAAATTATCCGCTCATCATTCACTTATGTATGTCAATGTATTTTTTTAAGTAGAATTTATATAGTTTTCCTCCTTCATGTTTTTTTTCATGTATTTTTATTTAATTTTTTTCTTTTCACAGTTAAATCTGTAAAATCAATTTTGCACATAATTTCCTTAATTCAGAAAATATGTCCACACACACGACTAATAGTATTTTTTCTTTAAGTTTCATTATTTTCTTTCGGGGAAGGAAGTGCTTTGTAATGAGGGATGGGAAGTTCAGTCTCCTATAACTTATAGGCGACGGCCAAAAGGTGGAAAGGAAAAATTCATTAGGTAATAAATTAGACGATGAGTATCCATGACAAAGGAAAAATCAAAGAAGTGTGTGGGAGACAGGTAATGTAATACACATAATTAATGAAAAGGAATATAACTCATAGGAAATGGAAAAAAATATATACCCTTTTCTTGAGTTATTGACCTAATACGTGTATGATTTTCAAACTAACCTTTTCGAGTGTTTAGCCGTCTCATTAAACTTTGTTGTGGACTAAATCTTTGACCGGGTGTGTGATAATGAGAGATAGCAACAAACATAATTTTGTTATACGAGTATCGTACATAATGAGAATTTATTGATTAAAATTCATGGAGAGAAGCATTCATTACGAAAATTAAAATAAATCTTCAGGTAACCTATTGGTTTATGAAAATTATAGTCAATTACTGGAAAATTTATATTAGCTTTGACTACAACAATGTATTAAGCTGAATAACAACATTTAGTTCCAAAAGATGGAGCCTTCTCTTTTACCAATCAGAGAATAGAGTTTTAAATAAATTAAATTTTGGCAAAATGTTAGGAATATAAACTGGATACGTAAGCTGCTTCATATATTAGAGGTCTTAGGTCTACTACCAAAGATCAATCAGCTGTTAGAACTCCTTTGAATAGTAGGGACAACCTACCATGTTTGTTATTCTTTTTAGAAATTGTGGTTGGTAGTGGAGGGCAACTCATTAACTGTACATGTTACAATATTTTTCATGTTTTTTTTTTTAAAAAATTTAAACAACTAAAACTCCCAATGGCTGCCAGAGGGAAGTGACGCTCAACACAAAAAAATAGAAAAGGGAGACGACGAAAGCCAAAAAGGAACAAAGTAGAAAAATCTCAAGAAAAGTTATCGATAAGGAAGTGATAGAATTGTCATCCAGGTGAGAAATAACATGTATTTCCAGAAGTTGTAAGTGTCCTTTTAAATCGATTGCGAATACGTGTAAATATTTTATGTTTTGTTTCTCACAATCTCCGCGGAAGCACAATGCATGACTAGCGACTACATGTAAATTTTAATGGTGGAGCTGGTAAAGAAATTGGCGAAGACTTCGATAAAACTACCATCCTAGAAGGGTCCCTAAAAGATTTGGTATCACAAATGTCGACAATGATGAATACACTTTCAAACCTTATTGCTTCCCAGACCAAGACGTGTTATCCTTTGTTTGGAACAATGCCACAAACGATTAATCTTCGGAATCCTCTAGCCGATAACTTCAGTCCTACAGTGATGCCTGTGATAATGAGCGGATTCAGTATGCCATCAGGTACTGCTGAGAGGAATCTAGATTCATCCAAAAAGAATCGATCCAACATGTCCAGCATTCATCAAGCCGCCGATTCAATTTCGCATAAAGATACAAAGTGTTGTTCAATGTCTCCGAAGTGTGAACAAACAACGCCAGCTGGTTATGTTATTTGCTGTAATTTGTTCTGTGATGATGGTACTAGAAGGAAGGCAGATATAGAACCAGTTATACCGAATAGCTTAGACAAAGCTGTATATGTTAGCTACTTCAACCCGGTTGACCGAAAGTTTCCACTAAGGAAGGAGTCCGCAAAGATACCTGCGGTGGGTTATCTCCTCTTAAGGAATTGTTAAAGTTTTGTTGTTCTTATTATGTATTAATAACTAACGGGTAAGTGATCATTTTATCAGTGGACGCCTGTTCTATTCCGTCCCCCAGCTGATATGGAATTGTGCAAGGATGAACTTTCAGTCGTCAACTACGTCTTTGGTTCAGATCTGGAAGATGAAGAATTGAATTCCGAAATAATCTCACAGACAAACTTGTGGCACGCTAATAGGAGAGTCATGTATACTCTACTACCAAACAAACCATTGTTGGATGAGGTATGGATTTTTCGTTATTAGTGTTTGTTAATCTCATAAATGAAATTGCGACTGTATAAAGTAGTTATATTAAGGTCATAACTGTTTATATTTGTTCTTTTTGGCTGTCAAACAACGAACAATTTACCAGATAATTAACCTGACATCAAGCATGCTCATGTCTGATGCACGCCAAGACACCAGGTTTCCCTGTGATAAACCACTATTTTATGGTTTATCTTGTGTTTAATTGAGTGGTTTCATCAAGTCTTTACCCACTCATTCATATGATTTGCATGATCTTATAATCCCTTCCTAGTATTATTTATGATTGAAAACTTGCTTCCTAGAGATCTTTAATTAGTATATTTTAATTCTCCCTTGTACCATTCGATGCCGTGATCCGTGTGTTAAGTGTTTCAGGCTTTATAGGGCAAGAATAGCTTAGAAATTGGAGAAAAAGCTTGCAAAAATGGAAGGAACACAAGAAACTAAGGAGATGACCAGCGAGCACTGACGCGTACACGTGACCTGCGCGATCTGCAGAATTAACAGAAAACGCTGGGGGCGATTTTAGGCCGAGTTTTGACCCAGTTTTCGGCCCAGAAACACAGAATAAAGCCAGGGAACATGCAGAGACTCAAGGGACACACTCACATATTCTCATTAGGATAGTTTTTAGGTTTTTAGATCTGAATCTAGAGAGAAAATTACTCTTCCTCTAGTTTTTCTTTACATTCATAGTTTCATAGTTTATTGCTTTTGCTTTTAGATATTGAAGAGTCATCACCTCCGTTGAAGATACTATTCTAGTTTGTTTCCTTACTATTTTATTTATTTATTCCATATTCTTAATTCTTGTTTAGAGTGGTAATTGGATTATTTTCATGGATTGTTAATGCAAAGGATTAATTTTTTACTCTTAATTAATTTGAATCTCTATTTTATTTAAATTATTATGTCTCTTTTCTATTCCAAACTCCCAATAACAAAGATGATATCCATGTCAATAGAGTAGATTTCCTACTTGACATGGAGGTTGATTAAGAGGAGACACTTGAGTTGGAATGCTCAAGTGGTTAGTTAAATTGGAAGCTATTGGCTAATTCTGTATTTACTAACGCTAGACCTTCCCAAGGGAGAGGACTAGGATTTGCGAATAAGAGTTAGCTCAATCACTTGACTTTCCTTTATTTAGTAAGGGTTAACTAAGTGAACATAACAACCTCTTTATACTACACTTGAGAAAATTCCAACAAGGATAGAACTTCCGATTAATCATTCCCCCAGTCAAGGATTTTTATTTTGAATACTATAAATTCCTTTTTATTTTCATTGCACTTAATTATAATTATTTATTTTCTGTCATTCAACTCTCAAAATTCTCAGAAAACTCTTGATTAATAACATAGCACCCTTTCTAGCAACTTGTTGGGAGACGACCTGGGACTCATACTCCCAGTATTTTTATTCTAAAACTTTTTGTGACAACCTTTCTAAATTGATGAGGCAGATTTTTGCTGGTTAAGAGCTATACTCACAACGCTGTTCTATTATATTATAATCTCTTAATTGGTCTAACTTCTGCCACGCATCAGTTTTTGGCGCCTGAACGATTAGATTAACTGCTAGTAAAGAAATTTTTATAAAAATAATTGCGTTGTAGGTATAGTTTCTAAACCAACAGAGAATCCTTTCATACAAAAATTTGGTTGTCACAAGTAACAAAAACCAATAAAATTTATAACCGAAGTATTTAAACCTCGGGTCGTATCTCAAGGAATTACAGGGAAGTATGATTTATTATTGGTTATGAAATTGTATATTTTTGGGGTTTTTGAATTAAGGAACAAGTAATTTAAATGGCAAGAAAAATAAATTAATAATTATAAAAATCTTTTGCAAGGTATAAGAACTGGAAATTCCATCCTAGTTATCCTTATCAGGTGTGATGAGAATTGTTATTGCTCCCACTTAGTTAACCCTTACTAAATAAAGGAAAGTCAAGTGGACCAATCAATTTGATCCTCAAGTCCTAGTCAACTCCTGTGGAAAGACTAGCTTTAGAGCGATCCAAATCAATCAGCAATTCCCAATTTTCAATCAACTGCTGAGTTTGATAACTCAAGTGTTACCAATTACTTAACCAAAGCAAAAAGGGAAAAAAATCTACTCGAATAAAAATGCCTTCATATTGGAAGCAGCAGTAACATAAATAAAAGAAAGAAATCTTAAATCTGAAATACCTCAAATTATATTAAATAAAGAAATCGAATTAAACATAGGAATCCATAAACCAATTTGGGAAAATAAACAAACTAAAGTAATAAAATAAATAAAAGTAGAAGAGAACATAAATTAAAGGAACATTGAATCTGGAATAAAGAAAACGAAGGAATCCTAATCCTAAAAATCTAAATCCTAAATCCTAAATCCTAAGAGAGAGGAGAGAGCCTCTTTCTCTCTCTCTAAAACTACACCTAAAACCTAAAATTGTGAATTATGAATGTTGTACCTATTGTTGTATTATGAATGGATGCATTCTCCCACTTTGTAGCCTCTAATCTGTGTTTTCCAGGCCAAAAACTGGGTCAAAAACATCCCAAAAATCGCCCCCAGCGATTTCTAGTACGTACAGGTCGCTACAAAGTCACGCGGAAGCATCGTCCACGTGTTAGCATGGATTGCGTTTTTGCCAGGTCACGCGTCCGCGTGATCCACGCATTCGTGTAACTTGGCTTCAGGGCAGCTATGATAAATTATATATCGTTACGAAGCCCCGGACGTTATCTGTCCAATGCAACTAAAACTGCGTCATTTGGACCTCTGTAGCTCAAGTTATGATCGATTTAGTACCAAGAGGTCAAGCTAGACAGCTTTAGCAGTTTCTTCAGTTTCTTGTATTCCTTCCACTTTTGCATGCTTCCTTTCCATCCTCTAAGCCATTCCTACCCTGTAATCCCTGAAATCACTTAACGCACATATCACGGCATTGAATGGTAATAAGAGAGGATTAAAATTATCGATTTAAAGGTCTAGGAAACATGTTTTCAATCAAAGCACATAATTAGGAAGGCAAATGTAAAACATGAGAATTGTATGAATAACTGTGAGAATAATGGATAAAATCCACTAGAGTAAGCACAGGATAAACCCTAAAAATGGGGTTTATCAGCGCCGTTGCCGGGGAGTTGCAATTGTGTGCTGAATTATTAATTAGTGTACATATTTTTATTTTTATTTGCATATTTTATTTTTTTTATTTATTTTGTTACCATGAGCTATATGTTTCTCTCATTGAATGACGCGTTCGTTGCCTGATCCGAGCTTAGCCGCATTTGATCCAGAAATTGAAAGAACTCTTTCATGTATTAGGCGAGCTCGGTGCAGGTTAGCCTCAGAGGGTGGTGAAGTGATTGTTATCGATTCACCGGTCTCATCTGAGGGCGAATCTGAACCGCTATCTGAGAGCGAAACAAGCTCCTTTACTACTGATTCAGTTGATTCACGTGCAAATAACATGGCAGCACCTAGGAGGATTACTCTCCAGGAAGCTGGAACCCCAGATTTTACACTGCAGCCGTATCCAGTGCATCATCCAACTCTAGCTGCAGATTTTAATCTGAAGACTGCATTAATCAACTTGATGCCCAAGTTTCATGGCTTACCTGCTCAGGAGCCCATCAAGCACCTCAGGGATTTTCAGACAGCCTGTTCTACTGTTAGGCGTCATGGTGCAAATGAAACTTCTATTCTGTTAACCGCCTTCCTATTTTCTCTTGAGGGAAAGGCAAGGGAGTGGTATTACTCCCAACCTGAAGCAACTGTTACCAACTGGGATACGCTCAGGAGAGAATTCTTGGAAAAATACTTTCCAGCTGAAGTTACAGATAGATTTAGAAAAGAGATCTCCTGCATTGTTCAAGGAGAATCAGAGACTCTTTATGAGTACTAGGAGCGCTTTAAGAACCTTCTAGACGCATGCCCCCATCACATGATTGACAGGCTAGTGTTGATCAGCTACTTCACTCAAGGCATGAAGCCTCGGGATAAAACCACACTAGATGGTTCTAGCAATGGTTCTCTGAAAAAGTACAAGACCGCATATGAAGTATGGCAACTAATCAGCGACATAGCTAAGTCCACCAGGAATCATAGGCACAGGAGCAGCCACTCAAAAGCTATTGCAGAAGTTTCCTCTAGCAGTGAGACTACTGCTCTTACACAGAGTATATGTGAAATGACCAACCTACTGAAGCAATTGCAGTTAAATCAACAACAAACTCAGCCTTTCCCACCACAACAAAGCCAACAGTTAGTTCCCCAAAGAGTATGCAGAATTTGTGCTGATTATAGTCATTATACTGATGAATGCCCACAGCTCCAACAAGAAGATAACACTGTGGCAACCACTCATAACTTTTATGACCGCCCGAATCAAGGATACAATCAACAAGGCGGCAACTACAACCAAGGCGAAAACTATAACCAAGGGTGGCAGGACAACTCCAACCAGGGCTGGAGAGATAATTCCAACCATGGCTGGCGGGACAACTATAACAGAGGAGGCAGAGACAGCAATGGAAATCAGAGGTGGAACAACAACAACAGACAGCAGAATCAGAACCAACCTTACAGAGCTCCTCTCCTAAGATAGTCACAAGGACCCCAGCATAACCAACAACAAGTCCCACAGATCACTTATCCTACTTCCTCATCAAATGACGAGATGCTTCATTCTCTTGCACAAGGACAACAAGACATGCAGACTACATTGAACTCCACTCTAAATGGTCTGAATGCCACTTTACAAGCTCTCGCCGCCCGGATAGATTCATTACCTGCTTCCACTAACCAACCTTTAAGCTCCAGTGGAATTCCTTCTCAACCCTTACCTAATCTCAAAGGTGGCATCAATGCCATCACTTTGAGGTCTGGAACCACACTGCCAGAGAGGAATCATGAGGAGCCAAGCCCACTAGAACACGCCCTAGTTGAAGATATAGTTGAAGTGGAAGATGTTGAAGAGGAAGATGAAGTACAAGACAAGGTTGAAGAAGAAGTAGCTCAGCCAAGGAATGGAGCACCAAAGGATGCAGAAGCTGCAAGTGGCACCATTCCTATCCCATTTCCACACCTTCCAAGGAAGTCCAGAAAGCAGACGGAACTTGATCCGAAAATGGTAGAACTTTTCAAAAAGGTTGAAGTAACTGTTCCCCTTTTTGATGTTATTCAGCAAGTACCTAAATATGCAAAGTTACTGAAAGATTTATGCATACATAAAGATAAAATTAATGAATTAGAAATTATTCCTTTAGGTAGTTCTATATCTGCTTTAATGGGAGGTATACCTGAAAAATATAGTGATCCAGGTCCATGTATGGTAAACTGTACCATTGGAGGTGTGATAAACCACTATTTTACGGTTTATCTTGTGCTCAATTGAGTGGATTTTATCAATCTTTCATACACTTGTTCATACAAAATGCATGTTTTACATTCTCCTTCCTGATTTTGTGCTATGATTGAAAACATGCTTCTTTGGCCTTATATTTGCTAATATTAATCTTCTCTTATTACCATTCGATGACTTGATATGTGCTTTAAGTGATTTAAGAGACTACAGGGCAAGAATGACTCAGAGGATGGAAAGGAAGCATGCAAAAGTGGAAGGAATACAATAAATTGAAGGAACTGCAAAGCTGTCAGCCAGACCCTCTCGCACTAAATCGATCATAACTTGAGCTACAGAGGTTCAAATGATGCGGTTCTAGTTGCGTTAGAAAGCTAACGTCCAGGGTTTCAATTTGATATATAATATGTCATAGTGGCCGTACAGCTAGGCAACGCGAACGCGTGCTCCACGCGGACGCGTCGCAGTGACGAAAATCAGCGTGGCAGATTTCGCCCCTAGCAATTTCTGGGCTATTTCTGGCCCAGTTTTCGGCCCAGAAAACACAGATTAGAGGCTATAAAGTAGGGGAATCTATTCATTCATAAAAAAACCTTTAATATACACAATTTTAGGATTAGATGTAGTTTTAGAGAGAGAGGTTCTCTCCTCTCTCTTAGGATTAGGATTTAGGATTTCTATTATGTTTAGGCTACTTCTTTTCAATCACAGGTTCAATGTTTCTTTAATTTATTTTCTACTTTTATTTATTCTATTACTTTAATTATTATTTATCTTTTCAATTTGGCTTATGAACTTCATGTTAGAGTTGATTTCTTTATTTAATATAATTTGAGGTATTTCAGATTTAAGATTTCTTTCTTTTATTTATGTTACTGTTGCTTCCCATCTGAAGGCATTTTTATTCAAGTAGATTTTCTCCCTTTTTGCTTTGGTTAAGTAATTGGAGACACTTGAGTTATCAAACTCCTTGTGATTGATGATTGTTATCTTTGCTAGTTGATTTGTATTCCAATAACTCTAGTCTTTCCATAGGAATTGACTAGGACCAGAGGAATCAAATTGATTCATCCACTTGACTTACCTTCGTAATTAGAGGTTAACAAGGTGGGAGCAAAATCTAATTCTCATCACAATTGATAAGGATAACTAGGATAGGACGTCTAGTTCTTATACCTTGCCAAGAGATTTTATTATTATTAATTTATTTTTCTTGTCATTTAAATTACTTGTTTCTTATTTCAAAAAACCCAAAAACATATATTTTTACATAACCAATAATAAATCATACCTCCCTGCAATTCCTTGAGTAGACGACCCGAGATTTAAATATTTCGGTTATAAATTTTATTGGGTTTTGTTACTTGTGACAACCAAACTTTTGTACGAAAGGATTCTCTATTGGTTTAGAAACTATACTTACAACGCGATTATTTTTATAAAATTCTTTACCGGCAAAAAATCAGTTCGTCAAAATGGCGCCGTTGCCGGGAAATTGCAAACGTGTACCTTATTATTGGTTATTGTAAATATTTACTTTTAAATTGATTTTTTTCGAAAAAAAAATTCAGATTTTTATTTTAAAATTTTTATCTTATCTTATCTTAGTTTTAAATTTCGAAATTCAAATCTTTTTCAAAAATCATGTCTTTTTCAAAATCTTATCTTATCTTATTTCAAATTCAAATTTCAAATTTCAATTAACTTCCAAAATTCACAATTCAAAATTCAAAATTTAAATTTAAAATTTTAAAAATTAAACCTTTTCAAAATTTAAATCTTTTTCAAATCTTTATCTTAAATTGTTGACTTTTTCAAAATTCAAATTTCAAAATTTAAAATTCAAATTTCAAATTTCAAATTTCAAAATTTAAAATTCAAAATTTAGTTTTCAAATTCAAAAATTTAAATTTCAAAACCTTTTAATTTAAAAACTTCTCTTCTCTTACCTAACTTATCTTATCTTTTTTTTAATCTTAAAAATCTTTTTCAAACCTTTTCTCTTCTTTATTTTATTTTATTTTCCTTTGCTTGTTTATTTATTTTTGTTTTTAATTTTTATTAACTACTATGAGTTCTCACCCCTCTCACTTTGAGTTTAGTTCTAATGTTGTTGAAAGGAATGGAAGCTATAACAGGAACATGCATCAAGGTCGAAACAATCCAAGATGGAAGGAGTCACGAGGATCTGATCAACCCTTTCAGCAACAACACCTTCCAAGATACCATGGACAATAACCATCCTACAATGCATGCCAAGACAATAGTTATGGTGGACCTTTTCGTGACAACCAACCTCCATCAAATTACTATGGTCAAGAGACATTCCAGGGAGCGTACCAAGATGATGAATATGGTGGACCCCCTTGTAGTTACCAACAAGCCCCGCCATATGCTTATGAACCGCCTCTCCAACATACCTTTGAACCACCATACTCACAAGCACCTTACCACCAAACACCCCACGTGACCCTCACCCACATCAACCACACCAACCACCATATGAACCACACCCAGAACAACCACCTCAATATTCACCATCTCCATTGGATAACAACACACTCATCTCTAATATCATTGGTCTCACCTCTACACTCCAAAATCTTAAATCCCGCATGGACCAACCCTCTACCTCCAATATTCAACCCTTAAGCTTCAATGCGCTTCCTTTTCAACCACATAATAATATTCCCATCCCATCACCACCCTCCATGGAAGAGCACCCACATCCATCAATCCAAGAGCAAGATGATCCCAGTTATGCTATTGATATGGCACAAGAAAGAAGGAATTATCTTCGCAAATCCATACTTCATAAGAAGCTAGAGAAGGCCCTACAGATGAAGGTAGTGGAGACCCTTGAAGTCGAAGGAGTGGTTGAGAAATTAGTAAAGGAAGACATCAAGAAGGAGTCTGATTTTGTCTTAGAGCAAGAAGAGGCCCAAAATGTGGAGATAGGAGAGACCCTTGAAGATGAAGGAATAGTTGAAAGGAGTTATCATGGAAAGAAAATCATCAAGGATGAGTACGATTTTATACTAAAACAACTGGACAAAGTAGTAATTATTGAAGAGAAAGAAGTGGTTGAAGATCTAGGAGATGCAGAACCTCCATGGGAAATTCCAGTCATAGAACCTCCTTCAAAGACGTTTGAAATTAATGTTGAGAAGGGTGTACAACCTCCAAGGCATATCATGGCTAAAGACTTTGAAGAGGTTAATCAAGAGATGGAGATTAATGAAGAAGAAGTATAACCCCTGTCGCTTTGAGTTTAGTTCTAATATTGTTGTAAGGAATGGAAACTATAATGAAAATAGGCATCAAGGTTGGAAGAATCAAAGATGGGAGGAGCCACAAGGATTTGATCAACCCTTTTGGCAACAACCCCCTCTAGTGCGCTATAACCAACAACCATTCTGTGATGCATACTAAGACAATAGTTATGGTAGACCCTTTCGTGACAAACCACTTCTACCAAATTACTATGGTTAAGAGCCATTCCAGGGAGCGTACCAAGATGATGAATATGGTGGACCCCCTTGTAGTCACCAACAAGCCCTACCATATGCTTATGAACCACCTCCCCAACATACCTTTGAACCACCAAACTCACAAGCCCCTTTACACCATTCACCTCCATATGACCCTGACCCATATCCACCACCCCAATCTCCATTGGATAACAACACACTCATCTCTAATATCATTGGTCTCACCTCTACACTCCAAAATCTTATATCCCACATGAACCAACGCTCTACCTCCAATATTCAACCCTTAAGCTTTAGTGCACTTCCTTTTCAACCACATAATAATCTTTCCATCCCATCACCACTGGTGCACGAATTTGTGATTCACACTTTTCACAACTTGTACCACTAACCAGCAAGTGCACTGGGTCGTCCAAGTAATACCTTATGTAAGTAAGGTTCGATCCCACGGAGATTGTCGGCTTGAAGCAAGCTATGGTTATTTTGTCGTTCTTAGTTAGGATATCAATTATAATTATCAGTTTGAATTGCGAAAAATAAAAGAGCATGAAATAAATACTTGTTATGCAGTAATGGATATGTTGGAGTTTTGGAAATGCTTTGTCTTCTGAATCTATGTTTTCCCCTTGTCTTCTTCTTCACGCACGCAAGGTTCCTCCTATGGCAAGTTGTGTGTCGGTGGATCACCGTTGTCAATGGCTACCATCCGTCCTCTCAGTGAAAATGGTCCAGGTGCGCTGTCACCGCACGGCTAATCATCTGTCGGTTCTCACTCATGCTGGAATAAGATCCATTGATCCTTTTGCGTCTGTTACTATGCCCAACCCTTGTGAGTTTGAAGCTCGTCATAGTTATTCAATCCCTGAATCCTATTCGGAATACCACAGACAAGGTTTAGACTTTCCGGATTCTCAAGAATGCTGCCAATGAATTCTAGCTTATACCACGAAGATTCTGATTAAGGAATCCAAGAGATACTCATTCAATCAAAGGTAGAACGGGAGTGGTTGTCAGGCACGCGTTCATAGATTGAGAATGATGATGAGTGTCACGGATCATCACATTCATCATATTGAAGTGCGAATGAACATCTTAGATAGAAACAAGCGTGTTTGAATAGAAAACAGAAATAATTGCATTAATTCATCAAGACACAGCAGAGCTCCTCACCCCTAACAATGGAGTTTAGAGACTCATGCCGTCAAAGAGTACAAAGTTCAGATCTAAAAATGTCAT
Source organism: Arachis ipaensis (assembly GCF_059453495.1). NCBI lineage: Eukaryota > Viridiplantae > Streptophyta > Magnoliopsida > Fabales > Fabaceae > Arachis > Arachis ipaensis. The sequence goes on along the minus strand of NC_142442.1, from coordinate 71,793,733 downwards.
GAGATGCAAAATAAATCTCTAAAAGTTGTTTAAATACTAAACTAGTAACCTAGGTTTACGGAAAATGAGTAAACGAAGATAGATAGTGCAGAAATCCATTTCTAGGGCCCACTTGCTGTGTGCTGGGACTGAGACTTGAGCTTTACACGTGCCTAGGCTGTTTCTAGAGTTAAACGCCAGGTTGTAACCTGTTTCTGGCGTTTAACTCCAACTTGTAACCTGTTTCTGGCGTTCAACGCCAGAATGCAACATGGAACTAGCGTTGAACGCCAGTTTACGTCATCTATCCTTGAGCAAAGTATGGACTATTATATATTGCTGGAAAGTCCTGGATGTCTACTTTCCAACGCAATTGAGAGCGCACCAATTGGAATCCTGTAGCTCCAAAAAATCCATTCCTAGTGCAGGGAGGTCAGAATCCAACAGCATCAGCAGTCCTTTTTCAGCCTGAATCAGATTTTTGCTCAGCTAACTCAATTTTGGCCAGAAATTACCTGAAATCATAGAAAAACACACAAACTCATAGTAAAGTCTAGAAATGTGATTTTTATTTAAAAACTAATAAAAATATAATAAAAAGTGACTAAAACATATTAAAAACTACCTAAAAACAATGCCAAAAAGCGTATAAATTATCAGCTCATCAACCACCCTCCATGGAAGAGCATCCACATCCATCAATCCAAGAGCAAGATGATCCCTGCTATACTATTGACAAGGAACAAGAGAAAAGGGATCGTCTTCGCGAATTCATACTTCATAAAAAGCTAGAGGAGGCCCTACAGGTAAAGGTAGTAGAGACCCTTGAAGTCGAAGGAGTGGTTGAAGAATTAGTGAAGGAAGACAACAAGGAGGAGCTGGATTTTGTACTTGAAGATGAAGGAATAGTTGAAAAGGAAATCATTAAGGATGAGTACGATTTTATACTAAAACAACTGGACAAAGCAGTAATTACTAAAGAGGAGGAAGTGGTTGAAGACTTAGGAGATGCTGAACCTCCATGGGAAAGTCAAGTTATAGAGCCTCCCTCAAAGACGTTTGAAATTGATGTTGAGGAGGGTGTACAACCTCCAATGCATATCATGGTTGAAGACTTTGAAGAGGTTGATCAAGAGATGGACTCAATCATTGATGAATCCTTATCTACAATTGAATCCTCTCCCATTGGACTTGACATGGAGATTACAGAAGAAGAAGCACAACCTCCCATGCCCTTGGAAAGCAATGAAGAGGGGATTGAATTGGAAAAAAGCTACCAAGAGAAAGAAGTTGAAATTGAAGAAGCTTACAAGGAGGTGGAGGAATTCAAAGAAGAGAACAGGGGAGTGGAGCTTGTAAGATCATTAGAAACACCTCCCCCAAAGCCATTACCATCCAATACAACATTCAAGTGGGTAAAGTTCTTATCCTTAACCTTTACTTTCCCACTTGAATATGGTTTACTTGAGACAGATGGTCAGCTTAGAGCTCTTTGTGGCCTTAAGAGTAAGAGGGAGATGGTTAGTGGTTGGCAATACAATCCTAGGTTCATTGTGGTTGGGAGCTCAAAGTTTAAATGCAAGGGTTGGTGTAAAGCTCAACTGAATGGGTCAAGGAAGCTGTTTGGATGCCTTAGTGAGAATTCGGATTGCTTACCACCCGGATGGAATCATCATGTTCCACTTGAAGATGGGTGCATAAACAAGATTTGGGATCCAAGAATATATGAGGATCAAATTTGGGAGCTCAAAGCTTGTGAAGAACTCCATCAAAGCTTGAGAAATTTACTTGGTATTGATAGAGATTATTGGAAGTCCAAGCATTGGTGGAAGTTTCAAGATGAGTTCAAGCACAAGCCACCATGACAAGGAGCTCACCAAATGTCCAACTTAAGGACTTTAACTAAAAGTGCTAGGTGGGAGACAACCCACCATAGTATGATCGTTCCTTTTCTTCAATTTTGATTTTATTTCGTTTTGTTTGTTTTTGAGTTTTATTTTATTCTATTTTCATTGAACCTGGAATTATTCATAGCATCCACACTATCATTGCATTTTACATCCTGCATAAAAAAAAAAAAACACGTATGCGACGCGAAAGCGTCGCCGACGCGTCCGCGTCACATGTGCGTTGGGAAGAAAAGCAATTTGAACAGAAAGTCACGCGAAAGCATGGCTGGAGGCGTGCCTTAGGCACAAACATGGCCACGCATCCGGGTCACTCACGCGGCCGCGTCATTTGGAAAATAAGCCTCCCCACGCGTCCGCGTCACCCACGCGACCGCGTGCCCCTAAAAATCGACGTAAAAGAGGTGTATGGTAGAGAGTTATGATGGAGCTGGGCTGGAATGATGCTGGAAGCACCAGCCCTATCACGCGACCGCGTGTCCTACGCGGCTGTGTCGTTTTCAAAATATGGCCATTCACGCGATCGCGTCACCCCGAATTTCGGCAATAAGCATATGAAGCAGAGAGTTGTGTGTACGCGAGGCTACACTCGCGCTACTAGCACAAATCGAGTCACGCGTCCGCGTACTCCACACATCCCCGTCGCTTGAGAATATCGCCAATCACGCGATCGCGTGCCACACGCGTCCGCGTCGCATGCGACGCACAATTTATCAAGAGCAACGCCAACTATCTTATCTTTTCTTCTCCAATCCTAATTTTTACTTCTCCCTTCTTATTTCTTTCTTCTTTATTCTTTCTTACTTTCTTTTTCTTCATCTCTTTAACTTCTCATCTTTCTTCACTTTCATTCTATTTTTACTTAATTTATTTGCATACTTTCATTCATTGAATTTTAATTTTGTGCATATTTTTATTTTCTTTTCTAAATTTATTATTTTTCCATTGGTGTTAAATTTTCTTATTCAACTGTTACATCTTTTCTGATATTACTTTGGTGCTTCATGACTTGTTTTATTCTGGTTGGGTAATATTATTTAAATTAATGCTAATCTTTTATGATACTTGCACTCCTCTTGCATTGATATGAACTTACACTGTCTTTCATTACCCACACTCTTCTCCATTGTTGCAACTTTTGCACCACTGGTATGCCATGTGCTTCTATTATTTTCTCACTTGCATGTTGTAGCTACCATGTAATTGAGACCCTCATTATTTGGCATTAACCCACCTAGACTTTATTTATTTTCTTATCTTTATTTCTGGGTTACTTTTTCTTCTTTTTCCTCTTCTTTCAGGCTGGCCACCAAAGAAGGGAAAGGGAAAGCTTCTAAATGGGGAGACAAACAAGTCCATCAGCACAATCTTTAGAGAAAAGCATTAGTTGAAGCAACCCTTCCACTTGCACATCTTAGCATGCACCGAGGACGATGCAACCTTTAAGTGTGGGGAGGTCGATACCGATCTCCATGGGTTAGTTATTTTCTTCTCAACACCAATGTCTTATTTTCTTTATTAGTTCATTGTTGCATCTGCATATTTGATTACATGTTTTCTTGATTTTACGCATTTAGTTACTACTTGGTTGAAGTAATATTTTCTTTTTCAAGAAATTTTTATAGTATTTCACTAATTTAAATTGAAAAATTTTTTCTGTTAAAACTTGTTTGAAGTTGTATTTGGAAGATAGTTTAAAAAGCTAAGAACGCACAACCTGTGAGATTTTGAGCTTATTTATATGGTTACATTATTTAACCATAAATTTTTATTCTTGTGTGTTTTCTTCCCTATGATTGCAATCTTTGCTTTGTTCCATTCTATATGTCTACTATTTAGTGTATTTATATGCATGCATATGATTGAGGCCATTAATTGTTTAGCTCACTTATCCCAAATAAGCCTACCCTTTCAATTACCTTTGTTAGCCACTTTGACCCTTTTTTATCCCATTTGTTCTATATTTTACCACATTACTAGCCTTAAGCGGAAAAACAATTAAAAATCCCAATGAATCTTTGGTTAGCTTAAGATAGAAATTGTGTGTTAATTAAGTATGGGAGAATTGTGGAACAAGGGTTAATAAGGGAATGTGTCATGACAAAATAATGGGAATTCGGGTACCTACTCATGTGAAACTAGAAAAATTAAAAATCCATGTGCATTGATAAGCTATGTTTATTTCCTTAGTTTTAATATATAAAAAAAATCCAAAAAAAGAGAAAAATCCAAATATTCAATAAATAAGTAAATAAATAAGGGGACAAAATTACCCCAATTCTAAGTTAAGTTAAGGAAAAGATCAATGCATATGTGATAAAAATTAAAAGAAAGGTTGATGCATGAGTATGTAATGCAAAAGTGGGAATTTCGGGTAGCTAGGCATGAATTTAAAAGTATATGTGTGTTAGGTGAGAACTTAGGTTAATCAAAGATTTATATTATAGCTTACTTGGCCATACATATATCCTCACCCTTACATTAGCTCCATTACAACCTTGAAAAGACCTCATGATGTTTGCATTGGTACACTAAATTTTTGTTGATTGGGTAGATGAAGAACAAAGTTTAGAAAGCATGATTAGAGAAGAGTAAAGAGATTGACCCTAGACACTTGAGAGATTTGAGTGCATATACACTACCAGTGAGGGTTCAATGCTTGATTCTATGTTCCCTACTTTCATAAGCTGTCTTCTTACAAGTTTACTTGTCTTTACTGTATAATTTTAATTAGTGAAATTTGAATTATTTTTGTCTTGGAGAACTTATTTACTTTTAACCAAGTAGATAGAAACATCTTAGCATATATAGTTGCATTCATATACATAGGTTGCATTTCATACATTTTACCATTCCTCTTCACTCCTTTATAGCTTCTCTTGAGCTTAGCATGAGGACATGCTAATGTTTAAGTATGGGGAGGCTGATAAACCACTATTTTATGGTTTATCTTGTGCTCAATTGAGTGGATTTTATCAATCTTTCATACACTTGTTCATACAAAATGCATGTTTTACATTCTCCTTCTTGATTTTGTGCTATGATTGAAAACATGCTTCTTTGGCCTTATATTTGCTAATATTAATCTTTTCTTATTACCATTCGATACCTTGATATGTGCGTTAAGTGATTTCAGAGATTACAGGGCAGGAATGACTCAAATGATGGAAAGGAAGCATGCAAAAGTGGAAGGAATACAAGAAATTGAAAGAACTACAAAGCTGTCAACCTGACCCTCTCGCACTAAATTGATCAGAACTTGAGCTACAGAGGTCCAAATGATGCGGTTTCAGTTGCGTTGGAAAGCTAACGTCCGGGGCTTCAATTTGATATATAATATGTTATAATGGCCGTACAGATAGACGACTCGAATGCATGCTCCACGCGGACACATCGCAGTGACGAAAATCAGCGTGGCAGATTTCGCCCTGAGCGATCTCTGGGCTGTTTCTGGCCCAGTTTTCGGCCCAGAAAACACAGATTAGAGGCTATAAAGTGGGGGAATCCATTCATTCATAAAAAATCTTTAATATACATAATTTTAGGATTAGATGTAGTTTTAGAGAGAGAGGTTCTCTCCTCTCTCTTAGGATTAGGATTTAGGATTTCTATTATGTTTAGGCTACTTCTTTTCAATCACAGGTTCAATGTTCCTTTAATTTATTTTCTACTTTTATTTATTCTATTACTTTAATTGTTATTTATCTTTTCAATTTGGCTTATGAACTTCATGTTAGAGTTGATTTCTTTATTTAATATAATTTGAGGTATTTCAGATTTAAGATTTCTTTCTTTTATTTATGTTACTGTTGCTTCCTATCTGAAGGCATTTTTATTCAAGTAGATTTTCTCCCTTTTTGCTTTGGTTAAGTAATTGGAGACACTTGAGTTATCAAACTCCTTGTGATTGATGATTGTTATCTTTGCTAGTTGATTTGTATTCCAATAACTCTAGTCTTTCCATAGGAATTGACTAGGATCAGAGGAATCAAATTGATTCATCCACTTGACTTACCTTCATAGTTAGAGGTTAAAAAGGTGGGAGCAAAATCTAATTCTCATCACAATTGATAAGCATAACTAGGATAGGACGTCCAGTTCTTATACCTTGCCAAGAGATTTTATTATTATTAATTTATTTTTCTTGTCATTTAAATTACTTGTTCCTTATTTTAAAAAACCCAAAAACATATCTTTTTACATAACCAATAATAAATCATACCTCCCTATAATTCCTTGAGAAGACAACCCGAGATTTAAATATTTCGGTTATAAATTTTATTGGGTTTTGTTACTTGTGACAACCAAACTTTTGTACGAAAGGATTCTCTGTTGGTTTAGAAACTATACTTACAACGCGATTATTTTTATAAAAATTCTTTACTAAGCAGAAATCCAATCGTCAAGGTGTAATATTTTCTGATTGCATGTGTGATTTAGGAGCGTGTGTTAGTATAATTCTATATATGATACCTTGAGGCTCCCTCCCTTAAAAAGGTCGGCAGCTCGTTTTGTGTTAGCAGATAAAAGCATTATTACAGTTGGAATTGCTGAAGATGTATTAGTGAGCATTAAGGGGCTCACATTTTCCATTGACTTCTATATCCTGGAAATGCCCCCTAATGACTCAGGAAGACCATCATCAATCCTGCTTGGAAGACCATTCCTGAAGACTTCAAAGTTCAAGCTGGATGCATTCTCAGGAACTTACTCCATTGAGATAGATGGCAGAGCAGTGAGTTTCAGTTTAAATGAAGCTATGAAGCACCCTCCGAAAGATCATTCTATCTTCCAGTGCGACATCATTGATGAAACTGTAGCTGAATTTCACCAAGAAAAAGTAGAAGAGAAGCACATGGAGCAAGGTCCAAGTGTGGGGACACCCTCTGAACACAATGAGGACACTTTGCCATTATCACTAGCCCCGGATGATCCAGAGCCTAGCCATGAGCAGAAATTGGAATTGAAGCCCCTTCCTCCACACCTTAAGTATGCTTACCTTGAGGATAATCAGAAGTTCCCAGTTATTATTGCAAGGGAACTCACTTCCCAACAAGAGGAGCAGCTGCTCGATGTGCTGAGAAAACATAAGAAAGCAATTGGGTGGAGCTTGTCGGATATAGTAGGCATCAGCCCTCAAGTTTGTGAGCACAGAATATACTTAGAAGAGGGAGCAAAGCCTGTCTATCAACCCCAAAGAAGATTGAATCCCACCATCTTAGAAGTTGTCAAGAAGGAAGTGACCAGGCTACTTGAAGTAGATATTATCTACCCCATCTCAGATAGTGAATGGGTCAGTCCAGTACAAGTGGTGCCCAAGAAGTCTGGAGTCACAACAGTAAAGAATGAGCATGGAGAACTCCTGACAGCTAGAGTGCAGACTTCATGGAGGGTTTGCATTGACTATAGGCGTTTCAACCAAGCTACTCGCAAAGATCACTACTCCTTGCCATTTATTGATCAAATGCTTGATCGCCTGTCAGGTAAATCCCATTACTGCTTTTTAGATGGTTATACAGGCTATTTTCAAATTCATATAGCTCCTGAAGATCAGGAGAAGACTACTTTTACATGTCCCTTTAGAACGTATGCATATAAGAGGATGCCTTTTGGCTTATGTAATGCACCGGCTACTTTCCAAAGATACATGATGAGTATCTTTTTAGATCTTATTGAGAACTGTATGGAAGTTTTCATGGATGATTTTAGCATTCATGGTGATTTCTTTAACCTTTTCTTGGATAGTTTAGCTAGAGTATTAGACAGGTGTGTTAGTTCAAACCTTGTATTGAAAAATGTCACTTTATGGTAAAACAAGGGATTGTTCTAGGACATGTTGTTTCTAATACTGGTATTTCTGTAGATCCAGCAAAGGTGGATGTCATTTCTAGTTTACCTTACCCCTCCTCCGTGAGGAAAGTTCGTTCATTCCTTAGCCATGCAGGTTTTTACAGGAGATTCATTAAGGACTTCAGTAAGGTAGCATTACCTTTATCCAGACTATTGCAGAAAGATATTGAGTTCGAGTTCAGTGAGGATTGCATGCAAGCATTTGATAAGCTCAAGATCGCCCTGACTCAAGCTCCAATCGTGAGAGGACCAGACTGGAGCCAGCCATTTGAGATTATGTGTGATGCCTCCAACCATGCAGTAGGAGCGACGTTGGCTCAGCATGAAGGTAAGGATCCTTTCGTAATTGCTTATGCGTCTAAGACTTTAGATGCTGCTCAGTCTAATTACACTACTACTGAAAAAGAGCTTCTAGCTATTTTTTTTGCTCTGGATAAATTCTGAGCATATTTACTTGGTACTAAAGTAGTAGTGTACTCAGACCATGCAGCTCTAAAGTATTTATTAGCTAAAAAAGAGTCCAAACCAAGGCTAATACTTTGGATACTGCTGCTAGAAGAATGTGATTTAGAAATTAAGGATAGGAGTGGTAACCAGAATTTAGTGGTAGACCACTTGAGTCGCCTGGAGCACATTAAGGATGACTCCACAACTATTAATGATACTTTTCCATTTGATATTTTGCATGCAGTATCTGAAGTAGTTCCTTGGTATGCACTTGTAGCTAATTATCTAGTTAGCCATACTTTCCCTCCCAATTTTACTAAGCATCAGAGAGACAAGCTGAAAAGCGAGTCCAAATATTATATATGGGATGATCCATATTTATGGAGGTGTGGTGCTGACCAGGTAATTAGAAGGTGTATGCCCCAATAAGAATTCTAGTACATTTTAGAGGCTTGCCACTCTTATGAGAGTGAGGACATTTTGGCCCTCAAAGAACAGCTAGAAAAATCTTAGACTGTGGATTCTAGTGGCCTACTCTTTTTAAAGATGCTGCTGAATTTTGTAAATCTTGTTCCCCATGCCAAAGGTTTGGTAATATATCCAAGAAGGATGAGATGCCTCAACAGATTATGCTTTTCTGTAAAATTTTTTATGTTTGGGGCATTGACTTCATGGGTCCATTTCCAAACTCTAGTGGTTACCTTTATATACTGTTAGCTGTAGATTATGTTTCTAAATGGGTGGAAGCAATTCCTACCCGTACTGATGATGCTAACGCTGTTGTTTCCTTTGTTTGAAACCATATTATCTATCACTTTGGATCACCACGAGCAATCGTGAGTGATCAAGGCACTCACTTCTGTAACAGGAGACTAACAGGATTACTGAAGAAGCCTGAGATTGTTCACAAAGTAGCAACATCTTATCATCCCCAGACCAATGAGAAAGTAGATGTATCTAATAGAGAAATTAAAGGCATTCTGGAGAAGATAGTAAAGCCTTATAGGAAGGACTGGAGTGCCAGGATACAAGATGCACTCTGGGCATATCGAACAGTATACAAAACACCCATTGGGATGAGCCCCTTCCGCTTAGTGTACGGAAAGGCTTGCCACCTTCCGCTTAGTAGAGGTGGAACACAAGGCTTTCTGGGCTGTGAGGGAGTGCAACATGAATTTTGAAGAAGCTGGTGTTGAAAGGAAGCTGCAACTAGCAGAATTAGAAAACCTTCGCTTAGAAGCATATGACAATTCCAGGCAATACAAAGAGAAGATGAAGGCTATCCATGACAAGCACATAAAAAGGAGAGAATTCAGACCAGGGGAGTTAGTTCTTCTTTATAACTCCAGACTGAGGCTTATGCCAGGCAAATTGAGATCAAGATGGGAAGGTCCCTACAGGGTAGAAAAGGCAGAGCCATACGGAGTTTTTCACCTGCGTCATCCTTCTAGCTCCAAATTCATCAAGGTCAATGGACATCGCCTAAAGCTTTATAATGGAGAGAAGATTAAGGATCACAAAGAACTAGAGGTCTTCCTCTTGGAAGACCCACCAACAGAAGCAGAATGAGCTTGAAGAACGTCCAACTTAAGGACGTAAAAGCAAAGTGCTAGGTGGGAGACAACCCACCATGGTATAATCATTCCATTTCAGTCTTAGTTTTATTTTATTTTATTCCACTTTATTTTTCTTAGTGACTCTTCTCATAATCTCTGCATATAGTCTGCATTTGCATTTGCATTCTGCATAAAAAAAAAGCACGCGACGCGCGAGTGTCGCTGACGCGTCCGCGTCATATGTGCTTTCGAAACAAAGAAGAAAAGAAGCAGAGAGTCACGCGGGAGCGTGGCTGGAGGCGTGCCTTAGGCACAAACACGCGACGCGTTCACGTCACTTGAAAAACCAACCTCCCACGTGTACGCGTCACCCACGCGCACGCGTGACCCTGCAAAATCGACGTAAAGAGGTGTATGGCAGAGAGTTATGATGGATGGGGCTGGAATGGTGCTGGAAGCACAAGCCCTATCACGCGAATGAGTGCCCCACGCGTGCGCATCACTCACGCGCACGCGTCACCATGCATTTTGGCAATGTGCGTATGAAACAGAGAGTTGTGCGTACGCGAGGCTGCACTCGCGCCAATGGCACAGATCAGGTCACGCGTGCCCGTCACCCACGCGTCCGCGTCACCTGAAAATCGCGTCAACCACGCGAACGCGTGCACCACGCGTCTGCGTCGCCTGCGCCGCACAGTTTATCCAGATCAGTACCAGAATTCTTATCTTTTCTTCCCCAATCCTAATTTTACTCCTCCCTTCTTATTTCTTTCTTCTTCCTTTTTTCTTCTTTATTCCTTCTCATTTTTTTTACTTTCTCCCTCCTTCTCTTTCACATTCATTATCAAGGTTCTTTTCTTTTCTTCTTCCCCATTTTACTTTTTTATTATTATTTTTATTTATGTTTTCTTCTTCTTTTTCTTTTTACTTTCATTATCTATGTTTTCTTTTTTTCTTTCTTTTCTTTTTTTTCTCTTTTAATTGGTGTTAGAAATTTAATTGGGTGATTGTTTTCTTCTATATTTTGCTTGTGAATTATTAAGAAATTGTTTGACAATTAATATTACTTCTTAGAGGGTTGCTTGCATGTTCAAATGCAATACTTTCAATAACATATTTACCATGCATACTAAGTGTTTGTGAAAAAGCCCGTATGGCATTGTGCATATCTAAATTATTCTACTCTTCTACTTTAATGCTTGTTTTTCACAAAATCCCTTTTTATAAATTATTTATTGAATATGATTGTCAATACAAGCAGGTTGTTAATTTGAAACACTTAATAATCAAAATGGGCATTTAATGCTTGATCTATGCTACTCATGCCTTTGCCAGTATGCCAATAAACATCTTACATCTAATTACCATAACATGCACTTGCTATATTTCCATTGATGAACTTTTCACATGTAGTCGCGACCATGTGTTAACAACATCCTTCTTTACCGTGCATTGATTATCACTTGTACCATCCTCTTCCTTGCTCTAATCCTTAGCTTTAACAGTTACTTTCTTTTTTTCTTTTTCAGGATGGCTACCAAGAAAGGTAAAGAGAAAGCTACTCCCAAACCACTGGCAAGGAAAGGAACAAAAAGAGCACTAGTGGCAGAGCCATCTTCAACAGTAGTAAAGCCCTCAACAAAGCGAATCAAGAGGATCATCAAGGTCGATGAAAAAGAAAAAGCCTTTCCAGCAAAGGACACTGCGCGGTTCACTAACCGCTACTGTGAGCAGATGTTCCCCATCCTGGCTGAATGGAACTATAACAATGAGTACCTACTCATCCTCCCAAATCCACATTGTTGAATTTGCTGAGCTCCGCATTAAGCGAAGACAATGGGGATTCCTACGGAGACAGCCACGGCAGGTCAATCTCTCATGGGTAGTTGAATTCTACTCCAATTTTTACATGCCAACCATGCAGTCTGTCTATGTCCGTCAGAAGAAAGTTCCCATAACTGAAGAGGCCATTCAGCAAGTGACGTTAGGATTTTTGCCAGTAAAGAATTTTATAAAAACATTCGCATTGTAGATATAGTCTCTAAACCAACAGAAATCCCTTCATACAAACGTTATGGTTGTCACAAGTAACAAACCCCTAAATAAATTGATAACCGAAGTATTCAAACCTCGGGTCGTCTTCTCAAGGAATTGCAGGGAGGTGTTCTTATTATTGGTTATGAGTTGTAAATTGGGGTTTTGGATCAAGGTAAAAAGTATGTTGAATGACAAGTAAAATAAAATAATAATAACTGTAAAATAAACTCTTGGCAAGGTATAAGAACTGGAAGTCCTATCCTGGTTATCCTTATCATTGTGATGAGAATGGATTTTTCTCCCACTTTGTTAACCTCTAACTATGAAGGTAAGTTAAGTGGATGAATTAATTCGAATCCTCAAGTCCCAGTCTTTTCTTGGGAAAAGTTAGAGTTATTGGATCTCGAAGTAATTCTTGAAGAATTCCAATTTTCAATCAACAATGAGTTTGATAACTCAAGAGTTACCAATGACTCAACCAAAGCCAAAAGGGAAAAATCTAAATTATTTATATAAATAAAAGAAAGCAATCATAAGTCTGAAATACCTCAAAATATATTAAATAGAAAATCAATCTAAATATAGAGAGTCATAAACAAAATTGAGAAAAGAAATAAAAGAACATTGAACCTGGGATTGAGAGTCACTCCTAAAACTAAGAGAAGTCCTAAATCCTAATCCTAAGAGAGAGGAGAGAACCTCTCTCTCTAAAAACTACATCTACTCCTAAAATTGTGAATGTGTAAGCCTGTCCTCTGAATGAATGCATTCCTCCACTTTATAGCCTCTAATCTGTGTTTTCTGGGCCACAAACTAGGTCAGAAACAGCCCAAAATTCACTGGTTGCGAATTCAAACATGCTGATTTTTTGTCACTGCGACGCGGCTCCATAGAGCACGCGGTCGCGTCACCTAGCGTTAGGGAAACTATGGCATATTATATATCAAATCGAAGCCCCGGACGTTAGCTTTCCAACGCAATTGAAACCGCGTCATTTGGACCTCTGTAGCTAAAGTTATATCCATTTGATTGCGAAGAGGTCAGGCTGGACAGCTTAGCAGTTTCTCCAACTTCTTGTATTCCTTCCACTTTTGCATGCTTCCTTTCTATTTTCTGAGCCATTCCTATCCTGTAATCTCTGAGATCACTTAACACACATATCAAGGCATCTAATGGTAATAAGAGAGGATTAATATTAGCAAATTAAGACCAAAGAAAACATGTTTTCAATCATAGTACAAAATCAGGAAGGAGAATGTAAACTCATGCAAATAGTATGAATAAGTGGGTAAAGAGTTGATAAAAACCACTCAAATGAGCACAAGATAAACCATAAAATAGTGGTTTATTAACCTCCCCACACTTAAACAATAGCATGTCCTCAAGCTAAGCTCAAGAGAAGTTATAAAGGAATGAAGAGGAAAGTAAGAATGTATGAAATGCAACCTATTTATATGAATGCAACTACATGCAAAATGTTTCTACCTACTTAGTTAAAAGTAAACAAATCTTTCAAGAAGAAATATGAACTGGATTTCACTAATTAAAATCATGAAAATGAAGTACAAATAGACTTGCAAGAAGAAAATAGCTCATGAAAGCAGGGAACAAGGGATTGAGCATCGAACCCTCACTAGTAGTGTATACACTCTAATCACTCAAGTGTTTTAGGTTCGATTCTCTCAATTCTCTACTAACTTTGCTTTCTAAGGCTTGCTCTTCATCTAACAATCAACATAAATTTAATGCACATATACACATATCAAGAGGTCTTTTAATGGTTGTAATGGGGTTAGGGTCAAGGTAGGATTGTATTTGGCCAAGTGGACTAAAATCTGAATCCTTAATTAACTTAAACTTTCCACCTAACTTTAGACAATCCATGTAATCATAATACCATATCTAACTATCCATTAACCATGTTTTCCATATATTCATGCATTCTAATTTTAAGTACAGTACATATGCATTGCTTTCATCATTTACTTTGGGGCATTTTGTCCCTTTTTTCTTATTTGCTCTTTTTCTTTTCTTTTTCTCACTTCTTTTTTTTATATATATATTGCTCTTTTTCTTTTCTTTTATTTTTCTCAATGCATATGATTAAATTATTGGATGCATGAATCATGTCCTAAACATTTTTTTCACATTTTCATAAAGATATACAATGCCCAATTCTTAAACCAAACGTTTCCAAACCCACTTTTCCCACACTTAAATCATAAGCATTCTCACTAGTCTAAGCTAACTAAGGATTCAAATTAAGGGCATTATTGTTTTCCGCTTAGAGTTAGCGATGAGCTAAAGTAAAGAACAAAGGGGTAAAATAGGCTCAACATTGGTTTGCAAGGGATAATGAAAGGTAAGGCCATATGGGTATGTAAGCTTAGTGAAACAAAGGCCTCAATCATGTAAGTGTATGCATACATCAAACTATGAAAATATAGAATCAAGCAAGACAAAGATCACAATTTTAGAGAGGAAAACACACACCAAAAATAAAATATTGGTTGATAAAATGCAACCAATTCAAATAGGCTAAAAAATCTCACGGGTTTCATGTGTTCGAGCTCTAGACCATGTTCCAATATAATATTTCTTCAAACAAGTGTAACAAAAAATTTTATTAGTGAAATGCTCTTAAAAAGGTTTCTTGAAAAAGAAAATATTACTTCAACCAAGTGGTAAAATATGCAAAAAAAAAATCAAACAAATATGCAATTAAATATGCAAATGCAGCAATTAACAAAGAAAATAAAATATTGGTGTTGAGAAGAAAATACTAACCCATGGAGATCGGTATCGACCTCCCCACACTTAAAGATTGCACCGTCCTCGATGCATGCTAAGATGTGCAGGTGGACGGGCTATTCCAACTGGTGCTCTTCTTCAAGGATTGTGCAGATGGACTTGTCTTGTCTCCCCATGTAAACGTCTTCCGCTTCCCTTCCGGGTGGCCATCCTGAAAGAAAAAGGGAAGAAAGGTAACCCAGTAATAGAGATAAGAAAATAAATGAAGTATGGGTGGGTTAATGCCAAATGAAAAGGGTCTCATTTACATGGAAGCTTCAACATGTACGTGAGAAAACAATAGAAGCCATGGCATGCCAGTGGTGCAAGATTTGAAACATAGGGGAGGAGAGTGTGGGTAATGAAAGACAGTATAAGCTCATGTCAATGCAAAAAGGAGTACAAATATCATAAAAGATTAGCATTGATTTAAATAATATTACCCGACAGTGTAAACAAGTCACTAAGCACCAAATAATACCAGAAAAGACACAACAGTTGAATATGAACAAGTGACACCAATGGTAAAATAATAACTTTAGAAAAGAAAAGAAAAATATGCACAAAATTAAAATGCAATGAATGAAAGTATGTAAATAAATTAGATAAAATAGAATGGAAGTGAAAAAAGATGAGAAGTTAAAAAGATAAAGTAAGAAAGAAAGAAGAAAGAAGAAAAGATGGAAGAAATTAGGATTGGGGAAGAAAAGATAAGATATTTGGCAAATTAGGATAAGCTGTGCGGCACAATCGACGCGGACACGTGGGGCACGCGGTCACGTGACTTGCACTTATAAGGATTGACGCGGTCGCGTCGGTCACGCGGTCGCGTGACACAGTTTATGCTACAGGCGCGAGGGCAGCCACGCGCTCGCACAACTCTCTTTTCAAAATCATATTAGTTCCAAATTTTAAGTGACGCGATCGCATGGGGCATGCGATCACATGAGTGGGCTTTAAAGGAATATGACGCGGTCGCGTGGGTCACGCGGCCGCGTGGGAAGGATTATGCGTTCAGCACCAATCCAGCACCACTCTCGCACAACTTTCGGGTGTGCACCTCTTTGACGTCGAAATCTTGGTCACGCGGCCGCATGGGGCACGCGGTCGCGTGGGAGGCCATTATTCCCATATAACGTGGTCGCATCAGCGATGCGGTCGCGTAGGACGATTTGTGCCATTGGCACGACTCCAGCCACGCTCTCGCGTGACTTTCTGTTCGTTTACTTTTCTTCCCATTGCACTAGTAACGTGGACGCGTCAGCGACGCTGCTGCGTCGCGTGCGTGCTTTTTTTTTTTAATGCAATATGCAGAATGCAATGCTTAATGTGAATTCTATGAAAACTTCCAGGTTTAATGAAAATTAAAATAAAATAAAAACAAATAACATAAAATAAAATTGAAAAAGAAACGATCATACCATGGTGGGTTGTCTCCCACCTAGCACTTTTAGTTAAAGTCCTTAAGTTGGACATTTGGTGAGCTCCCTGTTATGGTGGCTTGTGCTTGAACTCATCCAGGAATCTCCACCAATGTTTGTGATTCCAGTAACCTCTGGGGTTCCAAACTAGGCGCAGAAAGCCTTCAAGTAAGTTAAATCAAGTTACAAGGCCCCAAGAGTGTTGATTGCCAGAATGAATTCCAGGGTCCCAAATCTTGCTTTTGCACCCGTCTTCAAGTTGATTATCATGATTCCATCCGGGTGATTCAGCTTTAGAATTCTTACTGAAGCGTCCAAATAACTTCCTAGACCCATTCAATTGAGCTCTACACCAACCTTTGCGTTTAAACTTAAAGCTTCCAACCATTTTGCAGGAAAGTTCTTACCACTGACCATCTTCCTCTTACTCTTAATTCCACAAAGAGTTCTAAGTTGACCATCCGTCTCCAATAGCCCATATTCAAGTGGAATTAGAAAGCTAAGGGATATGAATTTTACCCACTTGAATGTTGTGAAGGATGATGGCAACTTAGGGGGAGGTGTTTTTAATGAAATTGCAAGCTCCACTCCCTTGTACTCTTCTCTAATAATTACCACCTCTTTGCAAGCTTCTTCAATTTCAACCTCTTCCTCTTGGTAGCTTTCTTCCAATTCAATCACCTCTTCATTTCTTTCCAAGGGCATGGGAGGTTGTGCTTCTTCTTCTTGAATCTCCATCTCTTGATCAACCTCTTCCAAGTCATCAACTGTGATATGCCTTGGAGGTTGTACACCCTCCTCAGCATAAATTTCAAACGTCTCGAAAGGGGGTTCTATGACTGAACTTTCCCATGGAGGTTCTGCATCTCCTAAGTCTTCAACTACTTCTTCTTCTTCAATAATTCCGGCTTCCTCCACTTGTTCCAGTACAAAGTCATGCTCCGTACTGTTCACTGGAGTTTCTAATATCTCCTTCATGCTACGTTCTTTATTAGATTGCCCACATGAAGCCATGAGGGTTCCTTGAGTGTCTGAACGTCGGGAAGCTAATTGATTTATCGCTTGTTCCAATTGACGAATGGTTGCCTGAAATCGATCCACTGTTTCCTTGAAACGATCCTTTGTCTCTTGATGCACTCGGCTTTCATAAATAGGATCATAGTGCTCTTGGATTGATGGATATGGAGATGGTGAATATTGAAGTGGTGGTTCTTGTGAGTAATTGGGTTGGAATTGGGGTGGTTCTATATATGGTTCATATGGCTCATAAGGTGGTTGGTATGGTGGTTGAGGGTTAGGGTCATATGGAGGTGAATGGCGGAAAGGGGCTTGTGAGTATGGTGGTCCAATGTTATGTTGAGGAGGGGGTTCATAGGTGTATGGTGGTGGTTGTTGATAATCAAAAGATTGCTCACCATAGCCATCGCCTTGATATGCATCACAGAATGGTTGTTGATAGTCCGTTGTGGTACCTCCTAGCTTTGATTCTTCCAACCTTGATGCCTGTTCTCATTATAGTTTCCATTCCTAACAACAACATTGGAATCAAACTTGAAGCGAGAGGGGTGAGAACTCATATTTAGTTAATAAAAATTTAAAAACAAAAATAAAAGCAAATTTGAAATTCAAATTTTTGAATTTGAAAATTAAAATTTGAATTTTGAATTTTTAAAATTGAAATTTAAAGATTAAAATTTGAAATTTTTTTTTAAATTTGAATTTTAAATTTTGAAAATTGAATTTTTAAAATTGAAAATAGATACTTTAAAGCTGCGTGGTCCGAATACACTACTACTCTAGTACCAAGTAAATAAGCTCGGAATTTATCCAGAGAAAAAACAATAGCAAGAAGCTCTTTCTCAGTAGTAGTATAATTGGACTGGGCAGCGTCTAAAGTCTTAGACGCATAAGCAATAACAAAAGGATCCTTACCTTCACGCTGAGCCAGCGCTGCTCCTACTGCATGGTTGGAAGCATCGCACATGATTTCAAACAGCTGGCTCCAGTCTGGTCCTCTCACAATTGGGGCTTGAGTCAGGGCGGCCTTCAGCTTATCAAACGCTTGTTTGCAATCCTCACTGAACTTGAACTCAATATCCTTCTACAGTAATCTGGATAAGGAAAGTGCTACCTTACTGAAGTCCTTAATAAATCTCCTGTAAAAACCTGCATGGCCAAGGAACGAACGGACTTCCCTCATAGAGGAGGGGTAAGGTAAACTAGAAATAATATTCACCTTTGCTGGGTCTACAGAAATGCAATTATCAGATACCACATGTCCTAATACAATCCCTTGTTTTACCATAAAATGACATTTTTCAAAATTCAATACAAGGTTTGTATTAACACATCTATCTAATACTCTAGATAATCCATCTAAGCAAAAGCTAAAAGAATCACCATAAACGCTAAAATCATCCATAAAAACCTCCATACAGTCCTCAATAAGATCAGAGAAAAGACTCATCATACACCTTCGGAAAGTAGCTGGTGCATTGCATAAGCCAAAGGGCATTCTCTTGTAAGCATAAGTCCCAAAAGGACATGTAAAAGTGGTCTTTTCATGATCCTCAGGAGCTATATGAATCTGGAAATAACCTGTGTAACCATCTAAAAAACAATAATGTGATTTACCTGACAGGCGATCCAGCATTTGATCAATGAATAGAAGTGGGTAGTGATCCTTACGGGTGGCCTGGTTGAGACGCCTGTAATCAATGCAGACTCTCCAAGCATTCTGAACTCTAGTTGCTATGAGCTCTCCATGCTCATTCTTCACTGTAGTGACTCCAGACTTCTTGGGCACCACTTGTACTGGGCTAACCCATTCACTATCTGAAATGGGATAGATGATACCTGCTTCCAATAGTCTGGTCACTTCCTTTTTGACAACTTCCAAGATAGTGGGATTCAATCTTCTTTGGGGTTGACAGACAGGTCTTGCTCCCTCTTCTAAAAATATTCTGTGCTCACATACTTGAGGGTTGATGCCTACTATGTCTGCCAAACTCCACCTAATTGCGTTCTTGTGCCTCCTCAGTACATCAAGTAACTGCTCTTCTTGTTGAGAAGTGAGTTCCCTTGCAACGATAACTGGAAACTTCTGCTCATCTTCAAGATAAGCATATTTGAGATGTGAAGGAAGAGGTTTCAACTCTAACTTCTGATCATGGGCAGGTTCTGGATTGTCTGGAGCTTGTGAAAATGCCGAAGTGCCCTCATTGTCAGTCAAGAGGGTCCCCACACTTGTACCTTGTCCAGTGTGCCTCTCTTCTAATTCTTCCTTGTGAACTTCAGCTACAGTTTCATCTATGACATCACACTGGAAGATAGAATGATCTTCTGGAGGGTTGTTTATGACTCCATTCAGATTGAAGATTACTATTCGGCCATCTATTTCAAAAGAGTATGTTCCTGAAAAAGCATCCAATTTGAATTTTGATGTCTTCAGGAATGGTCTTCCAAGTAGGATTGATGATGGCCTATCTGAGTCATTATGGGGCATCTCCAAGATATAAAAATCAGTGGGAAATGTAAGCCTTTTAATGTTCACTAAAACATCTTCAGCAACTCCAGCCACTGTAATAATGCTTTTATCTACTAACACAAAACAAGCTGCCGACCTTTTTAAGGGAGGGAGCCTCAAAATATCATATATAGACAAAGGCATTATACTAACACATGCTCCTAAATCACACATGCAATCATAAATTACTACTCCACCAATAGTACAATTAACTATACAAGGACCTGGGTCACTACACTTTTCAGGTAATCCTCCCATTAAAGCAGATATGGAACTACCTAAAGGGATAGTTTCTAATTCATTAATTTTGTCTTTATGTATACATAAATCTTTTAGAAACTTTGCATATTTAGGTACCTGTTGAATAACATCAAAAAGAGGAATAGTTACCTCAACCTTTTTGAATATTTCTACCATTTTGGGATCAGGTTCCAACTGCTTCTTGGGCTTCCTTGCAAGTTGTGGAAATGGAATGGGAGTGGTGTTTTCTGCAGTGTCTGCACCTTTTGGTGCTTCCTCCTGTGGTTGGGCTTCTTCTTTTTCAGTTATGTCCTGTATGTCCTCTTCCTCTTCAACATCTTCTATTTCTACTACCTCTTCAGCTGAGGCGTGTTCTGGTGGGCTTGGCTCCTCCCGATTCCTCTCTTGCAGTGTGGTTCCGGACCTTAGGGTAATGGCATTAATGCCTCCCTTTGGATTGGGTAATGGTTGAGAGGGAATTCCAGTGGAACTTGAAGGTTGGTTATTGGAATTTTACATTGATCCAATCTGTGAGACAAGAGCTTGCAAAGTAGAGGTCAGACCATTCAGACTGGCATTAATGTTATTCATAATGTTATTTTCCATGGTCTGTTGTCTTCTCTCAAAGGATTATAGTAACTCTTCATTAGGAGATGAAGAAGGATGAGTAAATTGAGAGGTCTGCTGTTGGGTATTCTGTGGTCCTTGGGATTGCCTCAGGTGAGGTGCTCTGTAAGGTTGGTTCTGCTGCCTGTTGTTGTTATTATTCCACCTCTGATTTCCCTGATTATCTCTGCCTCCTCTGTTATTGTTGTCCCTCCAATTCTGGTTAGAAGTGTCCTGCTATCCATGGTTATTATTTCCACCTTGATTGTACCCTTGGTTGGGGCGGTCATAGAAGTTATGAGTGGATGCCACCATGTTGTCTTCCTGTTGGAGTTGCGGGCATTCATCAGTATAATGGCTATAATCAACACAAATTCTGCAAACTCTCTGTGGGACTAGCTGTTGGCTTTGTTGTGGTAGAGGAGGCTGAGCTTGCTGAACTTGTTGTTGATTCAATTGCATTTGCTTCAGCAAGTTGGTCATTTCACAGATACTCTGAGCTAGAGCAGCAATCTCTCTGCTAGAGGATACTTCTGCAACGGCTTTTGAACGACCTTGTTTCTGCCTGTGGTTCCTAGTAGATTCAGCTAAGTCGCTGATCAATTGCCATGCCTCGTCAGTGGTCTTGTACTTCTTCATAGACCCATTGCTAGCACTTTCCATTGTGGTCTTATCTTGGGGCCTCATACCCTGTGTGATATAGCTGAGTAACACTATCTTGTCAATCCTGTGGTGGGGGCATGCTTCCAGAAGATTATTAAAGCGCTCCCAGTATTCAAAGAGAGTCTCGTTGTCATCCTGGACAATCGTGGAAATGTCTTTCCTCAATTTATCAGTAACTTCAGATGGAAAGAATTTTTCCAAAAATTCTTTTCTGAGTGTATCCCAGTTGGATACATTCGCTAGGGGTTGAGTGTAGTACCACTCTCTTGCTTTTCCCTCAAGAGAAAACGGGAAAGCTTTCAGCAAAATTGAAGTTTCATCAGCACCATCACGCCTGACAGTAGAACAGGCTACCTGGAAATCTCTCAGGTGCTTGATAGGCTCTTGAGCAGGTAAGCCATGAAACTTGGGCATCAAATTGAGCAGTGCGGTCTTTATTTCAAAATCTGTAGCCACCGCTGGGTGATGCACTTGAAATGGTTGCATTGTAAAATCAGGGGCTCCTTCCTCCTGGATAGTAATTCTCCTAGGTTCTGCCATGTCGTCTGCGCGTGAATCAACCGAATCAGTAGAATGGGGGCTGGTTTCTTCTTCAAGTGACGTTTCAGATTCGCCCTCAGAGTGGACTAACCGACGCCGAGCTCGCCTTATTCGTGAAATAGTCCTTTCAATTTCAGGATCGAATATTAGCGAGCTTGGATCAGGAAGTGAACGCGTCATTTGACGAAAGAAACATGCAGCTCATAGTAGCAAAATAAAATAAAATGCAAATAAATAAATTCTAATTAATAACTTTAGCACTCTATTGCAACTCCCCGAAAACGGCGCCAAAAATTAATGCGGGCAGAAATTGGCGAATTAAAAATTGTTAATTTATATACGTTGCAAGTATAGTTCTTAACTCGCTACAAATCTGTCTATCAATTTAAAAAGGTGTCACAGAAAATTGAAATTAAAATACTGGGAGTATGAGTCCCAGGTCGTCTCCCAACGAGTTACAGAAAAGTGTGCTATTTTATTAATCAGATGTTTTCAAAAAGGTTTGAGTTGAGTAAACAGGAAATTAAATTGGTGAATTTGAATAATCTAAATAAAAGCCTTGACTGGGAGTTGATTAGTTGGAATCCCTATTTTTGTTGGAATACTCTCAAGATTAATTGACAATTAAAGGTTGTCCTATTTAGTTATCATTTACTAGGTAAGGGAAAGTCAAACAAGTTGGAATGCTACGTCTGTTCACAAGTTGCAATCAACTTAATTAAAAGAAATTGGTGTTAGTGACTAGAAGGAAATCCAACCATAAACCTAATTACAATTTTTCTTTTAGGCTTTCCAACTCAAGGGTTCCTTTCAATCAACTCCCCATCAAGTTAGGGAACTACTCGCTCATTGTGAATGTAAAATTCATAGCATATGAAAAGGAATTAAAGAAAGACATTGTAAATAAAAATCAAAACAGTCAATTAAAAATAAAAGTGACCTTTGTATTAAATAATCCTAAAAATATTCCAATGGTAAAATTAAACAAAGCAAAAATATGGAAGAGTAAACCAAGTAAAGAAAACGAACTAGAATGACGAAGTCTTGATGAGGTAATAACTCTTCTCAGTATCCCAATGCAAAGAGCAATCGAAAATTAAATCCTAAGAACTATGAATGTGTAGAGAAAAAACCTAGAGGAGGAATAAACTAGATCTAAAACTAAAACTGTGTAGAATGAATGTTGTCTCTGGTTTTTGCATGTTCTCTGGCTCTAGTCTGCTGTTCTGGGCCGAAAACTGGGTCAAAATAGGGTCCAAAATCGCCCCCAGCGAATTCTGCAGATTATGCAGATCGCGCATGTCACGCGATCGTGTCATCCATGTGGACGCGTCATTCGCACTTTTCCCTGTCACGCGTTCGCGTCGTCCATGCCTCCGCGTCGCTTGTGCTTTTCCAATCCGCGCGGTCGCGTGAGCCATGCTGCCGCGTCACTGCGATTTCTCCTCTTTCACGCGGTCGCGTGAGCCATGCGACCGCGTCACTTCTCGCTGGTTATCTCTTCAATTTCTTGTGTTCCTTCCATTTTTGCTAGCTTCCTTTCCAATTTGCAACTCATTCATGCCCTATAAAGCTTGAAACGCTTAACACACAGATCACGGCATCGAATGGAATAAAGGAGAATTAAAATGCATAATTAAAAGTCCCTAGGAAACAGTTTTCAATCATGTAATAATTTCATGAAGGAAATATAAATGCATGCTAAATTAATGAATAAGTGGGTAAGGATCATGATAAAACCACACAATTAAACACAATATAAACCATAAAATAGTGGTTTATCAGCAAGCTTTAGATCTTCCCCCTGCACCAGAAGGATTAGACGCATTCCAAAAAGCCTCTTTCAAGTGCCAGACATACCAATTTGACTGGGACGCCGTTCTCAGAGTTATAGCACATCCTGGCAGCAGATGGATCTATGGATACCATCGATCCCGACCTAAGGGAATATTGGCTTCAGCACTCACCTTGGAGGCTTGAGTATGGGCACAGATCATGTCCCATTACGTCTTTCCGAGCACTCATGAGTCCTCCTTCACTGCAGATATGGTTGTTTTACTCTGGTGTATCTTTACAGACCAGCCTCTCAATTTACCAAGACACATCCGAAATGCTATGGGACACGTATAGATTGCAGGCAACCTACCTTTTCCCGCCTTGGTTTTAGATCTAGTCTCAGCAGCCGGAGTATCTTACAGAGCTGGGGACACCAAGGCCATGATTCCGCGGGATGATTAGATCGTCCCTAACGGGAAGTGTATCAGACCTTCAGCAGCCACTAATAGCTGGCCTGCAGAACTGGCCGAAGATATCCCTTCTCCTTCCACATTACAAGCACCTTCAACAAACCAACTGCTCCATCAGATACTTGAGAAATTGGAGCGGCTTGACTGGCAAGGAAAGCGAAGAGAGCGCCGTAACAAGAGCAGATTTACATACCTCAAGGAGCTACTTGTTGGTAACCACCCGCCTGAAAAAGACCCAGACACCCTGGACTCCACTTCATTTACCAGCTCAGGGGGCCATGACGGTCCCGATTGCGGAGATGCTGCTACCAGCCCCCCTTTATTCCTGACTGATGGCACCGAGGATGATGCCAAGATTTAAGTGTGGGGAGGTCGGCCAGTACCTGACTTCCGGAGGTAATTTCTCTTTCTTGGCACCAATAAATTATTTATTTTTCTTTTGTTTAGGATAGGATAAATTGCATAGTAATAGGTAATTGTATGCATGTTCTATTTGGTTGGAAAATAATATGTTTCTTTTCAAGACCTTATTTTGAAAAATTTTCACTAATTTAAATAAGAATTTTTGTGTTAAACTTGTTTGAAGACTGTAAATTGGAACATAAATGAACGCTAAGAACACATAATCCGTAAGACTTGAGCTTAATTACATGGTTACATTATTTAACTATAATATTTTATTCTTGTGTGTTTGCTTCTCTATGGCTGTAATCTATATTTTGTTACATCTTATATGTCTAATGTTTAATGTGTTATATGCATGCATATGATTGAGGCCATTAATTGATTATTAACTCATTTATCCCAAATAGCCTACCCTTTCAATTACCTTTGTTAGCCACTTTGAGCCTTTTAAAATCCCATTTGTTCTATATTTTACCACATCACTAGCCTTAAGCGAAAAAACAAATTAAATACCCAAATTGAATCTTTGGTTAGCTTAAGATAGAAATTTTGCGTCAATAAAGTGTGGGAAAGATGTGGGAACATGGGTTAACAAGGGAATGTGTTATGTTTTTACAATTGATAAAATATTGGGAATTTGGGTACCTACTCATGTGAAACTAGAAAAATTAAAAATCCAGGTGCATTAATAAAGTTGTTTTTACTTTGATAAAAAAAATCCAAAAATATTCAAGTAATTAAGTAATTAAAATTAGGGGACAAAATTACCCCAATGTTAAGTTTAATGAAAAATCAATGCATATGTGATACAAGTTAAGAGAAAAAGTTGATGCATGAGTATGTAATACAAAAGTGGGAAAATTTTGGGTAGCTAGGCATGAATTTAAGATTATAAAAAGTGTATGTATAGGTGAAGAGCTTAGGTTAATCAAAGATTCAATTTATAGCTCACTTAGCCAAATATATACCCTCACCCTTACCTTGGCCCCATTACAACCTTGAAAAGACCTCATGATGCTTGCATAGGTACATTAAATACTTGTTGATTGGTTAGGTGAAGAACAAGGTTTAGAAAGCATGATTAGAGAAGAGTAGAGTGATTACCCTATACACTTGAGTGATTAGAGTGCACATATACTATCAGTAAGGGTTCAATGCTTGATTCTATATTCCCTGCTTTCATGAGCTGTCTTCTTACAAATTTACTTATTTTTACTGTATAATTTAAATTAGTGGAATTTGATTTATATTTGTCTTGAAGAACTTATTTACTTTTAACCAAGTAGGCAAAATCATTTTAGCATATAGTTGCATTCATATACATAGATTGCATTGCATTGCATGAGTATTACTTTTCCCTACTCATTTATTTTATCTCCTTGAGCTAAGCATGAGGACATGCTAATGTTTAAGTGTGGGGTGGTTGATAAACTACTATTTTATGGTTTATCTTGTATTTAATTGAGTAGTTTCATCAAGTCCTTACCCACTTATTCATATGATTTGCATGATTTTATAATCCCTTCCTAGTATTGTTTATGATTG
The DNA here is from genome assembly GCF_059453495.1 of Arachis ipaensis. Taxonomy (NCBI): domain Eukaryota; kingdom Viridiplantae; phylum Streptophyta; class Magnoliopsida; order Fabales; family Fabaceae; genus Arachis; species Arachis ipaensis. Next base: position 71,767,975 of record NC_142442.1, on the reverse strand, counting down.
AAAACTTGCTTCTTAGAGATATTTAATTAGTATATTTTAATTCTCCCTTGTACCATTCGATGCCGTGATCCGTGTGTTAAGTATTTCAGGCTTTATAGGGCAGGAATAGCTTAGAAATTGGAGAGGAAGCTTGCAAAAATGGAAGGAACACAAGAAACTAAGGAGATGACCAGCGAGCACTGACGTGTACGCGTAACCTGCGCGATCTGCAGAATTAACAGAAAACGCTGAGGGCAATTTCGAGCCGAGTTTTGACCCAGTTTTCAGCCCAGAAACACAGAATAAAGCCAGGGAACATGCAGAGACTCAAGGAACACACTCACATATTCTCATTAGGATAGTTTTAGGTTTTTAGATCTGAATCTAGAGAGAAAATTACTCTTCCTCTAATTTTTCTTTACATTCATAGTTTCATAGTTTATTGCTTTTGCTTTTGGATATTGAAGAGTCATCACCTCTGTTGAATATACTATTCTAGTTTGTTTCCTTACTCTTTTTTTTATTTATTCCATATTCTTAATTCTTGTTTAGAGTGGTAATTGGATTATTTTCATGGATTGTTAATGCAAAGGATTACTTTTTACTCTTAATTAATTTGAATCTCTATTTTATTTAAATTATTATGTGTCTTTTCTATTCCAAACTCCCAATAACAAAGATGGTATCCATGTCAATAGAGTAGATTTTCTACTTGACATGGGGTTGATTAAGAGGAGACACTTGAGTTGGAATGCTCAAGTGGTTAGTTAAATTGGAAGCTGTTGGCTGTATTTACTAACGCTAGACCTTCCCAAGGGAGAGGACTAGGATTTGCGAATAAGAGTTAGCTCAATCACTTGACTTTCCTTTATTTAGTAAGGGTTAACTAAGTGAAAATAACAACTTTTTTATACTACACTTGAGAAAATTCCAATAAGGATAGAACTTCCGATTAATCATTCCCCTGGTCAAGGCTTTTTATTTTGAATACTATAAATTCCTTTTTATTTTCATTGCACTTAATTATAATTATTTATTTTCTTTCATTCAACTCTCAAAATTCTCAGAAAACTCCTGATTAATAACTTAGCATCCTTTCTAGCAACTCGTTGGGAGACGACCTGGGACTCATACTCCCACTATTTTTATTCTAAAACTTTTTGTGACAACCTTTCTAAATTGATGAGGCAAATTTTTGCTGGTTAAGAGCTATACTCGCAATGCTGTTCTATTATATTATAATCTCTTAATTAGTCTAACTTCTGTCACGCTTACCCTGCATGTAGTTTTTACCCACTACATTTTCTGTAAGTGCAAACCATACACATTGTCCATGGCATGGTTTCCAGTGATCTTATTTTAAACCCTGTAAACTCAAATTTCAGCAATTTGCCCTTAACTGGACTCACTCACCAAAGACTTTGAAATTCTATTACGCTGAGGAATACATGGGAGAGTTTGAAACATTATGCAAGGTAACTTTCTAATTTACAGTTCACAATATATGTTAGGGTCAGCACAAAATGCTTATTCCAATATAACTTATGTGTGTATCTATGTTAGATTTTCGTTCCAATGAATGAGGATAACATGCACTGGTACCTGCTTGTAATTGATGTTGAAAAAAGACACCTGATATTACTAGATTCTAAGCCATCCGTCTCGAGCAGAACCAGGCACCGTCGTTGTGCCAAGCTAATGGTACTGTTTTAAAATTTCTAACAAGCAGAAATAACCATTCTAAATTACTTGAACGGGCAGTGGACTTGACACATGAAATAAAATTTACTATGATTACAGGCACTGTTTATTGAGGAGATGCTTGATGACTCGACCTTCTATGCTTACCAGACAACACACAGACCCGTAATTTCGGATTATCCTATAATACACCCTGCAGAGATTGGCGAGCAAAAGGATGACTCGTAAGAAACCGTAGAAATTTTGTGTTGCTAGTTAATTTCTAAATTACTGAGAGACATCAATAATTTTGCTAATTTGTGATGAAAATTTTTACTTTGGCACAACTTAAGGAGACCGCCTAGATAGTGATGTTATTATCGTGCTATACACTGCTTTTCCTTCCAAAATTGGTTAAGGATGATATTATTTTTTACAGTCCCATTCCATATGCTATGATCATATACCCTAAGAAATTAACGCGGTTATAGATTATAACAAACGGTTTTTTAATATGCAAGGAATAATTGTGGAGTTTGGGTGACAACCTGGATGAGGGAGTGCCAATGGAAGGAAAATTACAATATAAAGGTAATTATAAAATTAATATTTCATTCATGGTTTCGTATACTCTCTTAAAATCTTACTCAAGTGTTATATGCTAACATTTGAGTTTTTGGCACTTAGGTAAATGATAGCACAAGATTGCGGCTAGCTATTGATCTGGTGATGAATCCATTCAATTTGAAATCCCAGGAAGTCCTTGAGGTAGCAAAGACATACTATAATGAAATATCTAAAAAGGAAGAGCGATTGGTTAACGGGAAAGGAAATATGTTCTGAGTTAATTATACCTAAGCCCTTCAAATAATTGTGTTAATCTCAGTTAGACTTTTAATACTTTAATGCTTGCAACAATTTATTAGGATTATGTTATTTGCAGTACTTTACAATACTTTTCTATTTTGGTTTTGTAATGAGCTTATTGATTGAGAAAAAACTATTGGGTCATAACAAACTCGAACTAGTTGGCCCAAACCCCTTATAAAAAACCCAAATTTTTTTAGCTGAGATGCTGATAATTATATTTAATTAATTTGAATTCTTATGCGTTTATAAAATGGAACACCGCGTTAATGATAAAATCGTTTGAATTATTTCCCATATTTTGTAAAGCAATTAACTTAAAATTATTTGAATAATTTATGTAATGACAAACACAAGTTTATACTTATTATAACTAATGTTTTAATTTAATTTAAGTTTGTGTAACCTTCGTTATGTTTATGTTTTATTCATTTAGTGATACGCATACCAATGAAGGGTTATTAAACTTTATTTACCTTTTCCAAACAAATTTTAATACCATTCAGAGAGATTTTATTCTACGTATTTATTATTCAGTTTACATTTTCGAAAAGGTTTGATTACTAATGGAGTTTGAATCCTAATGGATGGCTCCAGATATCCATTCAACTTCCTATGCAACCAGTGCGATGTTTGGCTAAACCCTCTTTAAAAGTTAAACATGACTTCCTCCCAACATCGCTTCATACCAATAATTTAAACCCTCTTCTTCACTCACTGTGCCTATCTACTGCAGCAACTAGTCACAACTTTTAGCAAACAATAATGGAGCCAGGATTCCGGTAAGCATTTGAATGGTATCTGCTTTTTGATCAACTATTTTTCCACACACATTACCGTCTATCTTTGCATGGTTTGTTCTTTTTAACATTGATGTCTTTTTAATTTTTTGTTATGTCTTTGCATGGTTTGTTCTTTTTAACATTGATGACCTTTTAATTTTTGGATCCTGTTGGCTAGTTACATTAATGCATTTAGGAACGTAAGAAGATGCCCTGACCAGACTTTCATGTTAAACTTATTCGCAACAGATGTAAGTTTATGGCCTACACCACAGACGTTTCTTCTTTTTCTTTTATGTATCTATTATTTTCAACATCTGTGTAACATGTAATTTTGTTTCTGTTACTGTAGGAAGATGTACGGTTTCCACAGCACATTATATGGAACTTCTCCTTCTTCACAACCAATGATCTCTACTTCATAGACAGACAAGACAATTGTCTTCATATCCACCCAAAGAGAGATGGTGATAAGTACTTGATCAAAGCATCAGACATAGAGAGGATAAGATCACTCTATCGACCAACTTCACTACTTATTGTGGAACTGAGTTACGTTGGTTGGGGTATCTTCTACATGCTTGCATGGGACAGTACTCATACGAAAGAAAAGCCCAGAGCGATTGACGAGATATATGCCTCCAACGTGTTGCCTGACCAAATCAAATAGTGGCTAGCAGACCGATGCAAGGAACACTTTAACAAGGAAGCACAGCTGGCTGCGTTCGAGACCGAAAGGTTATTACGCCTACAGCGTCGGAGGCAACAAGGTTCACCACCGCGTTCTTAGGAGTCAAGGTAACAATAATTCGTGTACTTAGGGAATTAAATTTATAGTCTTTTACTATTCTTTCATGAAGAATAATTTTGCCAAAATTATTATAGGATCAACCTCCATCAACAGGGGGGAGGGGCAGTGGCAGGACCTAGTAGGAGATACCAAAGAACTTCCTCGTCTGACTCTTCTGAGTCGTCTGTGAACCAGAGAACACCATCATCATAGGAAAGAACAGCATAAAGTTATTTGTTTTTTGGTATTTGGGTGCAGTTATGTTTTGTAATAATGTTTCGGTGGCCATGTTATGTGTACATATTTAGTTTTGTGGACATGTTAGTATTCTGTTTTATAAATTTGGTTAATTTAATGTAAATTATGTCTTTCAAATTGTGGTTTTGTGAATGTATATATGGGTTATATATATCGCATTCTAGTGGTATTGGTTTTATTAACAGTCACACAATTCTACCATCACACAATTCTACCATCAGAAGAATTTTAAACTTCCAATCATTACTTGTTTAAAAATTAAACCATAAAAGATTTTTCATTTGCAAGATTTGATTCTGGTATTTGTATGGCCACATGGGTGACGGCATGGAAGTGGTAACATCCTATTTAAGAATTGGAAAATTTTTTAATATTTTATGCAGAAACTGTAGAAATGATTAAATCGGGAGTGAGATGATTAAATTGGGACTGACATGGTGTTCCTTAGGATGAGGGGTTCTAATGGTGTGATAAGGGGAAAAATATTGGAAATCAACTTGATACGTAAACGATGACTCACTAAGTAAGCAAGATAATGTAAATACACATAGAGACTAAGTTAGCAAGATAAGGTAAATACACTTTCAGGACACATGGATTTAGTTCGCACGTCTTTCCACTATACAACAAAAAATTGGAGGCTGCTTCTAATTTCAAATTAAATAAACAAAGAATCAGAGAAAAGTAGAATGTTGAAACTCCCACATAATTTATTTGCAAGCATAGCTAAAGCTTTGGAAGACGAGACAATTTTAATGGTACACAACACCTAGTTCAAACTGGTTACAATAACACTGGTAAACACAATATTCTTCCATATCAAATTCTCATTGGATGCAACATCTCACCCAATTAATAAGTTAGAGAAATTTAAGTTCATTACTTATAAGCGAACCAGAGACTTCAACCAAACAAAAACTACAGCAAACATAAACCTACCGAAAACCAAGACTACCAAACGTGCCTCGAGAAAAATGACTAAATTCCAACAAATTTATCTTCCGTTGCCGGTTATTCCGGATGAACTGTTGCAAAAAATCTTCTTGCGAAGTAGTGCCAAAGTTGTAGGGAGATGTATGTGCTTGAATAAATTCTGGCTCCGATGCCTAAGCCAACCAGAAACATGCATACAACACATGTGAAGGCAGAAGGTGTTAGATCAACATGTCTTGTTTCATGTTGGATACTCACTACTGTTAATGGGTTCAGATTCACTATTTGTAGTGGATGCTGCTTCTGCAGAAGAAGTTCCTGTTCAGCAACCTTTTGGAGTTGGCATCGATGGGTGGTTTCGTATTGTGGGAGTGTCATACGGGATCATATGTTTCAAGTTCTCCCATGGACAAGATGACACAAGACTTTTGGTATGGAATCTAACAACACAATGATCTAGAGAAATTTCGGACCTCCACAGGGACCATGGTAGATCATATTTCCCAGTATATGGTTTCGGTCATGTCCCAAGCACAGATGCATACAACATCATTCATATGTGCAAAAGGGACAAAGCTGATGCCTATGTTTTTTTCTCTAGATATTGTTCAAGGCATTCTACATGGTTTCACTATGTTAATTGTCTTCCTGGTGCAGAAAAAATTGACCCTAACTCTGTTTTTCATAATGGTCATGCATATTAGATTACTGGTACAGGAGATAGTTATGCTACACCCAAGTCTGTTTTATGTTACAGTGTCGAAGATGAATCTTTTAGTGAGGTGTCTATTCCAATAGGTGCAACATATACAGTTCACAATTTACTAACCCACAAGGACAAAGTTGCACTCCTCGCTCATACACACAATGAATTTGGTTATGTCTCATCAATTTGGCACTTGAAGAGGACGCCGGTGGAAACAAAATATTAGAGCAATACTACAGGTTTGCGAGTCGAAGCATCAGGGAAAATCCAATACTATTTGTGGATGATAACCTAATTTTGTTGGTGAACAATTCAAAGGAAAGAGAGTTACTCGTCAATTACAGGTACCGAGAGCTTGTGTTGACAGAATATAACAATCAACATGGCAGTAGAAATCTATTGGTGAGGAGAGCATGGCGAGACCCAGGAATGCCACACCCGATCATAGTTAGGTATACACTCAAGTATTTTGAAGGGATCTTTCCGGTTTAGAAATAATTGACATTTAAATCTACTCCGACTAAATGTATTGTGGAACTTTGTTGAACGTCTATGTTTAGTATTCTGGTTGCTGTTCTTTATGTTTTTCTATTTTGGTTAATGAAATCCACTGTTAATTGTTATAACATTGGTTAATTCTAAGTTTTTTTTATTCAGATTATCTTGTGTATGTTTTAAATTGGTTTGAAAGGCCCAAAATTAAGACAAATGGTTCTATAACAACTTCATTCTAGCTAATTCGATGTGTCATGTAGTGTTCCTCATGTATAGGAGATTTATAATGGTGTTATTCTATTTATAACCATGGTAGTATATAGATTATGTGACACATATCAATTAACCAACAAACATTTTATACGTATATTCAACCAAAAACTGCTATTCAAACAAAAAACTGCTATTCAAACAAATAATGAGCAGGGTAAGTGTAGACAGACAAATGAATGGAATAAATAGTTACCTGGAGAATATTGGTTTGGATTAAAATTCCAGAAACAGTTGGGCTTAACCGGTTTGAAGCCACTTGCTGCATTAATCCTCAACACAATTTTCTACTAAAGTATTGTTGTTGTAGCTGGCCCAATTTCATAGATACCCCACTTTACTTTTAGAGAGACTTGAACTACCAAAAAATAAATATTTTTTCATGTTAGTTCACCGAGCCCAATCCCACATGTGTCAGAAAGACTAAATATTCACTTAATTAAAAATATGGATCACCTTTGATCAATGACGTGGAGGCAGAAGTCGGCTAATTAAGAAATCAATATAGATAATGCGTTGAGAGTATAGTTCTTAACCAGCTAAGATCCGCCTTGTCAATTTAGAAAAGTTATCACAAAATTTAGAAATAATAATACTGGGAGTATGAGTCCCAGGTCGTCTACCAACGAGTTGCAGGAAATGGTGCTAACTTATTAATCAGGAATTTTCAAGAGAGTTTAAGTTTGGATAATGAGCAATTAAATAATTATAAATTAAAGTAATAAAACTAAGAATGATTATTAATATTCCAATAAAAGGCCTTGACTGGGGGAATGATTAATTGGAAGTCCTATCCTTGTTGGGATCTCTTAAGTGTAGTATCAAAAAGGTTGTTGTTTTCACTTAATTAACCCTTACTAAATAAAGAAAAGTCAAGTGATTGAGCTAATCCTTATTCGCAAATCCTAGTCCTCTCCCTTGGGAAGGTCTAGCGTTAGTAAATACAGAACTAGCCAACAACTTCCAATTTAATCAGCACTTAAGCCTTCCAACTCAAGTGTCTCATTTTAATCAATCCCCATGTCAAGTATGGAATCTACTCCATTGACATGAATATAATACTCAGAAAAATATAAGAAGACATAATAAATTAATTAAAATAAAATAGAGATTGAAAATTAATTAAAAGTAAAAGTAATCCTCTTTATCAATAATCCATGAAAATAATCCAGTTAGAACTCTAAATAAAATAAATAAGGATATGGAAGAATAAGGGACAAAGTAAAAAAACTAGAATAATATCTTCAACGGAGGTGATGACTCTTCAATATCCAAAAGCATGAAACAATAACTAGGAATGTAAAGAGAAACTAGAGGAAGAGTAATTCTCTCTTTAGATTCAGATCTAAAACTAAAAGTAATCCTAATATGAATGAGCGTGTATCTCCGTCTATGCATGTGTGTTGAGTCTCTGCTTGTTCCCTGGCTTTGTTCTTTGTTTCTGGGCCGAAAACTAGGTCAAAATGCTGCCCGAAATCGCCCCCATCATTTTCTGTTATTTCTGCAGATTGCGCAGGTCACGCGTACGCGTCATCCACGCGTTCGCGTTATTCAGCGATTTTCCTTGTCATGCGTACGCATCATGCACACATTCACGTCATTCGTGCAGACTCCAATCCATGCGTACGCGTTAGGCACGCGCTCGCGTCGCTAAGATTTTCTCCATTCCATGCGCTCGCGTGAGCCATGCGCGCGCGTCAGTGTTCGCTGGTCATCTCCTTAGTTTCTTATGTTCCTTCCATTTTTGCAAGCTTTCTCATCATTTTCTAAGCCATTCCTGCCCTATGAAACATGAAACACTTAACACACGAATCACAGCATCGAATGGTATAAAGGAGAATTAAAATATACTAATTAAAGATCTTTAGGAAGCAAATTTTCAACCATAAAACGGTACTAGGAAGGAGTTATAAAATCATGTATTTAGTATGAATAAGTGGATGAAGACTTGATGAAACCATTCAATTAAACACAAGATAAACCATAAAATAGTGGTTTATCAACCTCCCCACACTTAAACATTAGCATGTCCTCATGCTTAGCTTAAGGAGATAAAATAAATGAGTAAGGAAAAGTAAGACTCATGCAATGTAATGCAACCTATGTATATGAATGCAACTATATGATTCTGTCTACTTGGTTAAAATAAATAAGTTCTTCAAGACAAAAATAACTCAAACTCCACTAATTCATACTATACAGTAAAGACAAGTAAACTTGTAAGAAGACAGCTCATGAAAGCAGGGAACATAGAATTAAGCATTGAACCCTCACTGGTGGTGTATATGCACTCTAGTCTCTCTAGTGTATAGAGTAATCACTCTACTCTTCTCTAATCATGCTTTCTAAATCTTGTTCTTCACCTAATCAATCAACAAATATTTAATGTACCAATGCAAACATCATAAGGTCTTTTCAAGGTTGTAATGGGGCCAAGGTAAAGGTGAGGGTATATATATGGCTAAGTGAGCTATAAATTGAATCCTTGATTATCCTAAGGTTTCACCTAACATACATACTCTATTTTCTTCTTAAATCATCCTTAGCTACCCAAAATTTTTCTACTTTTGTTTTACATACTCATGCATCAACTTTTCTCTTAACTTGTATCACATATGCATTGGTTTTTATTAAACTTAACTTAGCATTGGGGTAGTTTTGTCCCCTTATTTAATTACTTAATTACTTGAATATTTTTGGATTTTTTTTAAGCATAAAAATAAACATAACATTATCAATGCACATGGATTTTCAATTTTTCTAGTTTCACATGAGTAGGTACCCAAATTCCCATTATTTTATCATGACACATTCCCTTATTAACCCATGTTCCCACAATCTTCCCATACTCAATTGACACACAATTTCTATCTTAAGCTAACCAAAGATTCAATTGGGATATTTAATTGTTTTTTCGCTTAAGGCTAGTAATGTGGTAAAATATAGAACAAATGGGATTTAAAAGGCTCAAAGTGGCTAATCAAAGGTAAAAGGAAGGGTAGGCTATTTTGGGATAAGTGAGCTAAAACAATTAATGGCCTCAATCATATGCATGCATATAACACATTAAACATTGGACATATAGGATGGAACAAAATAAAGATTACAATCATAGAGAAGTAAACATACAAGAATAATATTTATGGTTAAATAATGTAACCATGTAATTAGGCTCAAATCTCACAGGTTGTGTGTTCTTAGCTTTTTAGATTATGTTCCAAATACAACTTCTAACAATTTTAACACAAAAATTTTGATTTAAATTAGTGAAATTTTTCAAAAATAGGGTCTTAAAAAGAAACTTATTAATTTTTCAACCAAATAGAACATGCATGCAATTAACCTATTACTATGCAATTTATCTTATCCTAACAAAAGAAGAAAAAAATAAAATAAATATCCTATTTTATTGGTGTTAAGGAAGATAAATTACCTCCGGAAGTCAGGTACTGACCGACCTTCCCACACTTAAAGCTTTGCACCATCCTCGGTGCCATCTGTCAGGAACAAAGGGGGGCTAGTAGCAGCATCTCCACCATCGGGACCGTCATGGCTCCCTGTGCTGGTAAATAAAGTAGAGTCCGGGGTATCTGGGTCTTCTTTAGGTGGGTGGTGACCAACAATCAGCTCCTTGAGGTATGTAAATCGGCGCTTGTTATGGCACTCCCTTTGCTTTCCTTTCTGCTCAAGCCGGTCTAACTTTTGAATTATCTGTAGGAGTAGCTGATTTGTTGAAGGTGCTTCTGATGTGGTAGGAGAAGGGATATCTTCTGCTGGTTTTATGCTCCGGTTGATAGTGGCTATTGGGGGTCTGATATATTTCCCGTTAGGAACATATTGATCATCCCGTGGAATCATGGCTTTGGTGTCCCCAGCTCTGTAGGAGATTCCAGCTGCTGAGACTAGATCTGAAACCAAGACGGGAAAAGGTAGGTTACCCACGATCTGTACGTGTCCCATAGCATGCCGAATGTGTCTTGGTAAATTGAGGTGCTGGTCTGTAAGGATACACCAGAGTAGAACAGCCATGTCTACAGTGAAGGAGGACTCATGAGTGCTCGGAAAGACGTAATGGGACATGATCTATGCCCATACTCGAGCCTCCAAGGTGAGTGCTGAAGCCAATATGCCCTTAGGTCGAGATCGATGGTATCCATAGATCCATCTACTGCCAGGTTGTGCGATAACTCTGAGAACAGCGTCCCAGTCAAATTGGTATGTCTGGCGCTTGAGTGAGGCTTCTTGGAATGCGTCCAATCCTTCTGGAGCATGGGGAAGATCTAAAGCTCGCTGAATGGCCTCTTCAGTTATGGGAACTTGCTTCTGATGGACATAGACAGACTGCAGGGATGGCATGTAAAAATTGGAGTAGAATTCAACTACCCATGATAGATTAACCTGCCGTGGCTGTCTCTGTAGGAATTCCATTGTCTATGTAACAACCCTGATTTTCGAGTACATGAGATCTTTTCTGAAAGTACGGATTTCTCCGAAAGATCAGTAAAGGGAACACCTCTGTTATATCATCAAGCATCTCAATCCTCATTATCATTATGTCATCCTTAAGTTAGAACCTCCTCTGAGGCAAGCTCGATAATGCAATCGCGAAGAACCTTATTTTTGAACCGTATCGGTTGGCAGTTTTGATTCTGATTTTCGTAAATAGTCTCTGTTTGACGAACCGGACTCGATTCATGAGAGGAGAGAGATAATAGTATAATATTATCATTAAATTAGTATTAGAAAATACTTGAATGACATTATAAGGTTACTTGGTCTGTTTTTCTTAAAAACAAAAAATCGGTTTAACCGGGTTTACGGTTTACTGGTGCAGCTTAGCACCAGCACTCTCTGATGAATTTAGCAATGCTAAGACCTCATTATACATGTTCTATTCTCATAATAAATATGTTACTAGTGTCATTTATGCTAGTAGCTCAGAAAATAATTTTTAGAGATGTTTTTAAAAATGTTCCGATACATCTAGTTTTAGTAGTTATACACCTGAGATATTTTAATATTATTTTAACCCACCTCCAAGCCAACCAATCACAACTCACCTTACACCCCCAAGACCTCCAAGGCTGTCTCATTTCATCATTTTGGCCGAAAATAACAAGAGAGAAAAGAGAGAAACTTTCATGAACACTTAATCTTCAAAGCTTGATTTCTTCTGAACTAAAACTCAAATCAAAACTCCGATTTCACCAAAATGATCCTCTCTTCTTCCTCTACATAACCATGTAACTTATCAAGGATGGAAATAAGGTGAGATGTCTGTCTCCCTCCCATTTCAATTCGGTTTTCAAGGAAAACCATGCAAAACATGTGTTTTCTTGATGTTCTTCCTTAGGAATCATGCTTAACTTGACTTGAGAGCCAAGAAACGTGAATTTCCAAAAATTCTAAGGTGAGATATCTCTTCCTAACATACTGAGTGAGATTTGGTCAGTTGAGAGTTTTTGGATTTAAAGTTGTTCTTGATGTGATTTAGGAGGAAAAAGTGCTTAAGGACCACCTGAAAGTTTAACCGAATTAGGAGCAGCAAAACCAGGTAGGGATTGACGAATTTAATCTTCATTGATTGTGTTTGAGTTGTGTGATTATGATATGGTTTGGCTGTGCTTGAAATTGATTGTTTGTATGAGTAATTCTTGTTGAAATTTTGGTGAAAATTTGATAAAATTTGATGAAATTCAAGCTATGAATGTGTGTTCTTGTGGCTGCTGAAAAACGAAACCCTAGAGCTTAAATTGAGGTTCAATTTGTGTTAAAATCATTTAGAAAAGATGGGGTTTTAGTGGCTAGAAATTTATTTTGAATTTTGGTAAAAATCGGTTGCTAAAAAGACTGAAAAACGGGTAAAAACAGAGAAAGAATTTGAAGAATATACGAAGAACACGAAGAACACTTTGAGTGTGGTGAAGAATATTGAAGAACACCTTTTAGATCTTAAAAATGGCAAGGAAGTAAAATTTTTGGTGTTTAAGGGGTTATATGGTAATTTCTGGAAGTTAGGGTGGTAAAAGTAGAAATATTAAAAGTTACGGGTGGTAAAAACTGAATTTTAAAGGTTAAAAGTAAAAGGTAAGTTAATTTTCGAAAATTTAGTATTAAAATAATAAATAATAATATTTAATTAAAAATAATATTTTAATAGAAATAATAAAATAATGCGGAAAAGGCATTTTTCTGTAAAAGCTTTAGAAAGACAACTTTAAGTGCAGAATCTCATAATTACCTTCATAAAATACTTAGGGAGTGGTAATAACATGATAGTGAGGCAAAGATAAAGAAAAGATAAAAAGTTAAAGAAAAGATAAAAACCAAAGAAAAAGTCTGTAAAATTTTAATGACAGAAAAACAGACAGAGACTAGTGAACGAACTAGGGCAACTTAGTTAGTACTTGAGTTGCGACTAGGGTTAGGTGTTATATGAAAAGTTAAACTGTTTCAGTATAGACTTAATGAACCTATACCTGGGACAGGCTAACTATTTATACCGAAATTTACATAAGCTTTAAATACACATGTTAAACAGAGAAATCAGAGCAGAATAAAGTAACACAGAGCACAGAGTAACCAGAGTAAAGTAAAGAGATACAAAGAGAAAAGAATAATATGATAAAGAGAAATGGTTTGAGCTAGGATATTGTAAAAGTGAAAGATGTAAAGTTTGTACAGTATGATTGAACAGAGAAAGAAAGAGGTACTACATAAGAATGTGAAAATGATGATGAATGATGAGAATGATGATGAATGATGATAATGAGAATGATTATGTAATGATCTGCTGCGTGAAGGTAGTCAGATAGATAGTGGTACGACCACAGAACGTTTTCCAGTGTTACACAGCTATTGAGAGCTGTACCTGCAACTGATAACCTGGGATCACTTGCAGAGGATATTAATTCATACACGGCTAGAATGCCGCACCTGTAAGGCAAGGATTGCTTACAGAGAATATGATTTCATACACGGCTGGAATGCCGCCACCTGTAAGGCAGAGTTTACTTACAGAGGATATGACGCATACGTCGGTTAGTGAGAACTGTACCTACGCTGACTGGAAAACCATACCCGTTTCAGCTGCTTCGGGTTACGTCGGGAGCGGGTAGAAACTGACAGATAAGCTCATTACCTGCGCGAGGGCTAGACATGCATCATACTTGGTTGCTGATGAGAGAACTTTTGCGTGGTCTAGAAATTTGCGGATAAATTCTCGTTGTAAGTATAGTTTCTAAACCTTCAAAAGTCCTTTCATACAAACGTTTTGGTTGTCACAAGTAACAATCCCCTAAATAAATTGATAACCGAAGTATTCAAATCTCGGGTCGTCTTCTCAAGGAATTGCAGGGAGGTATGTTCTTATTATTGGTTATGAAGATTGTAAATTGGGGGTTTTAGAACTAAGGAAGCAGTATGTTGCACAAAAAGAATAAAATAAAATAGTAATAATAAACTCTTGGCAAGGTATGAAGACTGGAGGTCCTATCCCAGTTATCCTTATCAATTGTAATGAGAATTGGATTTTTCTCCCACTTTATTAACCTCTAACTATGAAGGTAAGTTAAGTGGATGAATTAATTCTTGAAGAATTCCAATTCTCAATCAACAATGAGTTTGATAACTCAAGAGTCACCAATTATTTAACCAAAGCCAAAAGGGGAGAAATTCTACTTGAATGAAAATAATTTGGATAAATCAAGAACTTTAATAAATTAAAAAAAAACAATCATAAGTCTGGAATACCTCAATTAACTCTAATAAAGACATCAAATGTAACATGAAAGAGTTCATAAATTAAATTGGAAAAATAAATAAAAATAAAGAACCTGGGATTGAGAGTCACTCCTAAAACTAAGAGAAATCCTAAATCCTAATCCTAAGAGAGAGGAGAGAACCTCTCTCTCTAAAAACTACATCTACTCCTAAAATTGTGAATATGAGAGCCTTCTTATAAATGGATGCATTCCTCCACTTTATAGCCTCTAATCTGTGTTTTCTGGGCCGAGAACTGGGTCAGAAATAGCCCAGAATTCGCTGGTTGCGAATTCATTTGCGCTGATTTCCGTCACTTGCGATGCGGCCGCATGGATCACGTGGTCGCGTCGCCTAGCATCAGAGGAACTATAGCATATTATATATCAAATCGAAGCTCCAGACGTTAGCTTTCCAACGCAACTGGAACCGCGTCGTTTGGATCTCTGTAGCTAAAGTTATAGCCGTTTGAGTGCAGAGAGGTCAGGCTGGACAGCTTAGCAATTTCTCCAACTTCTTGCATTCCTTCCATTTTTGCATGCTTTCTTCCCATCCTCCAAGCCATTCCTGCCTTATAATATCTGAAAACACTTAACACACATATCAAGGCATCTAATGGTAATAAGAGAGGATTAATAATAAGCAAATATAAGATCAAAGAAGCATGTTTTCAATCAAAACACATAATTAGGAAGGAAATATAAAACCATGCAAATAGTATGAATAAGTGGGTAAAGAGTTAATAAAAACCACTCAATTGAGTACAAGATAAACCATAAAATAATGGTTTATCAACCTCCCCACACTTAAACATTAGCATGTCCTCATGCTAAGCTCAAGAGGAATTATAAAGATGAAGAGGAATGGTAGAATGTATGAAATGCAACCTATCTATATGAATGCAACTACATGCAAAAAATGTTTCTACCTACTTGGTTAAAAGTAAATAAATTCTCTAAGACAAATATGAATCAAATTCCACTAATTCAAATTATACAGTGAAAACAAATAAACTTGTAAGAAGATAGCTCATGAAAGCAGGGAACATAGAATTAAGCACTAAACCCTCACTGGTAGTGTATATCACTCTAATCTCTCAAGTGTATAGGGTAATTCACTCTACTCTTCCCTAATCATGCTTTCTAAACCTTGTTCTTCATCTAACCAATCAACAAAAATTTAGTGTACCAATGCAAAACATCATGAGGTCTTTTTCAAGGTTGTAATGGGGCTAAGGTAAAGGTAAAGGTATATATATGGCTAAGTGAGCTATAAATTGAATCTTTGACTAGCCAAGCTCTCACCTAACATACATACACTCTATATAACTTTAAAATCACACCTAGCTATCCATAATTCCCACTTTTGTATGATTCCTATACTCATGTACCAAATTTTTCTTTTTAATTTATCACATGTGCATTGATTTTTCATTAACTTATCATTGGGGTAATTTTGTCCCCTTATTTATTTATCTATATTATATATATATATATATATATTTTGAATCATAAAAGCAAACATAACTTATCAATGCACATGAATTTTCTATTATTTTTCTATTTTGGTTTTTCATGAGTTGGTTCCCAAATTCCTGATATTCAAATAAATTAGAAACATTATACTTTTCCTTTATTAACCCATGTTCCCATAGTTTCCCCATACTTAATTAACACACTATCTTAAGCCAACCAAAGATTCAATTGGGATATTTAATTATTTTTCTGCTTTAAGGCTAGTGATGTGGTAAAATACAGAACAAGAGGGGGTTAAAAGGCTCAAAGTGGTTGACAAGGGTGATTTAAAGGGTAGGCTTATTTGGGATAAGTGAGATAAAATCAAATAATGGCCTCAATCATATGCAAACATGTAAATACACTAAATAATGGACATATAGGTTGGAACAAAATATAGATTACAATCATAGAGAAGAAAACACACAGGAATAAAAATTTATGGTTAAATAATGTAACCATGTAAATAAGCTCAAAATCTCACAGGTTGTGTGTTCTTTAGCTCAAAAACCATGTTCCAAATACAACTTCAAACAAGTTTTAACATAAATTTTTTTTTTTAAATTAGTGAAATGCTATAAAATTTCTTGAAAAAGAAAATATTACTTCAACCAAGTAATAACTAAATGCATAAAATCAAATAAACATGCAATTAAATATGCAAATGCAACAACTAACAAGGAAAAATAAAACATTGGTGTTTGAGATAGGAAGGTACTAACCCACGGAGATCGGTATCGACCTCCCCACACTTAAAGATTGCACCGTCCTCGGTGCATGCTGAGATTTGCAGGTGGATGGGTTGTTTCGACTGTTGCTTTTCTCTAAAGATTGTGCAGATGGACTTGTCTGTCTCCCCATGTAAAATGTCTTCCGTTTCCCTTCCGGGTGGCCATCCTGAAAGATAAAGGGAAGAAGAGTAACCCAGAAATAGAGACAAGAAAATAAAAAAAGTATGGGTTAATGCCAAATGATAAGGGTCTCAATTACATGGTAGCTACAACATGCAAGTGAGAAAACAATAGAAGCACATGGCATACCAGTGGTGCAAAAAATGTTGCAACAATGAGGGAGAGTGTGGGTAAGGAGAGATAATATAAATTCATATCAATGTAAAAGTAATACAGGTATAAAAGATTGGCATTGATTTAAATAATATTACCTAACCAGAATAAAACAAGTCATAAGCACCAAGATAAAACCAGAAAAGAAATAACAGTTGAATAAGAACATTTGAACACCAATGGTAAAATAATAAATTTAGAAAAATAAAAATATGCAATGAATGAAAGTATGCAAATAAATAAAATAAAATAAAACGAGAGGGAAAAAGGATGAGAAGAAGAAAAAGAAAGTGAGAAAGGAGAGAGAAGGAAGAAATTAGGATTAGAAAAGAGAAGATAAGAAAATTGGCACTAATCTGGATAGGTTGTGCGACGCTGGCGACGCGATCGCGTGGGTGACGCGGTCGCGTGGTGCGCGATATGGTTGGGTGACGCGGACGCGTGGGGCACGCGATCGCGTGACTCGATCTGTGCTAGTGGCCCGAGTGCAGCCTCGCGGTCGCACAACTCTCTGTTCAAAACTTAGTATTGCCAAAATCCAGGGTGACACGATCGCGTGGGGGACGCGATTGCGTAGTGGCCATCATGGGGATATGACGCGGATGCGTGGGGCACGTGTTCGCGTGGTGAGGCTTGGGCTTTCATCACGATTCCAGCCCAACTCTAGCTCAACTTTCGGCCATGCACCCTTTGACGTCGAAATCCAGGTCACGCGGCCGCATGGGGCACGCGATCGCGTGGGAGGCCAGTATTCCCCTGCGACACGGACGCGTCAGTGATGCGGTCGCGTGGGACAAATTGTGCCACTGGCACGCCTCCAGCCTTGCTCCAGCGTGACTCTCTGTTCGTTTTTATTTTCTCTTCTCTCCTTGCGACGCGGACGCATCGCTGATGCGGTCGCGTCGCGTGCTCGCTTTTTTTTTTTTTAATCTAAAAAATGCAGAATGCAGTGTTAATATGGATGTGATGCAAAACTCCAGGTTCAATATAACAAAACAAAATAAAATAAAATTCAAAAATAAATAAAACTAAGTAATGAAAAGAGAACGATCATACCATGGTGGGTTGTCTCTCACCTAGCACTTTTAGTTAAAGTCCTTAAGTTGGACATTTGATGAGCTTCCTGTTATGGTGGCTTATGCTTGTATTCATCCAGGAATCTCCACCAATGTTTGTGATTCCAGTAACCTCCGGGATCCCAAACTAGGCATGTAAGGCCCTTGAGCAGCTTCAAAAAGATTCTTAGGCTCCCGGGGTGTTGGATGTCAGAACAGATTCCAGGATCCCAAACCTTGCTTTTACACCCGTCTTTGTGTTAATTATCATGATTCCATCCAGGTAGCAAGCAATCTGAATTCTTACTAAAGTGGCCAAACAACTTCCTAGACCCATTCAGTTGAGCTTTACACCAACCTTTGCGTTTAAACTTAAAGCTTCCAACCATAATGAACCTTGCAGGACAATTCTTACCACTGGCCATCTTCCTCTTACTCTTAATGCCACAAAGAGCTCTAAGTTGACCATCCGTCTCCAGTAGCCCATATTCAAGTGGGATTAGAAAACTATGGGATATGAATTTTACCCACTTGAATGTTGTGAAGGATGATGGCAACTTAGGGAGAGGTGTTTTTAATGAAATTGCAAGCTCCACTCCCTTGTGCTCTTCTCTGATAATTACCACCTCTTTGCAAGCTTCTTCAATTTCAACCTCTTCCTCTTGGTAGCTTTCTTCCAATTCAATCTTCTCTTCATTGCTTTCCAAGGGCATGGGAGGTTGTGCTTCTTCTTCTTGAATCTCCATCTCTTGATCAACCTCTTCCAAGTCTTCAACTATGATATGATTTGGAGGTTGTACACCCTCCTCAGCATCAATTTCAACCGTCTTGGAAGGAGGCTGATGAGCGGATATTTTATACGCTTTTTGGGGTTAATTTCATATAGTTTTTAGTATGTTTTAGTTAGTTTTTAGTTTATTTCCATTAGTTTTTAGGAAAAATTTATATTTCTGTACTTTACTATGAGTTGTGTATTTTTCTGTAATTTCAAGTATTTTTCTGGCTGAAATTGAGAGAGCTGAGCAAAAATCTGATTCAGGCTGAAAAAGGACGGCTGATGCTGTTGGATTCTGACCTCCCTGCACTCAAAGTGGATTTTCTGGAGCTACAGAACTTGAAATGGCGCGATTCCAATTGCGTTGAAAAGTAGACATCCAGGGCTTTCCATCAATATATAATAGTCTATACTTTGCTCAAGGATAGATGACGTAAACTGGCGTTCAACGCCAGTTCTCTGCCCAATTCTGGCGTCCAGCGCCAGAAAAGGATTAAAAGTTGGAGTTCAACGCCAGAAATGGATCCAAACCTGGCGTTGAACGCCCAAAATGGCCTTATGCACGTGAATTGCTTAAGTCTCAGCCTCAGCACACACCAAGTGGGCCCCAGAAGTGGATCTCTGCACCATCTATCATAGTCTACTCACTTTTTGTAAACCTAGGCTACTAGTTTAGTATTTAAACAACTTTTAGAGACTTATTTTGGATCTCGTGACATTTTAGATCTGAACTTTGTACTCTTTGACGGCATGAGTCTCTAAACTCCATTGTTGGGGGTGAGGAGCTCTGCTGTGTCTCGATGAATTAATGCAAGTATTTATGTTTTCTATTCAAACACGCTTGTTCCTATCTAAGATGTTCATTCGCGCTTAACTGTGATGAAGGTGATGATTCGTGACACTCATCACCATTCTCAACCCATGAACGTGTGCCTGACAACCACCTCCGTTCTATATCAGATTGAATGAGTATCTCTTAGATCTCTCAATCAGAATCTTCGTGGTATAAGCTAGAATTGATGGCGGCATTCATGAGAATCCGGAAAGTCTAAACCTTGTCTGTGGTATTCCGAGTAGGATTCAAGGATGGAATGACTGTGACAAGCTTCAAACTCCTGAAGGCTGGGCGTTAGTGACAAACGCAAAGGAATCAAAGGATTCTATTCCAACCGGATCGAGAACCAACCGGTGATTAGCCGTGCTGTGACAGAGCGCGTGAGCGTAGTTTTCACTGGAAGGATGGAAGGTAGCCATTGACAGCGGTGATCCACCAACACACAACTTGCCATAGGAGGACGTGCGTGCGTGAACAAGAAGACAGAGGAAAGCAGAGATTCAGAAGACAAAGCATCTCCAAAACTCTAACATATTCTCCATTACTGCATAACAAGTAACCTTTAATCCATGCTCTCTTGTTTATTTGCAATTCACTTGATAAACATAATTGACTTCCTGACTAAGATTTACAAGATAACCATAGATTGCTTCAAACTAACACTCTCCGTAGGATTCGACCCTTACTCACGTGAGGTATTACTTGGACGACCCAGTGCACTTGCTGGTCAGTGGTACGAGTTGTGAAAAGTGTGATTCACAATTTGTGCACCAAGTTTTTGGCGCCGTTGCCGGGGATTGTTCGTGTTTGAACAACTGACGGATTATTTTGTTGCTTAGATTAGGAAAATTTTTCTTTTCGGTTTAGAGTCTCTTATTATTGTTCTTGGTTAAAAATATCCTTCTTTAAAACAAGTGTTACATTTACTGCCCAATTGGCTAGAGCGTTAGTCTAAGTCCGTGGCAGTTTGGTACACTCTTTTTAAAATCTTTTTCAAAAATAATATTTTCTCTATTAAATTTTGTGCCAAACTTTAAGTTTGGTGTTTTCCCGTTGATTTCCCTTGATTTTCGAAAATTTTGGTTTGGTTTTCTAAAAATTTTAAGTTTGGTGTTCCTTCTTCATGTTCTTGTGTTCTTGTGAGTCTTCAAAGTGTTCTTAAGTTTTCCTTGTGTCTTGATCTTAAAATTTTTAAGTTTGGTGTTCCTTGGTGTTTTCTCTCCAAATTTTTCGAAAACAATGAGCATTAGATCTAAAAAATTTTTAAATCTTGTGCTATTTTATTGTTTTTCTCTCTCCTGACTAAATTCAAAAATATCTTTTCTCTCTAATTTTAAAACAATTTTTCGAAAATTATTTTTTTTTAAAAAAAATTTTTACATTTTTTTTCAAAATTTAAAATCTTTTTCAAAACTTCCTTACCACTTTCTCTTCCCTCATTTTTTCGAAAATCTTCACCTATTCTTATTTATTTTATTAATTTATTTTATTTTCGAAATAAATAAATAAATAAATAAAATATTTTCTCTATTTTACATCATCTCCCTTTCTCCATCATGGACCTAAGCGGAAATGAACAGTCCAGGAGGACTCTGGGGTCATATTCTAACCCCTCTACTGCTTCATATGGGAGTAGTATCTGCATACCCTCCATTGGAGTCAGTAGCTTTGAGTTGAATCCTCAGCTCATTATCATGGTGGAGCAAAGTTGCCAATATTCCGGTCTTCCACAGGAAGAACCTACAGAGTTTTTGGCACAGTTTTTACAAATTGCTGACACAGTACATGATAAAGAAATAGATCAGGATGTCTACAGACTATTACTGTTTCCATTCGCTGTAAAAGATCAAGCTAAGAGGTGGTTGAATAACCAACCTAAGGCCAGCATAAGGACATGGAAACAGCTGACAGAAAAATTCCTGAATCAATATTTCCCTCCAAAAAGGATGACACAGCTAAGGCTGGACATCCAAGGCTTTAAACAAGGAGATAATGAATCTCTTTATAATGCCTGGGAGAGATACAGAGAGATGCTACGAAAATGCCCCTCTGAAATGTTTTCAGAGTGGGTTCAGTTAGACATCTTCTACTATGGGCTTGCAGAAGGAGCTCAGATGTCTCTAGATTACTCAGCTGGTGGATCTATCCACATGAGAAAGACAATTGAAGAGGCTCAAGAGCTCATTGATACAGTTTCCAGGAATCAGCATCTGTACCTAAGCAGCAACCCTTCCATGAATGAAGAGGTTAAAACAGTAACTGCTGAACTCAGTCCTGTAAAACAAGCTGCTGAATTCAATCAGCAATTGGACTTTCTAACAAAGCAGCTAGCCGAATTTAAAGACAGGCTACAAGAGACAAGAATGGCTAATATACATATGGAAGAACAGTTTAGGCAAACAAAGCAGCAGCTATCAAGACAAATAACAGAAGAATGCCAAGCAGTTCAATTAAGAAGTGGGAAAACATTAAATACCCCACCTCAAGGCAGCAAAAAACTAAGGAATGAGCAAACCACCCAAAATTCACCTGAGGACAGTAAGAGCCCAGGGAAAAATAATTCTGGCACTAAAACGCCAGAAAATTGGTGGAAGGCTGGCGCTGAACGCCCAGACCATGCCCAAAACTGGCGTTCAACGCCAGAAACAAGGCAGGATTGGCGTTCAACGCCAGAAATGGGCAATGATCTGGCGTTGAACGCCCAAATTGGGCAAGATCTGGCGCTGAACGCCCAAAATAGGCACAGTTCTGGCGTCTAACGTCACTCCAGTTTCTAACTCTGGCACTCAATTGCCAGTGAGGGATCAGACACACACAAATGCTGATAACAACCCCTCTAAAAAGGCTTCTTCAACCACTTCTGTAGGCAATAAACCTACAGCAACTAAGGTTGAAGAATATAAAGCCAAGATACCTTATCCTCAAAAACTCTGGAAAGAGGAGCAGGATAAGCAATTTGCTCACTTTGCGGATTACCTCAGGACTCTTGAAATAAAGATTTCATTTGCAGAAGCACTTGAGCAAATACCTTCTTATGCCAAGTTCATGAAAGATATCTTGAGTCATAAAAAGGATTGGAGAAAAATAGAAAGAGTTCTCCTCACTGAAGAATGCAGTGCAGTCATTCTGAAAAGCTTTCCTGAGAAGCTTAAAGACCCTGGGAGTTTTTTGATACCATGCATATTAGAAGGTAATTGCACCAAGACAGCTTTATGCGATCTTGGGGCAAGCATCAACCTAATACCTGCATCCACTATCAGAAAGCTTGGCTTAACTGAAGAAGTTAAACCAACCCGGATATGTCTCCAACTTGCTGATGGTTCCACTAAATACCCATCAGGCGTGATTGAAGACATGATTGTCAGAGTTGGGCCATTCGCCTTTCCCACTAACTTTGTTGTGCTGGAAATGGAGGAGCACAAGAGTGCTACCCTCATTCTAGGAAGACCCTTCCTAGCAACTGGACGATCCCTCATTGACGTCCAACAGGGGGAAATAACCCTGAGAGTCAATGATGATGAATTCAAGTTGAACGCTGTCAAAGCCATGCAGCATCCAGACACATCAAAAGACTGCATGAAAGTTGATCTTATTGACTCTTTGGTAGAAGAGATCAACACGGCTGAGAGTCTTGAATCAAAGTTGGAAAACATCTTTAAAGATGTTCAGCCTGATTTAGAGGATTCAGAGGACATGAAAGAGCCTCTGAAATTTCTTCTGGAAGAGGAAAAACCTCCTAAACCCGAGCTCAAGCCATTACCACCATCCTTGAAATACGCGTTTCTGGGAGAAGGTGACACTTTTCCAGTGATCATAAGCTCTGCTTTAAATTCACTGGAAGAGGAGGCACTTATTCAAGTGCTAAGGACACACAAGACAGCTCTTGGGTGGTCCATAGGTGACCTTAAGGGCATAAGCCCAGCTAGATGCATGCACAAAATCTTATTGGAGGATAATGCTAAACCAGTGGTTCAACCACAGAGGCGGCTAAATCCAGCCATGAAAGAAGTGGTGCAGAAAGAGGTCACCAAATTACTAGAGGCTGGGATTATTTATCCTATTTCTGATAGCCCCTGGGTGAGCCCTGTCCAAGTCGTCCCAAAAAAGGGAGGCATGACAGTGATTCATAATGAAAAAAATGAACTGGTTCCTACAAGAACAGTTACAGGGTGGCGCATGTGTATTGACTACAGAAGGCTCAATACAGCCACCAGAAAGGATCATTTTCCTTTACCATTCATAGACCAGATGCTAGAAAGACTAGCAGGTCATGATTATTACTGCTTTTTGGGTGGCTACTCAGGCTATAACCAGATTGCAGTAGATCCCCAGGATCAAGAGAAAAAAGCATTCACATGTTCATCTGGAGTGTTTGCTTATAGAAGGATGCCGTTTGGGCTGTGTAATGCGCCTGCAACCTTCCAGAGATGCATGCTCTCTATTTTCTCTTATATGGTGGAAAAATTTCTGGAAGTCTTCATGGATGACTTCTCAGTATATGGAGACTCATTCAGCTCCTGTCTTGATCACCTGAAACTTGTTCTGAAAAGATGCCAAGAAACCAACCTAGTTTTAAACTGGGAAAAATGTCACTTCATGGTGACTGAAGGGATTGTTCTTGGGCATAAAATTTCAAACAAGGGAATAGAGGTGGATCAAGCAAAAATAGAGGTAATTGAAAAATTATCACCACCTGCCAATGTTAAGGCAATCAGAAGCTTTCTGGGGCACGCAGGATTCTATAGGAGGTTTATAAAGGATTTTTCAAAAATTGCAAAACCTCTAAGCAATCTGCTAGCTGCTGACACGCCATTTGTGTTTGACACAGAGTGCCTGCAGGCGTTCGAAACGCTGAAAGCTAAGCTGGTCACAGCACCAGTCATTTCTGCACCAGACTGGATGTTACCATTTGAGCTAATGTGTGATGCCAGTGATCACGTCATTGGTGCAGTATTGGGACAGAGGCATGACAAGCTTCTGCATGTCATTTATTATGCTAGTCGCGTTTTAAATAATGCCCAGAAAAACTACACAACCACAGAAAAAGAATTACTTGCAGTGGTTTACGCCATTGACAAGTTCAGATCATACTTAGTAGGATCAAAAGTGATTGTGCATACTGATCATGCTGCTCTTAAATATCTACTCACAAAGCAGGATTCAAAACCCAGGCTCATCAGATGGCTCATCAGATGGGTGTTGCTTCTGCAAGAGTTTGATATAGAAATAAGAGACAGAAAAGGGACAGAGAACCAAGTGGCTGATCATCTGTCCCGGATAGAGCCAGTAGAAGGGACGTCCCTCCCCTCTCTTGAGATCTCTGAGACGTTTCCGGATGAGCATTTATTTGCCATTCAGGAAGCACCATGGTTTGCCGATATTGCAAACTATAAAGCTGCAAGGTTCATACCCAAGGAGTACAACAGGATACAAAAGAAGAAATTAATTACTGATGCAAAGTACTACTTGTGGGATGAACCCTATCTCTTTAAGAGATGTGCAGACGGAATAATCCGTAGGTGTGTGCCTAGAGAGGAGGCGCAGAGGATCCTATGGCATTGCCATGGATCTCAATATGGAGGCCATTTCGGAGGTGAGCGAACAGCAACCAAGGTCCTCCAATGTGGCTTCTATTGGCCCACACTCTATAAAGATTCCCGAGAGTTTGTACATAACTGTGACAGTTGCCAAAGAGCTGGTAATCTGCCTCATGGTTACGCCATGCCTCAACAAGGAATCTTAGAAATTGAGTTGTTTGACGTATGGGGAATTGACTTCATGGGACCTTTCCCACCATCATACTCAAACACTTATGTTCTGGTGGCAGTTGACTATGTATCAAAATGGGTTGAGGCCATTGCCACACCCACCAATGATACTAAGACAGTGCTGAAGTTCCTCCAGAAACATATCTTTAGCAGATTTGGTGTCCCTAGAGTACTAATCAGTGATGGAGGCACTCACTTCTGCAATAAACAGCTTTACTCTGCCATGGTTCGGTATGGAATTCGCCACAAGGTAGCTACTCCATATCATCCACAAACTAATGGGCAAGCTGAAGTCTCTAACAGAGAATTAAAGAGAATCCTAGAACGGACAGTAAATACCCGTAGAAAAGATTGGGCACGGAGCTTGGATGATGCTCTGTGGGCTTACAGAACAGCATTCAAGACCCCTATAGGGACCTCTCCATACCAACTGGTGTATGGTAAGGCATGTCACCTGCCCGTGGAACTGGAACATAAGGCCTACTGGGCAACCAGATTCCTAAACTTTGATGCCAAATTAGCAGGAGAAAAAAGATTGCTCCAGCTAAATGAGCTAGAGGAGTTCAGATTCACAGCTTTCGAAAATGCCAAGCTTTATAAAGAGAAATAAAAAAAGTGGCATGACAGAAAGCTGTCATCTAGAATCTTTGAACCAGGACAGAAGGTTCTGCTGTTCAACTCTAGACTCAGGCTATTCCCCGGGAAATTGAAATCCCGGTGGAGGGGACCATACGTGATTACAAGCGTATCACCATATGGTTATATAGAGCTTCAAGATATTGACTCTGACAAGAAGTTCATTGTTAATGGACAGAGAATCAAGCACTATCTTGAAGGCAATGTTGAGCAAGAGTGCTCAAGGTTGAAGCTAGATTAAAAGCTCAGCAAGGTCCAGCTAAGGACATTAAAGAAGCGCTTGTTGGGAGGCAACCCAATTTTTATTTATTTTCATGGTTTTTCATGTTTTATTAGGTTCATGATCATGTGGAGTCACAAAATAAATATTAAAAATTGAAAACGGAATCAAAAACAGCAGAAGAAAAATCACACCCTGGAGGAAGCACCTGTCTAGTGTTCAACGCCAGAACAGAACATGGTTCTGGCGCTGAACGCCCAAAATGGGCAACATCCTGGCGCTGAACGCCCAGAACAAGCATGGTTCTGGCGTTCAACGCCAGAAATGGCTAGTAAATGGGCGTTGAACGCCCAAAATGGGCACCAACCTGGCGCTGAACGCCCAGAGTTGTGTGCAAGGGCATTTTGCATGCCTAAATTGGTGCAGGGATGTAAATGCCTTGACACCTCAAGATCTGTGGACCTCACAGGATCATTTCAAGATCTGTGGACCCCACAGGATCCCCACCTTCCCTCCTCATAATCCTAGTTTTTTTTCCCACATATTCTTCTTCATCTATTCCTTCTTCTTTTGCTCGAGGGCGAGCAACATTCTAAGTTTGGTGTGGTAAAACAATTATGTGAAGGATCTATAGCTCAGTGGTAGAACATGTGGCTACAAATCAAGAGATCCCTGAGATACCTCAGGGGATGCACTTCCCTCCACATAATTATTGGAAGCAACTGAGGATAGAAATACAAAAAATCACTAGGAATCAAGCCACAAAGGCAAGGAAGAGACATAAAAGAGCTCAAGAACATCATTGGTGCCTCAAGAAGGAAATGCCATCATCACTAAGGTGGACTCGTTCCTTGTTCTTACTTTCTCTGTTTTTCGTTTTCTCTATGTTAAGTGCTTATCTATGTTTGTGTCTTCATTACATGATCATTAGTAGTAATTAGTGTCTATTTTGATTTTATCCCCAATTAAGTTATAGTATATTTTTCTCATCATCAGCAAACATGAATAAAATAGTAGATCTTTTGAATAAGAGGCAATAAAATTTCGAGTTTTTAATAAGAAAAATTCTAATTAGTAACATGTGGTGGCAATGCTTTCTGTCTTCTGAATGAATGCTTGAACAGTGCATATGTCTTTTGAATTTGTTGTTTAAGACTGTTAAATATGTTGGCTCTTGAAAGAATGATGAACATGAGACATGTTATTGATAATCTGAAAAATCATAAAAATGATTCTTGAAGCAAGAAAAAGCAGCAAAGAACAAAGCTTGCAGAAAAAAAATATATATATAATAAAATAGGCAAAAAAAAAATTTATAGAAAGAAAAAGAAAAAGCAAGCAGAAAAAGCCAAAAGCTCTTAAAACCAAGAGGCAAGAGCAAAAAGCCAATTACCCTTAAAACCAAAAGGAAAGGGCAAATAAAAAGGATCCCAAGGCTTTGAGCATCAGTGGATAGGAGGGCCTAAAGGAATAAAATCCTGGTCTAAGCGGCTAAACCAAGCTGTCCCTAACCATGTGCTTGTGGCGTGTAGGTGTCAAGTAAGAACTTGAGACTGAGCGGTTAAAGTCAAGGTCCAAAGCAAAAAGAAGAGTGTGCTTAAGAACCCTGGACACCTCTAATTGGGGGCTTTAGCAAAGCTGAGCCACAATCTGAAAAGGTTCACCCAATTATGTGTCTGTGGCATTTATGTATCCGGTGGTAATACTGGAAAACAAAGTGCTTAGGGCCACGGACAAGACTCATAAAATAGCTGTGTTCAAGAATCATCACACTGAAATAGGAGAATCAA
Source organism: Arachis ipaensis (assembly GCF_059453495.1). NCBI lineage: Eukaryota > Viridiplantae > Streptophyta > Magnoliopsida > Fabales > Fabaceae > Arachis > Arachis ipaensis. Next base: position 71,739,797 of record NC_142442.1, on the reverse strand, counting down.
TAACACTATCTGAATTTTAAGTTCCTATAGATGCCAATCACTCTGAGCTTCAATGGATAAAGTGAGATGCCAAAACTGTTCAGAAGCAAAAAGCTACTAGTCCCGCTCATCTAATTAGAATCTGAGCTTCACTCAAAAACTCTGAGATATTATTGCTTCTCAACTTATTAGTCTTCTATTTTATTTGTCTAGTTGCTTGAGAACAAGCAACAGTTTAAGTTTGGTGTTGTGATGAGCGGATATTTTATACGCTTTTTGGGGTTAATTTCATATAGTTTTTAGTATGTTTTAGTTAGTTTTTAGGAAAAATTCATATTTCTGGACTTTACTATGAGTTGTGTATTTTTCTGTAATTTCAAGTATTTTTCTGGCTGAAATTGAGAGAGCTGAGCAAAAATCTGATTCAGGCTTAAAAAGGACGGCTGATGCTGTTGGATTCTGACCTCCCTGCACTCAAAGTGGATTTTCTGGAGCTACATAACTTGAAATGGCGCGCTTCCAATTGCGTTGGAAAGTAGACATCCAGGGCTTTCCATCAATATATAATAGTCCATACTTTGCTCAAGGATAGATGACGTAAACTGGCGTTCAATGCCAGTTCTCTGCCCAATTCTGGCGTCCAGCGCCAGAAAAGGATTAAAAGTTGGAGTTCAACGCCAGAAATGGATCCAAACCTGGCGTTGAACGCCCAAAATGGCCTTATGCACGTGAATTGCTTAAGTCTCAGCCCCAGCACACACCAAGTGGGCCCTAGAAGTGGATCTCTGCACCATCTATCATAGTCTACTCACTTTTTGTAAACCTAGGCTACTAGTTTAGTATTTAAACAATTTTTAGAGACTTATTTTGGATCTCGTGACATTTTAGATCTGAACTTTGTACTCTTTGATGGCATGAGTCTTTAAACTCCATTGTTGGGGGTGAGGAGCTCTGCTGTGTCTCGATGAATTAATGCAAGTATTTCTGTTTTCTATTCAAACATGCTTGTTCCTATCTAAGATGTTCATTCGCGCTTAACTGTGATGAAGGTGATGATTCGTGACACTCATCACCATTCTCAACCCATGAACGTGTGCCTGACAACCACCTCCGTTCTATATCAGATTGAATGAGTATCTCTTAGATCTCTCAATCAGAATCTTCGTGGTATAAGCTAGAATTGATGGCGGCATTCATGAGAATCCGGAAAGTCTAAACCTTGTCTGTGGTATTCCGAGTAGGATTCAAGGATAGAATGACTGTGACGAGCTTCAAACTCCTGAAGGCTGGGCGTTAGTGACAAACGCAAAGGAATCAAAGGATTCTATTCCAACCGGATCGAGAACCAACCGGTGATTAGCCGTGCTGTGACAGAGCGCGTGAGCATAGTTTTCACTGGAAGGATGGAAGGTAGCCATTGACAACGGTGATCCACCAACACACAGCTTGCCATAGGAGGACGTGCGTGCGTGAACAAGAAGACAGAGGAAAGCAGAGATTCAGAAGACAAAGCATCTCCAAAACTCCAACATATTCTCCATTACTGCATAACAAGTAACCTTTAATCCATGCTCTCTTGTTTATTTGCAATTCACTTGATAAACATAATTGACTTCCTGACTAAGATTTACAAGATAATCATAGATTGCTTCAAACCAACAATCTCCGTGGGATTCGACCCTTACTCACGTGAGGTATTACTTGGACGACCCAGTGCACTTGCTGGTCAGTGGTACGAGTTGTGAAAAGTGTGATTCACAATTTGTGCACCAGAGGCTCTATGTCTTGTCTTTCCCATGGAGGTTCTGCATCTCCTAAGTCTTCAACCACTTCTTCTTCTTCTTGAACAATGACAACTTCTTCTACTTGTTCTAGTACGAAGTCATTCTCTGTCTTGTACACTGGGGTTTCTGGTATCTCCTTCATGCTATGCTCTTCACTAGACTGTCCACATGGGGATGTGGCTGATCCTTGTGTATTTAAGCGTCTAGAAGCCCATTGAATTAATACTTGCCCCAGTTGTTGAGTGGTTGCCTGAAATCGATCCACTGTTTCCTTGAGACGATCCTTTGCCTCTTGATGCACTCAGCTTTTATAAGTAGGATCATAGTACTCTTGGATTGATGGATATGGAGATAATAAATATTGAAGTGGTGGTTTTTGGGAGTAATTGGGTTGGAACTGGGGTGGTTCTATATATGGTTCATATGGCTCATAAGGTGGTTGGTATGGTGGTTGAGGGTTAGGGTCATATGGAGGTGAATGGTGGTAGTTGGCTTGTGTGTGTGGTAGTTCAAAGTTGTGTTGAGGAAAAGGTTCATAGGCATATGGTGGTGGTTGTTGATAGTCCATTGGAGGTGGTTGTTGCTATGATGGTTGATCAAATCCTTGTGGCTCCTCCCATCTTTGATTGTTCCAACTTTGATGCCTGTTCTCATTGTAATTTCTTCTTCCTGCAACATAATTGTAACCAGACTCATAGCCAAAGGGGTGAGAGTTCATAGTAGCAAAATAAAAATTAAAAATGAAAATAAATTTAAATTAAAAGGTTATTTAAATTTTGAATTTGAAAATTAAATTTTAAAATTTTAAATTTTAAATTTTGAAATTTAAAATTTGAAATTTGAAAATTTTTAAATTTAAATTTTGAAATTTTTTTTTTAAATTTGAATTTTGAAATTTGATTTTTGAAATAAGATAAGATAAGATAAAAATTTTAAAAATAAAAATCTGAATTTTTTTTTCGAAAAAATTAATAAAAAATATTTTTGAATTTAATGAGGAAAGAGAAAAACAATAAAATGACACCAAATTTCAATTTTTTTAGATCAAAACGAAGAAAACAACTAAGAACAGCTTGAAGGTCAAGATGAACGTGAAGAACAACTTGAAGATCAAGATGAACACTAAGAACAAATTTTTGAAATTTTTTTAATACTAAATAAAAACCAATAACCTCTTAATTTATGAAAAAATAAAAATAAAAACAACTAAACAAACAAAAAGCAAAAAATATTTACAATAACCAATAATAAGGCACACGTTTGCAATTCCCCGACAACAGCGCCATTTTGATGAGAGAACTTTTGCGTGGTCTAGAAATTTGCGGATAAATCCTCGTTGCAAGTATAGTTTCTAAACCTTCAAAAGTCCTTTCATACAAACGTTTTGGTTGTCACAAGTAACAAACCCCTAAATAAATTGATAACCGAAGTATTCAAACCTCGGGTCGTCTTCTCAAGGAATTGCAGGGAGGTATGTTCTTATTATTGGTTATGAAGATTGTAAATTGGGGGTTTTGGAAGTAAAGAAGCAGTATGTTGCACAAAAAGAATAAAATAAAATAGTAATAATAAACTCTTGGCAAGGTATAAAGACTGGAGGTCCTATCCCAGTTATCCTTATCAATTGTAATGAGAATTAGATTTTTCTCCCACTTTATTAACCTCTAACTATGTAGGTAAGTTAAGTGGATGAATTAATTCTTGAAGAATTCCAATTCTCAATCAACAATGAGTTTGATAACTCAAGAGTCACCGATTATTTAACCAAAGCCAAAAGGGGAGAAATTCTACTTGAATGAAAATAATTTGGATAAATCGAGAACTTTAATAAATTAAAGAAAGCAATCATAAGTCTGGAATACCTCAATTAACTCTAATAAAGACATCAAATGTAACATGAAAGAGTTCATAAATTAAATTGGAAAAATAAATAAAAATAAAGAACCTGGGATTGAGAGTCACTCCTAAAACTAAGAGAAATCCTAAATCCTAATCCTAAGAGAGAGGAGAGAACCTTTCTCTCTAAAAACTATATCTACTCCTAAAATTGTGAATATGAGAGCCTTCTTATGAATGGATGCATTCCTCCACTTTATAGCCTCTAATCTGTATTTTCTGGGCCGAGAACTGGGTCAGAAATAGCGCAGAATTCGCTGGTTGCGAATTCATTTGCGCTGATTTCCGTCACTTGCGACGCGGCCGCATAAATCACGCGATCGCGTCGCCTAGTGTCAGAGGAATTATAATATATTATATATCAAATCGAAGCCCCGGACGTTAGCTTTCCAACGCAACTAGAACCGCGTCGTTTGGACCTCTGTAGCTAAAGTTATAGCCGTTTGAGTGCAGAGAGGTCAGGCTGGACAGCTTAGCAATTTCTCCAACTTCTTGCATTCCTTCCATTTTTGCATGTTTTCTTCCCATCCTCCAAGCCATTCCTGCCTTATAATATCTGAAAACACTTAACACACATATCAAGGCATCTAATGGTAATAAGAGAGCATTAATAATAAGCAAATATAAGATCAAAGAAGCATGTTTTCAATCAAAACACATAATTAGGAAGGAAATATAAAACCATGCAAATAGTATGAATAAGTGGGTAAAGAGTTAATAAAAATCACTCAATTGAGTACAAGATAAACCATAAAATAGTGGTTTATCAGTTGCGCATTTCCTTTGTTATGATTGTGGTATGAATGTATGCTTTCCTTGTTTGTATTCCATTCTCTGCGCTTGTGTTATTTTCTTGTATTCTTCTGTTTGTGTTCTGCTATCTGTTTTCTCTATCTTCTCTACTTATCTGTGTTTTTTAATTACTGCTTCTTTGTATTCTTCTAATAGTCTGCTAAACAACATAGAATTAATGAACGTAACTAATAACCCCGACCCTACTAAGAACTCCGCAGTTCTTACCCCTTCTCTCTCCCTTCCCCCTTCAGATGGAAGTAAGAGTACCTTACCATAGTTCGCTGATGACCGTTCGCAAGAAGAGGATTCTGCTCTAGATAGTCTTCTGAGTCTAGGGTGAATATCGTTCTCTGATTATATGTATATACTGTGAGACCAGCCAACGTCTGCACCCCGTTCGTATGCGTACTTTAACCTAAATCCTGTGTACGAGATTCCTATTGTGTGGCTACTTCATGAGGTACCGGAGAGACGTCCTGTGGAAAAGTCTGATCGTGCAGAGGAGTAGCAGATGATGTTCTATCTTTTGATGACGTTCCACCTGACTTGAGTTTTGAAGACTTAGAACGTACTTTCCCTCGCTTTAGTATTTTAGAGGGACTAGGTGAGTATAGGGTCTAGGCTAGCCTGGGCGCCAGCTTAGGGACCTCTTGAACAGGTCAGGACCTGGGATGTTGTATGTATATACATGTATATAGATATTATTTAGCTATATCTAGGGGTGTTCTAACTAACAGTCTATATTCTAATAAAGGCTGAATCACCGAATGTTGTCAACTACTTGTGATGTATTTATGTGTGGTTGTTTATAACTGTTTTATCTGTTATTATTTGTGAATTGATTATAAATGATTCTGTCTATTAATCTAAACGTTTTCAAAAAAATAATACACCTCACAAGTTAACTACGCTTTTAACAACGAATCAGGCTCATATGATAAATAATAGATAATAATTAGGAAGACAAATTGGTAGCGCTCAGTTTCCGGTATGATCTAGACATATTGAAAATTGGGTCGTTACAATTTGGTATCAGAGCAGTTCGTTTCCAGTAGAGCCTAGGGAGTGGACTGACTATGCTTTATTGCATACTCTGTTATGTGTCTCATGCGTATAGGATATCCCAGTGATATATGTTGCATGATTGTTTCTGTGTTTTCATTTTGGGAATGTTCACACTTGACTTGAAGTGTTAAGACTGATCACCTTAACAATGATTGTTTGGTGTGAACAGCACTACAATGGGTTCACGGAGACGAGGCGTACGGGAAGGAATTCCTAATGTTAACTACGAGAGGGAACAGGAAACGTTTATGGCTACCATGAACAACGCGGCTGAAGTAGTGCGTGAAGCTGCGGTAACAGCGGCTAGGGCTGTTGAACGTCTTGGAGTGAGAAATGGGAATGATGAGAATAACTTAGAGCATCCTGAAATACCTATGACCCTTGCGACCTTTCTGAAGGTTAATCTGCCTAAGTTCAAGGGTAAACTCGTTGCGACTGACGCTGATAACTGGTTTCAAGGTATTGAATAATCACTGAGAGCGCAGCATGTTCCGGAAGGACAACACGTGGAGTTTGCTACTTATATGCTCGAGGGAGAAGCTGAGTACTGGTGGCAGGGGATACAGCGATTGCTACAACGTAATGAAGGTGACATTCCTTGGGATATTTTTAAAGATGAATTCTACAAGAAATATTTCTCAAGAGCAGTGCGTGATGCTAAAGAGATAGAGCTTATGCAGTTGAGGCAAGGGGATATGACTATTGCTGAGTATGCTCGTAATTTCGATGACTTGTGTCGTTTCTCTAAGATCTGTCAAGGGAATCCTGCTGACTTTGAAGAATGGAAGTGCTTGAAGTTTGAAGGAGGCCTTCGTGATGATCTGATGAGTTCAATAGTTCCGCTGGAGATACGTAATTTTGCTGAACTAGTCAACAAGAGCAAGTTAGTGGAAGAATGTATTAAGAAAGTGACTGTGGCCAAGGTGAGTCGCCAAAGATTTCCACCAAGGCATCTTAGCAATCATCAGGCAGCTGGGAGAAGGGTGCATTTTAAAGCGCGTGGCATACGACAGCATAAGAACCTACAAGTTGGTAACATTACTGCTCGCCGTACGGGTAAGAATGGAGGTAAAGTAAGGAAAGGCAATGGTAAACGAGCCCATCAGGCTTACATAAACACTGCATGTAAGCAATGCAGAAAAGAGCATGATAACAGGTCTTGCCAGTTTGGATCACCTAACTGCTATGCTTGTGGAGAACTTGGACATATTGCCAAGGATTGTTCGAAGGGATTTACTCAAAATTTAGTTAGAACCCAGCAACAAGGACGAGTGTTTGCTATCACTATTGACAATGTTGTGTAATCGAACGCCCTCATTCAAGGTCAGTGTTATGTCAAGAATCGATTTCTAACTGTACTGTATGATTCGGGTGCATCGCATTCTTTATTTCTCTAACTATTGCTTACGAGTTAGGATTATATTTCTTTAAATTGAATTTTTACTTGATTGTCCATACACCTGCATCCCAAAATGCTTTGACCAGTTTAGTGTGCCTGCAAGTACCATTCGCTATTAGGAACAGGACTTTTATACATGATCTAATATGTTACCCTCTATATGGTTTAGAAGTTATTTTAGGATTAGATTGGTTATCTAAGTATCATGCTTTCCTTGATTATTTTAAAAGAACTGCTGTTATTTCATCTGATAGTCTATGTACTAAACCATTTCTGTCCCACACCTTATATCTGAATTCTGTAAGAGTTACCTTAGACGGGAGGGATTATGAGGGGTACGTTCTGTTAGTGGCTAGCTCAAATGACAGTGAACTAAGCTTAGAACGAATCCGAGTGGTGAAGGAATTTCCTGATGTTTTCCCGGACGACATACCTGAGTTTCCTCCTTAGTGAGAGATAGAATTCAGCATTAAACTAGTACCTGGAACCGGACCGATTTCCATAGCACCGTGCCGGATGTCACCACTGAAACTTGCAAAGTTGAAGAAGTAGTTGGATGAGCTACTTGGAAAGGAATTTATTCGTCCTAGTGCATCATCTTGGGGAGCTCTAGTATTGCTAGTAAAGAAGAAGGACGGTGGAATCAGACTTTGCATAGATTACCGACAGCTAAATAAAGACACTATCAAGAACAAGTATCCACTTCAACGGATAGATGATTTGATGGATCAGTTGGAAGGTGCAACTGTGTTCTCGAAGATTGATTTGCGATCGAGCTATCACTAGATTCGAGTGAAAGAATCAGATATACCGAAGACTGTATTTAGAACTCGTTATGGTCACTATGAGTATACGGTTATGTCGTTTGGACTAACTAATGCTCCTACGATTTTCATGGATTACATGAATCGTATTTTCCGTCTGTACCTTGATCAGTTTGTAGTAGTTTTCATCGACGATATTCTCATCTATTCGAAGACAGAAAGAGTGCATGAATAGCATCTAAGGACTGTATTGCAGACACTGAGGACTCGGAAGTTATATGATAAACTATCAAAGTGCGAATTCTGGACAGCGAAGGTGGATGGAATTTTTGAAGGACTATGATTTCAAATTAAGTTATCACCCAGGGAAAGTGAACGTGGTGGAAAACGCTTTAAGCAGGAAGAATTTGAGTATCTCTTGGATGATGATACAGGAAGAAAAATTACTCGCAGAATTTGAGGACCTTAAGTTGGCTATGATTGAGACGTCAAGTGGAGTCCGTTTGGCCCAATTGCGTATAACACCAGATTTTAAGATTAGTATTCAGCAAGCACAAGCACAGGACTTAGAAATGATGACGATGCTGAGACTGATGAATACAAAAGAACCAGAAGCTGTGAGACAGGATCGTAGTGGCCTATAGAGGTACAAGAACAGAATTTGTGTGCCTAACTCTGGAGAATTGTGACAAAATATTCTTGCTAAAGCTTACCAAAGTAGATTTTCTATGCATCCTGGAGTGACAAAGATGTATCGAGATTTGAAACAAATGTTCTGGTGGCCGGGCTTAAAGAAAGAAGTAGCTGATTATGTCTCAAAATGTTTAACCTGCCAGAAGATGAAGGTGGAACATCAGAAGCTGTCAGGAATCCTGCAACCCTTAGAAATACCACAATGGAAATGGGAGCAGATTACTATGGATTTTGTCACAGGATTGCCAAGGACCTCAACAGGACACGATACCATCTGGCTAATTGTGGACAGGTTGACAAAGTCAGCGCACTTCCTTCCAATTCGAGTTGACTGTACTTTAGAAAGGCGGGAACGAATATATATTCAAGAAAACGTACGACTACATGGGATACCTTCGTAAATTGTCTCAGATCAAGTTTCGAGATTTACTACTAGATTTTGGGGAGCTTTTCAGAAAGCGTTGGAAACAGAATTGCACATGAGTATAGCATACCATCCTCAGATAGACTGACAATCAGAGCAGACAATCCAGACGTTAGAAGACATGTTACGATTATGTATGATAGACAACCAAAGCAGCTGGGATAAGTATTTGCTGTTGGTCAAATTTGTCTACAACAACAGTTGCCAATAAAGTATCGGGATGGCACCATACGAAGCTCTCTATGAAAGAAGATGTCGGACACCATTGTGTTGGAATGACGATGGGGAAGCTAGTGTCTTAGGTCCAAACTTAGTGTAAGAAACTACTGAGAAGATAAAGGAGATTCGTCGGAAGATCCAGACAGCACAAGGCCGTCAAAAGAGCTATACCGATAATAGACGTAGACCCTTAGAGTTTAGTGAGGGAAACCATGTCTTTCTAGAAGTAACTTCGATTACTGGAATAGGTAGAGCCCTTAAGACTAAAAAGCTTAACCTACGATACATAGAACCTTTCCAAATACTTAAAAGAGTCGGTCTAGTAGCTTATCAAATATCCCTTCCTCCTTATTTATCAAACCTTCATGATGTTTTTTTTTATGTCTCACAACTTAAGAAATATGTTCCCGATGAGAGTCACATTTCACAACCAGAAACAGTACAGTTATAAAATAATTTGACATATCAAGCATCACCAGTTCAGATCGTAGAAAGAAGTGATAAGCAGCTAAGAGGCAAGACTGTTCGCTTAGTCAAAGTAGCATGGGAACCAAGAGGAGAAGAAGAGCACACTTGGAAATTGGAAGATAAGATGAGAGATGATTACCCGCATCTATTCTCAGGTAACTGAAATTTTGAGGGCAAAATTTTCTTTTAGGAGGGTAGAGTGTAACAACCCTGATTTTCGAGTACATGAGATCTTTTCTAAAAGTATGGATTTCTCCGGAAGATCAGTAAAGGGAACACCTCTGTTATATCATCAAGCATCTCAATCCTCATTATCATTATGTCATCCTTAAGTTAGAACCTCCTCTGAGGCAAGCTCGATAATGCAATCGCGAAGAACCTTGTTTTTGAACCGTATCGGTTGGCAGTTTTGATTCTGATTTTCGTAAATAGTCTCTGTTTGACGAACCGGACTCGATTCATGAGAGGAGAGAGATAATAGTATAATATTATCATTATATTAGTATTAGAAAATGCTTGAATGACATTATAAGGTTACCTGGTCTGTTTTTGTTAAAAACAAAAAATCGGTTTAACCGGATTTACGGTTTACTGGTGCAGCTTAGCACCAGCACTCTCTGATGAATTTAGCAATGCTAAGGCCTCATTATACTTGTTCTATTCTCATAATAAATATGTTACTAGTGTCATTTATGCTAGTAGCTCAGAAAATAATTTTTAGAGATGTTTTTAAAAGTGTTCCGATACATCTAGTTTTAGTAGTTATACACCTGAGATATTTTAATATTATTTTAACCCACCTCCAAGCCAACCAATCAAAACTCACCTTACACCCCCAAGACCTCCAAGGCTGTCTCATTTCATCATTTTGGCCGAAAATAACAAGAGAGAAAAGAGAGAAACTTTCATGAACACTTAATCTTCAAAGCTTGATTTCTTCTGAACTAAAACTCAAATCAAAACTCCGATTTCACCAAAATGATCCTCTCTTCTTCCTCTACATAACCATGTAACTTATCAAGGATGGAAATAAGGTGAGATGGCTGTCTTCCTCCCATTTCAATTCGGTTTTCAAGGAAAACCATGCAAAATATGTGTTTTCTTGATGTTCTTCCTTAGGAATCATGCTTAACTTGACTTGAGGGCCAAGAAATGTGAATTTCCAGCAAGTCTAAGGTGAGATATCTCTTCCTAACATACTGAGTGAGATTTGGTCAGTTGAGAGTTTTTGGATTTAAAGTTGTTCTTGATGTGATTTAGGAGGAAAAAGTGCTTAAGGACCACCTGAAAGTTTAACCGAATTAGGAGCAGCAAAACCAGGTAGGGATTGAGGAATTTAATCTTGATTGATTGTGTTTGAGTTGTGTGATTATGATATGGTTTGGCTGTGCTTGAAATTGATTGTTTGTATGAGTAATTCTTGTTGAAATTTTGGTGAAAATTTGATGAAATTTGATGAAATTCAAGCTATGAATGTGTGTTCTTGTGGCTGTTGGAAAAGAAACCCTAGAGCTTAAATTGAGGTTCAATTTGTGTTAAAATCATGTAGAAAATATGGGGTTTTAGTGGCTGGAAATTTATTTTGAATTTTGGTAAAAATCGGTTGCTGAAAAGACTGAAAAACGGGTAAAAACAGAGAAAGAATTTGAAGAATATACGAAGAACACGAAGAACACTTTGATTGTGGTGAAGAACATTGAAGAACACCTTTTAGATCTTAGAAAGGGCAAGGAAGTAAATTTTTTTGTGTTTAAGGGGTTATATGGTAATTTCTGGAAGTTAGGGTGGTAAAAGTAGAAATATTAAAAGTTACGGGTGGTAAAAACTGAATTTTAAAGGTTAAAAGTAAAAGGTAAGTTAATTTTCGAAAATTTAGTATTAAAATAATAAATAATAATAAAATATTAAATAATAATATTTAATTAAAAATAATATTTTAATAAAAATAATAAAATAATACGAAAAATGCAGTTTTCTGTAAAAGCTTTAGAAAGACAACTTTAAGTGCAGAATCTCATAATTACCTTCATAAAACACTTAGGGAGTGGTAATAACATGATAGTGAGGCAAAGATAAAGAAAAGATAAAAAGTTAAAGAAAAGATAAAAACCAAAGAAAAAGTCTGTAAAATTTTAATGACAGAAAAACAGACAGAGACTAGTGAACGAACTAGGGCAACTTAGTTAGTACTTGAGTTGCGACTAGGGTTAGGTGTTATATGAAAAGTTAAACTGTTTCAGTATAGACTTAATGAACCTATACCTGGGACAGGCTAACTATTCATACCGAAATTTACATAAGCTTTAAATACACATGTTAAACAGAGAAATCAGAGCAGAATAAAGTAACACAGAGCACAGAGTAACCAGAGTAAAGTAAAGAGATACAAAGAGAAAAGAATAATATGATAAAGAGAAATGGTTTGAGCCAGGATATTGTAAAAGTGAAAGATGTAAAGTTTGTACAGTATGATTGAACAGAGAAAGAAAGAGGTACTGCATAAGAATGTGAAAATGATGATGAATAATGAGAATGATGATGAATGATGATAATGAGAATGATTATGTAATGATCTGCTGCATGAAGGCAGTCAGATAGATAGTGGTACGACCACAGAACGTTTTCCAGTGTTACACAGCTATTGAGAACTGTACCTGCAACTGATAACCTAGGGATCACTTGCAGAGGATATTAATTCATACACGGCTAGAATGCCGCACCTGTAAGGCAAGGATTGCTTACAGAGAATATGATTTCATACACGGCTGGAATGCCGCCACCTGTAAGGCAGAGTTTGCTTACAGAGGATATGACGCATACGTCGGTTAGTGAGAACTGTACCTATGCTGACTGGAAAACCAAACCCGTTTCAGCTGCTTCGGGTTACGTCGGGAACGGGTAGAAACTGACAGATGAGCTCATTACCTGCGCTAGGGCTAGACATGCATCATACTTGGTTGCGCATTTCCTTTGTTATGATTGTGGTATGAATATATGCTTTCCTTGTTTGTATTCCATTCTCTGCGCTTGTGTTATTTTCTTGTATTCTTCTGTTTGTGTTCTGCTATCTATTTTCTCTATCTTCTCTACTTATCTGTGTTTTCTAATTACTGCTTCTTTGTATTCTGCTAATAGTCTACTAAACAACATAGAATTAATGAACGTAATTAATAACCCCGACCCTACTAAGAACTCCCCAGTTCTTACCCCTTCTCTCTCCCTTCCCCCTTCAGATGGAAGTAAGAGTACCTTACCATAGTTCGCTGATGACCGTTCGCAAGAAGAGGATTCTGCTCTAGATAGTCTTCTGAGTCTAGGGTGAATATCGTTCTCTGATTATATGTATATACTGTGAGACCAGCCAACGTCTGCACCCCGTTCGTATGCGCACTTTAACCTAAATCCTGTGTACAAGATTCCTATTGTGTGGCTACTTTATGAGGTACCAGAGAGACGTTCTGTGGAAAAGTCTGATCGTGCAGAGGAGTAGCAGATGATGTTCTATCTTTTGATGACGTTCCACCTGACTTGAGTTTTGAAGACTTAGAACGTACTTTCCCTCGCTTTAGTATTTTAGAGGGACTAGGTGAGTATAGGGTCTAGGCTAGCCTGGGCGCCAGCTTAGGGACCTCTTGAACAGGTCAGGACATGGGATGTTGTATGTATATACATGTATATAGATATTATTTAGCTATATCTAGGGGTGTTCTAACTAACAGTCTATATTCTAATAAAGGCTGAATCACCGAATGTTGTCAACTACTTGTGATGTATTTATGTGTGGTTGTTTATAACTGTTTTATCTATTATTATTTGTGATTGATTATAAATAATTCTGTCTATTAATCCAAATGTTTTTTAAAAAAAATACACCTCGCAAATTAACTACGCTTTTAACAACGAATCAGGCTCATATGATAAATAATAGATAATAATTAGGAAGACAAATTGGTAGCGCTCAGTTTCCGGTATGATCTAGACATATTGAAAATTGGGTTGTTACAGTCTATGCTCAATGCGGTGCTCAACAAATTCAGCAATGTTGGTCGGAAGGATAAGAAGGTGCTCATTGTTACAATTTCTCTCAGCCAGGATGGGGAACATCTACTCACAGTAGCGGTTAGTGAACCGTGCAATGTCCTTTGTTGGAAAAGCTTTTTCCTTTTCATCGACCTTGATAATCCTCTTGATTCGTTTTGTTGAGGGTTTCACCGCTGATGAAGATGGCTCTACCATTAGTGCTCTTTTTGTTCCTTTCCTTGCTGGTGGTTTGGGAGTAGCTTTCTCTTTACCCTTCTTGGTGGCCATCTTGAAAGGAAAAAAAGTAAGTACTTTTTTAAAAACTTCAAGGGTTAGAGCAAGGAAGAGGATAGGACGCGTGATAATCAATGCACGGTAAAGAAGGATGTCGTTAACACATGGTCATGACTACAGGTGAAAAGTTCATCACTGAAAATATAGTAAGTGCAGGTGATGACAATTAAATGCAAGATGTTTATTGGCATGCTGGCAAAGGCATGAGTAGCATGGATCAAGCATTAAATGTCCAAGTTAGATTATCAACTCTTTCAAACTAACAACCTGTTTGTATTGACAATTATATTTAATCAATAAAATATAAAAGGGGTTTTGTGAAAAACAGGCATTAGAGTAGTAGAATGACATAAAAGTAATGCATGATGCCATGCAGGCTTTTTCACAAACACATAGCATGCATGGTGAATATGTTATTGAAAGTATTGAAGTGAACATGCAAGCAACCCTTTAAGAAGTAATACTAATTGTCAAACAATTCCACAATAATCCACAAGCAAAATGTAAAAGAAAATAATCACCCAAATAAATTTTTAATACCAATTAAAGGAATAAAATAAAAAAGAAAACATAGATAATGAAAGTAAAAAGAAAAAGAAGAAGAAAACATTAATAAAAATAATAAAGGAAAAGTAAAAAGTAAGGAAAGAAAAGAACCTTGATAATGGATGTGAAAAATAAGGAAGGGGGAAAGTAAAAAGTGAGAAAGAATAAAGAAGGAAGAAGAAAGAAGAAAGAAATAAGAAGGAAAAGAAAAGATTTGGATTTAGGGAAGCAAAGATAAGATATTAGGCGTTGTTCTGGATAAGTTGTGCGTCGCGTGGTGTGTGATAATTTTCAGGTGACGCGGACACGTGGGTGATGCGATCGCGTGGCCTGATTTGTGCTACTGGCGCGAGTGCAGCCTCGCGTACGCACAACTCTCTGTTTTATACGCATTTTGTCAAAAATCTGGGTGACGCGAACACGTGGGTGACGCGGTCGCGTGGGCATATTTGTGCCTAAGGCACGCCTCCAGCCACGCTCTCGCGTGACTTTCTGTTCAATTCTCTTTTCTTCCGAATGCAACTATGACGCGGACGCGTCGCATGCGTTTTTTTTACATGCAGTATGCAAATGCAAATGCAGGCTATATGCAGCTATATGCAGAGATTATGAGAAGAGTCATTAACAAAAAAAGAAAAATAGAATAAATTAAAATAAAACTAAGACTGAAACTGAACGATCATACCATGGTGGGTTGTCTCCCACCTAGCACTTTGCTTTTACGTCCTTAAGTTGGACACTCTTCAGACTCATTCTACTTTTATTGGTGGGTCTTTCAAGAGGAAAACCTCTAGTACTTTGTGATCCTTAATCTTTTCTCCATGGTAAACCTTCAGGCGATGTCCATTGACCTTGATGAATTTGGAGCTAGAAGGATAATGCAGGTGAAAAACTCGATATGGCTCTACCTTTTCTACTCTATAGGGACCTTCCCATCTTGATCTCAGTTTACCTGGCATGAGCCTTAGCCTGGAGTTATATAGAAGAACTAACTCTCCTGGTCTGAATTCTCTCCTTTTTATGTGCTTGTCATGGACAACCTTCATTTTTTCTTTGTATCGCTTGGAATTGTCATATGCTTTTAGGCGAAGATTCTCCAATTCTGCTAGTTGCAGCTTCCTTCAGCACCAGCTTCTTCAAAATTCATATTGCACTCCCTCACAGCCCAGAAAGCCTTATGTTCCACTTACACTGGAAGGTGGCAAGCCTTTCCGTATACCAAGCGGAAGGGGCTCATCCCAATGGGTGTCTTGTACGCTATTCTATATACCCAGAGTGCATCTTGTAGCCTGGCACTCCAGTCCTTCCTATGAGGTTTTACTATCTTCTCCAGAATGCGTTTAATCTCCCTGTTAGACACTTCTGCTTGTCCATTGGTTTGGGGGTGATAAGCTGTTGCTACTTTATGAACAATCTCATGCTTTTTCAGTAATCCTATCAGTCTCCTGTTACAAAAATGAGTGCCTTGATCACTCACGATTGCTTGTGGTGACCCAAAGTGACAAATAATATGGTTTCTAACAAAGAAAACAACAGTGTTAGCATTATCAGTACGGGTAGGAATTGCTTCACCCATTTAGAAACATAATCTACAGCTAACAATATATAAAGGTAACCATTAGAGTTTGGAAAAGGTCCCATGAAGTCAATGCCCCAAATATCAAAAATTTCACAGAAAAACATAATCTGTTGAGGCATCTCATCCCTCTTGGATATATTACCAAACCTTTGGCATGGGGAACAAGATTTACAAAATTCAGCAGCATCTTTAAAAAGAGTAGGCCACCAGAATCCACAGTCTAGAATTTTTCTAGCTGTTCTTTGAGGGCCAAAATGTCCTCCACTCTCAGAAGAGTGACATGCCTCTAAAATGGACTGGAATTCTGATTGTGGTACACATCTTCTAATTACCTGGTCAGCACCACACCTCCACAAATATGGATCATCCCATATATAATATTTAGACTCACTTTTTAGCTTGTCCCTTTGATGCTTAGTAAAATTGGGAGGGAAAATATGGTTAACTAGATAATTAGCTACAGGTGCATACCAAGGAACTACTTCAGATACTGCTGGCACACTATCAAATGGGAAAGTATCATTGATAGGGGTGGAGTCATGCTTAATGTGCTCAAGGCGACTCAAGTGGTCTGCCACTAAATTCTGGTTACCACTCCTATCCTTAATTTCTAAATCAAATTCTTGTAGCAGCAGTATCTAACGTATTAGCCTTAGTTTGGACTCTTTTTTAGCTAATAAATATTTTAGAGCTGCATGGTCTGAGTACACTACTACCTTAGTACCAAGTAAATAGGCTCGGAATTTATCCAGAGAAAAAACAATAGCTAGAAGTTCTTTTTCAGTAGTAGTGTAATTAGACTGAGCAGCATCTAAATTCTTAGACGCATAAGCAATTACAAAAGGATCTTTACCTTCGCGCTGAGCCAGCGCCACTCCTACTGTGTGGTTGGAGGCATCACACATAATTTCAAATGGCTGGCTCTAGTCTGGTCCTCTCACAATTGGAGCTTGAGTCAGGGCGATCTTCAGCTTATCAAATGCTTTCATGCAATCTTCACTGAATTCGAACTCAATATCTTTCTGCAGTAATCTGGATAAAGGCAATGCTACCTTACTGAAGTCCTTAATGAATCTCCTGTAAAAACCTGCGTGGCCAAGGAACGAACAGACTTCCCTCACAGAGGAAGGGTAAGGTAAACTAGAAATGACATATACCTTTACTGGATCTACAGAAATACCAGTATTAGACACAACATGTCCTAGTACAATTTCTTGTTTTACCATAAAGTGATATTTTTCAAAATTCAATACAAGGTTTGTACTAACACACCTGTCTAATACTCTAGATAAACTATCCAAGCAAAGGCTAAATGAATCACCATATATGCTAAAATCATCCATAAAAACTTTTATACAATTCTCAATAAGATCTGAAAAGATGCTCATTATGCATCTTTGGAAAGTAGCTGGTGCATTACATAAGCCAAAGGGCATCCGTTTATAAGCATACGTTCCAAAGGGACATATAAAAGTAGTCTTCTCCTGATCTTCAGGAGCTATATGAATTTGAAAGTAGCCTGTATAACCATCTAAAAAGCAATAATGGGATTTACCTGACAGGCGATCAAGCATCTGATCAATGAATGGCAAGGGGTAGTGATCCTTGCGAGTAGCTTGGTTGAGACGCCTATAATCAATGCAAACTCTCCATGAATTTTGCACTCTAGTTGTCAGGAGCTCTCCATGCTCATTCTTTATTATTGTGACTCCAGACTTTTTGGGCACCACTTGTACTGGACTAACCCATTCACTGTCTGAGATGGGGTAAATGATATCTGCTTCAAGTAGTCTGGTTACTTCTTTTTTGACAACTTCTAAGATGGTTGGATTCAATCTTCTTTGAGGCTGACGGATAGGCTTTGCTTCCTCTTCTAGATATATTCTGTGTTCACAAACTTGAGGACTGATGCCTACTATATCCGCCAAGCTCCATCCAATTGATTTCTTATATTTTCTCAGCACACTGAGTAGTTGCTCTTCTTGTAGAGAAGTGAGTTCCCTTGCAATGATAACTAGGAACTTTTGATTATCCTCAAGGTAAGCATACTTGAGGTATGGAGGGAGGGGCTTTATTTCCAATTTCGGCTCATGGCTAGGCTCTGGATCGTTCGGGGCTAGTGATAATGGCAAAGTGTCCGCATTGTGCTCAGAGGGTGTCCCCACACTTGGATCTTGCTCCATGTGCTTCTCTTCTATTTCTTCTTGGTGAACTTCCGCTACAGTTTCATCAATGATGTCACACTGGAAGATAGAATGATCTTCTGGAGGGTGCTTTATAGCTTCATTTAAAATGAAACTCACTGCTCTACCATCTATCTCAAAGGAGTAAGTTCCTGAGAATGCATCCAGCTTGAACTTTGAAGTCTTCAGGAATGGTCTTCCAAGCAGGATTGATGATGGTCTGCCTGAGTCATTTGGGGGCATTTTCAGGATATAGAAGTCAATAGGAAATGTGAGCTGCTTAATGCTCACTAATACACCTTCAACAATTCCAACTACTGTAATAATGCTCTTATCTGCTAACACAAAACGAGCTTCCGACCTTTTTAAGGGAGGGAGCCTCAAGGTATCATATATAGACAATGGCATTATTCTAACACACGCTCCTAAGTCACACATGCAATCAGAAAATATTACACCTCCAATGGTACAGTTAACCATGCATGGACCTGGATCACTACATTTTTCAGGTATACCTCCCATTAAAGCAGATATAGAACTACCTAAAGGAATAGTTTCTAACTCATTAATTTTATCTTTATGAATGTATAAATCCTTTAGAAATTTTGCGTATTTAGGTACCTGCTGAATGACATCAAAAAGGAAAACAGTTACCTCAACCTTTTTGAATATTTCTACCATTTTGGGATCAAATTCCATCTGCTTCCTGGATTTCTTTGCAAGGTATGGAAAAGGGATAGGGATGGCGTCTTGTATAGCTTCAGCTTCCTTTGGTTTTCTGTTCCTTGGTTGAACTGCTTCTTTTTCAACTATGTCTTGTACGTCCTCTTCTTCTTCAGCATCTTCCACTTCCACCACATTCTCAGTTGGGGCGTGTTCTGGTGGGCTTAGCTCCTCATGGTTCCTCTCTTGCAGTGTGGTTCCGGACCTCAATGTGATGGCATTGATGCCACCTTTGGGATTAGGTAGGGGTTGAGAAGGAATTCCACTGGAGCTTGAGGGTTGGTTAATGGAATTAGGTAATGAATCTATCCTGGAGGTGAGAGCTTGTAAAGTGGCAATCAGACCATTCAAAGTAGAGTTCAGCTGTGTCTGCATGTCTTGTTGTTCTTGTGCAAGAGAACGAAGCATCTCGTCATTTGATGAGGAATTAAGGTAGGTGATCTGAGGAACTTGTTGTTGGTTATGCTGGGGTCCTTGAGATTGTCTTAGGTGAGGTGCTCTGTAAAGCTGGTTCTGATTCTGCTGTCTGTTGTTGTTATTCTACCTCTGGTTTCCATTGTTATCTCTGCCTCCTCTGTTATAGTTGTCCCTCCAGCCATGGTTGGAATTATCTCTCCAACCCTGGTTGGAGTTGTCCTGCCATCCTTGGTTATAGTTTCCACCTTGGTTGTAATTGCCGCTTTGTTGATTGTATCCTTGATTCGGGCAATCATAGAAGTTATGAGTAGCTGCCACAGTGTTGTCTTCTTGTTGGAGCTGCGAACATTCATCAGTATAATGACTATAATCAGCACAGATTCCGCACACTCTCTGTGGGACTAACTGTTGGCTCTGTTGTGGTGGGTGAGGCTGAGCTTATTGTTGTTGGTTCAACTGCATTTGCTTCAATAGGTTGGTCATTTCACATATACTCTGTGTAAGAGCAGTAGTTTCAATACTAGAGGAAACCTCTGCAACAGCCTTTGAGTGGTTGTGCTTGTGCCTGTGATTCCTAGTGGACTCAGCTAAATCGCTGATCAGTTGCCATGCTTCATTTGCGGTCTTGTACTTTTTCATAGAACCATTACTAGCACCATCCAGTGTAGATTTATCCTGAGGCTTCATGCCTTGTGTGAAGTAGCTGATCAACACCAGTCTATCGATCATGTGATGGGGGCATGCGTCTAGAAGGTTCTTAAAGTGCTCCCAGTACTCATAAAGAGTCTCTGATTCTCCTTGAACAATGCAGGAGATCTCTTTTCTCAGTCTATCTGTGACTTCAGGTGGAAAGTATTTTTCCAAAAATTCTCTCCTGAGCGTGTCCCAGTTGGTAACAGTCACTTCAGGTTGGGAGTAGTACGACTCCCTCGCCTTTCCCTCAAGAGAAAACGAGAAGGCGGTTAACAGAATAGAAGTTTCATCTGCACCATTACGCCTAATAGTAGAACAGGCTGTCTGGAAATCCCTTAGGTGCTTGATAGGCTCTTGAGTAGGTAAGCCATGAAACTTGGGCATCAAGTTGATTAGTGCAGTCTTTAGTTCGAAATCTGCAGCCAGAGTTGGATGATGCACTTGATACGACTGCAGTGTAAAATTTGGGGCTCCAACCTCCTGGAGAGTAATCCTCCTAGGTGCTGCCATTCTATCTGCACGTGAATGAACTGAATCAGTAGTAAAGGATCTTGTTTCGCTCTCAGATGGCGGTTTAGATTCGCCCTCAGATGAGACTGGTGAATCGATAACAATCACTTCACCACCCTCAGAGACTATCCTGCATCGAGCTCGCCTAATACGTGAAAGAGTTCTTTCAATTTCAGGATCAAACGCGGCTAAGCTCCAATCAGGCAGTGAACGCATCATTCAATGAAAGAAACATATAGCTCATGGCAAAAATAAAAATAAAATAAAATATGTACACCAATTAATAATTCAGCACACAATTGCAACTCCCCAGCAACGGCGCCAAAAACTGACGTGGAGGCAGAAGTCGGCTAATTAAGAAATCAATATAGAGAATGCGTTGAGAGTATAGTTCTTAACCAGCTAAGATCCACCTTGTCAATTTAGAAAAGTTGTCACAAAATTTAGAAATAATAATACTGGGAGTATGAGTCCAAGGTCGTCTCCCAACGAGTTGCAGGAAAGGGTGCTAACTTATTAATCAGGAATTTTCAAGAGAGTTTGAGTTTGGATAATGAGCAATTAAATAATTATAAATTAAAGCAATAAAAGTAAGAATGATTATTAATATTCCAATAAAAGGCCTTGACTGGGGGAATGATTAATTGGAAGTCCTATCCTTGTTGGGATCTCTTAAGTGTAGTATCAAAAAGGTTGTTGTTTTCACTTAGTTAACCCTTACTAAATAAAGGAAAGTCAAGTGATTGAGCTAATCCTTATTCGCAAATCCTAGTCCTCTCCCTTGGGAAGGTCTAGCGTTAGTAAATACAGAACTAGCCAACAACTTCCAATTTAATCAGCACTTAAGCCTTCCAACTCAAGTGTCTCCTTTTAATCAATCCCTATGTCAAGTATGGATATACTCTATTGACATGAATATAATACTCAGAAAAATATAAGAAGACATAATAAATTAATTAAAATAAAATAGAGATTAAAAATTAATTAAAAGTAAAAATAATCCTCTTTATCAACAATCCATGAAAATAATCCAATTAGAACTCTAAATAAAGTAAATAAGGATATGGAAAAATAAGGGACAAAGTAAACAAACTAGAATAATATCTTCAACGGAGGTGATGACTCTTCAATATCCAAAAGCATGAAACAATAACTAGGAATGTAAAGAGAAACTAGAGGAAGAGTAATTCTCTCCTAGATTCAGATCTAAAACTAAAAGTAATCCTAATATGAATGAATGTGTATCTCCGTCTATGCGTGTGTGTTGAGTCTCTACTTGTTTTCTGGCTTTGTTCTGTATTTCTGGGCCAAAAACTGGGTCAAAACGCGGCCCAAAATCACCCCTAGCATTTTCTGTTATTTCTACAGATCGCGCAGGTCATGCGTATGCGTCATCCACGCGTTAGCGTCATTCAGCGATTTTCCTTGTCACGCGTACGCGTCATGCACGCATTCGCGTCATTCGTGCAGACTCCAATCCACGCGTACGCATCAGGCACGCGCTCGCGTCGTTGTAATTTTCTCCATTCCACGCGCTCACGTGAGCCATGCGCGCGCGCCGGTGTTTGCTGATCATCTCCTTAGTTTCTTGTGTTCCTTCCATTTTTGCAAGCTTCCTCTTCATTCTCTAAGCCATTCCTGCCCTATGAAGCCTGAAACACTTAACACACAGATCACAACATCGAATGATATAAAGGATAATTAAAATATACTAATTAAAGATCTTTAGGAAGCAAGTTTTCAACCATAAAACGATACTAGAAAGGAGTTATAAAATCATGTATTTAGTATGAATAAGTGGGTGATGACTTGATGAAACCATTCAATTAAATACAAGATAAACCATAAAATAGTGGTTTATCAATCATCTACTATGTTACACCTTAATACCTAACCAGAACTCAACCAGAATGATCATGAATCCACACATGCATACAAAATTCGACATATAATTCGACCAATTTTTTCCAATGTTACACGATTCCACCAAAAACGACGACATATAAACAGGCATTCTAGACAAACTTACATGATGGCCACAGGTTTCAGGACCACAATTGTAAAGACCACTACTGTCTTCGACAATGGCACAACCTAACCTAGTACATGGTAACACCTGCAATAAGCCATACACTAATTGAATATTAGTATATAAGAAGAAAAACAGATCAACCCAGTACATGGAAGATCTGCAATAAGCCATTAGCACTCTATAACAAACTATAACAAACTATAACAAACTCCAGGTTGCACTCTACCTGCACAGCCACGTCTCTGAAATGATCAACCCATTAGCACTCTTTCTTTGACTTTTACTTAGAAAAGTAAGATGAATTAAATAAAGTGCAGGAACGGGGGAAATAAAGTCAAACAAATTTAGCAAATAAAGGATTCAGCAATAATGGCAAGCTCCAGTTTTTGAAAAAATTAGATTTTTCATTTGGACCATTAAACATCATCTGCAAGGGGATAAAGATGATGATCTACAACTTCAATACTTGATGAGCTAAAGCCTTTGAAATCCATGATGGTAACAGACAAGCTAGCTTATTTAAAGCATCATACCTGGTCTCCTTTGCTTTACCACAATTTATTACATACACAACATCATCTATGGTGATGCTACTCTCGGCGATAATTGTTGCTAGGACAATTTTTCTACAGTGGAAAAATAACAATCATCAAAATTACAAAACCTGAGAGTTAATAAAAAGTAGTAATCCGCTTTTTGCTGAACAAATGATGTATGTTAGAACAAAGTAGTGGCCAATCATCATGGTCAGATAACCTAGCAGTGTTAAGATTTATTTAGGTTCAAGGGATTAGGAATTTGAACACCTATACAGGAAAATTTATGAAAGGAAAGCAATTAAACTTGACTAACAAGTTGCAATTCACCAATTTTCCCAAGCCTAACATAACATTCTAGTTGAGTTTCAGCTTCTTCATTCTCTCATTTGTTCATATTTATGCTGCAAACTAGTATATAAGAAGAAAAATAGATCGTGTCAATTATCTATTGTGGTGGCTACATGATTTGTCATGGAAGTCACCAAATCATCAGTCTATATTGTCATGCCCTTCTCCTTCCTACTCTTACAGAATTACCGAACATTGAGTTATTCATGTCACTAAAAAAAAGGTTTTTATTTTCTGGTATTCGGACTGACTTACTACAACATATTAGCCTTCATATACTATTGAAATTAGTAGGGAACTTTGATAACTAACTCACAAAAATAAATACCATAAAACATATACGTATGTATAGGTAAAACAAGAACACGTAACTAGAAACATAATCAAATTCCAACCATGTTGTCCATATCAAAAAAACATCATATACAATTTTTGCTTTAAAAGCTTCAAGCAATTGTGTGTCTACATTCTAGTAGAAAAATTCAGAAAGAAGAAAATTATTCTTAAGTTTCTGAACCTAATAGAGGTGCTTCAGGTTCTATCTTTCATCTAATCATTAGACTTTGTTGATGAAGCCTCCTTCTCTCTTGCAGCTGCTTCTCTAGTCTTCTTCCTCAACTCTGCTTCTCTACTTTTCTTGTTCAGCAGCTTCTCTAGGATTACTATTCTTTCCTCTGCATGTGCTTGATAAACCATTATTTTATGGTTTATATTGTGTTTAATTGTGTGGATTTATCAAACCTTTACCCACTTATTCATGTGATTAGCATGTATTTACAATTCCTTCCCAAAAATTACTCAATGATTGAAAATTTGCTTCCTAGAGACTTTTTTTAATTATGTATTTTAATTCTCCTTTATTCCATTTGATTCCGTGACCCGTGTGTTAAGTGTTTCAGGCTTTATAGGGCATGAATGACTTGGAAATTGGAGAGGAGGCTTGCAAAAATGGAAGGAACACAAGAAATTGAGGAGATGACCAGCGAGAAGTGACGCGGACGCATGGCTCACGCGACCGCGTGAAATAGAGGAAATTGCAGTGACGCGCTCGCATGCCTGACACGAACACATGGATTGGAAACTGCACAAGTGACGTGAATGCATGGACAACGCGTACGCGTGGCAAGGCAAAACGCTGGATGACGCGAACGCTTGGATGACGCGATCGCGTGACGTGCGCGATCTGCAGAATCTGCAGAATTCGCTGGGGGCGATTTGGGCCCTGTTTTGACCCAGTTTTCGGCCCAGAAAAGAAGATTAGAGCCAGGGAACATGCAAAGACCAAGAACAACATTCATTCTGCATAATTTTAGTTTGAGATCTAACTTTACTCCTCCTCTAGGTTTTCTCTCTACACATTCATAGTTCTTAGGATTTCATTTTTATTGCTTTTTGGATTGGGATATTGAGAAGAGTTATTACTTCCACCAAGACTTCATCATTCTAGTTTGTTTTCTTACTTGTCACTTACTCTTCCATGTCCTTAATTTATTCAGAGTTACTATTAGATTATTTTTAGAATTTATTAATACAAGAATTATTTTTATTTTTAATTGGTCTCTTTGATTATTATTATTTATCATGTTTCTCTTTATTTCTCTTCCTTATTTTGTGAAATTTACATTCATAATGAGCGAGTAGTTCCATAACTTGATTGGGAGATGATTGAAAGGAGAACCTTGAGTTGGAACACTCAAGATAAAAATTGTAATTGGGTTTATTGTTGGATCGCCCTCTAGTCACTGACACTAGTCCTTCCCAAGGGAGAGGATTAGGACTTGTGAATAGAAATTGCCTTCCAACTTACTTGACTTTCCTCTACCTAGTAAAGGATAACTAAGCAGAACAACCTTCAATTATCACTTTTATCTTGGGAGAACTCCATCAAGGATAGGGCTTCCAACTAATCTACTCCCGGTCAAGGTTTTTATTTAAATTACATAAATTCTCTGATTTAATTTCCTGTTTACCAACTCAAACCATTTTAGAAAATATCTGATTAATAAAATAGCACACCTTTCTACAACTCGTTGGGAGACGACCTGGGATTCATACTCCCAGTATTTTAATTCTAATTTTGTGACAACCCCTTCTAAATTGATAAGTGGATTTTCGGTTGGTTAAGAATTGTACTTGCAACGTATCTCTTATAATAATTTCTTAACTCGCCAATTTCCGCCACGTCAATTTTTGGCACCGTTGTCGGGGAGTTACAATAGCGTGCTAAGTTATTGATTGGAATTTATTTATTTGCATTTTATTTTATTTTGCTACTATGAGCTGCATGTTTCTTTCGTTAAATGACGCATTTACTTCCTGATCCAAGCTTGCCAGTATTTGATCCTGAGATCGAAAGAACTATTTCACGTATAAGGCAAGCTCGGCGTCGGTTAGTCCTCCCCGAGGGCGAATCTGAAACGTCACGTAGGGAA
Source organism: Arachis ipaensis (assembly GCF_059453495.1). Classification (NCBI taxonomy): domain Eukaryota; kingdom Viridiplantae; phylum Streptophyta; class Magnoliopsida; order Fabales; family Fabaceae; genus Arachis; species Arachis ipaensis. The sequence continues at coordinate 71,713,995 of NC_142442.1, read as the reverse complement.
GAAACAAGCCTCCGTTCTACTGATTCGGTTGATTTACGTGCAGGTGACATGGCAGCACTTAGGAGAGTTAGTATCCAGGAGGCTAGAGCCCCTGATTTCACACTGCAACCGTTTCAAGCGCATCACCTAGCAGTGGCTACAGATTTTGAGATAAAGACTGCACTACTCAACTTGATGCCTAAGTTTCATGGCTTACCTGCTCAAGAGCCTATCAAGATCTTTAGGAATTTCCAGGCAGCCTGTTCTACTATCAGGCGTGATGGTGCAGATGAAACTTCTATTCTGTTGAAAGCCTTCCCATTGTCTCTTGAGGGAAAGGCGAGAGAGTGGTACTACACTCAACCCGCAACAACTGTTTCTGACTGGGACACGCTTAGAAGAGAATTTTTGGAAAAATTCTTTCCAGCTGAAGTTACTGATAAACTGAGGAAAGACATTTCCATGATTGTTCAGGACGAGTCCGAGACTCTCTACGAATACTGGGAGCACTTCAACAACCTTCTGGAAGCATGCCCCCACCATATGATTGACAAGATAGTGTTGCTCGACTACGTCACACAGGGCATGAGGCCCCAAGATAAGACCATATTGGAAAGTGCTAGCAATGGGTCTATGAAAAAGTACAAGACCACTGATGAAGCATGGCAATTGATTAGCGACTTGGCTGAATCTACTAGAAATCACAAGCAGAAACAAGGCCGGTCAAAAGCTATTGCAAAGGTATCTTCTAGCAAGGAGACTACTGCTCTGACTCAGAATATATGTGAAATGACCAACTTACTGAAGCAGATGCAGTTGAATCAACAACAAGTGCAGCAAAGCCAATAGTTAGTCCAACAGAGAGTGTGCGGGATCTGTGCTGATTATAGCCACTATACTAATGAATGTCCGCAGCTCCAGCAGGAAGACAACATTGTGGCAGCCACTCATAACTTTTATGACCGCCCCAACCAAGGATACAACTAAGGTGGCAGCTACAACCATGGATGGCAGGACAATTTCAACCAAGGTTGGAGAGATAATTCTAACCAGGACTGGAGGGACAACAATAACAAAGGAGGCAGAGACAATCAGGGAAATCAGAGGTGGAATAATAACAACAACAGACAGCAGAACCAGAACCAGCCTTACAGAGCACCTCACCTGAGGCAATCCCAAGGACCACAGCACAACCAACAGCAGACCTCTCAGATCACTTATCCCTCTTCATCTTCTAATGATGAGTTACTACAATCTATTGATCGGAGACAGCAGGCCATGGAAAACAATCTTACTTCTACTCTAAATGGTTTGAACTCTACCTTGCAAGCTCTTATCTCACAGATTGAATCACTAAATAACTCCAACAACCAGCCTTTGAACTCCAGTGGAATCCCCTCTCAACCATTGCCCAATCCAAAGGGTGGCATCAATGCCATCACCCTAAGGTCCGGAACCACACTGCAAGAGAGGAATTAGGAGGAACCAATCCCATCAGAGCACGCCTCAGCTGAAGAGGTGGTGGAAGTAGAGGATGCTGAAGAAGAAGAGGACATACAAGACATGACTGAAGAAGAAGAAGCTCAACCACAGAAGGAAGCACCAAAGGATGCAGACCCTGCAGAAAACATCCTTCCTATTCCATTTCCACAAATTGCAAGGAAGTCCAGGAAGTAGATGGAACTTGATCCCAAAATGGTAGAAATATTCAAAAAGGTTGAGGTAACTGTTCCCCTTTTTTATGTTATTCAACAAGTACCTAAATATGCAAAGTTTCTAAAAGATTTATGCATAAATAAAGACAAAATTAATGAATTAGAAACTATTCCTTTAGGTAGTTCTATATCTGCTTTAATGGGAGGTATACCTGAAAAGTGTAGTGATCCAGATCTATGTATGGTTAATTGTACTATTGGTGGTGTGATATTTTCTGACTGCATGTGTGATTTAGGAGCATGTGTTAGTATAATGCCTTTGTCTATATATGATACTTTGAGGCTCCCTCCCTTGAAAAGGTCGGCAGCTCGTTTTGTGTTAGCAGATAAAAGCATTATTACAGTGGTTGGAGTTGCTGAAGATGTATTAATGAGCATTAAGGGACTCAAATTTCCTATTGACTTCTATATCCTGGAAATGCCCCCTAATGACTCAGGAAGGCCATCATCAATCCTGCTTGGAACACCATTCCTGAAGACTTCAAAGTTCAAGCTGGATGCATTCTCAGGAACTTATTCCTTTGAGATAGATGGCAGAGCAGTGAAGTTCAGCTTAAATGAAGCAATGAGACATCCTCCGGAAGATCATTGTATCTTCCAGTGCGATATTATTGATGAAACTATAGCTGAAGTTCACCAGGAGGAATTAGAAGAGAAGTACATAGGACAAGGTCCAAGTATGGAGACATTTTCAGAGGACAATGAGAGCACTTTACCATTATCACCAACCTCAAATAATCTAGAGCCTGACCATGAGCAGAAATTGGAATTAAAGTCCCTTCCTCCACACCTCAAGTATGCTTACCTTGAGGACAAGCAGAAGTTTCCAGTTATCATTGCATGGGAACTCACCTCCCAACAAGAAGAACAGCTACTCAGTGTGCTGAGGAGATACAAGAAAGTAATTGGATGGAGCTTGGCAGACATAGAAGGCATCAACCCTCAAGTTTGTGAGCAAAGAATATTTTTAGAAGAGGAAGCAACACCTATTCGTCAACCCCAGAGAAGACTGAATCCCACTATCTTAAAGGTTGTCATAAAAGAAGTGACCAGACTACTTGAGGCAGATATTATCTACCCCATCTCAAACAATGAATGGGTAAGCCCAGTACAAGTGGTGCCCAAGAAGTCTGGAGTCACTACAGTGAAGAATGAGCATGGAGAGCTCATGGCAACCAGAGTCCAGAACGCCTGGAGGGTCTACATTAATTACAGGCGTCTCAACCAAGCCACTCGTAAGGATCACTACCCCCTTCTATTCATTGATCAAATGCTAGATCGCCTGTTAGATAAATCACATTATTGCTTTTTAGTTGGTTACACAGGCTATTTCCATATTCATATAGCTCCTGAAGATTAGGAAAAGACTACTTTTACATGTCCTTTTGGGACTTATGCTTATAAGTGAATGCCATTTGACTTGTGCAATGCACCAGCTACTTTCCAAAGGTGCATGATGAGTCTTTTCTCTGACCTTATTGAAGACTGTATGGAGGTTTTTATGGATGATTTTAACGTTTATGGTGATTCCTTTAACCTTTGCTTAGATAGTTTATCTAGAGTATTAGATAGATGTGTCAGTACGAACCTTGTATTGAACTTTGAAAAATGTCACTTTATGGTAAAACAAGGGATTGTACTAGGACATGTTGTGTCTAATACGGGCATTTCTGTAGATCCAGCAAAGGTGGATGTTATTTCTAGTTTACCTTACCCCTCCTCTGTGAGGGAAGTCCGTTCGTTCTTTGGCCATGCAGGTTTTTACCAGAGATTCATTAAGGACTTTAGTAAGGTAGCACTACCCTTATCCAGACTACTACAAAAAGATATTGAGTTCGAGTTCAGTGAGGATTGCAAACAAGCGTTTGATAAGCTGAAGACCGCCCTAACTCAAGTTCCAATTGTGAGAGGACCAGACTGGAGCCAGCCATTTGAAATCATGTGCGATGCTTTCAACCATGCAGTAGGAGCAGCACTGGCTCAGCGTGAAGGTAAGGACCCTTTTGTAATTGCTTATGCGTCTAAGACTTTAGACGCTGCTCAGTCTAATTACACTACTATTGAGAAAGAGCTTCTGTCTATTGTTTTTGCTCTGGATAAATTCCGAGCCTATTTACTTGGTACTAAAGTAGTAGTGTACTCAGACCACGCAGCTCTAAAGTATTTATTAGCTAAAAAGGAGTCCAAACCAAGGCTTATACGTTGGATACTGCTACTACAAGAATTTGATTTAGAAATTAAAGATAGGAGTGGTAACCAAAATCTAGTGGCAGACCACTTGAGTTGCCTTGAGCACATTAAGGATACCTCCACTCCTATAAATGATAATTTCCCATTTGATAACCTGCAAGCAGTATCTGAAGTAGTCCCTTGGTATGCGCCTGTAGCTAATTATCTAGTTAGCCGCACTTTTCCTCCAAACTTTACTAAGCATCAAAGAGACAAGCTGAAAAATGAGTCCAAATATTATATATGCGATGACCCATATTTATGGAGATGTGGCACTGACCAGGTAATTAAACAGTGTGTGCCTCAATCAGAATTCCAGTCCATTTTAGAGGCTTGCCACTCATCTGAGAGTGGAGGACATTTTGGCCCTCAAAGAACAGCTAGAAAAATTTTAGATTGTGGATTCTGGTGGCCTACTCTTTTTAAAGATGCTGCTGAATTTTGTAAATATTGTTCCCTATGCCAAAGCTTTGGTAATATATCCAAGAGGGATGAGATGCCTCAACAGATTATGCTTTTCTGTGAAATTTTTTATGTTTGGGGCATTGACTTCATGGGTCCATTTCCAAACTCTAATGGTTATTTTTATATATTGTTAGCTGTAGATTACATTTCTAAATGGGTTGAAGCAATTCCTACCCGCACTGATGATGCTAACACTGTTATTTCCTTTGTTAAAAACCATATTATTTGTCGCTTTGGATCACCACGAGCAATCGTGAGCGATCAAGGCACCCATTTTTGTAACAGGAAACTAACATGATTACTGAAGAAGCATGGGATAATTCATAAAGTAGCAACAGCCTACCACCCTCAAACTAATGGGCAAGCCGAGGTGTCAAACAGAGAGATAAAGCGTATATTGCAGAAGATAGTCAAACCTCATAGAAGAGACTGGAGCACCAGGCTACAAGATGAACTCTGGGCATACAGAACTGCATACAAGACACCCATTGGAATGAGCCCCTTCCGCTTAGTTTATGGAAAATCCTGTCACCTCCCGGTTGAAGTAGAGCACAAAGCCTTTTGGGCAGTAAAGGAGTGCAACATGGGATTTGAGAAAGTCGGAGCTGAAAGGAAGTTGCAACTGCAAGAATTGGAAAGCCTTCGCCTAGAAGCTTATGAGAACTCGAGGCTGTACAAGGAAAAGATGAAGGCTGTGCATGATAAGCACATCAAGAGGAAAGAGTTCCAACCTGGGGACTTAGTCCTCCTTTATAACTCTAGACTGAGGCTCATGCCAGGCAATTTGAGATCAAAATGGGAAGGTCCATATAGAGTAGAGAAGGCTGAGCCATACGGAGTTTTCCACTTGAGTCATCCTTCAAAATCTGAATTCATCAAAGTTAATGGACATCGCTTAAAGCTATATCATGGTGAGAAGGTGATGAAAAACAAGGAGTTAGAAATCTTCCTCTTGGAGGATCCACCCACAGTAGAAGACTGAGCTAGTAGAGCGTCCAACTTACGGACGTTAAAGCAAAGTGCTGGGTGGGAGACAACCCACCATGGTATGATCGTTCCTTTATTTCTTCTTAATTTTCTCTGTCAATAACTCTTCTCATTATTAGCTTAGATAGTTTGCATCTTCATTTTCATAATTGCATTAAAAAAAGGGGGTCACGCGACGCGACAGCGTCGCTGACGCGTCCGCGTCGCAGGTGAGTACGAAAGAAAAGTAAATCGAACAGAAAGTCATGCGGGAGCGTGGCTGGAGGCATGCCTTTGGCACAAATCACCCCACGCGACCGCGTCGCTGACGCGTTCGCGTCATCTAGAAAAAAATACCTCCCACGCGTCCGCGTCACTCACGCGGACGCGTGATCTGAAAATCGACGTAAGAAAGGGTGCATAGCCGAAAGTTGTGCTGGAGTGGTGTTGGACTGGTGCTAGGCGCACAAGCCTCACCACGCGAACGCGTACCCCACGCGTCTGCGTCATATTCCAATATTGGCCACCCACGCGACCGCGTCCCCCACGCGATCGCGTCACCCAAAAATTTGGCAAAAAAGAGTTTCGAACAGAGAGTTGTGCGAGCACGAGGCTGCCCTCGCGCCAGTAGCACAAAACGAGTCACGCGTCCGCGTGACCAACGTGACCGCTTCGATTCATATGAGCGCAATTCGCGCGACCGCGTTCCCCACGCGTCCGCGTCGCTTGCGCCGCACAGCTTAACCTAATCTGCCAAAATATCTTATCTTTCTCTTCCCCCATTCCTACTTTTTCTTTTCCCTCCTTATTTCTTCCTTCTTCCTTCTTTCTCACCTTCTACTTTCTCTCTCTCTCACCACCATTATCAAGGTTTTTCTTTTCTTCATCCCTCCTTACTTTTCTATTCTTCTTTTTATTTTTATGTTTTCTTCTCTTTTTTTTTTCTTTTTACTTGCATTATCCATGTTTTTCTTTTCTTTCTTTTTCTTTTAATTGGTGTTGGAAATTTATTAGGGTCATTATTGTTCCTTATTATATGCTTGTGGATTGTTGCAAACTTGTTTGGAAATTATATATTAATTTTTTAAAGTTGCTTGCATGTTCAATTTATTATTTTCATTAGCTTATTTATCATGCATGCTATGTGTTTGTGAAAACGCCCGTATGGCATTGTGCACTATTTTTAGATTTCTTTTAATCTACTACTCTATATGTTTGCTTTTCACAAAACCCCTTTTTATATTTTATTAGTTAAATATAATTGTTAATACAAACAGATTGTTAGTATGACAGACTTGGTAATCTAACTTAGACATTGAATGCTTGATCTATACTACTCATGCCTTTGCCTGCATGCCAATAAACACCTTGCATTTATTTGTCATCATATGCACTTGTTATATTTCCATTTTTGTTTCTCACATATAGTCATGACCATGTGTTAACATCATTCATCTTTTAATGTGCATTGATTACCACATTTCCCGCCCTCTTCCTTGCTCCAACCCTTGACATTTTAACATACTTTTTCTTTTCTTTCTTTTAGGATGGCCACCAAGAAAGGCAAGGAGAAAGCTACTCCCAAACCACCCGCAAGAAGAGGAACAAAAAGAGCATTAGTGGCAGAGCCATCTTCAACTGCAGTTAAGCCCTCAACAAAAAGGATTAAGAGGATTATAAAGGTTGATGAAAACGAGAAAGCCTTCCCAGCAAAGGACACTGCGCGATTTACCAATCGCTACTGTGAGCAGATGTTCCCCATCCTGGCAGAAAGGAGTTACAACAATGAATACCTTCTTATCCTCCCGACCCATATTGTTGAATTTGTTGAGCCGCAAATTACACGAAGACAATGGGGTTTCCTACAGAGACAACCACGGCAGGTTAATCTTTCCTGGGTAGTCGAGTTCTACTCCAACTTTCACCTACCGACCCTGCAGTCTGTCTATGTCCGTCAGAAGCAAATCCCCATTACAGAAGAGGCTATTCAACGAACTTTAGATCTTCCCCTTACTCCAGAAGGACTGGATGCATTTCAAGAGGCCACACTCAAGCGCCAGATATACCAATTTGACTGGGACGCTGTTCTCAGAGTTATCGCGCTACCTGGCAGCAGATGGATCTATGGATACCATCATTCCCGTCCTAAGGGAATATCGGCTTTCGCACTTACCTTGGAGGCTCGCATATGGGCACAGATTATGTCCCATTATGTCTTTCCGAGCACCCACGATTCCTCCTTCACTGCAGACATGGCCGTTCTACTATGGTGCATCCTTACAGACCAGCCTTTGAACCTACCAAGACACATCCGGAATGCTATGGGACACGTACAAATTGCGGGCAACTTACCTTTTCCCGCCTTGGTTTCAGATCTCGTCTTAGTAGCCGGAGTCTCCTACAGAGCTGGAGACACCAAAGCCATGCTCCCACGGGATTATCAGTACGTCCCTAACGGGAAATATATTAGACTCCCAGCAGCCACTACAAGCCAACCTACCAAACCGGCTGAAGACATTCCTCCTTCAACACCACAAGCACCTACAACAAACCAACTGCTCCATCAGATACTTGAGAGGTTGGATCGGCAGGAACACAAAGCAAAGCTAAGAGAGCGTCGTAACAAGCGCCGATTCACATACCTCAATGAGCTACTTAAAGGAAAATACAGAGACTCAGACACCCCGGACTCCACTTCCTTTACCAGCACAGGGAGCTATGACGGTCTCGACTGTGGAGATACTGCTACCAGCCCACCTTTGTTCCTGACAGATGGCACCGAGGATGGTGCAAAGCCTTAAGTGTGGGGAGGTCGGTCAGTACCTGACTTCCGGAGGTAATTTCTCTTCCTGAACACCAATCAAATAGGATATTTAGTTAGTTTTTCTTTTGTAGAATAGGATAAATTGCATAGTAATAGATTAGCTGCATGCATGTTCTACTTGATTGAAAAGATAATAAGTTTCTTCTAAAACTCTATTTTTAGAACAAAATTTCACTAATTTTAATTAAAACTTTTATGTTAAATTTGCTTGAAGTTGTATTTGGAACATGGTTTTTGAGCTAAAGAACACACAACCTGTGAGACTTTGAGCCTAAACACATGGTTACATTATTTAACCATAAATATTTTATTCTTGTGTGTTTACTTCTCTATGATTGTAATCTATATTTTGTTTCATCCTATATGTCCAATGTTTAATATGTTTATATGCTTGCATATGATTGAGGCCATTATTTGTTTAACTCACTTATCCAAATTAAGCCTACCCCTTAAGTAACCTTTGTTAGCCACTTTGAGCCTTTAAATCCCATTTGTTCTTTATTTTACCACATTACTAGCCTTAAGCGGAAAAACAATTATATATCCCAATTGAATCTTTGGTTAACTTGAGGTAGAATTGTGTGTTAATTGAGTATGGGAAGATCGTGGGAACAAAAGATAATAAGGGAATGTGTCATGATAATATAATGGGAATTTGGGTACCTACTCATGTGAAACTGTAAAAGAAAAAAATGTAATAATTCTATGTGCATTGATAAGCTGTGTTTATGTTAAAAAAAATAAAAAAAATCAAAAAAAATATTCAATAATTAAATAAGGGGACAAAATTACCCTAATGCTAAATTAAAATTCAAAGATCAATCCATATGTGATAAAATTAAAATAAAAGTTGATACATGAGTATAGAATGTGAAAGAAAAAATTTTGGGTAGCTAGGTGTGAAATTTAAGTTATAAAGAAAATATATGTGTGTTAGGTGAAAGCTTGGGTTAGTTAAAGATTCAATTTATAACCTTACTTAGCCATATATGTACCCTTACCCTTACCTTGGCCCCATTACAACCTTGAAAAGACCTCATGATGTTTGCATTGGTATATTAAATGTTGTTGATTGGTTAGGAGAAGAACAAAAATTAGAAAGCATGATTAGAGAAGGATAGAGTGATTACCCTATACACTAGAGAGACTAGAGTGCACATACATCATCAGTGAGGGTTCAATGCTTAAATTTTATGTTTCCTGCTTTCATGAGCTACCTTCTTGCATTTTTATCTGTTGCTACTGTATAAGAATTGAATTAGTGGAATTTGATTTGTGATTGTCTTGAAGAGCTTATTTACTTTTGACCAAGTGGACAAGAATCATATAGTTGCATTCACATATATAGGTTGCATTGCATTGCGTGAGTTTTACATGTTCCTACTCATTTATTTTATCTCCTTCAACTAAGCATAAGGACATGCTAATGTCTAAGTGTGGGGAGGTTGATAAACCATTATTTTATGGTTTATATTGTGTTTAATTGTGTGGATTTATCAAACCTTTACCCACTTATTCATGTGATTAGCATGTATTTGCAATTCCTTCCCAAAAATTACTCCATGATTGAAAACTTGCTTCCTAGAGACTTTTTAATTCTCCTTTATTCCATTCGATGTTGTGACCCGTGTGTTAAGTGTTTCAGGCTTTATAGGGCATGAATGACTTGGAAATTGGAGAGGAGGCTTGCAAAAATGGAAGGAACACAAGAAATTGAGGAGATGACCAGCGAGAAGTGACGCGGACGTATGGCTCACGCGACCGCGTGAAATAGAGGAAATTGTAGTGACGCGCTCGCATGCCTGACGCGAACGCATGGATTGGAAACTGCACAAGTGACGCGAATGCGTGGACGACGCGTACGCGTGGCAAGGCAAAACGCTGGATGACGCGAACGCCTGGATGACGCGATCGCGTGACGTGCGCGATCTGCAGAATCTGCAGAATTCGCTGGGGGCGATTTTGGTCCCTGTTTTGACTCAGTTCTCGGCCCAGAAAAGCATATTAGAGCCAGGGAACATGCAAAGACCAAGAACAACATTCATTCCGCATAATTTTAATTTGAGATCTAACTTTACTCCTCCTCTAAGTTTTCTCTCTACACATTCATAGTTCTTAGGATTTCGTTTTTATTGCTTTTTGGATTGGGATATTGAAAAGAGTTATTACCTCCGCCAAGACTTCATCATTCTAGTTTGTTTTCTTACTTGTCACTTACTCTTCCATGTCCTTAATTTATTCAGAGTTACTATTGGATTATTTTTAGAATTTATTAATACAAGAATTATTTTTATTTTTAATTGGTCTCTTTGATTATTATTATTTATCACGTTTCTCTTTATTTCTCTTCCTTATTTTGTGAAATTTACATTCATAATGAGCGAGTAATTCCATAACTTGATTGGGAGATGATTGAAAGGAGAACCTTGAGTTGGAACACTCAAGAGAAAAATTGTAATTGGGTTTATTGTTGGATTGCCCTCTAGTCACTGACACTAGTCCTTCCCAAGGGAGAGGATTAGGACTTGTGAATAGAAATTGCCTTCCAACTTACTTGACTTTCCTCTACCTAGTAAAGGATAACTAAGCAGAACAACCTTCAATTATCACTTTTATCTTGGGAGAACTCCATCAAGGATAGGGCTTCCAACTAATCTACTCCCAGTCAAGGTTTTTATTTAAATTACATAAATTCTCTGATTTAATTTCCTGTTTACCAACTCAAACCATTTTAGAAAATATCTGATTAATAAAATAGCACACCTTTCTGCAACTCGTTGGGAGACGACCTGGGATTCATACTCCCAGTATTTTAATTCTAATTTTGTGACAACCCCTTCTAAATTGATAAGTGGATTTTTGGTTGGTTAAGAACTGTACTTGCAACGTATCTCAAATAATAATTTCTTAACTCGCCAATTTCCGCCACGTCAGTACTATCAAGTTATCCATTCCCAAATGTTCTTTAACATAATTCTGCTTCCCATCACCCGATCCCCTTGTAGCCTCCCCCGCTCTGACCCTTACAATGTGGTCATCAACCCAGAGAAAGAATTTGCAATGTGCTTCTGTCTCCTAAATCAAATAGAACACAATGAATGTATGGTGGTACAAAACACTCCAATTCAATCTAATCCACATATGTGACTGTAATTAATCCCTAAAGGCTAAATCTAAAAAATCCTTTCAAATTTTAAATCCATTTTTTATATAGATCAGGTTCCATGTCAATTCATGTCACAATCAACATTTTTAATCTAGGTACATCTATTTTCAATAAATCAACTTTTTTTCAGTTCTCAATCATTCTTCAAAATTAACCAGCACCAATATCAAATCATATACAATATCAACCCAATTTAACAGCAAATCGCTTACAAAATCAAATCATTTTCATAACCAATATGCATGCCATTCCAAACAATTCAAAATCACATCCACAACAACTTGAGCTAGGAAAAATAACCAAAATCTATATTCTAAACCTCCATTCCAAAAATTCAAAATTTACCCAATTTTAGCATAAACTTACTGATCATACATGAAGAATTGCATGCTTACCTTTAACAATGGGCATCCAAAAAATAGCCTATTCGAATTGGTAACATGTAACAGATGGCATATTTTTCGTAGAAGCATTTTGGGACAACACCATCTTTTACATCCCCAGGTTGCAGCGAACTTGAACTTGCATATGCAGCTATCAGTTCCTGTTATCCGCCAGCTTCGCCTCTGCCTTGTCTCGTGTTTGAGGAGTATGCATCACTGGCCATCAATCTGATTAACATTAAACACCACCATGAACAACTATTATCAACTATTGCATTCAAAATTGAAACAATCTGCTTCGATCAATGGTGATTAAAAAAAGTGAATAACAAAACAAATCACGCAAAATTGGTTGTGAAAATCGACAACAAAAACAAACGAATTAGCTAAAAGAAGAAGCAGTAGGCCTTACAATGGTTTTTCGAGAGGGTTTTGCACGTGGGTCGCCGGAACTGTTCCCGGCAAGGGGATGAGTTACGTTCTTCGACAGCTTCGAAAATACTTCACTCTGCCTGTGAGTCACAGAAAAGGACACCCGCGTAACCCTAGACGAAGAAGCAGTTGGCAGGGTCTTCGACGGGGTTCAGAAAAATCTGTCACACGATGAGTCACCGAAGAAATCAGAGGAATGAGGTAGAAGAAGAGGCTGTGGACATTAAAGCGGAATTTGGGGGAAGGTTTTGCGAGTGGGTCACCGGAAAAATCAAACGCTTCACCTACAGGAACGGTTGGAGGAGCAGCAAGGTAGAAGAGGAAGCTCTGGACATTACACTGGTATTTGGGAAAGGTTTTGCGAGTGGGTCGCCGAAAAATCAAACCCATCACCTATAGGAAGGGTAGAAGAAGCAGTGAGGTAGTAGAAGAAGAAGCAGTGGACATTACAGGGGTATTTGGAAAAGGTTTTGCAAGTGGGTTGCCGAAAAAATCACACCCATCACTTACAGAAAGGGTAGAGAAGAAGGAGTAGTGGACAGAAGGGTAGAAGAATCAGTGAGGTTGAAGAAGAAGCAGTTTCTTCGAAGTGTATTTTGAGAGGTAGAAGAAGAAGAAGCTGTAGACATTCAAATGGTATTTGGGGAAGATTTTGATTTCTTTGGTATTTGGGGAGGGATTTGTAAAATCAACTATTTGCACATTGCACCCATTTATATTACAGTATAAATACGTTATGTGATATAATGTAAATAATATAAAATACAATATAGAGTGAACATATTTATTGAATGAATTAATGAAAAGTTGAAAATTTTTTTGATCAAGGATTATAATGATGACACATATACAAGGATAACTTATCCACAAAATTGCTATGAGTTTAGAAGAAAACACCTAATATTTATATGACATATATTAAAAAAATCTAAACAAAATTTTAAGTTGTCAGTTTTTTCAACTATTAAAGACTACAAAAAGACGGACCATTGACTAATTGAATGTTGCCAATATATAGCACCACATTCACCTAGGATCAAGATCAAACGGCTAGCCTAACATTTTGTAGGCACCAATGACCAAAATATAAGAAATGCACCAAATATGTACCCCTAAAATAGAAGAACAATAATCTACAACAACTAGAAATAGAAACAACTTAACTTGAGTGCAAGGAGGTCTTGCTGTGCATGTAGAATGACGATATCTAGTACGTGCTATTTTGTACGATGGATGACGGCGGCTACTGGTGCAAAGAGGACGACAGCAACTGTCAGTGCAAGTGCATGGTGCCGTAAAGGACGACAGCCCCCCAATCTTAAATATTACACCCTTGCATCACACACTCACATAACACACGAGACTTGAACCTGAATGCGACTTGCAAGAGACATATAAATATGCCTTCTGTGCTAGGCTTCCGCTTCAACACCCCTACCTAAAAGTATGTATTTGTTCTAGACTTATAGTATGGCCTTGTTTCGTCCGCGCCGCTTACATTATAAATCCATAATGAAACCCCATAACAAAGTGAATGATACTATTATGCGCCAGGAAGCCCATTATATATCAATCCCTTTCTCCATGCGCGCACACATGGATTAACCAAGCCTTTGATATCTGACCCAAAAAAAAAAAAACACAAGCCTTTGATCTTTGGTCCCAACTCCAATGCGCGCACATAATGAATGCTCCTCGGACTCGGATGGAAAAGAATGTGATCGCTATAACATCGTTATCAAGCACTACATTGCTCGATTAATCAACCAATATTAGTCAAGAGGTCAAGATTCATCATTCTGAGGCATTTGAGGTGGGGTATGCCAAAAATCATTGCCATCAGGCCCCAACACTAATTAAAGAGGTTCTGAGCTTCAAAACAGTGAACTTAACAGTTGCCTCTCCAATACGGTTGATTCACAATTATTTTTGTCACAGCTAATAAAGATGAGAAGGATTCGTCAATTTTCTTTTCTCACAACTAATAAAGCTAGCTATCAAGGTTTCGCCCATTATATTTTTACTCTTCCTTTTTCCTTTATGGATCGGCAAAGCATATACATGAACTATGAAGGGATGGCCCCATGCCCCCATTGATTGAATAACGAGTTCACTCCAGGACAGTCGTAGGTAACTAGGTATTAACAGGAAAAAATATTAAAAAAAGAGACAGAAAAATCTAATGAAACTAAAAAAATATACATAAAAAATAATACAAATATTATTTTTCATAATTAATTACTCGCATTTTTAGAACATTGTTTTTCTTTCATACACGAAGCAATTCAAGATAAAAACAAGAGTATAAAACCAAAATACAAGAAACACAACACACAAAGGGAAAAAAAAAGGAAGAAAGGCCATGATGAAAATACAAGGCAATTAAGCAGACAGCAGGATGAGGGTGAACTGTAAAAAGAAAACAAGGAGGTCCCAACAGCATGCATCGTTCAGCAAGGTTCTCAATGAGAAGCACTCTGTTTTTCTTTCTCTTTGTCGTCCTCTGACTTGGGGTGATAGCCAGGGAGCTTCTCTTTGATCTTTTCCAAGATGCCTTTCTTTTCCTTGGTCTCACCCTGAGCCTCATGCTCATGATGTTGATGAGCAGTCTCAACGCACTCTGCTGCTGGTGGTGGTGGAGTGGTGATGGCCGTGTGCTCCTCAGCCTTCTTGTTAGCACCACCAGGTAGCTTCTCCTTAATCTTGTCGAGGAAGCCCTTCTTCTCCTCAGTATGATGAACCTCAACTTTCTCTACTGGAACTGCACCACTCTCCTCATGATGCTCCTCCTCCTTCTTGTGCCCTATCTTCTCCTCCACCTTCTCCTTCAACCCTTTCTTTTCCTTCTTCTTCCTTATCTTCTTCCCTCCTTCTTCAACCTCCTCCTCACTCGACTGCATGCACCGTACCATACGTCAACATTACATATTAATCATCAATCAGATCACACATATATAAATATTGAATGCAAATTAAACCTGACTAGAGCAGATCAGGCTACTCAACATATATATATAATTAATGAAGAACTACTTACAGAACTTGAGCTGCTGTCTGATCGGTGAAGCTTCTCCAAGAGGCTGGGTTTCTTCTCATGATCAGCCTCATCAGATACCTTAACCTTGTCGTCAAACTCGGTGGCGATCACCTCCTCTTGAGGCTTATTCTCACCCTCCTTTTTCTTACCAAGAAAATCTAAGACGCCGCGGTCCTGGACCTCCACGTCCCGGCTCTCAGATCCCTCATACTGCTTGTGGTGCTCCTCTGCCATGATTTTGATTATGAAGCGTAATGGAAGGAAGTAACGAACTACTCTTTTTAGTAGTGGAATATGTATGCAGAAAGTAAAGTGATATATTTATGGCAGTATGGGTTTTCGAGAGAAGTCAAGAATCACATGGAATGGATTAGATGCATTTGGAAGCTTGAGAGAAACTCTATTTATACCACGCAAGGTTACGCGGATCTAACGCGATTTAACAAAATTAAAAAAGGCTAATCAATAGTCATACACAGTGTTAGTGTTGCCGACGTGTGACTTAAGTCAAGGTTAAGGGGCATAAATTAAAAATGAGACCGATGCTGCTGGCGAGTGTGTGCCAAGTGCGACGATGGAACCCACCAATCAGAGGCTGGACACGTGGGGAGGCGTGGTGTGGGACCCAAGTGTCGTCTCGATTGGACAAAATTAGGGAGGTCGGTGAAGGGCTGTGCTGGATCATTGACACGTGGCACTTGCATCATGCACAAGGACAGCATCGTTTTCTGGAGCTTCGGGTGCTTTGCCACTCGGAGTGGGACGTCGTTTATATCTGCTTTATTTATTTATTGATTTATGTATATAATCTTATTTTTGAATTGTGGATTCCGATGCATACTTACTGTTGGAGTTGGCAGGATACATGGTCGGTTCCGGGTGCATCCTCGAACAACTGCCCATTGTTTCATGTTATTAAATGTTAAAATCTATATTATTCATATCAAATTTGGGGACTTGGAATTGAATGTGAATGATATATCATTTTTATGCTGAATAAATGGTCTTTTCCATTAAGGTAAATGAATATTTTTTAAGAACAGGATTACGCTATGATGTCAATGTATACAAATCGACCGAAAGATGAGTCATATAATCTACCACTGAACGACCGATAAGTATGAGAATCAAACGTAATCACAATCATATTAAAAACATTTATATTTGATGGTTATCTTTTATTTTTTTGATTTAGCTAATTTGTGCCTAAAAGCACATTTTAAAAATATAATTATTGGTATAATTTTGGATTTATTAAGATTTGATTTATAGAATTAAAATATAAGTAAAATAATTGTCACTTAATTGTAGAATTTTTTTTCGGATTACGAAAACAAAAAATATTTAAAATTGAGGGATTACTAGTTTAAAGTAAGTCAAGTATTTATTAAGTACACTATATGTTTAAATACAGACACAATGCAAGAATGTAAAATTTAAAGGACAAGGCAAGATAAAATGTGGAAATACTATATGAAGATTTTTCAGAATAAAGATAAGATCATAAAAGAAGAATCAAGATAATGGTCAAAATTTTTCAGGAACAGATCTATTTGATCTACTTTTGAGTTCTATAAATAGAAAAAATTCAAAAAAAAAAAAAATGACTTCGATCAACAACACTAGGTCATCACATAAATTTTGTAAAAACTCTCAATTTCAGCCACACAACAGAAGAGCATGAAATGTAAGTGCATATGAGTGTTGGAATCCATTTTATTTTGTCTTTTATTTTTTTGTTTTAATTTCTTTATTTTGAATGTTTCTTTATTATTTTACTTTTTTTTTAATTTCTATTTCATTTTGACATTTTCATTTATTCATTTTCACTTATTCAAAGTACTATTTTACTTTATTTCTCTTTTATTTGCTATGATTATTCACTGATTGTTCGATCGACACAATGCGTTTCGACACGAACACTAAGTAATTTATGGGTCGAGCTCACTGTTTTTTTAGAGGAGTCTGATGACAAGTCATCTTAGCCTAGTTTCACTAGCCTTTTTCTTTTGTTTTCACTTGAATTGTGCACTTTCTTGAGCTACAAGTAAGCTAATTTGGGTAGATTTTCATGCTTCCTTTGATTGAATCAACCATGTATGAATTCATGCTATTTCATGAGGTTTTAGGCTATAATTGTCACATATTATGATAAAATGAATATCTCATGATTTTAAGCATAGCTTTGATGTGTTTGGTTGATTAATGATAGGTGAAGAAAGCTTGGAGAATGGTTGAAGCAAGAAGGAATGGCTAGGAGTAAAGAGAGGACAATGGAATAAGTGAAAATGAACCAGGAAGCAAAAAGCTGGACCAAAAGTTAGCCTCAAACTTTTGCACAAACTTTTGGGTGAAAAGTTAGCCCCAACGTTAGCCCCTAACTTTTGGGCTAACGTTGGCACATGAAAGTTACTCCCTGGGCACCAAAAGTTTGCGCCAACGTTAGCCCCTAACTTTGTGGCTAACGTTGGCATGAGAAAAACACTCCCTGGGCACCAAAAGTTTGCGCCAACGTTAGCCTCTAACTTTTGGGCTAACGTTGGCACATGAAAAACACAAAGGGGGAGCAAAAGTTTGCGCCAACGTTAGCCCCTAACTTTTGGGCTAACGTTGGCGCCATAAGTGCACTAAGGAAGGCCAACGTTGGAGCAAAAGTTAGACCCCTAACTTTTGCACCAACGTGGGTATCAGCAAAATATGGGGGCTGATATGAAAAGTTGGACCAAAAGTTTGCCTCAAACTTTTGGTCAAACTTTTACTCAAACTTTTGCAAAACTCCAACCCGGTTCACTTGGTTCACTTTGGTTCCTCTCCAAACTCCAAGAGCAATCAACCAAGGCCTCTCTCAACCCAATTCCACCAAGAGCAAAGGCCCAACTCAAGGCTTGAAGATCATTTGAAGAAAGTGTATAAATAGGATAGAATTCAAGTTATTAAAGGAGCTTTCCTTTTGAGTTTTCATAATAGCTTTTCCTTTCGGAGCTTTCCTTTGGAATTTTCATAATAGTTTTCGGAGAGCTTTGGATATTGAGTGATCTTTAATTTCTTAGTTTCGGGGAAGGAGAATTCCACTCTCTTCCTCTTAGTTTTATTGCTTTCAATTTCAATTGCAATTATCTTGGATCTTGGGTTGGAGAATTAAAGGAATTTTGTTTCAATCTCATCCGAAGATCTCTCTGCTTCTTCTACTGCTTATTGAATTTAATTTCTGTTAATTGTTCTTCATATACTTTCTTTGCAATTTACAATTCCTTGGCAATTGTTCTTGTTGGATCTAGGAAGGCATTGAGATCTAGACTTGGTTTTCTAGTCTCTTGGGTCCTGAGATCTGAATTCTCATTTTACTGCTTTCATGCTCATTTTACTTTTCTGGTTGAGATCCGGTTTGATTCAAGACATCTTCTATTTCTCTGTTGGTTGCACTTTACTTTTCCTCGTTTAATTTCTGCAAATCCAACTCCCAATTCCCTTTACAATTCAAGCTATTTACATTTCTTGCACTTTAAGATTCTGCAATTTACATTTCTTGCGTTCTAAGTTTCTGCCATTTAATTTCTTGTTATTTAAGATTCAGCATTTAAATTCCTGTTCTCTTTAATTTCATGTCAATTACCCATTCCCTTTACTTTCCATGCAATTTAAATTCTGCAAATCACAAATCACTCAACCAAATCTTGATTCGCTTGACTAAATCAACCACTAAACTAAAATTGATCAATCCTTCAATCCCTGTGGGATCGACCTCACTCCCGTGAGTTATTATTACTTGATGCGACCCGGTGCACTTGCCGGTTAGTTTTGGGTGTTTTGGAGGAATTCGTTTCTTCCACAGAAATATCCCATCAAGTTTTTGGCGCCGTTGCCGGGGATTGATTAGATTGACAATGATTAAGTGAGGTGGCAATTTAGATCAAGCACTTTTTCTTTAATTTTTGACTAACCCACTAACTGTTTGAAGTTTTGTCTCAACTGACTATACTCAATTTGCAAAAGTATCACTGTGTGTTCAGTTGTTGATTTATATGTCATAGGGAAGAAGGGCAGCCAAAAGGAAGGATATCATTGAAGAAGGAGTTTCTGAGAAAGAAGAACATCACAACATGAAGCCACAACTCATTACACTAATAGAGAACAATTGTTCCTATGGTGGAAATCCCTTGGAGGACCCTAAACAGCATCTATCCATTTTTCTGAAAACTTGTGGGGCTGTCAATCTCAATGGTGTAGACCATGATACCATTAAGCTCTTGTTATTTCCCTTCTCACTGAAGGATGAAGCGGCACAATGGCTTGAAACTTTTCTCCAAGGAAGTATAACTAGTTAGGATGAATTGGTTACGAAGTTTCTAGTCAAATTCTCCTCATCCCAACAACATATCAAGATGAAAGAAGGAGTACATCCATTCATACAAAGAGAGGAAGAACCATTGTTCAAAGCATAGGAGAGATACAAGAAAGCAAATGACAAGGTGGATTTTCAAGCGTTCTATGAAGGATTAACCTCAGAAACAAGAAGAGCAGTAGATTACTTCTCAGATGGCCTACTCAAGGCAACAGCAACCATCCAAGGAACTGCAGGGTTCAGTGACAAAAGAGCCAATAACCAACACTCATTTGAGACGCCACGGAATGCAATTTCAGAAAAGGAAGTAATGAATCTTGAAGGAGTGAGAGCAACCATGAATCAAAACAAACAGCTATACCAGCAAACTCAGCAGCAATTGGAATCAATAGCTAGACAAATTGATTCTCTACATTCTGCCACAGTGAACGCACAATTTCCACCATGGAAACCACATTCTTATCTAAGAATGAGGGAATCTCAGCATCAGGAACAAAGGGACTTCAACTATAACAACCCCAACTTCCCAAACCTGCAAAAACACCACCATACCAACAAAAATCACTACACACTACCCCAATATACACACCTTCAGCCCTGTCCTACCTCACCGCCTGCCCAACATGACCTACATCAATCACCACAATTAACACAGCCACAACCAATCCTAAACTTCCAAAGACTCTATGTTCTAGAAATGATGATGGAAAGGTTTATAAAATTTCAAGAAATGACAATAATAGAGTAGGAGGATATAAGGAAAAGCCAAGAGGCATATCTCAAGAGAATTGAAAGGTACATGGAACAACTGGTTCAAAACCTTGCTGAATTGGGTGAGAAGAAGGGGACTCTGAACCCAAAGAGCCATGAAAAGGATGCTGTGTTGAAAGAGAAGGGAGTCATGGAGGAAAGTAAGAAGGCTATGGAAAGAGAAACAGAGGGAAGGAAGCCCATAGCAAGAGGAGGAAACCTAAGGCAACAGAAGCCTCAACTTCCATGAGCACAGAGTGAAGGATGTCAAGCTAGTGACAATAAAAGAGCGCTTGTTGGGAGGCAACCCAACCGGAGGTAACTATCTTTTCATATCTATTTCAATAAAAAGATTAATTAGTTTTATCTATATTGTAAGAAGCTAAGTTTGGTGTTGCACACCAAAACAATCTAAGGGAGAATGAAGTATTCTAAGTTTGGTGTTCCACCAAAATCTCATCATAAAACACATTCTCACTTTCTGCATAGTGCTGGCTTCAAGCATGTTGGATGAATTATTTAACTATTCTGCTGTTTCCTAGTTTTTAGTTTTATTGCTTTTGAAAAAGAAAAAAAGAAAAAAAAAAAGAGTTTCACACATGGTTAATTCAATGCATGAGAACCATTGGCAAGGTACTAAGTTTGGTGTTCCCACACCAAAGTAAGTTCAAAAGCCCACAAATAAATCATGCAAGCTAACCATTTCTTCTCTCAAGTGCTTGGGGAACAAGCAACTTTCAATATCACTGCAGAGTACCATACAAGCTTTTGGAAGGATTAAGCATCATCAACCAAAGAAATGAAAGAGGAATGTGTGGATCAGTGGTGATGATGATGAGGAGTAAAGCAAGCGAACTCCAAAAGGTTGTATTGTTAAGTGATTATCTTACATCAAACACTGCTATGATTGAGAGTGGTTTAGTTTCCCTGATTATCTGTCTGTTTAGCATAGTTTTTCTGTAATTCAATAAGCAAGATGCTTGATCATTCACAACATTTTTCTTTTCAAAACTTGTTTGCACTCAATGTTCAAAAATTACATCACATGAAAGTTCTTTGAAAAGAAGGATTGAGGAATCAAACAATTTTGAGGCAAGCAAAAGATTAGGAGAAGTGGTGGTTCTAGTTGTATGATTATGTATTGAGGTTGCATGCTTGTGAAAACTTGCATGGGAGCTCATAGGCAGGACATGAAGTTCAAAGAAGTATTGTGGAGATTCTCAAAAATTTATTGATCCAAGAAGCAGCAAACAAAACAAAAGAAAATACAAAAACAAAAAGAACATGGCCCAAGGCTCTGAGCATCAATTACTAGGCAGAAAAAGAAAGAAAAAAAGAAACAAAACTCAAAGAGTTGTTAGCCTAGTAAATGCTTGTGGTTGAGCTGTGTCAAGGAAAGAGGCTTGAGCAAGTAAATCCTTAGGGGTGCTTTAACACCTAATACCTTAAAACCAACTGGTTTAGCAGTATTGATTGAAAGCTTATCTAAAGAGCCACTTTGAGACATGACACTTAGAGTCAAGGCCAAAGTACATAAACTATAAGCTGCTTCAAGGTGACTACATATAAAGAGATCTCCATGATACCATTTAGATGAAAATCCTAAGACCTAAGACTCCCAATATGTGAGGACTAGTGAGCACTGAAGCCCTTGCAAGAGCATATGATTTAGAGTTCACCCCATTGACACTTAATCACTTCACTCACAGGACCTTACAATTTATTCTTCAATCCATCTTAAGTGAAAGAACCTATGAGCATAATTCATTTCTTGCTTGGGGACAAGCAAGCTTTAAGTTTGGTGTTGTGATGACAAGTCATCTTAGCCTAGTTTCACTAGCCTTTTTCTTTTGTTTTCACTTGAATTGTGCACTTTCTTGAGCTACAAGTAAGCTAATTTGGGTAGATTTTCATGCTGCTTTTGATTGAATCAACCATGTATGAATTCATGCTATTTCATGAGGTTTTAGGCTATAATTGTCACATATTATGATAAAATGAATATCTCATGATTTTAAGCATAGCTTTGATGTGTTTGGTTGATTAATGATAGGTGAAGAAAGCTTGGAGAATGGTTGAAGCAAGAAGGAATGGCTAGGAGTAAAGAGAGGACAATGGAATAAGTGAAAATAAACCAGGAAGCAAAAAGCTGGACCAAAAGTTAGCCTCAAACTTTTGCACAAACTTTTGGGTGAAAAGTTAGCCCCAACGTTAGCCCCTAACTTTTGGGCTAACGTTGGCACATGAAAGTTACTCCCTGGGCACCAAAAGTTTGCGCCAACGTTAGCCCCTAACTTTGTGGCTAACGTTGGCATGAGAAAAACACTCCCTGGGCACCAAAAGTTTGTGCCAACGTTAGCCTCTAACTTTTGGGCTAACGTTGGCACATGAAAAACACAAAGGGGGAGCAAAAGTTTGCGCCAACGTTAGCCCCTAACTTTTGGGCTAACGTTGGCGCCATAAGTGCACTAAGGAAGGCCAACGTTGGAGCAAAAGTTAGACCCCTAACTTTTGCACCAACGTGGGTATCAGCAAAATATGGGGGCTGATATGAAAAGTTGGACCAAAAGTTTGCCTCAAACTTTTGGTCAAACTTTTACTCAAACTTTTGCAAAACTCCAACCCGGTTCACTTGGTTCACTTTGGTTCCTCTCCAAACTCCAAGAGCAATCAACCAAGGCCTCTCTCAACCCAATTCCACCAAGAGCAAAGGCCCAACTCAAGGCTTGAAGATCATTTGAAGAAAGTGTATAAATAGGATAGAATTCAAGTTATTAAAGGAGCTTTCCTTTTGAGTTTTCATAATAGCTTTTCCTTTCGGAGCTTTCCTTTGGAATTTTTATAATAGTTTTCGGAGAGCTTTGGATATTGAGTGATCTTTAATTTCTTAGTTTCGGGGAAGGAGAATTCCACTCTCTTCCTCTTAGTTTTATTGCTTTCAATTTCAATTGCAATTATCTTGGATCTTGGGTTGGAGAATTGAAGGAATTTTGTTTCAATCTCATCCGAAGATCTCTCTGCTTCTTCTACTGCTTATTGAATTTAATTTCTGTTAATTGTTCTTCATATACTTTCTTTGCAATTTACAATTCCTTGGCAATTGTTCTTGTTGGATCTAGGAAGGCATTGAGATCTAGACTTGGTTTTCTAGTCTCTTGGGTCCTGAGATCTGAATTCTCATTTTACTGCTTTCATGCTCATTTTACTTTTCTGGTTGAGATCCGGTTTGATTCAAGACATCTTCTATTTCTCTGTTGGTTGCACTTTACTTTCCCTCGTTTAATTTCTGCAAATCCAACTCCCAATTCCCTTTACAATTCAAGCTATTTACATTTCTTGCACTTTAAGATTCTGCAATTTACATTTCTTGCGTTCTAAGTTTCTGCCATTTAATTTCTTGTTCTTTAAGATTCAGCATTTAAATTCCTGTTCTCTTTAATTTCATGTCAATTACCCATTCCCTTTACTTTCCATGCAATTTAAATTCTGCAAATCACAAATCACTCAACCAAATCTTGATTCGCTTGACTAAATCAACCACTAAACTAAAATTGCTCAATCCTTCAATCCCTGTGGGATCGACCTCACTCCCGTGAGTTATTATTACTTGATGTGACTCGGTGCACTTGCCGGTTAGTTTTGGGTGTTTTGGAGGAATTCGTTTCTTCCACAGAAATATCCCATCAGAGTCGTATCTGTTCCCCAAACTGAGATCTTGATACAAGCTCGATTCGACACCCTGTCGAAAAAAAAAAAAAATGAGTGAAACAAATTGGCACGCCTAGTAGAACCCTGGATTAAGTTCTCGTGTCAAGCGTGTATGCGATTATGCAGTAATAAGGTAATAATGTCTGATAGAGTTTCGACTTCGACTGATATGTCGAATAGTGATATAGGAAATTCTATAAAAGGCCCTGAGATAGAGGTTGTTCTATCGACTGGCCTTTCAAGTCGAATGTTAAACTCAGTTATTTCAGAAGCAATTCCAAAAATTATACTTATTATATGGCCTCAATATGAGTTACCCCCAAATGATTCTCCACCTTTGGAGAATCCTAATATAGAATATCCAGCAAGTGTTGCTGCTATAAGGAATAACTCTTTATTCAATTCAGTACCACCTCTTCCAGGGTATCATTTAATGGGGCCATACAATTATAGCCCTGGCATGGCAAGCTGCCATGCATGTATATCAACACTTAATGAATAACCTTCCATATCTAGGATCAATCTTCATATCATAACTTACCTCTATCACGCTAAATGCCTCATCAACACAAGGCACAGGGGCATTAAGGTTGCCTACAGGAAAGGCAGGCACCTCTAGACTTCTAAAAATATTAAGACAATTTCTATTGGAACAATGTCTTATAATACGGTCAAATTTTTTGTTGTGTTTAGGCAACAAATAGAGAATAGCCATAATGACTTGGTTAATATGATCACATAGTAGATGGAAACAGTTTTAAATCCTATAATAGAAAATAATAATGCATGGATAGAGCAGATAGTTCGATGTGTCATTGATATTGCAGGGGCAGTCAATTGACCGTTTATTCCACCTAATTCTCCTCTAATACTGAATAAGGGAGAAGACACAAATAGAATATTAAATGAAGCTAGAGAAAACAATGTTATTCAAGCTTATGGTCAAAACATAACTCAAGCTATCGAGCAAATCCTAAATAGAGTAGGATTGAATATAGGGGTGACAAATCAATCTTATTTTATATCTCATTTTTCATATTATGTCTTGCAACTTGAACTTTCAATGGGAGTCAAAACTCCTAAATCTCTTACAAAGTTTGCTGGAAAAGTTAGGAGCCAACCGTAGAGCACATTGCTCGATATACAATCGAAATTGGTGAACTGGTCAATAATGAATATTTGAAAATGAAATACTTTTCTTTTTCACTTACAAAAAATACCTTCGCCTAGTTTTCAAACTTGTAACCTATTTCGATACATAGTTGGACTCAATTAGAAAGGAGCTTTCAAGATCAATTTTTTAGGGGATAAATAAAGGTGAATTTGTCTTATCTATTCACTGTAAAAAGAGAAAAGGGTGAGTCGATCGATGACTATTTTATCCGATTCAAGAATATGAGAAATAAGTGTTTCCCTCCTATTTCGGAACCTGAAGTAGTTAAGATGACCATCAATGGGCTTGATTTTAATATTTGAAAGAAATTAGTGAATCAACAATTCCTCGATTTGGCTCAACTAGCTGATAAAGTGCAGCAAATAGAAAAATTAAATAAATAAAAAAGAGGAGCTAGAGTTGTAACACCCTAATTACCCTAGGACTTACCTCTATCCGTAAAGCAAAGGTTAATCAGAGGTTACGACAATTCTAAGGCTTATATAATTTATATAGAAGGAAATAATATATTCTAGAAGCCCGATGAAGGATTAAGCTCAATAACAGAATTACAAAAGTGCGAAACGTTCACACAAAGCTAACGCACAAGACACAAGGTATAGATGCAAGAGAATATAACATATATAGATATAAGAGTATAAAAATCATAGGGAACTACCCGCAGCTTGCGGAGTTTAAGCCGACTAGTTACAAATAGAAAGATACAGAGTTTTGGAGTTAAAACAGCTTATACAACTTATCTCTCAAGTAAGCCTCTAAGGCCATAAAGTCTAAAACAAACGGGTGAGAGAAAGTACTACAACAAAATAAAATAGAAATAAACCAAGAAGAAACCATACTCCGCTCTGCCACCATGTCCGCAATTTCACCGAGGTAAGTTATGACCTGCATCTGAAAAACCACAACAAAGTATGGAATGAGAACCGGAGGTTCTCAGTATGGTAACTGAAAATCGGATTTCTGCTAGTAAATAATTTTATAAAAATAATCGCGTTGTAAGTATAGTTTCTAAACCAACAGAGAATCCTTTCGTACAAAAGTTTGGTTGTCACAAGTAACAAAACCCAATAAAATTTATAACCGAAGTATTCAAACCTCGGGTCGTCTTCTTAAGGAATTACAGGGAAGTATGATTTATTATTGGTTATGAAAAAAGTTATATTTATGGGTTTTTGAAATAAGGAACAAGTAATTTAAATGGCAAGAAAAATAAATTAATAATTAGAAAAACTCTTGGCAAAGTATGAGAACTGAAAATCCCATCCTAGTTATCCTTATCAGGTGTGATGAGGATTAGTATTGCTCTCACTTAGTTAACCCTTACTAAATAAAGGAAAGTCAAGTGGACTAATCAATCTAATTCCTCAAGTCCTAGTCAACTCATGTGGAAAGACTAGCTTTAGAGGGATCCAAATCAATCAGCAATTTCTAATTTTCAATCAACAGCTGAGTTTGACAACTCAAGTGTCACCAATTACTCAATCAAAGCCAAAAGGGGAAAATCTAAATTAAATTGGAACATAAATAACATAAATAACATAAATAAAAGAAAGCAATCTTAAATCTGAAAATACCTCAAATTATATTAAATAGAAAATCAAATTAAACATAGGAATCCATGAACCAATTTGGGGAAAATAAACAAACTAAAGTAATAGAGTAATTAAAAGTAAAAGAGAAATTAAATTAAAGGAACATTGAACCTGGAATGAAGAAAACGAAGGAATCCTAATCCTAAAACCTAAGAGAGAGGAGAGAGCCCCTCTCTTTAGAAAACTACATCTAAAACCTAAAATTGTGAATTATGAATGTTGTCTATGTTGTATGAATGAATGGATTGATTCCCCACTTTATAGCCTCTAATCTGTGTTTTCTAGGCCAAAAACTGGGTCAAAAATAGCCCAGAAATCACCCTAGCGATTTCTGGTACGTACAGGTCGCTACAAAATCACGCGTTAGCGTTGTCCACGCGTTCGCGTGGATTGAGTTTTTTGCCAGGTCACGCGTGCGCGTCGCCTGGATTCGGAGCAGCTTTGGCAAATTATTTATCGTTGCGAAGCCCCGAATGTTAGCTTTTGAACGCAATTAGAACCACCTCATTTGGACCTCTGTAGCTCATGTTATGACCGTTTGAGTACCAAGAGGTCAGGCTGGACAGCTTTAGCAGTTCCTTCATTTTCTTGTATTTCTTCTACTTTTGCATGCTTCCTTTTCATCCTCTAAGCCATTCCTGCCCTATAAATTCTAAAATCACTTAACACACATATCAAGGCATCGAATGGTATAAATAGAGAATTAATATTTGGTAATTTAAAGGCTTGGGAAGCAAGTTTCCAATTATAGAACAAAATTAGGAAGAAAAATGTAAAACCATGCAATTTATATGTATAAGTGAGTAAAGAGTTGATAAAAACCACTCAATTGAGCACAAGATAAACCATAAAATAGTGATTTATCAACCTCCCCACACTTAAACATTAGCATGTCCTCATACTAAGCTCAAGAGAAGCTATAAAGGAGTGAAGGGGAATGGTAAAACTTATGAAATGCAACCTATCTATATGAATGCAACTAAATGTAAAATGCTTCTACCTACTTGGTTAAAAGTAAACAAATATTTCAAGAACAAATATGAACTGGATTTCACTTAATTCAAATCATAAAAATGAAGTACAAAGACTTGCAAGAAGAAGATAGCTCATGAAAGTCAGGAACAAAGAATCGAGCATCGAACCCTCACCAGAAGTGTATACACTCTAATCACTCAAGTGTTTAAGGTTCGACTCTCTCAATTTTCTACTAACCTTGCTTTCTAAGGCTTGCTTTTCTTCTAACAATCAACAAAAATTTAATGCATAAATACACATATCAAGAGGTCTTTTATGGGTTGTAATGGGGTTAGGGTCAAGGTAGGATTGTATTTGGTCAAGTGGACTAAAATCTGAATCCTTAATTAACTTAAACTTTCCACCTAACTTAGACAATCCATAAAATCAAAATACAAAATCTAACTATCCATTAACCATGTTTTCCACATATTCATGCATCCTAATTTCGAGTACAGTACATATGCATTGCTTTCTCTACTTACTTTGGAGCATTTTGTCCCCTTTTACTTATTTGCTCTTTTTCTTTTCTTTTTCTCCTATATATATATATATATATATATATATATATATATATATATATGCCTATATTTTTTTTTTCTTTTTTTTTCTCAATGCATATGATTAAATTATTGAATGCATGAACATGTCCTAAACATTTCTTTCACATTTTCATAAAGAAGTTTAACATACTTAATTTCCAAAACCAAATGTTTCCAAACCCACTTTCTCCACACTTAATTCATGAGCACTCTCACTAGTCTAAACTAACCAAGAATTCAAATTAAGGACATTATTATTTTCCACTTAGAGTTAGTGATGAGCTAAAGTAAAGAACAAAGGGGTATAATAGGCTCAACATTGGTTTGCAAAGGATAATGAAAGGGTAAGGCCATATGGGTATGTAAGCTCAGTGAAACAAAGGCCTCAATCATATAAGTGCATGCATACATCAAACAATGGAAATATAGAATTAAGCAAGACAAAGATCACAATTTTAGAGAGAACAACACACACTAAAAATAAAATATTGGTTGGTAAAATGCAACCAATCAAATAGGCTCAAAATCTTACTGGTTTTGTGTGTTCGAGCTCTAAACTATGTTCCAAAATATAATTTCTTCAAACAAGTTTAATAAAAAGTTTTAATTTAAATTAGTGAAATGCTCTAAAAAGTTTCTTGAAAAAGAAAATATTACTTCAACCAAGTAGTGGTAAAATATGCACAATATCAAACAATTATGCAATCAAACATGCAAATACAACAATGAACAAACAAAGAAAATAAAACATTGGTGTTTGAGAAGGAAATAACTAACCTATGGAGATCGGTATCGACCTTCCCACACTTAAAGATTGCACCGTCCTCGGTGCATGCTGAGATGTGCAAGTGGACGGGCTGCTACAACTGATGCTTTTCTCTAGAGATTGTGCAGATGGACTTGTCTGTTGCCCCATTGAGAAGTTTTCTGTTTTCCTTCCTCGGTGGCCATCCTGAAAGAAGAGGAAAAAGAAGAAAAGTAACCCAAAAACAAAGATAGGAAACAATTTAAAATATGGTTGGGTTAATGTCAAATAATAAGGGTCTCAATTACATGGTAGCTACAATATGCAAGAGAGAAGACAGTAGAAGCAAACGGCATATCAATAGTGCAAAAATTGCAACAAAGGGGAAGAAAGTGTGGGTAATGCAAGATAGTATAAGCTCATGTCAATGCAAAAGGAATACAAGTATCAGAAAAGATCAACATTGACTTAAATAATATTACCCAACAGTGGAAAACAAGTCACTAAGCACCAAAATAATACCAGAAAAGATGTAACAGTTGAATAAGAAAATTTAACACCATTGGAAAAATAATAGACTTAGAAAAGAAAATAAAAGTGTGGGTAATGCAAGATAGTATAAGCTCATGTCAATGCAAAAGGAATACAAGTATCAGAAAAGATCAACATTGACTTAAATAATATTACCCAACAGTGGAAAACAAGTCACTAAGCACCAAAATAATACCAGAAAAGATGTAACAGTTGAATAAGAAAATTTAACACCATTGGAAAAATAATAGACTTAGAAAAGAAAATAAAAATATGCGCAAAATTAAAATACAATGAATGAAAGTATGCAAATAAATTAAGTAAAATAGAATGAAAGTGAAGAAGGATGAGAAGTTAAAGAGATGAAGAAGAAGAAAGTAAGAAAGGAGGAAGAAAGAAATAAGAAGGGAAAAGAAAAATTAGGATTTGGGGCGCTGATCTGGATAAGCTGTGCGTCGCATGTGACACGGACGCGTGGAGCACGCGATCGCGTGGTGTGTGATAAGTTCAGGTGACGCGGACGCGTGGGTCACGCGATCGCGTGACCTGATTTGTGCTATTGGCGCGAGTGCAGCTTCGCGTACGTACAACTCTCTGTTTTATACGCATTCTGCCAAAAATTTGGGTGATGCGTTCGCATGGGTGACGCGATCGCATGAATCGCCATATTTTGAAAGACGACGCGGACGCGTGGGGCACGAGGTCGTGTGGTAGGGCTTGTGCTTCCAGCACCATTCCAGCCCCACTCCATTATAACTCTCTGCCATACACTTTTTTACGTCGATTTCGCAGGGTCACGAGTGCGCATGGGCGACGCGCACGCGTGGCAGGCTATTTTTTGCGTGGGCATGGTTGTGCCTAAGGCACGCCTCCAGCCACGCTCTCGCGTGACTCTCTACTTCTTTTTTTCCTTGTTTCGCATGCACCTATGACGCGGACGCGTCAGCAACGCTCGCGCGTCGCGTGCTTCTTCATTTTTTTATGCAGAATGTAGAATGAAGATGCTGATGCAGATGTTATGAATGACACTAATAAACATAAAGCAGAATAAAATTAAATAAAACTAAGACTGAAAAGGAACGATTATACCATGGTGGGTTGTCTCCCACCTATCACTTTTAGTTAGAGTCCTTAAGTTGGACATTTGGTGAGCTCCTTGTTATGGAGGCTTGTGTTTGAACTCGTCTTGAAACTTCCACCAATGCTTGGACTTCCAATAAGCTCTATCAATTCCAGATACATTCCCCAAGCTTTGATGGAGTTCTTCACAAGCTTTGAGCTCCCAAAGTCGATCCTCATGTATGCCTGGATCCTAAATCTTGTTTCTGCACCCGTCTTCAAGTGGAACATGATGATTCCATACGGGTGGTAAGCAATCCGAATTCTCACTAAGGCATCCAAACAACTTCCTAGACCCATTTAGTTGAGCTTTACACCAACCTTTGCATTTAAACTTTGAGCTCCCAACCACAACGAACCTAGGATTGTGTTGCCAACCACTAACAATCTCCCTCTTACTCTTAAAGCCACAAAGAGCTCTAAGCTGACCATCTGTCTCAAGTAAACCATATTCAAGTGGAAAAGTAAAGGTTAAGGATAAGAATTTTACCCACTTGAATGTTGTATTGGATGGTAATGGCTTTGGGGGAGAGGTCTCCAACAGCTTTGGGAAGGTGATTTCAAGTTCCATTCCCTTGTGCTCTCCCTTGATAACTTCCACCTCTTTGCAAGCTTCTTCAGTTTCAACCTCTTCCTCTTGGTAGCTTTCTTCCAATCCAATATCTTTTTTATTACTCACCAAGGGCATGGGAGGTTGTGCTTCTTCTTCTTTCATCTCCATCTCTTGATCAACCTCTTCAAAGTCTTTAGCCATGATATGCCTTGGAGGTTGTACACCCTCTTCAACATCAAATTCAAACTCCTTAGAAGGGGGTTCTATGACTGGGCTTTCCCATGGACGTTTAGCATCTCCTAAGTCTCCAACCACTTATTCCTCTTCAATAATTACTGCTTTGTCTAGTTGTTTTAGTATAAAATCGTACTTATCCTTGATGATTTTCTTTTCATGATAACTCCTTTCAACTATTCCTTCATCTTCAAGGGTCTCTCCTATCTCCACATTTTGGGTCTCCTCTTGCTCTAAGACAAAATCAGAATCCTCCTTGATGTCTTCCTTCACTAATTCTTCAACCACTCCTTCGATTTTAAGGGACTCCACTACCTTCATCTGTAGGGCCTCCTTTAGCTTCTTATGAAGTATAGATTCACGAAGATGATTCCTTCTTTCTTGTTCCATATCAATAGCATAACTGGGATCATCTTGCTCTTAGATTGATGGATGTGGGTGCTCTTCCATGGAGGGTGGTGATGGGATGGGAAGATTATTATGTGGTTGAAAAGGAAGCGCACTAAAGCTTGAGGGTTGAATATTAGAGGTAGAGGGTTGGTCCATGCAGGATATAAGATTTTGGAGTGTAGAGGTGAGACCAATGATATTAGAGATGAGTGTGTTGTTATCCAATAGAGGTTAGGGTGGATGGGAGGGTTCATTTGTTGGGAGAAAGGGCTCATAATGCGGAGGTGGTTATTTTTGATAAGGATATGGAGATGGTGAATATTGAGGTGAATAGTGTAAATGGCCTTGTGAGTTTGGTGGTTCAAAGGTATGTTAGGGAGGTGGTTCATAAGCATATGGTGGGGCTTGTTGGTAATTACAAGGGGGTCCACCATATTCATCATCTTGGTACGCATCATAGAATGGTTGTTGGTTATAGCGCATTGGAAGGGGTAGTTGCCAAGAGGGTTGATCAAATCTTTGTGGCTCCTCCCATCTTTGATTCTTCCAACCTTGATGCCTATTTTCATTATAGTTTCCATTCCTTACAACAACATTGGAACCAAACTTAAAGCGACGGGGGTGAGAACTCATAGTAACTAATAAAAATTAAAAACAAAAATAAAAACAAATAAACAAGAAAAATAAAATATTTACAGTAACCAATAATAAGGCACACGTTTGCAATTCTCCAGCAACGGTGCCATTTTGACGATCAAATTTCTGCTAGTAAAGAATTTTATAAAAATAATCGCATTGTAAGTATAGTTTCTAAACCAACAGAGAATACTTTCGTACAAAAGTTTGGTTGTCACAAGTAACAAAACCCAATAAAATTTATAACCGAAGTATTCAAACCTCGGGTCGTCTTCTCAAGGAATTGCAGGGAAGTATGATTTATTATTGGTTATGGAAAAAGGTATATTTATGGGTTTTTGAAATAAGGAACAAGTAATTTAAATGGCAAGAAAAATAAATTAATAATTAGAAAAACTCTTGGCAAGAGAACTGGAAATCCCATCCTAGTTATCCTTATCAGGTGTGATGAGGATTGGTATTGCTCCCACTTAGTTAACCCTTACTAAATAAAGAAAAGTCAAGTGGACTAATCAATCTGATTCCTCAAGTCCTAGTCAACTCCTATGGAAAGACTAGCTTTAGAGGGATCCAAATCAATCAGCAATTTTAAATTTTCAATCAACAGCTGAGTTTGACAACTCAAGTGTCACCAATTACTCAACCAGAGCCAAAAGGGAAAAAATCTAAATTAAATTGGAACATCAATAACATAAATAAAAGAAAGCAATCTTAAATCTAAAGATACCTCAAATTATATTAAATAGAAAATCAAATTAAACATAGGAATCCATGAACCAATTTGGGGAAAATAAATAAACTAAAGTAATAGAGTAATTAAAAGTAAAAGAGAAATTAAATTAAAGGAACATTGAACCTGGAATGAAGAAAACGAAGGAATCCTAATCCTAAAACCTAAGAGAGAGGAGAGAGCCTCTCTCTCTAGAAACTACATCTAAAACCTAAAATTGTGAATTATGAATGTTGTCTATGTTGTATGAATGAATGGATTGATTCCCCCACTTTATAGCCTCTAATCTATGTTTTCTGAGCCAAAAACTGGGTCAAAAACAGCCCAGAAATCGCCCCCAGTGATTTCTGGTACGTACAGGTCACTGCAAAGTCACGCGTTAGCGTTGTCCACGCGTCCGCGTGATCTACGTGTGCGCATCGCCTGGCTTCGGGGCAGCTATGGCAAATTATATAGTTGCGAAGCCCCGGATGTTAGCTTTCCAACGCAACTGGAACCACCTCATTTGGACCTTTGTAGCTCAAGTTATGACCGTTTGAGTACCAAGAGGTCAGGCTGGACAGCTTTAGCATTTCCTTCAGTTTCTTGTATTCCTTCCACTTTTGCATGCTTCCTTTCCATCCTCTAAGCCATTCCTGCCCTATAAATCCTGAAATCACTTAACACACATATCAAGACATCGAATGGTATAAAGGGAGAATTAATATTTGGTAATTTAAAGGCTTGGGAAGCAAGTTTCCAATTATAGAACAAAATTAGGAAGGAAAATGTAAAACCATGCAATTTATATGTATAAGTGAGTAAAGAGTTGATAAAAACCATTCAATTGAGTACAAGATAAACCATAAAATAGTGGTTTATCTTAACAGTGCCCAATATGTAAGATGTAAGGCTCCGGGATGCCGAAGGCAATCCTAGAACTTCACATCGAATACGGAATATTCAAGCTTAGAATAAAATAAATAAATAAAGAATTTAAACCATAAATCGGGTTATCTAAACTTAGGGTAATTCTAACTAATACTAATCACCGCTGTCCCACAGCCTTCACCAACCTACCCTCCATGCGATCCCATCGCCACCGCCTACCTAACCTCCTCTGCACCAGACAAACACAAATAATACAAACAAGTAATACACAGGTAATATTCATATATAGCAAGTAATTCAAGAAGCAAGTAGGCATGTTATACATTTAGGCAAACTGCAAGTAGTCAAAGCAAACAAGCACATAAGAGATGCATATAATGAATGCCTGTCCTATTGGCTCGTGATATCACTTGTCGGTTCGTAAATGCCAACCCGACACATCCTTCCGGATGTAGCCTTTTCTGCCACGCCAGAGATATAGTGTCCTGCACACTCATGCAACAGCAAATCTGCTACACTAGAGATATAGTGCCTTGCATACTCATGCAGTAGGGAGTCTACTGCATCAGGGATATAGGCCCCTAAAAGAGCAAAATTGTCGGCTAAGAATTTCTTCTCGGTTAGAGGAAATAAGTTCGTTGCAAGTATAGTTCCCAACCGACAAGTAATGCTCAATCAAAGTTTTAATGTTGGTTGTCACAAGTACACACCCCAATAAAATAACCGAGAGTATTAATCCCGGGTCGTTCTCCTTAGGAATTATAATGAAGTGCTTTATTATTGGCTATGAAGGGATGTTTTGGGGTTTTTGTAATAAGGAACAAGAAATGTAAATAACAAGAATTAATAAAAGAAAGGAAGAACTCTTGGCTAGACATAGGTAATTGAGATCACTATCCTTGTCTACAAACTATGTATTGACAATTATGAGGAACCAACCCATTAAGTCTACTTCTAAGTTTTAAGTACGTCAAAAGTCTACTCCTAAGCTTGAAGTACGTCAAATAGGCTTGATCAACATTAACCATAAGTCCCAACCTAGCTATTAATTAGCTTAATAGTAGGTTAGTGTCAATGGACATTTAATTGACCACATATGGTTCTCAAATCACCAATTCAATGAGACCCAATGACTCAAGGTCACTCAATTCCCTTAGCCTAGGCCAAGAGTAAAGAAAGCTACTCAAAAACTAGTGAAAATATTCTATCAAACACCTAGTGTCCAATAAAAGTAAACATCACAAAATGCAAGAATTAATGAAACCCATAACTAACACAAGCAAGAAATCAACAATAGCAATTAAGATAAACATAAAAAAAACATGGAAACATAAAAATTGCATTAAAGGAAATTAAAATCAACAAAAGTTCATAAACATAAAAATGGCAAAATGAGGAAATTAACAAGAAAAACTAAAAGAATTGAGACAATATAACAATAAAAGATAAAGAGAATTGAAATAAAAACTGGTGCACGAAATTGTGATCTCAATGGCGCTAACAACTTGGTACGCACAATTGTAATCTCAACTCTTTTTCACAACTTCGCACAACTAACTAGCAAGTGCACTGGGTCGTCCAAGTAATAAACCTTACGTGAGTAAGGGTCGATCCCACGGAGATTGTCGGTTTAAAGCAAGCTATGGTCATCCTTGTAAATCTCAGTCAGGTGGATTAAAATCGTTATGAAGTTTTGATAATTAAAATATAAATAAAATATAAAATAGGATAAAAATACTTATGTAATTCATAGGTAGGAATTCCAGATAAGCGTCTGGAGATGCTTTGTTGCTTCAGAACCTCTGCTTTCCTATTGCCTTCTTCCAACCATGCGTTACTTACTTCCATGGCAAGCTATATGATCCTCTCGGATGAAAACAAATCCATCTGCGCTGTCACCGCAGGGCTAATCATCTGTCGGTTCCCGCTAGCGTCGGAATAAGACCATTGTCTTTTTGCACACTATCACTTGTGCCCCACATTCGCAGGTTTGAATATCGTCATAGTCATCCCTTTCCAGATCCTACTCGGAATACCACAGACAAGGTTTAGACTTTCCGGATCCCAGGAATGGCTGCCAATAATTCTAGCCTATATCACTGGTGAACAAAATTGTGATCATCAATGGTGCCAACATCATGGTACGCATAATTGTAATCTCAACTCTTTGTCACAACTCCGCACAACTAACCAGCAAGTACACTGGGTCGTCCAAGTAATAAACCTTACGTGATCCCACGGAGATTGTCGGTTTGAAGCAAGCTATGGTCATCTTGTAAATCTCAGTCAGGCGGATTCAAATGGTTATGGAGAATTCATAATTTAAAATATGAATAAAACATAAAATAGGATAGAGATACTTATGTAATTCATTGGTTGGAATTTCAGATAAGCGTGACGTGGCAGAAATTGGCGAGTTAAGAAATTATTAGAAGAGATACGTTGCAAGTAAAGTTCTTAGCCAACCAAAAATCCGCTTATCAATTTAGAAGGGTTGTCACAAAATTTAAATTAAAATACTAGGAGT
This sequence comes from Arachis ipaensis, assembly GCF_059453495.1. Lineage (NCBI taxonomy): Eukaryota > Viridiplantae > Streptophyta > Magnoliopsida > Fabales > Fabaceae > Arachis > Arachis ipaensis. Next base: position 71,677,342 of record NC_142442.1, on the reverse strand, counting down.
ATGAGTCCCAGGTCGTCTCCCAACGAGTTGCAGAAAGGTGTGCTATTTTATTAATCAGATGTTTTCAAAAAAATGGTTTGAGTTGAATAACAGGAAATTAAATTAGAGAATTTGTGTAATTTTAAATAAAAGCCTTGGCTGGGAGTAGATTAGTTGGAAGCCCTATTCTTGTTGGAGTACTCTCAAGATTAATTGATAATTGAGGGTTGTTCTATTTAGTTATCCCTTACTAGGTAAGGGAAAGTCAAACAAGTTGGAAAGCTATTTCTATTCACAAGTCCCAATCCGCTTACTTGGAAGGATTGGTGTCAGTGACTAGAGAGCAATCCAACAATAAACCCAATTACAATTTTTCTTTTAAGCATCCCAACTCAAGGTCTTCCCTTCAATCAACTCCCATCCAAGTTATGGAACTACTCGCTCATTGTAAATGTAGAATTCATAACATAAGAAAGGAAAATATAGAAAGACATGATAAATAATAATCAAAGGGATCAATTAAAAAATAAAAATAGTTCTTATATTAATAAATTCTAAAAATAATCCAATAATATTTCTGAGTAAACAAAGGACATGGAAGAGTAAGAGACAGGTAAAGAAAACAAACTAGAATGACGAAGTCTTGCTGAGGTAATAACTCTTCCCAATATCCCAGTGCGAAAAGAAATAAAAATAAAATCCTAAGAACTATGAATGTGTAGAGAGAAAACCTAGAGGAGGAGTAAAACTAGATCTAAAACTGAGAATTCGTCTGTAATGAATTGTTGTCCTCCGTTTTTCCATGTTCCTTGGCTCTGGTTTGCTTTTTTGGGCCGAAAATTGGGTCAAAACAGGGCCCAAAATCGCCCCCAGTGAATTCTGCAGATTCTGCAGATCGCACATGTCATGCGATCGCATCATTCATGCGGACGCGTCATTCAGCGTTTTGCCTTGCCATGCGTGTGCGTCGTCTATGACTCCGCGTCACTTGTGCAGTTCCAATCCGCGCGGTTGCGTGAGCCATGCATCCGCGTCACTGCGATTTTCTCTATGTCGTGCGGTCGCGTGAGCCATGCGTCCGCGTCACTTCTCGCTGGTCATCTCCTCAATTTCTTGTGTTCCTTCCATTTTTGCAAGCTTCCTTTCCAATCTCCAAGTCATTCATGCCCTATAAAGCTTGAAACACTTAACACACAGATCACGGCATCTAATGGAATGAAGGAGAATTAAAATACATAATTAAAAGTCTTTAGGAAGCAAATATTCAATCATGTAATAATTTTAGGAAGGAAATATAAATGCATGCCAATCATATGAATAAGTGGGTAAAGAATTGATAAAACCATACAATTAAGCACAATATAAACCATAAAATAGTAGTTTATCAACCTCCCCACACTTAAACATTAGCATGTCCTCATGCTTAGTTGAAGGAGATAAAATAAATGAGTAGGAACATGTAAAACTCATGTAATGCAATGCAACCTATATATATGAATGCAACTATATGATTCTTGTCTACTTGATCAAAAGTAAATAGGTTCTTCAAGACAATCACAAATCAAACTCCACTAATTCAATTCTTATACAGTAAGAACAGATAAAAATGCAAGAAGATAGCTCATGAAAGCAGGGAACATAGAATTTTAAGCATTGAACCCTCACTAATGATGTATGTACACTCTAATCTCTCTAGTGTATAGGGCAATCACTCTATCCTTCTCTAATCATGCTTTCTAATTTTTTTTCTTCACCTAACCAATCAACAACAATTAATATATCAATGCAAACATCATGAGGTCTTTTCAAGGTTGTAATAGGGCCAAGGTAAGGGTAAGGATACATATATGGCTAAGTAAGCTTATAAATCGAATCTTTAATTAACCCAAGCTTTAACCCAACATATATATTCTATATAACTTAAGATTCACACCTAGCTACCCAAAATTTCTCTTTCACATTACATACTCATGTATCAACTTTTTATTTTAATTTTATCATACATGCATTGATCTTTAAATTCTTAACTTAGCATTGGGGTAATTTTATCCCCTTATTTATTTATTGAATATTTTTGATTTTTTTTTCAACACAAACATAAAAAATAAACATAGCTAATCAATGCACATAGATTTTTAATTTTTATAGTTTCACACGAGTAGGTACCCAAATTCCCATTATTATCATGACACATTCCCTTATTATCTTTTGTTTCCACAATTTCCCATACTTAATTAACACACACAATTCTATCTTAAGCTAACCAAAGATTTAATTGGGGTACAAAATTGTTTTTCCGCTTAAGGCTAGTAATGTGGTAAAATACAGAACAAATAGGATTTAAAGGCTCAAAGTGGTTAACAAAGGTAATTGAAAGGGTAAGCTTGATTTGGATAAGTGAGTTTAAACAAGTAATGGCCTCAATCATATGCAAACATATAAATAAACATTGGACATATAGGATGAAACAAAATATAGATTACAATCATGGAGAAGTAAACACACAAGAATAAAATAATTATGGTTAAATAATGTAACCATGCATAAATGCTCAAATCTCACAGGTTGTGTGTTATTTAGCCCAAAAATCATGTTCCAAATACAACTTCAAGCAAATTTAACATAAGAGTTTTGATTAAAATTAGTGGAATTTTGTTCTAAAGATAGGGTCTTAGAAGAAACTTATTGTCTTTTCAATCAAGTAGAACATGCATGCAACTAATCTATTACTATGCAATTTATCCTATTCTACAAAAGAAAAACTAACTAAATATCCTAATATATTGGTGTTAGGGAAGAGAAATTACCTCCAGAAGTCAGGTACTGACCGACCTCCCCACACTTAAGGCTTTGCACTGTCCTCGGTGCCATCTGTCAGGAACAAAGGTGGGCTGGTGGCAGTATCTCCACAGTCGGGACCGTCATGGCTCCCTGTGCTGGTAAAGGAAGTGGAGTCCGGGGTGTCTGAGTCCTTGAATTTTCCCATAATCAGCTCCTTAAGGTATGTGAATCGGCGCTTGTTATGACGCTCTCTTAGCTTTGCTTTCTGTTCCTGCCGATCCAACTTTTCAAGTATCTGATGGAGCAGTTGGGTTGTTGTAGGTGCTTGTGGTGCTGAAGGAGGAATTTCCTCAGCTGGTTCAGTAGGCTGGCTAGTAGTGGCTGTTGGGAGTCTAATATATTTCCCGTTAGGGACGTACTGATCATCCCATGGAAGCATGGCTTTGGTGTCCCCAGCTCTGTAGGCGACTCCGGCTGCTGAGACGAGATCTGAGACCAAGGCGGGAAAAGGTAAGTTGCCCGTAATCTGTACGTGTCGCATAGCATTCCGGATGTGTCTTGGTAGGTTCAGAGGCTGGTCTGTAAGGATGCACCATAGTAGAACGGCCATGTCTGCAGTGAAGGAGGATTCGTGAGTGCTCGGAAAGACGTAATGGGACATGATCTGTGCCCATACGCGAGCCTCCAAGGTAAGTGCTAAAGCCGATATTCCCTTAGGACGGGAATGGTGGTATCCATAGATCCATCTGCTGCCAGGTAGTGCGATAACTCTGAGAACGGTGTCCCAGTCAAATTGGTACATCTGACGCTTGAGTGAGGCTTCTTGAAAGGCGTCCAATCCTTCTGGAGCAGGGGGAAGATCTAGAGCTTGTTGAATGGCCTCTTTTGTAATGGGGACTTGCTTTTGACGTACATAGACAGACTACAGGGTTGGCAGGTGGAAATTAGAGTAGAACTTAACTACCCAAGAAAGATTAACCTGGCTTGGCTGTCTCTGGAGGAAACCCCATTGTCTTCGTTCAATTTGTGGCTCAACAAAGGTAGCAATATTGGGTGGGAGGATAAGAAGGTATTCGTTGTTGTAGCTCTATTCTGCCAGGATAGGGAACATCTGCTCACAGTAGCGATTGGGAAATCGCACAGTGTCCTTTGCTGGGAAGGCTTTTTATTTTTCATCAACCTTTATAATCCTCTTAATTCTTTTTGTTGAGGGTTCAACTGCAGTTGAAGAAGGCTCTGCCACTAATGTTCTTTTGGTTCCTTTTCTTGCTGGTGGTTTGGGAGTAGCTTTCTCTTTTCCTTTCTTGGTGGCCATCCTGAAAAGGGAAAAAGAAAGTAACATGAATTCAAAGGGACAGAGCAAGGAAGATGATGGTATAAGTGATAATCAATGCACGGTAAAGAGGATGTCGTTAACACATGGTCATGACTACATGTGAAAAGTTCACCAATGGAAATATAGAAAGTGCATTTGATGACAATTAAATGCAAGGTGTTTATTGGCATGCAGGCAAAGGCATGAGTAGCATAGATCAAGCATTTAATTTGTTAAATATGTTATCACTCGTAACAAACTAACCATCACGTTTGTATTGACAATTAAATTAAATTAATAAAATAGTAAAGGGAATTTATGAAAAGCAAGCATTGAATAGTAGAATAGAATAATGTAGAAAAGGCATAATGCCATATGGGCTTTTTCACAAATACGTAGCATGCATGATGAATAAACTATCAAAATTAATAATTTGAACATGCAAGCAACCCTTTAAAAAGTAATATATAATTGCCAAACAATTTTGCAACAATCCACAAGCATATAATGAGAAATAATGACTCAATTAAATTTCTAACACCAATTAAAAAAAAAGAAAGAAAAAAATATGGATAATGAAAGTAAAAAGAAAAGAAAAGAAGAAAACATAAAAATAAGAAAGATAATGAAAAAGTAAGGAAGGAAGAAGAAAAGAAAAACCTTGTTAATGGTGGTGAGAAAGTAGAAAGTGAGAAAGAATGAAGAAGGAAGAAGGAGGAAATAAGGAAGGAAAAGAGAAAATAGGATTTGGGGAAAAGAAAGATAAGATATTTTGGCAATTTAGGGTAAGCTGCGCGGCGCAAGCGACGCAGACGCGTGGGTGACGCGTTCGCGCGAATTGCGCTTATTCGGATTGACGCGGTCGCGTCGGTCACGCGGTCGCGTGACACGTTTTATGCTACTGGCGCGAGGGCAGCCTCGCGCTCGCACAACTCTCTGTTCAAAATCTTATTTTGCCAAATTTTGGGTGACGCGATCGCGTGAGTCACGCGACCGTGTGAGTGGCCAATATTGGAATATGACGCGGACGCGTGGGGCACGCGTTCGCGTGGTAAGGGCTGTGCGTCTAGCGCTAGTCTAGCACCACTCCAGCATAACTTTCAGCTATGCACCCTTTTCACGTCGATTTTCAGGTCACGCGGCCGCGTGGGTGATGCGGTCGCATGGGAGGCCTATGTTCCCACATGACGCAGACGCGTGGGGCACGCGGTCACGTGGGGTGATTTGTGCCAAAGGCACGCCTCTAGCCATGCTTCTATGTGACTCTCTGTTTGCTCTCTTATTCTTTCTGAGCCACCTGTGACGCGGACGCGTCATTGATGCGGTCGCGTTGCGTGAAATTTTTTTTTTGAAATAAAAATATGCAAATGCAGGTGCAAGCTAAATGTGCGAATAAGGAGAAGAGTTATTGAAAAAGAAAACTGCGAATAAAGAAAAGAACGATCATACCATGTTGGGTTGTCTCCACCTAGCACTTTGCTTTAACGTCCGTAAGTTGGACGCTCCACTAGCTCAGTCTTCGGCTATGTGTGGATCTTCCAAGAGGAAGATCTTGAGCTCCTTGTTTTTCTTCAACTTCTCGCCATGGTGCAGCTTTAAATAGTGTCCATTAACTTTGATGAGTTCAGAGCTTGAAGGATGACTTAGGTGAAAAACTCCGTACGGTCCAGCCCTTTCTACTCTGTATGGACCTTCCTATCTTGATCTCAACTTGCCTGGCATGAGCCTCAGTTGAGATTTATAAAGGAGGACTAAGTCCCCAGGTTGGAACTCTCTCCTCTTGATGTTCTTATCATGTACAACCTTCATCTTCTCCTTGTACAGCCTTGAGTTCTCATAAGCTTCCAAGCGAAGGCTTTCTAATTCTTGCAGTTGCAACTTCCTCTCAGCTCCGGCTGTTTCAAATCCCATATTTCATTCCTTTACTGCCCAAAAGGCTTTGTGCTCTACTTCAACTGGGAGATGGCAGGCTTTTCCATAAACTAAGCGGAAATGACTCATCCCAATGGGTGTCTTGTATGCTGTTCTGTATGCCCAAAGTGCATCTTGTAGCCTGGTGCTCCAGTCTCTCCTATGAGGTTTGACTATCTTCTGCAATATACACTTTATCTCTTTGTTTGACACCTCGGCTTGCCCATTAGTCTGAGGATGGTAGGCTGTTGCAACTTTATGAATTATCCCAAGCTTCTTCAGTAAGCATGTTAGTTTTCTGTTACAAAAATGGGTGCCTTGATCGCTCACGATTGCTCGTGGGGATCCAACGCGACAAATAATGTGGTTTCTAACAAAGGAAACAACAATGTTAGCATCATCAGTGCGGGTAGGAATTGCTTCCACCCATTTGGAAACGTCATCCACAGCTAACAATATATAAAAATGACCATTAGAGTTTGGAAATAGACCCATGAAGTCAATGCCCCAAACATCAAAAACTTCACAGAAAAGCATAATTTGTTGAGGCATCTCATCCTTCTTGGATATATTACCAAATTTTTGGCATGGAAAACAAGATTTACAAAATTCAGCAGCGTCTCTAAAAAGAGTAGGCCACTAGAATCCACAGTCTAAGATTTTTCTAGCTGTTCTTTGAGGGCCAAAGTGTCCTCCACTCTCAGATGAGTGGCAGGCCTCTAAGATGGACTGGAATTCTGATTGAGGCATGCACCGTCTAATTACCTGGTCAGCGCCACATCTCCATAAATATGGGTCATCCCATATATAATATTTAGACTCGCTTTTCAGCTTGTCTCTTTGATGCTTAGTAAAGTTTGGAGGAAAAGTGCGGCTAACTAGATAATTAGCTACAGGTGCATACCAAGGGACTACCTCAGATACTGCTTGCAGGTTATCAAAAGGGAAATTATCAGCTATAGGAGTGGAGTCATGCTTAATGTGCTCAAGGCGACTCAAATGGTCTGCCACTAAATTCTGGTTACTACTCATATCCTTAATTTCTAAGTCAAATTCTTGTAGTAGCAATATCCAACATATAAGCCTTGGTTTCGATTCCTTTTTAGCTAATAGATACTTTAGAGCTGCGTGGTCTGAGTACACTACTACTTTCGTACCAAGTAAATAGGCTCAGAATTTATCCAGAGCAAAAACAATAGCAAGAAGCTCTTTTTCAGTAGTAGTATAATTAGACTGAGCGGCATCTAAAGTTTTAGACGCATAAGCAATTATAAAGGGGTCCTTACCTTCACGCTGAGCCAGTGCTGCACCTACTGCATGGTTGGAGGCATCACACATTATTTCAAATGGCTGGCTCCAGTCTGGTCCTCTCACAATTGGAGCTTGAGTCAGGGCGGTCTTCAGCTTATCAAACGCTTGTTTGCAATCCTCACTGAACTCGAACTCAATATCTTTCTGCAGTAGTCTGGATAAGGGAAGAGCTACTTTACTAAAGTCCTTAATGAATCTCCTGTAAAAACCTGCATGGCTAAGAAATGAACGGACTTCCCTCACAGAGGAGGGGTAAGGTAAACTAGAAATAACATCCACCTTTGCTGGATCTACAGAAATGCCAGTATTAGACACAACATGTCCTAGTACAATCCATTGTTTAACCATAAAGTGACATTTTTCAAAATTCAATACAAGGTTTGTACTGACACATCTATCTAACACTCTAGATAAACTATCAAAGCAAAGATTGAAGGAATCACCATATACACTAAAGTCATCCATAAAAACCTCCATACAGTCCTCAATAAGATCAGAGAAAAGACTCATCATGCACCTTTGGAAAGTAGCTGGTGCATTGCATAAGCCAAAGGGCATTCTCTTATAAGCATAAGTCCCAAAAGGACATGTAAAAGTGGTCTTTTCCTGATCTTCAAGAGCTATATGAATATGGAAATAGCCTGTGTAACCATCTAAGAAACAATAATGTGATTTACCTGACAGGCAATCCAGCATTTGATCAATGAATGGAAGAGGATAGTGATCCTTACGAGTGGCCTGGTTTAGGCGTCTGTAGTCAATGCAGACCCTCCAGGCGTTCTGAACTCTGGTTGCCATGAGCTCTCCATGCTCATTCTTCACTGTGGTGACTCCAGACTTCTTGGGCACCACTTGTACTGGGCTTACCCATTCACTGTCTGAGATGGGGTAGATGATATCTGCCTCCAGTAATCTGGTCACTTCCTTCTTGACAACCTCTAAGATAGTGGGATTCAGTCTTCTCTGGGGTTGACGGACAGGTCTTGCTTCCTCTTCTAAAAATATTCTGTGCTCACAGACCTGAGGGTTGATGCCTACTATGTCTGCCAAATTCCAACCAATTGCCTTCTTATGCCTCCTCAGCACATTAAGTAGCTGCTCTTCTTGTTGAGAAGTGAGTTCCCTTGCAATGATAACTGGAAACTTTTGCTTGTCCTCAAGGTAAGCATATTTGAGGTGTGGAGGGAGGGATTTCAATTCTAACTTCTGCTCATGGTCAGGCTCTGGGTTGTCTGGAGCTGGCAACAATGGTAAAGCACTGTCATTGTCCTTAGAAAGTGTCCCCACACTCGGACCTTTTCCTATATACTTCTCTTCAAATTCCTCCTGGTAAATTTTAGCCACGGTTTCATCTATGATGTCACACTAGAGGATAGAATGATCCTCCGGAGGATGCTTCATAGCTCCATTCAGATTGAAGATTACTACTCGGCCATCTATTTCAAAAGAGTATGTTCCTGAAAAAGCATCTAATTTGAACTTTGAGGTCTTCAGGAATGGTCTTCCTAGTAGGATTGATAATGGCTTCTCTGAGTCATTTTGGGGCATCTCCAAGATATAAAAGTCAATGGGAAATGTGAGCCCCTTAATGCCCACTAATACATCTTCAGCTATTCCAACCACCGTAATAATGCTTTTATCTGCTAACACAAAACGAGCTGCCGACCTTTTTAAGGGAGGGAGCCTCAAGGTATCATATATGGACAAAGGCATTATACTAACACATGCTCTTAAATCACACATGCAGTCAGAAAATATCACACCACCAATAATATAATTAACCATACATGGACCTGGATCACTACACTTTTCAGGTATACCTCCCATTAAAGCAGATATAGAACTACCTAAAGGAATAGTTTCTAATTCATTAATTTTGTCTTTATGTATACATAAATCTTTTAGAAACTTTGCGTACTTAGGTACCTGCTGAATAACATCAAAAAGGGGAACAGTTACCTCAACCTTTTTGAATATCTCTACCATTTTGGGGTCGAGTTCTAACTGCTTTCTGGCCTTCCTTGCAATTTGTGGAAATGGAATAGGAATGGCGTCCTTCACAGCTTCAGTGTCCTCTGGTGCTTCTTCCTGTGATTGAGCTTCTTCTTCAGCCATGTCCTGTATGTCCTCTTCCTCTTCAACATCTTCTACTTCCACTACCTCTTCAGCTGAAGCGTATTTTGGTGGGTTTGGTTCCTCCTGATTCCTCTCTTACAGTGTATTTCCGGACCTTAGGGTGATGGCATTGATGCCACCCTTCGGATTGGGCAAGGGTTGAGAGGGAATTCCACTGGAGTTTGCCTGTTGAGTGTTTGAAGTATTAGGTGGTGCCAGCTGAGAGATGAGAGCTTGTATGGCGGATGCTAGGCCATTAAGTGAACTTTCCATGTTCTTTTGTCCTTGTGCAATGGATTGAATAGCCTCTTCACTCGAAGAGGAATTAGATTGAGTGATCTGCGGAACTTGTTGTTGGTTGTGCTGTGGCCCTTGGGACTGCCTCAGGTGAGGTGCTCTGTAAGGCTGGTTCTGGTTCTGCTGCCTGTTGTTGTTATTATTCCACCTTAATCTATGGTGTGTAGAAACTCCACCGTTGAAAATACAAAAGTGATAATGGTGATCATTGGCTTTGGCCCCAGAGAGGGAACCAGAAGAACCAAGATCAAAAGTATGATCAAGTGTGTAAAATATAATAGCAAAAGGTCCTATTTGTAGAAAACTAGTAACCTAGGGTTTACAGAAATGAGTAAATGATGCAGAATCCACTTCAGGGACCACTTGGTGTGTGCTTGGGCTGAGCGTTGAAGCTTTCAAGTGTAGAGGCTTTTCTTGGAGTTAAACGCCAGCTTTTGTGCCAGTTTGGGCGTTTAACTCCAGCTTTTATGCCAGTTCTGGCGTTTTGACGCCAGAATTTCTATGCTGACTTGGAATGCCGGTTTAGGCCATCAAATCTCGGGCAAAGTATAAACTGTATATATTGTTGGAAAGCCCAGGATGTCTACTTTCCAACGCAATTGAGAGAGGACCAATTGGGCTTCTGTAGCTCCAGAAAATCCACTTTGAGTGCAGGGAGGTCAGAATCCAATAGCATCTACAGTCTTTTTTCAGCCTCTGAATCAAATTTTTGCTCAGGTCCCTCAATTTCAGCCAGAAAATATTTGAAATCACAGAAAAATACACAAACTTATAGTAAAGTCCAGAAATGTGATTTTTATTTAAAAACTAATAAAAATATAATAAAAACTAACTAAAATATACTAAAAACATACTAAAAACAATGCCAAAAAGCGTATAAATTATCCGCTCATCACAACACCAAACTTAAATTGTTGCTTGTCCCCAAGCAACTAAAAACAAAGTAGGATAAAAAGAAGAGAATATACAATGAATTCCAAAAAAATCTATGAAGATCAGTCTTAATTAGATGAGCGGGGCTATTAGCTTTTTGCTTCCGAACAGTTTTGGCATCTCACTTTATCCCTTGAGGTTCAGAATGATTGGCATCTATAGGAACTCAGAATTCAGATAGTGTTATTGATACAGTCTTGGCCGTGACCCTAAGAATTTTTTTTCCAGTATTATCACCGAATACATAAATGCCACAGACACATAACTGGGTGAACCTTTTCAGATTGTGACTTAGCTTTGCTAGAGTCCCCAATTAGAGGTGTCCAGAGCTCTTAAGCACACTCTTTTTGCTTTGGATCACGACTTTAACCGCTCAGTCTCAAGCTTTCACTTGATACATTCACGCCACAAGCACATGGTTAGGGACAGCTTGGTTCAGCCGCTTAGGCCAGGATTTTATTCCTATGGGCCCTCCTATCCACTGATGCTCAAAGCCTTGGATCCTTTTTATTTCACCCTTGCCTTTTGGTTTAAAGGGCTATTGGCTTTTTCTGCTTGCTTTTTTTCTTTTTCTTTCTTTTTCTTTTCTTCTTTTTTTTGCATATATTTTTTTGAAAGCTTTTCACTGCTTTTTCTTGCTTCAAGAATCAATTTTATGATTTTTCAGATCATCAATAACATTTCTCCTTTTTCATCATTCTTTCAAGAGTCAACAATTTTAACATTCATGAACAACAAATTCAAAAATATGCACTGTTCAAGCATTCATTCAGAAAAACAAAAAGTATTACCACCACATCAAAATAATTAATCTGTTTTAAAATTCGAAATTCGTGCACTTCTTTTTCTTTTTTTGATTAAAACATTTTTCTTTTAAGAAAGGTGATGGATTCATAGGACATTCATAACTTTAAGACATAGACACTAAGACACTAATGATCATGTAATAAAGACACAAACATAGATAAACATAAAGCATAAAAAATCAAAAAACAAAAAATAAGGAACAACGAAATTAAAGAACGGGTCTACCTTAGTGATGGCGGCTAGTTCTTCCTCTTGAAGATCTTATGGAGTGCTTGAGCTCCTCAATGTCTCTTCCTTGCCTTTGTTTCTCCTCTCTCATGATTCTTTGATCTTCTCTAATTTTATGAAGGAGGGTCGAATGCTCTTGGTGTTCCACCCTTAGTTGTCCCATATTGGAACTTAATTCTCATAGGGAGGTGTTAATTTGCTCCCAATAATTTTGTGGAGGAAAATGCATCCCTTGAGGCATCTTAGGGATTTCATGATGAGGAATTTCCTCATGCTCTTGTCCATGAGTGGGATCTCTTGTTTGCTCCATCCTTTACTTAGTGATGGGCTTGTCCTCATCAATGAGGATGTCTTCCTCTATGTCAATTCCAGCTGAATTGCAAAGGTGACAAATGAGATGAGGGAAGGATAACCTTGACAAAGTAGAGGACTTGTTCGCCACCTTGTAGAGTTCTAGGGATATAACCTCATGAACTTCTACTTCCTCTCCAATCATGATGCTATAGATCATGATAGCCCGGTCTATAGTAACTTCAGACCGGTTGCTAGTGGGAATGATTGAGCGTTGGATGAACTCCAACCATCCCCTAGCCACGGGCTTGAGGTCATGCCTTCTTAGTTGAACCGGTTTCCCTCTTGAATCTTTCTTCCATTGAGCGCCCTCTTCACAAATGTCTATGAGGACTTGGTCCAACCTTTGACCAAGGTTGACCCTTCTAGTGTAGGGGCGTGCATCTCCTTGCATCATGGGCAAGTTGAATGGCAACCTTACATTTTCTGGACTGAAATCTAAGTATTTCCCCTGAACCATTGTAAGCCAATTCTTTGGGTCCGGGTTCACACTTTGATCATGGTTCTTGGTGATCCATGCATTGGCATAGAACTCTTGAACCATTAAGATTCTGACTTGTTGAATAGGGTTGGTGAGAACTTCCCAACCTCTTCTTCGAATCTCATGTCAGATCTCCGGGTATTCACCCTTTTTGAGCTTGAAAGGGACCTCGGGGATCACATTCTTCTTGGCCATAACTTCATAGAAGTGGTCTTGATGCACCCTTGAGATGAATCTCTCCATCTCCCATGACTCAGAGGTGAAAGCTTTTGCCTTCCTTTTCCTCTTTCTAGAGGTTTCTCCGGCCTTAGGTGCCATAAATGGTTATGGAAAAACAAAAAGCAATGCTTTTACCACACCAAACTTAGAAGGTTTGCTCGTCCTCGAGCAAAAGAAGGAAGAGAGTAAAGGAAGAAGAAATAGAGGAGATAGAGGGGGTTAGTGTTTCGGCCAAGGGGGAGAAGTAGTATTTAAGATGTGTGAAAATGAAGGGGTGAAGATGTGTTTATATAGGAGTGGGGAGAGGGTAAGGTTCGGCCATGTATGGGTGGGTTTGGGAGTTAAAGTTTTTTGAATTTGAATGGTGAGGTAGGTGGGGTTTATGATGGATGGATGTGGATTGGTGAAGGGTTTATGGAGAAGAGGGTAGGAGGTTGGTGGGGATCTTGTGGGGTCCACAGATCCTGAGGTGTCAAGGATTTCTCATCCATGCACCAATTAGGCTTGCAAAACGCCCTTTGCTGCCAATCCTGGCGTTAAACGCCATGTTGCTGCCCATTTCTGGCGTTTAATGCCAGCTTTTTGCCCTTTTCTGGCGTTAAACGTCAGTCTGGTGCCCATTTCTGGTGTTAAACGCCCAGAATGGTGCTAGACTGGGCGTTTAACGCCCATTCTACTACCCTTACTGGCATTTAAACGCCAGTAAGCTTCTCCTCCATGGTGTGCTATTTTTAATACTATTTTTCATTCTTTTTTGCTTTTTCAGTTGTTTTTATGACTTCACATGATCATCAACCTACAGAAAACATAAAATAACAATGGAAAATAGAAATTTAACATAGATAAGTAAAATTGGGTTGCCTCCCAACAAGCGCTTCTTTAATGTCAGTAGCTTGACAGTGGGCTCTCATGGAGCCTCACAGATACTCAGAGCATGATGATGGCCTCTTAACACCAAACTTATAGTTTGGTTGTGGCCTCCCAACACCAAACTTAGAGTTTGAATGTGGGGGTTTTGTTTGACTTTGTATTGAGAGAAACTTTTCATGCTTCTTCTCCATGGTTACAGAGGGAGATCCTTGAGCTTTAAACACAAGGGAGTCCTCATTTACTTAAAGGACCAATTCTCCTCTGTCAACATCAATCACAGTTTTTGCTGTGGCTAGGAAGGGTCTGCCAAGGATGATGAATTCATCCATACACTTCCCAATATCTAGGATTATGAAATCAGCAGGGATGTAGTGGTCTTCAACCTTTACCAAGACATCCTCTACAAGTCCATAAGCCTGTTTTCTTGAATTGTCTGCCATCTCTAGTGAAATTCTTACAGCTTGTACCTCAAGAATCCCTAGCTTCTCCATTACAGAGAGAGGCATGAGGTTTATGCTTGACCCTAGGTCACACAGAGCCTTCTCAAAGGTCATGGTGCCTATGGTACAAGGTATTGAGAACTTTCCAGGATCTTATCTCTTCAGAGGAAATTTCTGCCTAGTCAAGTCATCCAGTTCTTTGGTGAGCAAAAGGGGTTCATCCTCCCAAGTCTCATTACCAAATAGCTTGGTATTTAGCTTCATGATTGCTCCAAGGTACTTAGCAACTTGTTCTTCAGTAACATCTTCATCCTCTTCAGAGGAAGAATACTCATCAGAGCTCATGAATGGCAAAAGTAAATTCAATGGAATCTCTATGGTCTCAGTGTGAGCATCAGATTCCCATGGTTCCTCATTAGGGAACACCTTGGAGGCCAGTGGACGTCCATTGAGGTCTTTCTCAGTGGAGATCACTGCCTCTTCCTCTTCTCCAGGTTCGGCCGTGTGGGTTATGTTGATGGCCTTGCACTCTCTTTTTGGATTCTCTTCTGTATTGCTTGGAAGAGTACTAGGAGGGAGTTCAGTAACTTTCTTACTCAGCTGACCCGCTTGTGCCTCCAAATTTCTAATGGAGGACCTTGTTTTAGTCATGAGACTTTGAGTGGTTTTAATTAAACCAGAGACTACAGTTGCTAATTTAGAGTGGTTTTGTTTGGAATTCTCTGTTTGTTGCTGAGAAGATGATGGAAAAGGTTTGCCATTGTGAAACCTATTTCTTCCACCATTATTGTTGTTGAAGCCTTGTTGAGGCCTCTGTTGATCCTTCCATGAGAGGTTTGGATGATTTCTCCATGAAGGATTATAGGTGTTTCCGTAGGATTCTCCCATGTAATTCACCTCTTCCATTGCTGGGTTCTTAGAACCATAAGCTTCTTCTTCAGATGAAGCTTCCTTGGTACTGACTGTTGCTGCTTACATTCCAGACAGACTCTGAGAAATCATATTGACTTGCTGAGTCAATATTTTGTTCTAAGCCAATAT
This sequence comes from Arachis ipaensis, assembly GCF_059453495.1. Taxonomy (NCBI): domain Eukaryota; kingdom Viridiplantae; phylum Streptophyta; class Magnoliopsida; order Fabales; family Fabaceae; genus Arachis; species Arachis ipaensis. Next base: position 71,662,263 of record NC_142442.1, on the reverse strand, counting down.
GGCATTTAGAGTATCAATCTCAAGAACTCCTTTCTTCTGACTTGTCCCATTATTCACAGGATTCCTTTCAGAGGTGTACATGAATTGGTTATTTGCAACTATTTCAATGAGTTCCTGAGCTTCTGCAGGCGTCTTCTTCAGATGAAGAGATCCTCCAGCAGAGCTGTCCAATGACATCTTGGACAGTTCAGACAGACCATCATAGAAGATACCTATGATGCTCCATTCTGAAAGCAAGTCAGAAGGACACCTTCTGATCAATTGCTTGTATCTTTCCCAAGCTTCATAGAGGGATTCACCTTCCTTCTGTCTGAAAGTTTGGACTTCCACTCTAAGCTTGCTCAATTTTTGAGGTGAAAAAAACTTTGCCAAGAAGGCATTGACTAGCTTTTCCCAAGAGTTCAGGCTTTCTTTAGGTTGTGAATCCAACCATGTTCTAGCTCTGTCTCTTACAGCAAAGGGAAATATCATAAGCTTGCAGACCTCGGGATCAACCCCATTGGTCTTGACAGTGTCACAGATTTGCAAGAATTCAGCTAAGAACTGATGAGGATCTTCCAATGGAAGTCCATGAAACTTGTAATTCTGTTGCATCAGAGAAACTAATTGAGGCTTAAGCTCAAAGTTGTTTGCTCCAATGGCAGGGATTGAGATGCTTCTCCCATAGAAGTCGAGAGTAGGTGCAGTAAAGTCACCAAGCACCTTCCTTGCATTGTTGGCATTGTTGTTGTTTTCGGCTGCCATGGCTTCTTCTTGTTTGAAAGTTTCTGTTAGGTCTTCTATAGAGAGTTATACTTTAGCTTCTTTTAGCTTTCTCTTCAAGGTCCTTTCAGATTCAGGATCAGCTTCAACAAGAATGCCCTTGTCCTTGCTCCTGCTCATATGAAAAGAGAGGAGAAGAAAATATGAAATCCTCTATGTCACAGTATAGAGATTCCTTGAGGTGTCAGAGGAAAATAAAAATAGAAGGATGAGGTAGAGAAGAGAGAATTCGAACTTATCAAGAGGGACAGAGTTCGAATTGCTGATAATGGAGAAGTGTTAGTCCTTTAAATAGAAGGATTTGAGAAGAGGGGAAGAATTTTCGAAATTAAAGTAAAAAGATTTTGAAATAACTAAAAGAAATTTTGAAAATTTGGTAAATGATTTTCGAAAACTAAGATTGGGAAAGAAATTAAGTGATTTTTTTTGGAAAAGATTTTGAAATTAGAAATCAAAAAGATATGATTGAAAATTAATTTTGAAAAAATGTGATTGAAAAGATATGATTGAAAAGATATGATTGAGAATCAAATTAAAAAGAGAAATTTTTAAAATTAAAGTTGATTACTTGACTAATAGGAAATTAAAAGATATGATTCTAGAATTAAAATTTGATCCTTTCTTAATAGGAAAGTAACAACTTGAAAATTTTGAATTAAATCATTAATTGTAGCAAGGATTTTCGAAAATAATAATAATTTAAAAAATGGAAAGAAATTGATTTTGAAAAGATATGATTGAAGAGATATGATTTGAAAAAGATTTGATTTTGAAAAATTGTGAATATTTGAAAAAGATTTGAATTAAAAACAAAATCTTCCCTCTAGTGTCCTCCTGGCGTTAAACGCCCAGAATGGCATCCATTCTGGCGTGTAACGCCCAAAATGCTACCTTTTTGGGCGTTTAAACGCCAGTTTTCCTTCCTCACTGGGCGTTTTGAACGTCCAGCTTTTTCTCTGTAATTTCTCTGCTGCATGTTCTGAATCTTCAATTTTCTGTATTATTTGACTTGAAAAGACATGGTTGGAAAACTAAGATTAAATCAACAATGCATGCAAGACACCAAACTTAGAAGTTTGTATACTAAGGACTATAACAATTTGAAAATACATATGAGAAACAACAAAAGACACAAAACAAGAGAATTTAAAGATCAGAGCAAGGAAATCATCAAGAATAACTTGAAGATCAATGAAGAACATAATGCACATATTCGAAAAAATGCAAGAAAAATAAAGACATGCAGGACACCAAACTTAAAATTAGACACTAGACTCAAACAAGAAATATAAAATATTTTTGGTTTTATGATTTTATAAAATTTTTTTTTTGTAATTTTTTCGAAAATTAGGTGGAAAAAGAAAATAAGGACTTCAAAATTCTTAATGAGAATTCCAGGAATCATGCAATGTTAGTCTAAAACTCCGGTCCAAGAATTAGACATGGCTTACTAGCCAGCCAAGCTTTCAGTGAAAGCTTCGGTCCAAAACACTAGACATGGCCAATGGCTAGCCAAGCTTTAGCAAATCATTACGTTCAACAGCAAGATTGATAGAAATCAACAAGCCCTTGTGATGATAAGTTGAAACCTCGGTCCAAAAGTTTAGACATGGCTTCTCAGCCAGCCAGACTTCAACAAATCATCATGAAACTCTAGAATTCATTCTTAAAAGTTCTAAAGAACAAAATAGAAATAAAATTTTTTTTTAAAAAAATTTTCGAAAATTAAAAGGTAAAAAGCTTAAACATAAAATAAAATTACCTAATCTGAGCAACAAGATGAACCGTCAGTTGTCCAAACTCGAACAATCCCTGGCAACAGCGCCAAAAACTTGGTGCACGAAATTGTGATCATCAATGGCGCCAACATCATGGTACGCACAATTGTAATCTCAACTCTTTGTCACAATTCCGCACAACTAACCAGCAAGTGCAGTGGGTCGTCCAAGTAATAAACCTTACGTGAGTAAGGGTCAATCCCACGGAGATTGTCGGCTTGAAGCAAGCTATGGTCATCTTGTAAATCTCAGTCAGGCGGATTCAAATGGTTATGGAGAATTGATAATTTAAAATAAGAATAAAACATAAAATAGGATAGAGATACTTATGTAATTCATTGGTAGGAATTTCAGATAAGCGTATGGAGATGCTTTGTTCCTTCTGAACCTCTGCTTTCCTATTGCCTTCTTCCAATCAATCATACTCCTTTTCATGGCAAGCTATATGTTGGGTTTCACCGTTGTCAATGGCTACCTCCCGTCCTCTCAGTGAAAATGTTCCAAATGCGCTGTCACCGCACGACTAATCAGCTGTTGGTTCTCGATCATGTTGGAATAGGATTTATTGATCCTTTTGCGTCTGTCACTACGCCTAACACTCGCGAGTTTGAAGCTCGTCACAGTCATCCCTTCCTTGATCCTACTCGGAATACCACAGACAAGGTTTAGACTTTTCGGATCTCAGGAATGGCCGTCAATTGATTCTAGCCTATACCACGAAGGTTCTAATCTTAGATTAGAAACCCAAGAGATACACATTCAAGCTTGTTTAAATGTAGAACGGAAGTGGTTGTCAGGCACGCGTTCATAGGTGAGAATGATGATGAGTGTCACAGATCATCACATTCGTCAGGTTGAAGAACGAGTGTATATCTTAGAGAAGAAGTAGGCGTGAATTGCATAGAAAAACAATAGTACTTTGCATTAATTCATGAGGTCAGCAGAGCTCCACACCTTAATCTATGGTGTGTAGAAACTCCACCGTTGAAAATACAAAAGTGATAATGGTGATCATTGGCTTCGGCCCCAGAGAGGGAACCAGAAGAACCAAGATCAAAAGTATGATCAAGTGTGTAAAATACAATAGCAAAAGGTCCTATTTGTAGAAAACTAGTAACCTAGGGTTTACAGAAATGAGTAAATGATGCAGAATCCACTTCAAGGCCCACTTGGTGTATGCTTGGGCTGAGCATTGAAGCTTTCACGTGTAGAGGCTTTTCTTGGAGTTAAACGCCAGCTTTTGTGCCAGTTTGGGTGTTTAACTCCAGCTTTTATGCCAGTTCTGGCGTTTTGACGCCAGAATTTCTATGCTGACTTGGAATGCTGGTTTGGGCCATCAAATCTCGGGCAAAGTATAGACTATTATATATTGCTGGAAAGCCAGGATGTCTACTTTCCAACGCAATTGAGAGCGCGCCAATTTGGCTTCTGTATCTCCAGAAAATCCACTTCGAGTGCAGGGAGGTCAGAATCTAACAGCATCTGCAGTCCTTTTTTAGCCTCTGAATCATATTTTTGCCCAGGTCCCTCAATTTCAGCTAGAAAATACCTGAAATCATAGAAAAACACACAAACTCATAATAAAGTCCAGAAATGTGATTTTTATTTAAAAACTAATAAAAATATAATAAAAACTAACTAAAATATACTAAAAACATACTAAAAATAATGCCAAAAAGCGTATAAATTATCCGCTCATCAACCATGAGGGTTCTAATCTTAGATTAGAAACCCAAGAGATACACACTCAAGCTATTGCAGATAGAACGGAAGTGGTTGTTAGGCACGCGTTCATAGGTAAGAATGATGATGACTGTCACGGGTCATCACATTCATCAGATTGAAGTGCGAGTGAATATCTTAGAGAAGAAGTAGGCATGAATTGAAGGAAAAACAGTAGTAATTGCATTATTTTATGAAGAACAGCAGAGCTCCACACCTTAATCTATAGGGTGTAGAAACTCCACCGTTGAAAATACATAAGTGAAAAGTCTAGGCATGGCCGAATGGCCAGCCTCCCAAAGAGGGTTCAATCATCAAAACATGATTAAAAGATAGATATATCCAAGATTGAAAATACAATAGTAAAAGGTCCTATTTATAATGAACTAGTAGCCTAGGGTTTACAGAAATAAGTAAATGATGCAGAAATCTACTTTCGAGGACCACTTGGTGTGTGCTTGGGCTGAGCATTGAAGTTTTTTCATGCTTAGGCTGTTCCTGGAGTTAAACACCAGCTTTGATGCCAGTTTGGGCATTTAACTCCAATTCTGGTGACAGTTTGGGCGTTTTACGCCAGAATTCCTTGGGCTGACTTTGAACGCCAGTTTGGGCCATCAAATATCAGGCAAAGTATGAACTATTATATATTGCTGGAAAACCCAGAATGTCGACTTTCCAACGCAATTGAGAGCGTGCCAATTGGGCTTCTGTAGCTCCAGAAAATCCACTTCGAGTGCAGGGAGGTCAGAATCCAACAGCATCTGCAATCCTTTTTCAGCCTCTGAATCAGATTTTTGCTCAGGTCCCTCAATTTCAGCCAGAAAATACCTGAAATCACAAAAAAACATACAAACTCATAGTAAAGTCTAGAAATGTGATTTTTATTTAAAAACTAATAAAAAATAATAAAAAAGTAATAAAAACATACTAAAAACTATGTGAAAACAATGGCAAAAAGCGTATAAATTATCCGCTTATCACCATACCAAACTTAAATTGTTGCTTGTTGACGAATGGATTTTTTGTATGGTCTAGAAATTCACAAATATATAATCGCGTTGTAAGTATAGTTTCTAAACCAATAGAAAATCCTTTCGTGGAAAAGTTTTGGTTGTCACAATAACAAACCTAGTAAAATTTATAACCGAAGTATTCAAACCTCAGGTCGTCTTCTCAAGGAATTGCAGGGAGGTGTATTTATTATTGGTTATGGGTATTTATCTTTTTGGGGTTTTTGAATAAGGAAACAAGTGATTTAAATGACACGAAAAATAAATTAATAATTATAAAGAAAACTCTTGGCAAGGTATGAGAACTGGGAATCCTAGGATACGACGCTGGTGATGAGCGGCGACGGTGAAGAAGAGATGAGCAGCAATGCAACAGCTTGGCGATAGAGCACGACGGCGGCGAGTGATAAACCCATATTTCATGAGTTCTTTTGTGCTTAATTTGAGTGATTTATTCAATCCTCCACCTACTTATTCATATTAACTGCATGGTTTTACTTTCCCTTCCTTATTATGTCATATTGTGAAAAACATGTTTTTCTAAGCTTTAAAAATTAATTATTTTAATTACCTTTATTTCCATTCGATGCCGTGATTAGTGTGTTGAGTAGTTTCAGATTTTCTAAGGCAGAATGACTTAAAGGATGGAAAAGGAAACATACAAAAATGGAAGGAGAAAGCAAAACGGAGCTTTGAAGGAAACTGGTATTTACGCGATCGCATGGACGAGGCGATCGCGTGCCAGAAGCAAAGATGCAGCGACGCGGCCGCATGACTGACGCGACCACGTGGCAAGGAAAAGCTCCGAATGACGCGACCGCGTGACCCACGCGGACGCGTGACAGAGGCCACGTATCAGAATTTACAGAATACGTCCCCAGTGATTTCTGAAGCCCTTTTTGGTCCAGATCCAAGTACAGACAGCATAGACCAGAGGTTATAAAGTGTGGGAATGCAACCATTCAAAAGAGCTGGCATATTTTATTTTTCAATGATTTAGATTTAGTTGAGAGGGAGATCTTCTCCTCTCTCTCTTAGGATTTAGGATTTCTTCTCGCTTTAAGAGTGACTCTCAATCCAGGTTTTATATTTCTTTGCTTTAAACTTCCCTTTTACTTTATTTATTTATTTCAGTATCTGAGTTGGCTATTTACCTTTATAATTGAATCTATGAATTCTTCCATGTTACAGACTGTTATTTGAATTAATGATAATTGAGGTATTTTCAGTTTATGATTGTTCTCTTTGATTTAAGTTACCATTGCTTCCCATCTAAGGACATTTTTATTGTTCCAGCAATTTTACTTTTTCCCCTTTTGATCCTGGTTAAGAATTCAGTAACTCAACAGTTATTAAACTCAACATAATTGATAATCGTTATCTTGCTAATTGAGCTGAACTTAAGTAATCCCAACCTTTTCTTAGGAAATAAATAGGATTCAAAGGTAAATTTAATTAGTCCCTTGACTTTCCTTTGCCCTAATAAAGGTTGACCAAGTAGAGTTTAGATTCAACTTTTATTATAGTTGAGAGAGATAACTACGTTGGACCTCCAACTTCTCTTACCTTGCCAAAAGTCTGCTTTACAGTATTTATTTATTTTAATTGCCATTTACTTTACTTGTCATTTAAATTACTTGCTTCTCATCTTCTAAACCCCGATTACAACCTTTATAGCCAATAATAAGAACATACCTCCTCGCAGTTCCTTGAGAAGACGACCCGAGATTTGAATACTCGGTTAACAATTTTTAAAGGGGTTTGTTACTTTTGACACCCAAAACATTTGTATGAAAGGACTTTTGAAGGTTTAGAAACTATACTTGCAACGAAGATTTATCCGAAAATTTCTAGACCACGCAAAAGTTCCTAACGTCAAAATGGCGCCGTTGTCGGGGAACTGCTAACGTGTGCCTTATTATTGGTTATTGTAAATATTTTTCTTTTTCTTGTTTATTTATTTTTGTTTTTTCCTGTTTATCTTTATTTGCTACCATGAACTCTCACCCCTCTCGCTTTGAGTTTGGTTCTAATATTGTTAAAGGAAATAGAAGTTATAGTAGGAACGCACATCAAGGTCAGACCAATCAAGGATGGATAGAACCAAGAGGATCTAATCAGCCCTTTTGGCAGCAACACCCTCCGAGATATCCTGGACAAAGACCATTCTACAATGCATACGCAGCTGAAAGATATGGTGGACAACCTTGTAACTACCAACAAGCCCCACCCCGTGCATGTAAACCATCCTTTCAATATAACCTCGAACCACCACACTCACAAGCTTCTCTTCACCATTCGCCACCATATGATCCTTCCTTACCCTAGTGCCAATCCAATCGCTCCCAATCGCCACCACTTTCCTTTGTGTCATGTCCAAGTCCAGCAACCCGAGAAGCAGAGGTTCGCCTAACGGAAACAGTAAATAAATTTCAAACAACCATTCAACAACTGGAGCAAGTGATAATTCAATGGGTTTCTAGGCGCTCAAATACACAAAGATCAGCCACAGCCCCATGTGAACAGTCTAACGAAGAGCGTAGCATGAAGGAGATACCAGAAACTCCAGTGGACAAGACAGAGAATGAATTCGTACTAGAACAAGTAGAAGAAGTTGTCATCGCTCAAGAAGAAGAGTTGGTTGAAGATCTAGGAGATGCTGAACCTCCATGGGAATCCAGAATTGAAGAACACGCCGTCAAGGAGACTACAGTTGATGCTAAGGAGGATATTTCTCCAAGGCAAGTCGTTTATGAAGAATCAGACGGAATAATCCAAGAAACAAATTTCCTCGATAGTGATAGTCACAAGTCTAGCTCCCTTAGTGATGAACTTGCACCCGCAAGTGAATTCTCTGAGATCAAAGAATCTTCCCCAAGTGAATATGAAGATGATGCAGAAGTAGATTTCTCTCAACCTCCAATCTATGACTCAAGTGATGAGGAAGACACAGAAGACTTTGACCAGGACACAGATACAATTGAAGATCTTTGCAAAGAAGTAGAGGAATTCACAGAAGAGCACAAAGAAATGGAACTTGCAGAACCACCAAAAACACCTATCCTAAGGCCATTACCACCTAATACAAGCTTCAAGTGGGTACAATCCTTAACTTATAACTTTACTTATTCACTTGAATATGGTTTGCTTGAAACAGATGGCCAGCTTAGAGCTCTCTGCGGCTTTAAGAGTAAGAGGGAAATGGCTCGTACTCAGAGCTAGTGCACAAGGTTCAATAAGGTTCCACGCTTCACCTCGAAGTACACGGATTGGTATCATGCTCAATTGCATGGATCACGGAAAACGTTTGGTCACCAAGGTGAGATTCTACTTTTTAAACCGCCCGAATGGAAACATGTAGATCAAGACGGAGGCGGATTTAAAAGCAAGGCTTGGAATCCTAGACTCTATCCTGACATTCGTCATCCCGGGAGCCTGAAAATCTGTTTGGAGCTGTTCAGAAGCTTTGCATGCTTGGTTTGGGACCCCGGAGGCTATTGGCATTTCAAGCACTGGTGGAGATTTTTAGACGAATTTAAACATAAGCCGCCATAACAGGATACTCCTCCAATGTCCAACTTAAGGACTTTAACTAAAAGTGCTAGGTGGGAGACAACCCACCATGGTACGGTCGCTTCTTTTTTCAATTTATTTCTTGTTAATTGCTTTCACTTTTCCTTTTTCATTTTAATTTATTAAACCTGGAATCATGCATAGCATTCATGTTAATCATTGCATTCTGCATTTTTCATGCATATATAAAAAAAGGGGTGCACGACGCGACCGCATGCCCCATGCGATCGCGTCATATTACGAGAAACACCACCCATGCGACCGCATGACCCACGCGGCTGCGTGATATATATATATCGGCGTAAGGATCCAATGAACAGAAAGTTAGGCTGGAATCGTGCGGCCCTTGTGCATTTCGCACAAATTGGCCCATGCGATCGCATGCCCCATGCGATCGCGTCACTTGCACAATACCAATCCCACGCGACCGCGTGAGCGACGCGATTGCGTCGCATGGATTGCACATCACCCCAAAAGGAGACAGAGAGTTGCGCTAAAACGGCGCTGGAGTCGTGCGTTTAGCACGAATTCCAGCGACGTGATCGTGCGACCCACGCGATCGCGTCACCCCTCTTTCCCCCCCTCTCATGCGATCGCGCGCCCCACGCGATCGCGTCCTTCCCATTTTCACCCCAACCACGCGACCGCGTACCCCACGCGGCCGCGTGGATTCAAAAATATAACCCTCCAGCCACGCGAACCCTATCAGTCGCGCAGCCCCCCACCCCCAATCCTCTTCTCCCTCTCTGCTTCTTCTTCCTCCAACCACCACCCAGCACCACCCAGCCGCCACCGCACCACCACCCAGACGCCGCCGCCGTTCAGACACCGCCGCCGTACCACCCCCTCCCCCTTTTTCTTCTTCTTTCTTCCTCTCTCCTCCCCTCTCCGCCACCACCCAGAAGCACCACCCACCACCGCCGGCCACCCACCCGCAACCCCCCTCCCTTCTCTATCACTAACCCTAAGACCCTATCCCCATTCCCCCTCAGCCGCCACCGCGCCGTCGTGCCCCGCCACCGTGCCGGACACCACCACCGCCATCACCCAACCGTTCTGCTTCTTTCGCTTTCCAGGTTCCGCAACACGCACTCCCTTTTATCCGTTCGTCGTTTTTCTATACTTTTTTTTTCCGTTTCTGTTCATACTTAGGATAGATAGATATGCATGCTATAGTGGATTTTTAGGTTGTTAGGTAGCTTAGGCTGTGGTTAGTGGATCTAGGTCTGTTTACTTGTACTGTTCTTGTTTCTGTTTTATCATAACTGCAATTCTGCTGTTCCTGTGACCTCATTCATATGCTGTGATTTCTTGCATTTGCTGCTTGTTACTCTGAATTTTCCTGTTTCTATTAATTATAGGTAACTACAGCAAGTTTTTAATTCATATGCACTGCTATGATTGCTGTTTATTTTTCGGGACAATCCAATTTTAGCCGGAATGCTGCCCAAATTTTTTGTAAATTGTTTTCCTTCATGTTTTGGTTTGGCATTTCTGAACTCTGTTTTACCCAAACCGTTTCATGAATGCTATGGCAGACTTTCTTATCCTCTTTGGTTTCCTGGTTCATAAACTGCATTTGTGATTCACTGATTCCAATTTTTGCTTTCTTTATTTCTATTCGAATCAGCATCACCCTGTTTTCCTTGTTTGATTATGAGTACTTCTATTCTTACCTGTGAATCCTTGTTATATGAAATTTTTTTTCTATGCCACTTACTTTTACCCGCACTTTACTAACTCACTAATTTTAATTTACTAATTTCTTCTTCAAATTCTAACCATACTAACCCTTTTGATCTCTTTTCTGTTTATTTTCACTTTCCTCTAACTTTCTAACCATGGCATATTGATTATTTTTCCATTTAACATAAATTCAATCACATTTCATATACTCATTTTCCTTATTTTATTTCTCCTTTGCCGCTTTGAGTTACCTTTGTTTAATTGCCTATTTGCTTTACTATTTTTATCCATATCCTGGTTTTCTGTTTTTCAGGATGTCTGCCTCACAAAGGAAAGGAAAAGGCAAGGCTACTGGCAAGCGCAAGCGAGGAGATTCCTCCCAGTCCATCATTTCCCTCATGCACGATTCCTCATGGCGGGAGAAGAATTTCACACAGCAGGAAAAAGCTGACCAGCTGCTCCCTGCAAATGATCCTATAAAATTTGCAAACCGGTACTGTGAGCTGAGGTACCCGGCTTTTGCAAACTCCAGAAATCTATACCTGGAGCGAACTCTGAAGATTCCAGAAGCACTCCAGCAGTACACCACTGAGCAAATCAAGCAAAAGGGCTGGTTCATTCTGGAGAGAACACTGACAGAGGTCAACGCATCTTGGGTCCGGGAATTCTACTGCAACTACTACCTCACCACCCTAGATGTAGTGAACCTGAGAAGAAAACAAATTCTAGTCACTGAGGAGGCCTTAGAGGACATTCTCCAACTCCCAACCAAGTCCGATCAGCCTGATGGTTATTCAAAGGCTGAGGAGGACATGCGTCAGATGCAGTTTGATTGGGATGCCGTGAAGGCACGGATAGCTCTCGACTCGACAGTTCCTTGGGAGATGGGTCAGGACACCACCATGCCTCGAGGGATCAAGAGAGCGTACTTAAATGATGAGGCTTGGTTATGGCATCAGATCTTGAGTAATTATGTGATGCCGAGTACTCACGAGACGGAGATCCCGGCTGCTATAATCACCCTCCTTTGGTGTGTGATGGAGGGGAAGGACCTTTATCTGCCACGCTTTATCCGGCATTTTATGGCCAGGGTCCACGTCCGAGGCACCCTCCCTTTTTCGTATCTGGTTACACAGCTAGGCCGTCGAGCTGACGTGCCATGGGAGGATGCCGATGAGAGACCACCAGCGGCGGATTGCAGGAAGATCATTCCTCACAGCAGGAACTTCTTAGCTTTGGGCTACAGACCACCACCCTTCACTGCTACCGATGAGTCAGCCCCACCGTCTGCTGGACCCTCTTCATCCACAGCTGCCACTGCTGCTCCTGCTGCTACCACTGCACCTTCACCTGCCTCTGAGCCCGTATACCGCCTCGTGCACCGCCTATTCCGATAGCTTGATCAGATGGAGCGCCGTAACCGGCGCCGGTATGAGAGATTGGAGCATCGCAACAAGCGACGCTTTGAGCACCTGAAGCTGATGATATGATCCGGCGACATCCCCTCTGAGCCCGACACACTATCTGAGCCATCAGAGGAGGAGGAGGATGGGCACGAGGAGGAGACTCATTTCCAGGAGGAGACCCATCAGCAGGCAGCCACAGAGCAGGCTGCTCCGCATCAGGAGTTTATGCCCCAGATAGAGGCTGCGGATCCGGAGATCCCGATCCAGTCAGCCCCACCTCTACAGCAGCCAGACCCTCAGCCCACCACCACCGCAGAGCCTCCAGCTGCCATCCCTACCAGTGATGACACCCCTTTACACTTGGCTTGATTGAGCATCAGGGACGATGCTTCATTTTAAGTGTGGGGAGGTCGCCATCTCTGGCGTTTATTTTGGTGAACCACTACATACTTTTTCTTTTATTTTGAATATTTTTCTGTATTTTTCTTTTTACTGTTATTTTCTGAGTACTTATACATTGCTTTTATATTTTTACTCTATTTTTGCATATTGCATCTTTAGTTCATATTTTTAGTTATTTAGTTTAGTTTGCAATTCTGATTTATTAGTGGATTAATTAGTATAGTTTAGTTTGCAATCCATAAAACCTTGTATATAGCATTACATGATGTAGTTAAGCTGACAACATTTCATTAAGGAGGAACATTAAAACTTTAAAAGCTACCCTAAATAATTTTTTTATGAGAATAATGGGAATTTTTAACTAAACCTGCATAACATATATGAATGATATATGATGCTTGAGTTAGAGAACACACAGCCTGTGAGTCTTGAGCTTAATTGTATGGTTGCATTCAAACCATAACTTCATTCCTGTGTGTTTCGCTTCTTTTTATTCTGATGTTCTTTACTTTGCTTTAATCTATATGTCCAATTATAGAATATAGAATAGATATATATCAAAAGAATGATTGAGGCCATCATTTGATTTTAGCTCACTTACCCCAGAATAACCTACCTTTCACATCACCCTTGTTAGCTCCCTTGAGCCTTTAAAATCCCTTTTATTCTATTTAGCCACACTACTAGCCTTAAGCAGAAAAATAAAATAAAATCCCAAGTTGAATCCTTGGTTAGCTTAAGATAGAAAATTATGAATAGATTAGAACATGGGAAACCTATTGGGAACATGGATGATAGAAACAAAAGGGTAGGAAAGTTAAAAGAAATAAAATAAGTTTGGAAAGCATGCTCATGAGAAAATCAAAGTGATTTAATTGCCATGTGCCTTAAAAAAAAAAAGAGAGAGTTATTTTTCAGCATTTAATAAAAGGGGATACAAAAGAACCCCCCCAATGCAACAATACACATGGGATAAAAATAAAATTTGAAACATGAGCATGTAACAATAAGTGGGATAATATGGGAAAATAGGTAAAGAGATTTTGTTTTACTAAATATGTATGTTAAGGTGAGATCTTAGTCTAATTAAGGATTCACTTATTAGCTCACTTGACCCTATACATAAATCCTTACCTTTACCTTGACCCCATTACAACCTCAATTAAAGACCTCATGACTTTTTGGTATGACTATATTTTATAATTGTTGATTGGTTAGATAAAAAACAAAGCTATAGAAAGTAAGAATAAAAAGAAAAGTAGAGTGAATAAACCCAGTAAACACTGAGTGACTAGAGGGTAAACACAAAATCCAGTGAGGGTTCAATAACTCATCAACATATATCTGTACTTAATTTGCTAATTATTTTGCAAGTTTGTACAATGTTTTCTTTCCCATCTCATTTGCTGAAATGCTTCATTATTTAAAGGTTGGCTAAACATATACATGACTCCTTGAGAATATGAACTAACTTGACTACATGTAAGCTTTATATATGAGTGAATAATTTAGAGTTGCATGATGCATCATTCATTTAGGTAGTTGCATTTAAATTAGGTTGCATTGCATGACATTCCATCACTTTAACCTTAATTATTTACCTTGGGTTTAGCATGAGGACATGCTAGTGTTTAAGTGTGGGGAGGTTGATAAACCCATATTTCATGAGTTCTTTTGTGCTTAATTTGAGTGATTTATTCAATCCTCCACCTACTTATTCATATTAACTGCATGGTTTTACTTTCCCTTCCTTATTATGTCATATTGTGAAAAACATGTTTTTCTAAGCTTTAAAAATTAATTATTTTAATTACCTTTATTTCCATTCGATGCCGTGATTAGTGTGTTGAGTAGTTTCAGATTTTCTAAGGCAGAATGACTTAAAGGATGGAAAAGGAAACATACAAAAATGGAAGGAGAAAGCAAAACGGAGCTTTGAAGGAAACTGGTATTCACGCGATCGCATGGACGACGCGATCGCGTGCCAGAAGCGAAGATGCAGCGACGCGGCCGCATGACTGACGCGACCGCGTGGCAAGGAAAAGCTCCAAATGACGCGACCGCGTGACCTACGCAGACACGTGACAGAGGCCACGTATCAGAATTTACATAATACGCCCCCAGCGATTTCTGAAGCCCTTTTTGGCCCAGATCCAAGTACAGACAACATAGACCAGAGGTTATAAAGTGTGGGAATGCAACCATTCAAAAGAGCTGGCATATTTTATTTTTCAATGATTTAGATTTAGTTGAGAGGGAGATCTTCTCCTCTCTCTCTTAGGATTTAGGATTTCTTCTCGCTTTAAGAGTGACTCTCAATCCAGGTTTTATATTTCTTTGCTTTAAACTTCCCTTTTACTTTATTTATTTATTTCAGTATCTGAGTTGGCTATTTACCTTTATAATTGAATCTATGAATTCTTCCATGTTACAGACTGTTATTTGAATTAATGATAATTGAGGTATTTTCAGTTTATGATTGTTCTCTTTGATTTAAGTTACCATTGCTTCCCATCTAAGGACATTTTTATTGTTCCAGTAATTTTACTTTTTTCCCTTTTGGTCCTGGTTAAGAATTCAGTAACTCAACAGTTACTAAACTCAACATAATTGATAATCGTTATCTTGCTAATTGAGCTAAACTTAAGTAATCCCAACCTTTTCTTAGGAAATAAATAGGATTCAAAGGTCAATTTAATTAGACCCTTGACTTTCCTTTGCCCTAATAAAGGTTGACCAAGTGGAGTTTAGATTCAACTTTCATTATAGTTGAGAGAGATAACTACGTTGGACCTCCAACTTCTCTTACCTTACCAAAAGTCTGCTTTACAGTATTTATTTATTTTAATTGCCATTTACTTTACTTGTCATTTAAATTACTTGCTTCTCATCTTCTAAACCCCGATTACAACCTTTATAGCCAATAATAAGAACATACCTCCTCGCAGTTCCTTGAGAAGACGACCCGAGGTTTGAATACTCGGTTAACAATTTTTAAAGGGGTTTGTTACTTGTGACACCCAAAACGTTTGTACGAAGGGATTTTTGTCAGTTTAGAGACTATATCTACAACGCGACTGTTTTTATGACATTCTTTACTGACAAAAAATCCCAACGTCAGTGAGACATCCCTTCGAGCTCCTCGGCGGCAGCACAGCAGCCCGACGGTGGCAGAACGGAGATGGAAACAAGCCCTAGCAACGGCGATAGAGCTTCAGTGGCCACGAAGCACCCCCTTCTTCTCTCCTCCATCGCGTTTTCTTTTTTCCTCGAGCTCTCTCTTTCTCACTGGCGCTCGACAACGATGGCGGCGGAGCCCTAGCCGGCGTCGTCCTTTCCTTCCTTCGCTCACTTCTCTTCTTCTTCCCGTTCTCCCCCTTTCAGATTTCTTTCCTCTTTTGTGTGTGGGTGGAGTGAGGATGAGGGTGTATGTCACGTGAGTGAGGGTGACTGGGTGAGGGCAAATTTTTGCTGTCTTTATTTGAGGGTGTGTTGTGTGCGAAAGGGTTGGCGAAGGTGAGGGTTATGTGCGAAGGTAAGAATGGCGAAAGGGTGTGCTTCTGGAGGGAAGAGGGTTTGCTGTGCACGAAGTGGTTTGTGAGTGTGTGTTCTTCTGGAGGAAATTGAGAGGGGAACAAAAAATTTACTAAGTGTTAGGGATTTGCCATATATACATTAGGCATCACTTTTAAAGCGCACCCAAAACATAATAAATAAGTTACTTTTTAAAAGCGTTCTCTTTGATACGAAAAGTGAACTTATAGTTATCAACCTATGGCTACGCTTTATAAGTGATTTCTATAATACCTAAGGCTACACTTTTTAAATGATGCCAAAATTGTGTATCTTTTTCTCTTACAGAAAGGCAACACGGAGAAAAGCGTAGCCTATTCATAGAATAGGCTACGCTTTTCAAATGTAGCTTAAAAAAAGTGTGGCTGAATGGGTATTTTTCTTGTAGTTCCTATCCTAGTTATCCTTATCAGGTGTGATGAGAATTAGATTTTGCTCCCACTTAGTTAACCCTTACTAAATAAAGGAAAGTCAAGTGGACTAATTAAATTGATCCTCAAGTCCTAGTCAACTCCTGTGGAAAGACTAGCTTTAGAGCGATTCGAATCAATTAGCAACTCCAATTTCAATCCACAGCTGAGTTTGATAACTCAAGTGTTACCAATTAATCAACCAAAGCCAAAAGGGAAGAAAATCTACTCGAATGAAAATAATTTGGATAAATCGAAAACATCAATAACATAAATAGAATAAAACAATCTTATACCTGAAATACCTCAATTTATATTAATTAAGAAAATCCTAACATGAATGGTTCATAAGCCAAATTGAAAAGATAAATAACAATTAAAGTAATAGAATAAATAAGAGTAGAAAATAAATTAAAGGAACATTGAACCTGAAAAGAAGTTGAAATCCTAATCCTAAAACTTGAGAGAGAGGAGAAAGTCTCTCTCTCTAAAAACTACATCTAAGTCCTAAAATTGTGTATTATGAATGTTGTCATTATTTCTTCCTCGTTCTCTTTGATTCCTCCATTCTCTGGCTTATATTCTGTGTTTTTGGATTTGGAATTGGGCCGAAAAAGGGTCCAGAAATCGCTGGGGGCATTTTCTGCAGATTCCTGTACGTGGCGTCTGTCACGCATACGCGTGGGTCACGCGTTCGCGTCATTTGCGTTCTGCTCAAGGCACGCGTCCGCGTCAGTCACACATTCGCGTCGATGCTATTTTGCGCTAGGCACGCGTCCGCGTCATCCATGCGTTCGCGTCGCTACCTTTTCTTCAAAACTCCATTTTTGTGCTTTCCTTCCATTTTTTGTATGTTTCCTTTCTGTCCTTTAAGCCATTCCTGCTCTATGAGACCTGAAAATACTTAACACACAAATCACGGCATCGAATGGTAATAAAGGATAATTAAATTTAATGTTTTTAAAGCATAGGAAATATGTTTTTCACATATATCATAAAATAAGGAAGGAAAAGTAAACCCATGCAATTCATATGAATAAGTGGGTGAAGAATTGAAAAAAACATTCAAATTGAGCACAAGATAAATCATAAAATATGGGTTTATCAACCTCCCCACACTTAAACAATAGCATGTCCTCATGCTAAATCCAAGAGAAAGAGTAAAGGTAGAATGGTGGAATCTTATGCAATGCAATCTATTCTAAATGCATGCTACCTACATGAATCATGCAATTCTAATTACTATCCACCTATATATATAGAGCTTACATGTGGTTAATTTGATTCATATTCTCCAAGGAATCATATATGTAAAATTAAGACCAAGCCATACTTTCACAATTGAGTTTGGTTAAAATATTTCACAAACTTGCAAGACAGTTAAATAATTAAATCTGGATATATGGAGATGAGCTATTGAACCCTCACTGGATTTTGTATTTACTCTATAGTCACTCAGTGTTTGGGGTTAATCACTCTATTCTTTTCTATTCATGCTTTCTAAAACTTTGTTCTTCATCTAACCAATCAACAAATATACAATGTATACATACAAACATCATGAGGTCTTTTCAAGGTTGTAATGGGGCCAAGGTAAAGGTAAGGATATATATAAGGCTAAGGGAGCTATAAGTTGAATCCTTAATTAGTCTAAGATCTCACCTAATATATACATTCCCTATAAAAATTTTAAAATTATCCTGGTTTTCCCAATTTTTCCCACTTTTGTGTCACATACTCATGTACCAAGTTTATTTTGTTTTTACCTCCATGTGCATTGATTTATTATTGGGGCGAATCTGTCCCCTTATTTAATTACTTAAAATATATTTATTTTTTATTTTATTTTATTTTATTTATTTATTTATTTATTTATTTTTTAAAACATAAACATAACATTTTTAATGCACATGGTGTTTTCATTTATTTGGGTTTCATATGAGTATGCTCCCAAAATCCTGATTATTAATTTAACCCTTCCCTATCAACCCATGTTCCCACATTTTCCCACACTTAGTGTGCATCACAATTTCTATCTTAAGCTAACCAAGGATTCAACTTGGGATTTTTAATTTTGTTTTTCTGCTTAAGGCTAGTAATATGGTTATAGAACAAGAGGGGATCAAAAGGCTCAAGGGGGCTAACAAAGGTGATGTAGGAGGTAGGCTTATTTGGGATAAGTGAGAAAAAATTCAAATAATGGTCTCAATCATATGTGGGTATGTATCTACATTCTATATTGGACATATAGATTAAAACAAAGTAAAGATTACAAGCATAGAAAAGAAGTGCGAAACACACAGGAATGAAATTTATGGTTGAATGTAACCATACAATTAAGCTAAAAAACTCACATATTGTGTGTTCGTTGGCTCAAAAACCATAGATCAGTTATGTATGTCATGCAAGTAGAAATTAGGAAGTTACATTTAACTCAATGTGAATCTTAGGATGGCTCTTAAAAACTTAGTGTTCTTCCTTGAAGAAATGTTGTTAACTAACTCACATTTGTTGATATATATATATATATATATATATATATATATATATATATATATATAGTGTGGATTGTTGTGATTCTGTTATACTACAGTTTCTAGTTTACTCTTTTTATTTTCAATTAATCCAAATTATCGTATGCTAAAAGGGTAAACTAAACTAATTAATCCATATATTCTATATCACAACTTAATAAGCTAAAAGTGCAACGAAACTAGATATCTAAGATAAATATATAAACCAAAGTACAAAATGCAGAAATACAGTAAAAATATAGAAAAATGTGCAAGTACTGGAAGATAAATAAGATAAGATAAAATAAAAATAAAAATTAAAAATACAGAAAAATAAGCAAAATAGGATAAAAAGAGAGTCTGAAAAGTGGTTCACCAAAATAAAGTTCGCCGGAGATGGCGACCTCCCCACACTTAAATAATAACATCGTCCTTGATGCTCACTCAAGCTGGGTGTGAAGAAGTGTCATCTCCGGAAGGATGTGCAGTAGGTGTCTCTGAGGTGGTCTGAGGCTCTGCAATTTGTATGAGTGTCGGAGGGTCTGCCTGCTGAAGTGGAGGCTCTGCCAGTAGAGGGATCTCTGGATCAGCCGACTATATCTGATGGGGCTCCTCATGGTGTGGCGCAGCCTGCTCAGGTCCTGCCTGCTCAGCCTCTGCTTGTGCCTTCTCCTCATGATCGTCCGCCTCCTCCTCAGATGGCTCAGAAGGGGTGTCAGGCTCGGAGAGGATATCGTGGTGGCCAGATCGGATCATCAACTTTAAGTGCTCACAGCGTCGCTTGTTGCGGCGCTCAGATCTCTCATATCGCCGCTGGTTGCGGTGCTCCATCTGGTGCAACCGGTCGAATAAGCGATGCACGAGGTGGTAGATGGGCTCGGAAGCAGGTGAGGGTGCAGTAGTGGTGGCTGGTGTAGCAGGGCCTGAAGGGGCAGCAGAAGATGTGGCTACCTCAGCAGAGTCAGTGAAAAATAGAGGTCTGTAGCCTAAAGCCTGGAACTTTCTACTGTGAGGGATAATCTTCTTGCAGTCTGCAGCGGTTGGCTTCTCATCTGCCAGCTCCCAGGGCACCTCAGCTCGGCGGCCCAAGTGAGTGATCAGGTATGGGAATGGGAGGGTGCCTCTGACATGGACTATGGCCATGTAATACCGGATAAAGTAGGGCATATATAAGTACTTTCCCTCCATCACACACAAGATGAGGGTAATCATAGCAGCTGGCACCTCTGTCTCATGAGTGCTCGGCATCACATAGTTACTCAGAATCTGCTGCCAAATCCGAGCCTCATCGTTCAGATAAATGATCTTAATTCCTTTGGGGGCCACTGCGGACTTGCCCTTGACCCAGGGGACAGTAGGATCAAGAGCTATAGTCCTCTTGACTGCGTCGCAGTCAAATCTCATGAATCTCATATCTTCCTCAGCTTTTTGGGAACCATCTGGCTGATCTGACTTAGGATGAAGTTAGAGGATTTCTTCAAGTGCCTCCTCAGTAACCAGTATCTGCTTGCCTCTGAGTTGGACTGCATCCAGGGATGTTTTGAAGTAGTTACAGTAGAATTCTCTAACTCAGGATGAGTTGATTTCAGTCAAATTCCTTTCCAAGAAGAACCAACCTCTCTGTTTAATTTGGTCTGAAGTGTATTGTTTGAGTTCTTTTGGAATTTTGAGTGTCCTTTCCAGGTATAAGTACCTGGAAGTGGCAAAAACTGGATACTTAAGCTCACAGTATCGGTTTGCAAACTTGACAGGATCGGTGGCAGGTAGTAGCTGATCAGCCTTTTCCTGCGGGATAAAGTTCTTCTCCCGCCAGGAATCGTCATGCAGGATATCCAAAATAGAGGTAGAGGCTTCTCCTCTTTTCTTTTTGCCAGTGGTTGCTTTACTCTTTCCTTTACTTTTAGGGTCAGACATCCTGAAAAGCAGAAATTCCATAATACAGTTTAAGAACTAAAGCAGGAAGATAGGTAAGTAAATAGGATTTATCAATATAGGCATAAAGGCAAAAGAGCAATAGAAGCATGAGATGAGTTAAATATAAGTAAATTTTGGACTGTATGCAAGTGAAAGGTTTGAGAGTAAAAATCACAATCCAAAATATATGATATGTGGGATTCTTGTTAATTAGGAAACAGTAATCATGTTTTGAGTTAGAAAGTTAAAGTGGTTAGGTAAAAAGAGAAGTTAGAAAGTTAAAGCAGTTAGTAGGTAAAAAGAAAGTGAAAGTAAGTGGCATGATAATGGGTTTCCTAGTTAACAATAAATTCACAAACTTGAAGAACAATCAACTCGTATTCAAACAAAGGTTGCAGTTTATTGATGATAATATATAAGATTGCTAAAGGAAAGAAAAGAAATCATTAATAATGCAATTTAGTAATCCGGGAACCAGAAAGAGTGAGAATGCAAGCCCATTCATTCATGAATTGGCTAGCTTGAAATCAAACAGCGCAAAACTTGAAATCACTAAAACCAATTCATGAACGGGAGTTGAGTGAAACAATTTACTGAAAAAATTTGGACAGCATTCTGGCTAAAATTAGATGTTCCCGGGTAATAAACAGCAAGAAAATCAGTTCATATGACATTAAATAGTGCTGAAAAGATTAACAAATTAAAAAATAGTGTAACAGCAGCATCAAACATGAAAGAGCAACATATGAACAGCATCATCATCACAACAAATTTAGAATTGTGAATCAGATAAAAACATGTAGCAAGAACGGTGCAATTATTAGGCCTAAATCCAGTAACCACATCCTAGCTACCTAACCACCTAAAATCCACTACGATCATGCATCTCTAACTATTCTAATTTGAACAGAAACTGAAAAATATGCAACTAACTAACTAACTGATAGAGGAATCGGTGTTCGGCGGAACCTGGTGTGCAGAGGAACAAATGTATAGATCAGAGAGATGGTGGGAGTGTGGTGGTGGTGTTGGTGACGCGGCGGCGATGGGTGGCAGTACGACGGCGTTCCTAGGTGAAGGCAGGGGTGGCTGTGTGGTGGGTGTGGGTTGAAGGGGGTTAGGAAGGAGAAGGAGAGGTAGGAGGGGAGGGTTGGGGGCGTGGTGGCCGGTGGGTGGTCCTGGGTGGTGGCAGCGGTGCTGTGGCAGTTCGTTGGCGGGACTGGGCATCGTGGGTGGAGGAGGGGAAAGGAAAGGGGAAGAAGAAGGGGAGGGGGTAGTTCGGTGAGTGGTAGCTGCGCGGCGATGCTGGTGGTGGGCCGGCGGTGGTGGGTTGCAAAGGAGGGAGGAGAGAGTGTAGAGGAGGAAGAAAGAAGATGAAGTGTGACGCGCTGGGGGGGGGTAGGGTTTCGCGTGGGTGGGTGTTAGTGATTTTGAATCTACGCGAACGCGTGGAGTACGCGATCGCGTGATTGGGGCGAAAATAGAATGACACGAACGCGTTATTGACGCGATCGCGTGAGTCAGGTAAAATGGAGGTGACGCGTACGCGTGAAGCACGCGAACGCGTCGCTGAGAATTGTGCTAAACGCACAGTTCCAGCGTCGTTTTGGTGCAACTCTCTGTTTCCAATAGGGTCCATAAAATCCATACGATGCATTTGCATCGCTCACGCTTTCACGTGGGGTATGTGTAGTGCAAGTGACGTGTTTGTGTCAGGGATGCGAACGCGTGGGCCAATTTGTGCTAAACGCACACTAGCCGCACGATTCCAGCCTAACTTTCTGGGTGTTGGATCTTTACGCCGATTTCTAATCGACGCCCACGCGTGGCCCATGCGCACGTGTGGGGTGCTCGCTTTTTTTTATGCAGGATGCAACATGCAATGCTAATGTGGGTGCTGTGAACAATTCCAGGTTCAATGAAAATAGAATGAAATAAAACTCAAAAACAAACAAAACGAAATAAAATCAAAATTGAAAAAGGAACGAGCATACCATGGTGGGTTGTCTCCTACCTAGCACTTTTGGTTAAAGTCCTTAAGTTGGACATTTGCTGAGCTTCCTGCTATGGTGGCTTGTGCTTGAATTCATCCAAAAATCTCCACCACTATTTGGATTGCCAATAGCTTCCGGGATCCCAAACTAGGCATGTAAAGCCTTTGAGTAAATTCAAACAGGTTTTCAGGCTCCAAGGGTGCTGAATGTCAGAATAGATTCCAGGATCCCAAACCTTGCTTTTATATCCGCCTTTGTTTCGATCTATATTTTTCCAGCCAGACGGTTTGGAAGTTGTATTCTCACCAAGATGACCAAAAATCTTCTGAGACCCATGCAATTTAACTCAAAACCAATCCTTAAACTTCAAAGTGAAGCGTGGAACCTCATTGAATCTTGCATACCAGCCTTGAGCACGAACCATTTCCTTTTTACTCTTAAAGCCGCAAAGAGCTCTAAGCTGGCCATCTGTTTCAAGCAAACCATATTCAAGTGGAAAAGTAAAGATAAAGGCTAAGGATTTTACCCACTTGAAATTTGTATTGGATGGTAATGGCCTTGGAAAAGGTGTTTCCAGTGGTTTTGCAAGCTCTACTCCCTTGTGTTCTTCTGTGAATTCTTCCACTTCTTTGCAAATTTCTTCAACTACAATCACGTCTTGGTCAAAGTCTTCGATATCTTTCTCATCGCTCAAGTCATAAGTTGGAGGTTGAGAAAAGTCTACCTCCGCATCATCTTCGTATTTATTTGGGGAAGATTCTTCAATCTCAAAGAATTCACTTGCGGATGCAAGTTCATTACTAGGAGAACTTGACTCATGATTATCATTATCAAGGAAACTCGCTTCTTGAGTTGTTCCGTCCAGTTCTTCATAAGATACCTACTTTAGGGGCTGTGCACTATCCTCCTTAGCATCAATTGCAAATTCCTTGACGGAATTCTCTACAGTTCTGGATTCCCATGGAGGTTCAATATCTCCTAAGTCTTCAACCAATTCTTCTTCTTCGATAATTTCAGCTTCCTCCAATTGTTCCAATACAAAATCATGCTCCTTACTATCCAGTGTAGTTTCTAGTATCTCCTTCATGCTGTGTTCTTCATTAGATTGTCCACATGAAGCCATGAGGGTTCCCTGAGTGTCCGAACGTCGGGAAGGTAATCGATTTATCGCTTGATTCAATTGGTGAAGGGTTGCATCAAATTTTTCCACTGTTTCCTTGAGACGCTCCCTTGATTCTTGGGGTGATGGATATGGACATGGTGCATAGGAAAGTGGTGGTTCTTGGGAGTAATTGGGTTGGAATTTGGGTGGATACGGGTTAGGGTCATATGGAGGTGAATGGTGGTAGGGGGCTTGTGAGTATGGTGGTTCAAAGTTATGTTGATGAGGTGGGTTATAGGCGTATATTAGGGCTTGTTGGTAACCACAAGGGGGTCCACCATATCTATTATCTTGGTATGCACCTCGGAATGGCTCTTGACTGTAGTATACTGGTGGGGGTTGGTTATCACGAGAAGGTCCACCGTAACTATTGTCTTGGCATGCATTGTAGAATGGTCGTTGTCCATGGTATCTTGGAAGGTGTTGTTGCCTAAAGGGTTGATCAGATCCTCGTGGCTCCGTCCATCTTTGATTGTTTTGACCTTGATGCATGTTCCTGTTATAGCTTCCATTCCTTTCAACAATATTAGAACCAAACTCTAAGCGACGGGGGTGAGAACTCATAGTAGCTAATAAAAATTAAAAACAAAAAGAAAAACAAATAAACAAGCAAAATAAAATATTTACAATAACAAATAATAAGGCACACGTTTGCAATTCCCAGGCAACGGCGCCATTTTTTGACGAATGGATTTATGTATGGTTTAGAAATTCACAAATATATAATCACGTTGTAAGTATAGTTTCTAAACCAATAGAAAATCCTTTCGTGCAAAAGTTTTGATTGTCACAATAACAAACACAGTAAAATTTATAACCAAAGTATTCAAACCTTGGGTCATCTTCTCAAGGAATTGCAGAGAGGTGTATTTATTATTGGTTATGGGCTTTTATCTTTTTGGGTTTTTGAATAAGGAAACAAGTGATTTAAATGACAGGAAAAATAAATTAATAATTATAAAGAAAACTCTTGGCAAGGTATGAGAACTGGAAATCCTATCCTAGTTATCCTTATCAGGTGTGATGAGAATTGGATTTTGCTCCCACTTAGTTAACCCTTACTAAATAAAGGAAAGTCAAGTGGACTAATTAAATTGATCCTCAATTCCTAGTCAACTCCTGTGGAAAGACTAGCTTTAGAGCGATTCCAATCAATTAGCAACTCCAATTTCAATCCATAGCTGAGTTTGATAACTCAAGTGTTACCAATTAATCAACCAAATCCAAAAGGGAAGAAAATCTACTCAAATGAAAATAATTTGGATAAAAAAAAATCAATAACATAAATAGGATAAAACGATCTTATATCTGAAATACCTCAATTTATATTAATTAAGAAAATCCTAACATGAATTGTTTATAAGCCAAATTGAAAAGATAAATAACAATTAAAGTAATAGAATAAATAAGAGTAGAAAATAAATTAAAGGAACATTGAACCTGAAAATAAGTTGAAATCCTAGTCCTAAAACTTGAGAGAGAGGAGCCTCTCTCTCTAAAAACTACATCTAAATCCTAAAATTGTGTATTATGAATGTTGTCATTATTTCTTCCTCGTTCTCTTTGATTCCTCCATTCTCTGGCTTATATTCTGTGTTTCTGGATTTGGAATTGGGCCGAAAAGGGTCCAGAAATCGCTGGGGGCATTTTCTGCAGATTCTTGTACGTGACGTCTGTCACGCGTTCGCGTCATTTGCGTTCTGCTCAAGGCACGCATCCGCGTCAGTCTCGCGTTCGCATCGATGCTATTTCGCGCTAGGCACGCGTCCGCATCATCCATGTGTTCGCGTCGCTGCCTTTTCTTCAAAACTCTATTTTTGTGCTTTCCTTCCATTTTTGTATGTTTCCTTTCTGTCCTTTAAGCCATTCCTACTCTATGAGACCTGAAAATACTTAACACACAAATCACGGCATCGAATGGTAATAAAGGATAATTAAATTTAATGTTTTTAAAGCATAGGAAATATGTTTTTCACATATATCATAAAATAAGGAAGGAAAAGTAAAACCATGAAATTCATATGAATAAGTGGGTGAAGAATTGATAAAAACATTCAAATTGAGCATAAGATAAATCATAAAATATGGGTTTATCACTTGTCCCCAAGCAACTAAAAACAAAATAGGACAAAAAGAAGAGAATATACGATAAATTCTGAAAACATCTATGAAGATCAGTCTTAATTAGATGAGCGGGGCCATTAGCTTTTTGCTTCTGAACAGTTTTGGCATCTCACTTTATCCTTTGAAGTTCAGAATGATTGCCATCTATAGGAACTCAGAATTCAGATAGTGTTATTGATTCTCCTAGTTCAATATGTTGATTCTTGAACACAGTTACTTTATGAGTCTTGGCCGTGACCCTAAGCATTTTATTTTCCAGTATTACCACCGAATACATAAATGCCACAGACACATAACTGGGTGAACCTTTTCAGATTGTGACTCAGCTTTGCTAGAGTCCCCAGTTAGAGGTGTCCAGAGCTCTTAAGCACACTCTTTTTGCTTTGGACCACGACTTTAACCGCTCAGTCTCAAGCTTTCACTTGACACCTTCACGCCACAAGCACATGGTTAGGGACAGCTTGGTTTAGCCTCTTAGGACAGGATTTTATTCCTGTGGGCCCTCCTATCCATTAATGCTCAAAGCCTTGGATCCTTTTTCTACCCTTGCCTTTTGGTTTAAAGGGTTACTGGCTTTTTCTTCTTGCTTTTTTTTCTTTTTTTCTCTTTTTTTTTTGCATAAAATTTTTTTCTTTTCTGCAAGCTTTTCACTGCTTTTTCTTGCTTCAAGAATCAATTTTATGATTTTTCAGATTATCAATAACATTTCTCCTTTTTCATTATTCTTTCAAGAGCCAACAATTTTAATATTCATAAACAACAAATTCAAAAATATGCACTGTTCAAGCATTCATTCAGAAAAACAAAAAGTATTGTCACCACATTAAAATAATTAAACTATTTTAAAATTCGAAATTCATGTACTTCTCTTTCTTTTTCAGAAAACATTATTTTTTTCATTTAAGAGAGGTGATGGACTCATAGGACATTCATAGCTTTAAGGCATAGATACTAGACACTAACGATCATGTAATAAAGACACAAACATAGACAAAACATAAGGCATAATTTTCGAAAAACAGAAAAAAATAAGAACAAGGAAATTAAAGAACGGGTCCACCTTAGTGATGGCGGCTAGTTCTTCCTCTTGAAGATCTTATGGAGTGCTTGAGCTCCTCTATGTCTCTTCCTTGCCTTTGTTGCTATTCCCTTATGGCCATTTGATCCTCTCTAATTTCATGGAGAATAATGGAATGCTCTTGGTGCTCCATTTTTAGTTGCTCCATATTGGAACTCAAATCTCCTAAGGAGGTATTGATTTGCTCTCAATAGTTGTGTGGAGAAAAATGCATCCCTTGAGGCATCTCAGGGATCTCTTGATGAGGGACTTCCTCATGCTCTTGTTAAGGTCCATAAGTGGGCTCTCTTATTTACTCCATCCTCTTTTTAGTGATGGGCTTGTCCTCTTCAATGAGGATGTCTTCCTCTATGACAACTCCAGCTGAATTGCATAGGTGACAAATGAGATGAGGGAAGGCTAACCTTGCCAAAGTGGAGGTTTTGTCAGCCACTTTGTAGAGTTCTAGAGATATGACCTCATGAACTTCTACTTTCTCTCCAATCATGATGCTATGGATCATGATAGCCCGGTCTATGGTAACTTTAGACCGGTTGCTAGTAGGAATGATTGAGCGTTGGATGAACTCCAACCATCCCCTAGCCACGGGTTTGAGGTCAAGCCTTCTTAATTGAACCGGCTTGCCTTTGGAGTCTCTTTTTCACTGAGCTCCTTCCACACATATGTCCATGAGGACTTGGTCCAACCTATGATCAAAGTTGACCCTTCTAGTGTAGGGGCGTACATCTCCTTGCATCATTGGCAAGTTGAATGCCAACCTTAAATTTTCCGGACTGAAATCTAAGTATTTCCCCCGAACCATTGTAAGCCAATTCTTTGGGTTCGGGTTCACACTTTGATCATGGTTTTTGGTGACCCATGCATTAGCATAGAACTCTTGAACTATTAAGATCTTGACTTGTTGAATGGGGTTGGTGAGAACTTCCCAACCTCTTTTTCGAATCTCATGTTGGATCTTCGGATACTCATTCCTTTTGAGCATGAAAGGGACCTTGGGGATCACCTTTTTCTTGGATACAACTTCATAGAAGTGGTCTTGATGGACCTTTGAGATGAATCTCTCCATCTTCCATGACTCAGAGGAGGAAGCTTTTGCCTTTCCTTTCCTCTTTCTAGAGGTTTCTCTGGCCTTAGATGCCATAAATGGTTATGGAAAAACAAAAAGCAACGCTTTTACCACACCAAACTTAGAAGGTTTGCTTGTCCTCGAGAAAAAGAAGAAAGAGGGAAGTTGAAGAAGAAGAAAATGGACGAGATGGAGAGGTGTGAGTGGTTCGGCCAAGGGGGGAAAGGAGTGTTTATGATGTGTGGAAATGAAGGAGGGATGAGGGGTTTATATAGGACTGGAGAGAGGGGTAGGGTTTGTGTATTAGGGGTTGGGTGTGGGAGGGAAAAGGATTTTGAATTTGAATTGTGAGGTGATTGGTGAAGAGGTGATTTGAGGAAGGGTGTTATGGGAAGGTGAAGAGAAGAGAGAGAGAGAGAGTTGAGGTAGGTGGGGATCCTGTGGGGTCTACAGATCCTGAGATGTCAAGGATTTCTCATCCCTGCACCATTTTGGCATTTAAATGCCCCTTGGAGTGCCAATCCTGGTGTTAAACGCCAGTTTACTGCCCATTTCTGGCGTTTAACGCCAGCTTTTCTCCCCTTTCTAGCGTTAAACGCCAACTTTTCTTCCCTTTCTGGCGTTAAACGCCAGTCTGGTGCCCTTTTCTGGCGTGAAACACCCAGAATGGTGCCAGACTGGGCGTTTAACGCCCATTCTGCTACCCTTATTGGCGTTTAAACGCCAGTAAGCTCATTCTCCAGGGTGTGCTATTTTTAATGCTGTTCTTCATTCTGTTTTTGATTTTTCAGTTGTTTTTGTGACTTCACATGATCATCAACCTAAAGAAAACATAAAATAACAATAGAAATTTAACATATATAAGTAAAAATTGGGTTGCCTCGCAACAAGCGCTTCTTTAATGTCAATAGCTTGACAGTGGGCTCTCATGGAGCCTCACAGATACTCAGAGCAAGATAATGGCCTCCCAACACCAAACTTAGAGTTTGAATGTGGAGGATCTGTTTGACTCTGCATTGAGAGAAGCTTGTTATGCTTCTTCTCCATGTGTACAGAAGGAGATTTTTTAGCTTTAAACATAAGGTAGTCCTCATTCACTTGAAGGACCAACTCTCCTCTGTCAACACCAATCATAGCTTTTGCTGTGGCTAGGAAGGATTTGCCAAGGATGATGGATTCATCCTTATTCTTCCCAATGTCCAGGATTATGAAGTCAGCAGGGATGTAAAGGCCTTCAACCTTTACCAAGACATCCTCTACAAGTCCATAAGCCTGTTTCTTTGAATTGTCTTCCATCTCTAGTGAGATTCTTGCAGCTTGCACCTCAAGGATCCCTAGTTTCTCCATTACAGAGAGGGGCATGAGGTTTATACTTGACCCTAGGTCACACAGAGCCTTCTCAAAGGTCATGGTGCCTATGGTACAAGGTATTAAAAATTTTCCAGGATCTGGTTTCTTCTGAGGTAATGTCTGCCTAATCAAGTCATTCAGTTCATTGGTGAGCTAGGAGGGTTTATCCTCTCGAGTCTCATTACCAAATAACTTGGCATTCAACTTCATGATTGCTCCCAGGTACTTAGCAACTTGCTCTTCAGTAATGTCTTCATCCTCTTTAGAGGAAGAATACTCATCAGAGCTCATGAATGGTAGAAGTAGGTTTAATGGAATTTCTATGGTCTCTATATGAGCCTCAGATTCCCTTGGTTCCTCAAAGGGGAACTTCTTTTCGTTTAGAGGACATCCCATGAGGTTTTTCTCACTGGGAATCACGTCTTCCTTACTCTCTCCAGGTTCGGCCATGTTAGTCATGGTTATGGCCTTGCACTCTCTCTTAGAATTTTCTTCTGTATTGCTTGGGAGAGTTCTAGGATGAGTTTTAGTAATTTTCTTACTCAGCTGACCCACTTGTGCCTCCAAATTTCTAATGGAGGACCTTGCTTCAGTCATAAAACTGAGAGTGGTCTTAGATAGATCAGAGACTACAGTTGCTAAGTCAGAGTGGCTCTGCTTAGAATTCTCTGTCTGTTGCTGAGAAGATGATGGAAAAGTTTGCTATTGCCAAACCTGTTCCTTCCACCATTATTATTATTGAAGCCTTGATTAGGCTTCTGTTGATCCTTCCATGAGAGATTAGGGTGATTCCTCCATGAAGGATTATAGGTGTTTCCATAGGATTCTCCTATGTAAATCACCTCTTCCATTGCAGGATTCTTAGGATCATAAGCTTCTCCTTCAGAGGAAGCTTCTTTAATACTGCCGGATGCAGCTTGCATTCCAGTCAGACTTTGAGAAATCATATTGACTTGCTGAGTCAATATTTTATTCTGAGCCAGTATGGCATTCAGAGTATCAATCTCCAGAACTCCTTTCTTTTGCGTTGTCCCATTATTCACAGGATTTCTTTCAGAAGTGTACATGAATTGGTTATTTGCAACCATTTCAATGAGTTCCTGGGCTTCTTCAGGCGTCTTCTTCAGATGAAGAGATCCTCCAGCAGAGTTGTCCAATGACATCTTGGACAGTTTAGACAGACCATCATAGAATATGCATATGATGCTCCATTCTGAAAGCATGCCAGAAGGACACCTTCTGAACAACTGCTTGTATCTTTCCCAAGCTTCATAGAGGGATTCGTCTTCCTTCTGTCTGAAGGTCTGGACTTCCACTCTAAGCTTACTCAATTTTTGAGGTGGAAAGAACTTTGCCAAGAAGGCATTGACTAGCTTTTCCCAAGAGTTCAGGCTTTTTTTAGGTTGTGAGTCTAACCATGTCCTAGCTCTGTCTCTTACAGTAAAGGAAAAAAGCATAAGTCTGTAGACCTTAGGATTAACCCCATTGGTCTTAACAGTGTCACAGATTTACAAGAATTAAGCTAAAAGCTGATGAGGATCTTCTAATGGAAGTCCATAAAACTTGCAATTCTGCTGCATTAGATAAACTAATTGAGGCTTAAGCTCAATGTTGTTTGCTCCAATTGCAGGAATTGAGATGCTCCTTCCACAGAAGTCAGAAGAGGGTGTAATAAAGTCACCAAGCATCTTCCTTGCATTGTTGGCATTGTTGTTATTTTCGGCTGCCATGTCTTCTTCTTTTTCGAAAATTTCTGTTAGGTCCTATCCAGAGAGTTGTGCTTTAGCTTCTCTTAGCCTCCTCTTCAAGGTCCTTTCAGGTTCAGGATCAGCTTCAACAAGAATGCCATTGTCCTTGTTCCTACTCATAAGAAAGAGAAGAAAACAAGAAGGTCTGGAATCCTCTATGTCACAGTATAGAGATTCCTTGAGGTGTCAGAGGAAAACATGAATAGCGGGATGAGGTAGGTAGATAAGAATTCGTACATATGAAGAGAGAGAGAGAGACCGAATTGCTAATTAAGGTGGAGTGTTAGTCCTTAAATAGAAATAGATGAGATAGGGAATTTTCGAAAATTTTTAAAAGAAACAAAATAAAATTAAAATTTAAAACAATTAGTTAATTAAAAAAAATTTTGAAAAATGGTTAATGGTTTTTCTAAAATTAAAAGTGAGAAAGTGGTTAGGTGATTTTGAAGAAGGTTTTGAAATCAGTAATCAAAAAGATATGATTGAAAATTATTTTGAAAAAGATGTGGTTGAGAAGATATGATTGAGAAGATATGATTGAAAAACAATTTAAGAAGATTTGAATGTTTTTTTGAAAATCAAAGTTGATTACTTGACTAATAAGAAACTACAAGATATGATTTTAGAATTTAAAGATTGAACCTTTCTAAATAGGCAAGTAACAACTTGAAATTTTTGAATCAAAATATTAATTGTTAGCATTAATTTTGAAAATTATGAAATAAAAATAAGAAAAAGATTTTGAAAATCAAATTTTAAAAATTTTCGAAAATATTAAGAAGGAAATTGAAAAAGATATGATTTGAAAAAGATGTGATTTTGAAAAAGTATGAAGATTTGAAAAAGATTTGAATTAAGAACTAACTTACCTCCCTTGTGTTGTTCTGGCGTTAAACGCCCAGAATGGTATTCATTCTGGCGTTTAACGCCCAAAATATTACCCTTTTGGGCGTTTAACGCCCAGCCAGGTACCCTGCCTGGCGTTTAAACGCCAGTTTTCCTTCCTCACTGGGTGTTTTGAACGCCCAGCTTTTTCTCTGTAATTCCTCTGCTGTATGTTCTGAATCTTCAATTCTCTGTATTATTGACTTGAAAAGACATAATTTTGAAAGTTTTTTGAATTTTTAATGATGAGAGAGAGCAACAACAAAATAAAACTAATCATGAATAACTAAGATCAAATAAACAATGCATGCAAGAACACGTTGAATGTCAAGATGAACATCAACACATATTTTTAAGAAAAGAATGACATGCAAAACACCAAACTTAGAAATTTTCATTCTATAGACACTAATAATTCAAAAATGCATATGAAAAACAAGAAAAGACACCAAACAAGAGAATTTAAAGATCAGACCCAAGAAAATCATCAAGAACAACTTGAAGATCAATGAAGAACATAATGCATATATATTTTTTTTTTCAAAAATTTTTAAGATAGATTACAGTTATGCAATTGACACCAAACTTAAAATTTGACACTAAACTCAAACAAGAAATATAAAATTTATAGTTTTTATGATTTTATAAAAAAAATGTTTTGTATTTTTCAAAAATTATTTGGAAAAGAAAATAAAGAAATTCAAAATTTTTTTAATACAAATTTCAGGAATCATGCAATGTTAGTCTAAAGCTTCAGCAGGACATTACATACAACAGCCAAATTGATGGGAATCAACTAGCTCCTGTGATGATAAAAGCATCATCTGAAACTCTAGAATTCATTCTTAAAATTAAAATAAAATTACCTAATTTGAGCAACAAGATGAACCGTCAGTTATCCAAACTCGAACAATCCCCAGCAACGGCGCCAAAAACATGGTGCATGAAATTGTGATCTCAATGGCGCCAACAACTTGGTACGCACAATTGTAATCTCAACTCTTTTTCACAACTTTGCACAACTAACCAGCAAGTGCACTGGGTCGTCCAAGTAATAAACCTTACGTGAGTAAGGGTCGATCCCAAAGAGATTGTCGGTTTGAAGCAAGCTATGGTCATCCTTGTAAATCTCAGTCAGGTGGATTAAAATGGTTATGAAGTTTTGATAATTAAAATATAAATAAAATATAAAATAGGATAGAAATACTTATGTAATTCATAGGTAGGAATTTCAGATAAGTGTCTGGAGATGCTTTGTTGCTTCAGAACCTTTGATTTCCTATTGCCTTCTTCCAACCATGCGTTACTTCCTTCCATGGCAAGCTGTATGATCCTCTCGGATGAAAACAAATCCATTTGCGCTATCACCACAGGCTAATCATCTGTCAATTCCCGCTAGCATCGGAATAAGACCATTGTCTTTTTGCACACTATCACTTGTGCCCCACATTCGCAGGTTTGAAGCTCGTCACAGTCATCCCTTCCCAGATCCTACTCGGAATACCCCAGACAAGGTTTAGACTTTCTGGATCCCAGGAATGGCTGCCAATAATTCTAGCCTATACCACGAAGGTTCTAATCTTAGATTAGAAACCCAAGAGATACGCACTCAAGCTATTGCAGATAGAACGAAAGTGGTTGTCAGGCACACGTTCATAAGTGAGAATGATGATGAGTGTCACGGGTCATCACATTCATCAGGTTGAAGTGCGAGTGAATATCTTAGAGAAGAAGTAGGCGTGAATTGAAGGAAAAACAGTAGTAATTGCATTAATTCATGAAGAACAGCAGAGCTCCACACCTTAATCTATGGGGTGTAGAAACTCTACCGTTGAAAATACATAAGTGAAAAGTCTAGGCATGGCAGAATGGCCAGCCTCCCAAAGAGGGTTCAATCATCAAAACATGATTAAAAGATAGATATATCCAAGATTGAAAATACAATAGTAAAAGGTCCTATTTATAATGAACTAGTAGCCTAGGGTTTACAGAAATAAGTAAATGATGCATAAATCCACTTCCAGGGCCCACTTGGTGTGTTCTTGGACTAAGCATTGAAGCTTTTTCGTGCTTAGGCTGTTCCTGGAGTTAAACGCCAGCTTTGGTGCCAGTTTGGGCGTTTAACTCCAATTCTGGTGCCAGTTTGGGCGTTTTACGCTAGAATTCCTTGGGCTGACTTTGAACGCCAGTTTGGGCCATCAAATCTCCGGCAAAGTATGTACTATTATATATTGCTAGAAAGCCCCGAAT
The DNA here is from genome assembly GCF_059453495.1 of Arachis ipaensis. Taxonomy (NCBI): domain Eukaryota; kingdom Viridiplantae; phylum Streptophyta; class Magnoliopsida; order Fabales; family Fabaceae; genus Arachis; species Arachis ipaensis. The sequence continues at coordinate 71,627,857 of NC_142442.1, read as the reverse complement.
GTCTACTTTCCAACGCAATTTAGAGCGCACGAATTGGGCTTCTATAGCTCCAGAAAAACCACTTCGAGTGCAGGGAGGTCAGAGTCCAACAGCATCTGCAGTCCTTTTTCAGCCTCTGAATCAGATTTTTGCTCAGGTCCCTCAATTTCAGCTAGAAAATACCTGAAATCACAGAAAAATACACAAAATCATAGTAAAGTCCAGAAATGTGATTTTTATTTAACAACTAATAAAAATATAATAAAAAAGTAATAAAAATATACTAAAAACTATGTGAAAATAATGCCAAAAAGCGTATAAATTATCCATTCATCAAAAACAAGAATTAAAAGTGAATAAAAGAGAATTTAACCTAAACTGCCTTAAATTCTAGAGAGAATGGAGAGCTTCTCTCTCTAGAATTCTACCTACAACATGACGAAAACTACACTATGAGTCTCCCCCTCCATTTCCTTGCCATTCATGGGTTCAAAAGCATCAGAAATGAGTTGGATTTGGGCCTCCTTGAGCTCAGAAATCACCCCCAGTGTTTTGCCTCTAAGTGAGTCACGTGACCAACATCATGCGTGCGCGTAGATGACACCTGCGCGTGGATGACGCGTGCGCGTCGCTTGCTGATTCTCTGGTCACGCGTACGTGTGGGCGACGCGTACGCGTCACTTGGGAATCTTCATCTCACGCGTACGCATGGGTGACGCGTGTCCGTGGCCTTCAGTTCAGCAAATCCTCATTTCTTCATGAATTCTCCATTTTTGCATGCTTTTTCTTCATTCCTTCAACCCAATTTTTGCCTTCTAATCCGAAAATCACTTAACAAACATATCAAGGTATCGAATGGAATCAAAGTGAATTAAAATTAGCAAATTAAAGGCATAAAAAGTATGTCCTCTAAAATCCCCTAAAATGTGAGAAAAGATGATAAAATCCCCTAAAATCAACACAAGATAAACCACAAAATTAGAGTTTATCAAACCTCCCCACACTTAAACTAAGCATGTCCTCATGCTAAACCAAGAAAGACAAGAAAAAGGGTATGAACATTTATTCGATGCAAATAACCTAAATGCATCTATCTATATGAATACAACTAAATGCAAAATACTTCTACCTACTTGGTTAAAAATGAATCAATCTCCAAGAACATATATAAGCAAGTAGGGCTAAGATCATATGATGATTCATGAATCCCACCAATTCAAATATAAAAATGAAGTTCAAATAAACTTGCAAGAAGAAAGCTCATGAAAGCCGGGAACAAGGAATTGAGCATCGAACCCTCACCGGAAGTGTATCCGCTCTAGTCGCTCAAGTGTATAGGGTTGATCACTCAATTCTCTTCTAATAATGCTTTCCATGATTTATTTTTCTTCTAACAATCAACAGTTATTCAATGCATGCATACATTTATCATGAGGTCTTATTCATAGGTTGTAATGGGGCTAGGGTCAAGGTAGGATGCATATGGTCAAGTGAGTTTGAAATTTGAATCTTTGATTAACCTAATAAGCTCTCACCAAACACATATAACAACCTATACAATTCTAATACAATACCTAGCTACCCATGATTCCCACTTTTTCACATACTCATGCATTCTCTTTAATTCACATTCCATGTGCATTGTTATTATTACTTTGCTTAGGGGCATTTTTGTCCCCTTTTTATTGCATTTTTTTGTCTATATATATATATATATTTTTTTTTTCTATTTTTTTAATTTTCTTTTGACATATATTTTCCATATGGTTTTACATATTCAATGCATGAGTATGTACCCAATCCCATGATTTTCAACAAAAATACAAAATACACTTTTACCTTAACCAATGTCCCAAGTTTCCCATACCCAAATGATACACACCCTCACTAGCCTAAGCTAATTAAAGATCCAAATTAAGAGACATTTATTGTTTTCCACTTAGGGTTAGTGATGTGCTAAAATTAAGAACAAAAGGGATTAAATAGGCTCAAAATTGGTTAACAATGGTTGATGAAAGGTAGGCTATTTGGGTAAGTGAGATAAATAAAATGATGGCCTCAATCATATAAATGCATTCATATATGGAATAATGGACATAAAGAATCAAACAAATCAAAGATTACAATCATAGAGAGAGATTAATACACACAAGAATGAAAATAAGTGGTTATATGATGTAACCACGTAATTGGGCTCAAAACTCACATGCTTGTGTTCTTAGTTCAAACACCATGTTCCAAAATAAATTCTTCAAGCAAGTTCAACAAAATTTTTTTTTTCAAATTGGTAGGGTGCCCTAAAAATAGTTTCTTGGAAAAGAAATCATCACCCTAACCAAGTAGTCCTAATAAGAAAGAAGTGATAAAATATGTACAAATTCTAACTAACATGCAACCTAACATGCAATGCAACAACTAGCTAACAAAGAGAATTAAAAATTGGTGTTGAAAAAAGAAGTGGTTACCCATGGAGTTCGGTCAGACGACCTCCCCACACTTGAAGATTGCACCGTCCTCGGTGCATGCGAAGAAGAGCAAGGTGGATGGGTTGCTACAATTGGTGAGCTCCTTCAAACGATTGTACGGATGGACTTGTTTGTTGCCCCACTTAGAAGCTTCTCGTTTCCTTTCCTTCTTGGTGGCCAGCCTAAAAGAAAAGAAGACGAGAGAAAATTAAGCCTATAACAAAGATAGCAAAGCAAATAGAACATAGGCGGGGGCTAATGCCAAATAAGAGTAGGGTTCTCACTACATGTTAGCTATGCATGTAAGTGAGAAAACAATATAAGCTAAGGCATATTAACTAATACTTAATGCAAGAGTAAAGTCAAAGCATAAGTAAATGCCATTAAGAGCATGCTAAGCACCAAGTTCAAACAAGAATTGACACCAACAAGATTAGTGATAAGCATAAAAGTATTTGGTCCTATCCTAACTCAATGATAATGAGGTACAAAAACAAAGAATAATGAGTTAGGGAGGACTAATCACTAATCTTGTGTGTGGAATAAATATTACAATTAATACTAAATAAGTCATGCAACATCAAAATGCTCCAAGAATTTCTCAACAATTGAGTAAGAGAATTCAACACCATTATTAAAATAAGAAACTTAGAAAAGAAACTAAGAACAAGTTATAAAAAAAAAGTAAAATGTAATAAATGAAAATAAGCAAATGCAACATACAAAAGAAAATGAAAGTTGAGAGAAATAAAAAGTGAAAATTTAAAAAGAAGGAGAAGGAGAAAGTAAGAAAGAAAGAAGAATGATTTGGGAAGAAGAAAAGAAAAAGAAAGAAGAAGAAAGGAGAAAGAAGAAAGAAAAGAAGAGAAAAGAAAACATGGCAGAGCAGGGGAAATAGGGCACGGTGACGTGTTCGCTTCGGCGACGCGTACGCGTCGGTAGGCAGGATGGTGGATCGACGCATATGCGTCGTCCACGCGTGCGCATGGATGGCAGGAGGGACAAGCGACGCGTAAGCGTCACCCACGCGTACGCGTGAGTAGCAGTTGTGCTCCCTGCACAATTCTCGCACAAATTTTGCACAACTCTCTGGTTTTTTTACCAGGAGTCCCAAAATGCCACACGACGCGTGCGGGTTGGCCACGCTTAGGCGCGGCGCACAATTTTTTTTTTTACATATGAAAACAGAAACAGGGCACTCTCCTATTCTACAAGCATTCTAAAATAATCAAAATTCAAATTTAATAACAAATCTTTTGATTTTTGAAAAATTTCCAAATACAAAACAAACAAAACTTACACTTCAAGCAAAATACAACAACTATTCTAATCAAAACATGAATTTAACAAATAACCTATCAATCAAAGCAATATATAAGAGTATAGAAAATAAGAAAAACTACCTACAATGGCAACTCAATTCATTCATTGATTATATATACAAGAGAATGAAAAGAGTTTACCATGGTGGGGTGTCTCCCACCTAGCACTTTTAGTTTAAGTCCTTAAGTTGGACTATTGGGAGGCTCCTTGTCATGGTGGCTTGTGCTTGAATTCTTCTTGGAACTCCCCACCAATGCTTGGTCCTCTATTGTGCTCCAAGATTTCCGATGAGTTGTACCAAGTCTTGATGGAGTCCTTCACAAGCTTGGAGCTCCCAATGTTGATCCTCATATTGTAGACCAGGATCCCAAACCTTGTTTTTACACCCATCTTCTAATTGATCATCATGATTCTATTTGGGTGGATTATTCCTTGGAATTCTCAAAGAAGCCTCCAAACAACTTCCTAGACCCATAGAATTTGGTTCTATAGCAACCATTGCTATTCAACTTTGAGCATGCAACCATCATAAACTTAGAGTGATGTTTCCAACCACCACATAACTCTCTTTTACTCTTAACTCCACAAAGAGCTCTAAGTTGACCATCATTTTCAATCAAACCATATTCAAGTGAGAAAGTAAAGCTTAGGGATAAGAACTTTACCCACTTGAATATTGTGTAGGATGGTGACTTAGGAAGGGATGGTCCCAATGATCTTGCAAGTTCCACTCCCTTGTGCTCTTTTTTGACTATCTCCACCTCTTTGCAAGCTTCTTCAATCCCAACCTCTTCCTCTTGGTAGCTCTCTTCCAATTCAATCTCTTCTTCATTGCTTACTAAGGGCATGGGAGGTTGTGCATCTTCTTCTTTAATCTCAATTCCATGTCCAATGGGAGAGGATTCAATTGTAGATAAGAATTCCTCAATGATTGAATCCATCTCTTGATCAACCCCTTCAAAGTTTTCCACCATGATATGCCTTGGAGGTTGCGCACCCTCCTTAACATCAATGTCAAGCTTTTTGGAAGAGAACTCTCTAATTTCACATCCCCATGGACCTCCAACATCTCCTAGATCTTTAACCACTCCTTCCATTTCAATCATCTCTACCCTCTCCTCTTGTTGCACTCCTTGCTTCAACTCTTCTTCTCCACCTTGAAGCACCAAGCTCACTCCCTCACTATGCTCCTTGATTTCTTCTCCACATTCCACAATGGGAGTGCCTTGATCGCATAGGCTTAGGTGGGAGGAGACCATGTTGCGAACGGCTTCCGCCACAGTAGCAAGCACAGCTTCTATCTTCTTGAACTCTTTTTGTGTCTTTTCTTGCCTTTGGAGGTAAGAGCTAATATCCCTTTGTTGTGCTAGCTTTAAGGCATGGAGAGACTCATCCATTGGATGTGGTGTAAGAAAGGGTCCATTATTTGGGGGAAAGGGTTCATAATTGGAAGGTGATTCATCTTGGTAAGGGTATGGAGATGAGGTATATTGAGGTGGTTCTTGGGGGATAATTGTGTTGGAATGGTGGTGGTTCCATGTATGGTTCATATGGCTCATAAGGTGGTTGGTATGGTGGATAAGGATTAGGGTCATATGGAGGTGTTTGGTGATAAGGGGCTTGTGAGTATGGTGGTTCAAAATTATGTTGGGGAGGTGGTTCATAGGCATATAGTGGTGGTTGTTGACAACCACAATGAGGATCACCACATCCATTAGATAAATATGCATTAGGAGTGGAATTATACCTATAAGAGACTGATAGCGCGAGAATTTTGTGTTGGGTTTGGAATCAATGATGCACGAAAACTTGTCTCTCAACAAATTTCCCTCGGCAAGTATACCGAATTATCGTCGAGTAAAAAATCAATAGAGTGAGGTCGAATCCCACAGGGATTGATTGGTCAAGCAACTTTAATCAGAGGAATATTCTAGTTGAGCTAAGCAGAAATTGAGTTGATATTTGCAGAAACATAAATGGCGGGAAAGTAAATAACAGAAAGTGTAAATGCTAGAAATAAAGAGCAAAATATAAATGGCGGAAAGTAAATTGCAGAATCTTAAATGGAGAATTGGGGAAATGAACATGAAAGTAAATGACAAAAAGTAAAAAGAATGGGTAAGATCAGAAATGGGGTATTCATTGGGCTCAGGAGATGTTGTATTCTCCGGATCAAGTTCATTCTCATCTCTTCCTCAATCAATACATTCATTGATCTCCTTGGCAATCTTAAGTGATTGGATTCCAATTCCTTGGCAACCCAATCTCTCAAATCTTGATCAATAGCTAATTCATTGGTCTAATTGCTCATGAGAAGAGATGAAGTATGGTCACTGATTATACCACATGTATTCCCAAATCAAAGTGTTGGTAGGATTATATGTCACCATATCCATCCAAATCCTAATTTGGTCCAACATAAGAAAGCATTTCTAGCATGATCTCTTCATCCCTCTTCCAAGGTCCGAAGAGATCCAAGTATCAATAGCTTCTTTTCCAAGACAACTACCCAATAGGATGAAGATTGAAAGCTTTCTAGTAAAATCAAGAGAAAAGAAAGAAGAAGAATAATGAAAACTATTATTGATCCATCAAATTACAACAGAGCTCCCTAACCCAATGAAAGGGGTTTAGTTGTTCATAGCTCTGGGAATGGAAAGCGTAAATGAAAAGTACATTTTGAAAACTAAAACTAGAAGTTGCAGAGAAAGTAAAATATACAGAGTGTAGTTCTTCTCAATGCCCAAAAGCTCCCTATCTAGTTCAAAACTACTCCTATATATACTACTCTTCTGATCTTCTAGTTGGCTCTTCAAGTCTTGGATATGGGCCTTTGGATCTTTTATTTGAAGCAGTTACAGTCTTCAGTGGGCTCAGCTTTGCTTGCAGAAAAAGTGTGAGTTAGGCATGGACGTTAGTTAGGACGTTAGTGGCGTTAACATTAAGTGAAAATGTGGGTTCGAGAACGTTAGTGACGATCACTTTTTTCACTAACGTTCCAAGCCAAAAATGGTCCACGTTAACTTCAACGTTAGTGGCACTAACGTGACCACTAACGTTGCCTCTTGGTCCTTCGCAAACATTATTGGCGTTCACCTTTTCCAATAACGTTGCTTATTGCCCCTTTTCCCCACGTTAGAGTTCACGTTAGTATAATTAACGTGATCATTAACGTGGGCTTGCCTTTCTTTCGAGAGTGTTAGTGACACTTACCTTTGTCACTAACGCTCCAAACGCCCCTCTTTTCCACGTTAGAGTTTACGTTAATTAGATTAACGTGGTATCTAACGTGGTGGTGATTGCCATTCCCAACGTTAGTAACAAAGGTGAGTGTCACTGACGTTGGTTCATCAATTCTTCCTCCACGTTAGCTTCCACGTTAATGTAATTAATGTGGCAACTAACGTGGGCAATAATGGCTTAATCCAACATTAGTGACAAAGGTGAGTGTCACTAACGTTGGTAATTCCTTATTCCTTCCACGTTAGAGTTCACGTTAATATAATTAACGTGACTCTTAACGTGGCCAAGTGTGCCCCTTTTCCAACGTTAGTGGTATTCACTTTTACTACTAACGTTGGAGCTTCCTTTCTCCTCCACGTTAATGTAATTAACGTGGCAACTAACGTGGGCTATAATGGCTTTCGAAGGCGTTATTGGCGATCACTTTTCTCATTAACGTTGCAAGCTAGCTCCCATTCCACGTTAGTGGTCACGTTAATTAGACTAACGTGGCTACTAACGTGGTTCTTCCTTGCTTCCTTTGTCCTGAAATCAAGCAATTAAAGTGCATCAAAGCTCTATTCCAAGTCATCAGATCATGAATTATCCAATTTGTCATTCAATTCATGCATAATTCTCATAAAATCATGTAAAGTTCATAATGTTTGCTTGAATCAAGATGTAAGTGAATATCTACCCAAAACTTGCTTATTCACTAAGAAAATGCATGAAACTACCCTAAAACAGTAAAGAAAAGGTCAGTGAAACTGGCCAAAATGCCCTGGCATCACAACACCAAACTTAAAGCTTGCTTGTCCCTAAGCAAGTACTGAAACATAAGAATGATGAATGAAAGAACAAGAGACATAAGTTCTAATTAAAGAAGTAAAGCTCTTGGTTTATGGGGTTTCATGCATAGCAACTTAGGTTCATTCCTTTACTGGTTTCCAGGTCCTTATCATGCTTTTGAATACTTGCTTGATTGCATCCTATGAGATCCTTATTCTTTGATCCTATCTTTTTTTCTTTCAGGGTTTATTGCATCCTTAGGCTAAGTGCTCTGTGAGGGGGTGACTCTTTAAAATAAGCTTTCAGTCAACACTCCCGAACCAGTTGGTTCAAGGTGCTAGGTGTTGAAACACCCCTAAGGACTTACTCCCTCAAGTCTCTCTCCCCCATACATACACACCACAGGCACATGGTTTGTTATTTTCTTTCCTTGAGGCCTTGGTGTCCAGCACCTCTTGGGTTACTAAATGTTCTGTAGCAAGGTTGCTCTTGATAGTGGATTTTCAGTTGGTAATCCCGGGTTAGTTAACCTAAGTTACCAAGTGATGAAGCACTCCTAAGAACTTATTCATCCAAGCAGATCCTTGGTACAAGATCACCACAGACACATCCCTTAAGATTCAAACCCTTGGTGCCTAGCCTTATTTCTTATTATTTTTCTTTCTTTTTCAAACTCTTATTGTTCTTTTTCTTTTTCTTATTAGGATCTTGTTGTTTGGTTAATCTCATAGAATGTGTTTCAAGCATGTAATTCAATGCATAAGTGTCCTCATACCTTACAGGTGATCCAACTTAGCTAATCTATTATCCCACCACCAACCTTGAGGACTTATTTCACCATATGAACTCTACTCTAGTTTCTTTCATAACATTCTCTTTCATTAAATTCAAAGGGCAAGCATACAAGTAAGTAGGATGAAAATAAAAACAGGTAACTCGGACCAGCACACATAGACTTAATAACTGAAAATGCTAAAAACAGAATCAAAAATTCCTAAGCTACTATGGAAGCATGTTCTATTTCATACATGATTTTCCTTATTTAGACTTGAAAAAGATAAAACGAAGAGGAAACTCCACCACCTTTTACTCACGGGGCTGCCCATGCTCTCCTTTTTGTTTGTCCTCTTTGTGTCCACTTGTGTTTCCTCGTATCCGTGTCATTCTTGCTCTTTTCCAATCTTCAAGTGCTTTCCTTACTGATTCATAACTCCTTTCGACTTTTTCTCTTTCTTCTCGCACTAAGTCATCCTTCACTTCTTCATATCTTGTGATTCCCGGATGCAATATAGGCAGTTGTTCGACTAAGTATCCGAGCTTGGCTTGAGTGTTCACATGATGTCCAGTCTCACTCATGTAAACTCCTTCTGAGAACGCCCTGTATTCGTCGAAGAGTTCTGCCTGTTCTATTTGTTTCCGATGCATCTCATGTATGTGTGCACCTTGATGTGCTTGGATGTTGATTAGCTTTTGGATGGCTTCTTGTTGTTGATCTTGCCTTTGTTCCAACCTGTGGAAGGATTCATCCTATTGTTTCCCTTGTTCCAGTTGCTGCTCCATCATTTGCTTTTGCCACTCCTCCTGTTGATTCATCCATCTGGAGAATGATTCTTCTTGGCGGTTCATCACTTGTAGTTGAAGCTCTTTTTGTGCCCCTTGATTCTCCACGTATTGTTTAGATAAGCCATCAATGGCTTCCTGTAATTGGTGCATGTCCAAAGTGGCTGGGGCTTGCTCCCCTAGGTCTTGTCCTTTTACCACTTGATGGGTTGTCCTCTTTCTTAGCCTTCGTTGAGGTAGGGGAGATGCAACAGCATGCATCCGTCGAACAGTAATAGGGATGCCCGTTTTTATCCATTCGGGGTTCTCATCTTCGAACACTACCCCAGCTCTGTCACACAGATGGAAGATAGTACTGGGGTCGCCTAACTTTCCTCCATAATCGCTTTTCTCGGCCATCTTCCTAATGCCTTGGGCTATGAGTTCATGAACCTTGATCTCTCCCCGTTTAAGTATACATTGCACCATTGTTGCTCTCTTAAGATTCACCTCTGAGTTATTCCCGGTGGGGAGGATAGATCTCCTTATAATTTCGAACCACCCCTTTGCTTCAGGGGTAAGGTCCCCTCTCTTGATGAACTTGGGCTTCCTCTGGGGATCTAGTACCCAATCAGCTCCTTGCACGCAAATATCTTGCACAATCTGGACATAATTGGGACTACTATCTATTCTGGATTGATAGCTTTCCTCTACAAATGGTATGCTTCTTAGTTTTAACGCCCTCATAATGCTCATGGGACTAAAATTCACTGTTTCTCCTCTTACAAAACTTATATAGGACTCATCTGCCTTATCATACCGGACTGCATTTGCATAAAACTCTCTTACAAGGGTTGCATTTACTTTGGTGACCGGATCAGTAAGGAGCTCCCATCTTCTTTTTTCCACTTTCTCTGAAATTTCGGGGCACTCAGTTTTCTTGACTTGAAAGCCTAGCTCATATATGATCTCCTTATCAGCCATCCACCCAAATTGAAGTGCATGGTGAAAGGTTCTAAACTTCATTTCATCAAAAGGGCGTTGCTCCATAGGCTCCTTCCCCTTTCTTCTTTTAGAGCTGGATGAGGCCATGAGTGACTTCCGAATTTAAATTTGTAAAAGTATGGATGATTGGTGAGAGTATCTTTGATGGGGTAAGAGGTGTTGGGTTCCGAAAGTGAGAAGTACAAAGAATGAGAATTGGAATGTGAAGGGGGTACGGAATAGGAACCACTTATATAGAAAAGTGGTGAGTAGATGAAAGGTGTGGATTGATGGTGTAGGGGTGTGATGGACGGATGGGGTTTAGCATGGGATGAGCACAAGGATCATCAACTTTATGATGGGGTTGGTTTGAATTCCAAGGGTGTTGTTCTTCCAATGTTGCATGGCAACATTTTCCAATGCATTCCCCTTGAAGACATGTGTATAGTCCCCATTTTTGAAGTGGCCGAACCCTCCTTCTTCAATTGTCCCATCAATTCCTTCCAATTCTTCCTTTTATTTCTCCTACAAGAAAAAAAGAATGTAATTAATAAATTTTTGGATAATGGGGGCAAAAAATAAAGGAAAATGGGATAACTACTTTTTTTTTTAATTTTTTTTGTTTTAACTAACTAAGTGCTGAGTTAGGCATGGACGTTAGTTAGGACGTTAGTGGCGTTAACGTTAAGTGAAAATGTGGGTTCGAGAACGTTAGTGATGATCACCTTTTTCACTAACGTTCCAAGCCAAAAATGGTCCACGTTAACTTCAACGTTAGTGGCACTAATGTGACCACTAACGTTGCCTCTTGGTCCTTCGCAAACGTTATTAGCATTCACCTTTTCTAATAACGTTGCTTACTGCCCCTTTTCCCCACGTTAGAGTTCACGTTAGTATAATTAACGTGATCGTTAACGTGGGCTTGCCTTTCTTTCGAGAGCGTTAGTGACACTTACCTTTGTCACTAACGCTCCAAACGCCCCTCCTTCCCACGTTAGAGTTTACGTTAATTAGATTAACGTGGACTCTAACGTGGTGGTGATTGCCATTCCCAATGTTAGTGACAAAGGTGAGTGTCAATAACGTTGGTTTATCAATTCTTCCTCCATGTTAGCTTCCACGTTAATGTAATTAATGTGGCAACTAACGTGGGCAATAATGGCTTAATCCAACGTTAGTGACAAAGGTGAGTGTCACTAACGTTGGCAATTCCTTATTCCTTCCACGTTAGAGTTCACGTTAATATAATTAACGTGACTCTTAACGTGGCCAAGTGTGCCCCTTTTCCAATGTTAGTGGTATTCACTTTTACCACTAACGTTGGAACTTCCTTTCTCCTCCACGTTAGCTTCCACGTTAATTACACTAACGTGGGCTATAATGGCTTTCGAAGGCATTATTGGCGATCACTTTTCTCATTAACGTTGCAAGCTAGCTCCCATTCCACGTTAGTGGTCACGTTAATTAGACTAACGTGGCTACTAACGTGGTTCTTCCTTGCTTCCTTTGTCCTGAAATCAAGCAATTAAAGTGCATCAAAGCTCTATTCCAAGTCATCAGATCATGCATTATCCAATTTGTCATTCAATTCATGCATAATTCTCATAAAATCATGTAAAGTTCACAATGTTTGCTTGAATCAAGATGTAAGTGAATATCTACCCAAAACTTGCTTATTCACTAAGAAAATGCATGAAACTACCCTAAAATAGTAAAGAAAAGGTCAGTGAAACTGGCCAAAATGCCCTGGTATCAATCGATCAAAACAAGCATCAATTCATTGGTAGCATAGTCCAAACCAACAATGAATTCTCACAATCAAATGTTAAATTCAAATTAATATAACCGAGATCAAGAGTAATTTAACCTCGGGTCGTTCTCCCTAGGAGTTGCAATAAAATGTACAATTATTGGCTATGGGAGGAAATGGGGGTTTGGATGATTACAAGAGAGCAAGTAATGTAAATGGAAAGAAAGTAAATGATCATGCAAGGAATTAAAATTCAAAGCAATAAAAGTCAGAAATAAAGTGAAAGGGAAAGAAACTTAAAATGCAAGAAACCTCTTGGCATGGGTTGGGAGCTAAGGTTACCTATCCTAGTCATTGACCACAAACACATGATGATTATGAAGAGTTAATCCTACTTAGTCAACCCTACATCGAGGATAAGTCAAATAGGTATAGTTGATTCTAATCCCTAAGTCCTGGTCAACATTATTGGGTCACTTGAAGTTAAGGAAAACCAAATCAACTAACTACTCTAATGTATCAAACAAGAATGGACATCAATGACTCAAGGATCACCAAAGTTCTCAATACCAAGCCAATAGTGAAGAAAAACTATGTAAAAACTAAGCCAAGCATTTTATCAAACACTTGGTGTGCATGAAAATAAAATAATATTAAATTGCATTGAAAATAAATTCTAACTACCAAAAGCAAGAAAATGAAAATAACGACTAAAGAAAGCAATAGTAACATGAAAACATAAATTTGCATTAATTGAAATTAAATTCAACAAAAGTGTTCATAACATAAAAGTGACAAAAGAAAGGGAATAACAAGAGAAATAGAAGGAAAGAACAAAGATGCAATAACAATAAATGACAAGGAAAAGTAAATGAAAAACAAGAATTAAAAGTAGAAATGACAAGAAATTAAACTAAGAAACCCTAATTCTAGAGAGAAGGGGGAGCTTATCTCTCTAGAAAACAACCTACAAAATGCTAAACTAACCCTAATTTCTCCCTTCCCCTTTCACATGGAATGAGGCCTTCCTTGATATAGGCAAAATCAACTTTAGAAAGTCCAAAAACTGGGCTCTGCAGGCCCAAAAATTGCCCCCAGCCATTTGCAATAAATGAGTCATGCGCTGGAACTTTTGCGTACGCACAGATGTGTGCGTACACACACATGCTGATTTTCTTCTTGTGCGCATGCACACATGGCTGTGTGGCTCTTGTGCGTACGCACAGGGGGTTGTGCACACACATACTCCAATGTGTGCTTCTCCTTTATTTTCTTCATGTTTTCTCCCTTTGTACATGCTTCCTTCCACCTTTGTCTTGCCAAACTTGCCTTTAGGACCTTAAATCGCTCAACAAACATGTCATGGCATCGAATGGCATAAAAGTGGGATTAAAATCACTAATTTAAGCACAAAAATACATGTTTTCACAATTAAGCTCAATTTAGGGAGAAGACACAAAAATATGCTATTTAGATGAATAAATGTGGGTTTATGTGATGAAATCTACCCAAATCAAACCAAAATATATCGTCAAATATGGATTCTTCAATTCCCCCACACTTAAACAATAGCATGTCCTCATGCTAATCACAATCAAAGGAGAATGATAAAGAGGGAAGCAATTTATTAAATGCATCTACTTATATGTATGCAACTATACTAAATGATATATATATATATATATATATAAGAAGATACAATATGAGAGATGGAATCATAAAATTGAGCGATTGAACCCCTCACCGCATGTGTATACACTCTAATTGCTCAGTGTTTAGGGCTTAATCAGTCAATCCTCCTTTAATCATGTTTTTCAAATATTTGCAAGTCATCTAACAGTCAACTAATACTTGATGAATGAATGCAAATATCATGAGGTCTTTTGTGGGTTGTAATGGGGCTAGGGTAAGTGTAGGATTAGTATGATTAAGTGGACTAATAGATTGGATCTTTGATTAGCTCAAGTATCCCATCTAATCCTATACTAACCTATTTATACCAAAGAAAAACAACCTAACTTCCCATTTACCTCTTTTCTCATATTCACTCATGCATTCTCTTTCCAATTCACACACATATGCATCGTTTATTTGCATTGTTATTTTCTTTTCTTTTCTTTTCTTTCTTTATCGTATAAGAGGGATGCATATGTTCTAAGTGGTGAATGCATGAGTGTCTACCCATTTTTTCCAAATATTCTCAATGAACACCCAAACTAACTTTCTACCAATGTTTCCCCACAAATTTTCCCACACTTAATTGATACACACTCCTCAAACCCAAGCTAATCAAAGATACAATTCAATGACATTAATGATTTTTCACTTAGGATAAAAGATGTACTTAAAATTAGAACAAAAAGGGAATTAAAGGCTCAAAAGTGGTTTACAAAGGTAGATATAAAGGTTGGCCATATGGATTAAGTGAGTTCAATTCAAAAATGGCCTCAATCATACTAAATGCATTCAAAACAACAAATATTAGACATATAGATTACAGCTAAGATTACAATCATAAAAGGAGTTTATCACACAAGAACAAAAATTGTGGTTGAAAATGTGCAACCATCCATTAAAGCTCAAATCTCACTAGGTATTTTGTTCAAGCTCTTTTCTATGTTCCATAACAAAGAATACTTCATGCAAGTTCAAAAACAAGTTTTCAAATCTAATCAATGGAATGCTCAAAATGAGATTTCTTGAAAATTCTATGTTGTTTTAACTAAACTTATTTCCTATACCATGCAATCAAGCAAACAAAACTATAGGCAAACTAAAATATATACAAGCAAACTAAACAAAATGCAACGTCATGCAACACTAAACAAATATTCACAAAGACATAACTACTAAAAACTAAAGAAAAATAGTGCAAGTGTTGAGAAAGAGAGATTTATGCCCCGAAAATTGTGGATCCTCCCCCACACTTAAACATTGTACGGTCCTCCGTGCATGCACTCAATCCGGGGATGAAGAGATGCGAGACTCCACCTTCAGCTGGTGGGCACCGGGGCTCGGTTGCTGTATAAACACATAAACAACAACTGAAAAAAAGTCATAGTAGTGTGGTATGATAAAAGACAATGTGTGTATTCTAAATGTGCATGGTTTAGAATACAACACATTGGTTAGTTAAAAACAGATACCACACAATCAACAGAAAAAGCATGTATTCCTCAATTAAGTGGCCTAGGTTACAAGTGAAGAAAAACAATAGTTAAATGCACAAACAAACCTAGATAGCCACAACTAAAGTGAATTGAATATATAAGATATCGGATATTGAAATTGTGCAAGTGAAAGCGCAAGGTGAATATAAAATGGCACAATCAACAATAACCAATCCAAAGAAGAAAAGCAAACTACTTGTTTATCATGACACATAATGCAATAGTCACATAATCAAGGTACTTGTTGCAAAAAGTGACAAGCTAGATAAGAGTCAAGTTAAGTCACTCAAACAAATGCAAAGCATTAACAAGAAACAAGTACCGGACATGTGGTGAATTTGATATGAAATTCATGATGAACAAGTAAGTACAACTCAATTCACTAAAGTAAAAGTGCACAATTGAAGATGTCAATCAAGGATAAAGTTTAACACATATGGTCGTGACAACATATGAATCAAACTCACTATTTATCTAGGCAATTAAACAAAGCTTTAATGTTTAATGCACATATTCATTAACAATTAAACCAAAATTCAAGCAAGAAGCAACCCAATCAATCATCAATCACACACTTGCAATTTATTCAATCAAGAACAATTAAACTAAAACTAATATAATTACTAAAACAAAAATGAGATGCAATGAAAACTAACAAGAACAAGAAGAAAATAGGGTAAAAGAGGAAGAAGAGAGGGGTGGAGGGGAAAAGAAGAGAAGGAATAGAGAGAAGAGAAGAAAAGGAGTAAAGTGGTGAGAAAACAGGGGTGTGCGTACGCACAGGTACGTGTGCGTATGCACACTGGGCGAGAAAGGGAAGGTGTGCGAGCGCACACTCTATGCGAGCACTGCGGACAGAGAAGGAAACAGTACGCACAAAACACTTTTTTTTTTAATGAGGATCATGTGTGCATGCACACATGCGGTAAAAGGGTTAAGGGTGCATGAGCACAAGCCGTGCCAACGCTCCCACCAGAAGGGATGCAAGTTGGCGTGCAGACGTACAAGCCTGTGCGCTCGCACAGAGAGTGCGAAAAAGGGAATGTGTGCGTACGCATGAGAAGGTGCGCACGCACAGGTCGTAGAAAATAGGAGAATGTGCGCGCACAAGGCGTGCAAGCGCTCCTAACAGGGACTTGGCAGGGTAGTGTGCATATGCACAGAGGGGTGCATACGCACAGAACTCAAAAATTTGTTGTTGCGTGCGTGCGCACAAGGGTATGCCCACGCATATGCCCTGTTTTTCCCAAAAATTTTCTTTAAAAACTAAGGCACCAAGCCTTAGCTCAACCAAAAATTAACATCAAAACATGCAAGAACCCATAAATTCATGATCCAAACCAAAATCAACCTAACAAATCTCAAAATTAAACTAATTCTAAGCTAACCAAGATAAACAAAAATGCAATCAAGGCGAATTATATACAAAGAGAAGGGTTGAAACAATGTTACCATGGTGGGGTGTCTCCCACCTAGCACTTTGGTTTAATGTCCTCAAGTTGGACTTATGGAGAGCTCTAATGGAGACTTGTGCTTGTATTCATCTTGGAACTTCCAACAATGCTTGAACCTCCAAAATTCCCAATTGATTACACCAAGCTTGGATGGAGTGTCCAACAAGCTATGAGCTCCCGACAAGAAAAACAAGAAGCAAACAAGAAAAACATAGTCACATTAACCAAAAGCAAGCAACATATGTACAACCAACCAAAAATAAGCTATTTACTCTATTCACATATGTACAATAGCCACTAACATAACACCATTGCGACTCCCTGGCAACGGCGCCAAATTTGAGAGCGCGAGAATTTTGTGTTGGGTTTGGAATCGATCAAAATAAGCATCAATTCGTTGGTAGCATAGTCCAAACCAACAATGAATTCTCACAATCAAATGTTAAATTCAAATTAAAGTAACCGAGATCAAGAGTAATTCAACCTCGGGTCGTTCTCCCTAGGAGTTGAAATGAAATGTACAACTATTGGCTATGGGAGGAAATGAGGGTTTGGATGATTGCAAGAGAGCAAGTAATGTAAATGGCAAGAAAGTAAATGATCATGCAAGAAATTAAAAGTCAAAGCAATAAAAGTCAAAGCAATAAAGTGTAAGGGAAGGAAACTTAAAATGCAAGAAATCTCTTGGTATGGTTGGGAGCTAAGGTCACCTATCCTAGTTATTTACCACAAACACATGATGATTATGAAGAGTTAATCCTACTTAGTCAACCCTACATCGAGGATAAGTCAAATAGGCATAGTTGATTCCAATCCCTAAATCCTAGTCAACACTATTGGGTCACTTAGAGTCAAGGGAAACCAAATCAACTAACTACTCTAATGTATCAAACAAGAATGGACATCAATGACTCAAGGATCACCAAAGTTCTCAATACCAAGCCAAGAGTGAAGAAAAACTATGTAAAAACTAAGCCAAGAATTTTATCAAACACTTGGTGTGTATGAAAATAAAATAATATTAAATTGCATTAAAAATAAATTCTAACTACCAAAAGCAAAAAAAAGAAGAAAATAACGACTAAAGAAAGCAATAGTAACATGAAAACATAAATTTGCATTAATTGAAATTAAATTCAACAAAAGTGTTCATAACATAAAAGTGACAAAAGAAAGGGAATAACAAGAGAAATAGAAGGAAAGAACAAAGATGCAATAACAATAAATGACAAGAAAAAGTAAATGAAAAACAAGAATTAAAAGTAGAAATGACAAGAAATTAAACTAAGAAACCCTAATTCTAGAGAGAAGAGGGAGCTTTTCTCTCTAGAAAACAACCTACATAATGCAAAACTAACCCTAATTTCTCCCCCCTTTCACATGGAGTGAAGCCTTCCTTGATATAGGCGAAACCAGCTTCAGAAAGTCCAAAAACTGGGTCCTGCGGGCCCAAAAATCGCCCCGAGCGATTTGCAATAAATGAGTCACGCGCTGTGACTTGTGCGTATGCATAGGTGTGTGCGTACGCACACATGCTGGTTTTCTTCTTGTGCGCACGCACCGAATGTTGTGCGCACGCACGCATGGCTGTGTGGCTCTTGTGCGTACGCACAGGGGGTTGTGCGCACACACACTCCAATGTGTGCTTCTCCTTTATTTTCTTCATGTTTTCTCCCTTTGTACATGCTTCGTTCCACCTTTGTCTTGCCAAACTTGCCTCTAGGACCTAAAATCGCTCAACAAACATGTCATGGTATCAAATGGCATAAAAGTGGAATTAAAATCACTAATTTAAGCACAAAAATGCATGTTTTCACAATTAAGCTCAATTTAGGGAGAAAACACAAAAGTATGCTATTTATATGAATAAATGTGGGTTTATGTGATGAAATATACTCAAATCAAACTAAAATATATCGTCAAATATGGATTCATCAGAGACCGGAGGAGGTTGTTGCCAAGAAGGGTGATCAATTCCTTGAGACTCCTCGCACCTTTGATTGTTCCATCCTTGATGCATATTGTCATTGTAACTCCCATTTCTTACAACATAATTTGAACCAAACTCATAGCCAAAGGGATGAGAATTTATAAGCAATAAAGAATAAAAATAAATACTAATAAGAACTAATAAAAACTAACTCCTAAAGCAAGCAAAAACTAATAAAAAAGCATATTAACATATATAATAGCCAATAACATAACACCATTGCAATTCCCTGGCAACGACGCCAAAAACTTGAAAGAGCAAAACTGTAGGCTGAGAATTTCTTCTCGGTTAGAGGAAATAAGTTTGTTGCAAGTATAGTTCCCAAACGACAAGCAATGCTCCATTAAAGTTTTAATGTTGGTTGTCACAAGTACAAACCCCAATAAAATAATCGAGAGTATTAATCCCGGGTCGTTCTTCTTAGGAATTACAATGAAGTTCTTTATTATTGGCTATGACGGGATGTTTTGGGATTTTTTTAATAAGGAACAAGAAAGGTAAATAACAAGAATTAATAAAAGAAAGGAAGAACTCTTGGCTAGACATAGGTAATTGAGATCACTATCCTTGTCTACAAACTATGTATTGACAATTATGAAGAACCAACCCATTAATACTACTTCTAAGCTTTAAGTACATCAAAAGTCTACTCCTAAGCTTGAAGTACGTCAAATAGGCTTGATCGACATCAACCATAAGTCCCAACCTAGCTATTAATTAGCTTAATAGTAGGTTAGTGTCAATGGACATCAAATTGACCACATAGGGTTCTCAAATCACCAATTCAATGAGACCCAATGACTCAATGTCACTCAATTCCCTTAACCTAGGCCAAGAGTAAAGAAAACTATCCAAAAACTAGTGAAAACATTCTATCAAACACCTAGTGTGCAATAAAAGTAAACATCACAAAATGCAAGAATTAATGAAACCTATAACTAACACAAGCAAGAAATCAACAATAGCAATTAATATAAACATAAAAAGGACATGGAAACATAAAAATTTCATTAAAGGAAATTAAAATCAACAAGAGTTCATAAACATAAAAATGGTAAAATAAGGAAATTAACAAGGAAAACTAAAAGAATTGAGACAATATAACAATAAAAGATAAAGAGAATTGAAATAAAAACAAGAATTAAAATTGAATCTAAGAGAATTTAACCTAAACTACCCTAAATTCTAGAGAGAAGGGAGAGCTTCTCTCTCTAGAATTCTACCTACAACATGATAAAAACTACACTATGAGTCTCCCCCTCTATTCCCTTGCCATCCTTGGGTTCAAAAGCATCAGAAATGAGTTGGATTTGGGCCTCCTTGAGCTCAGAAATTGCCCCCAGCGTTTTGCCTCTAAGTGAGTCACATGACCAACATCACGAGTGCGCGTCGCTTGCTGATTATCTGGTCACGCGTATGCGTGGGTGACGCGTACACATCGCTGGTGAATCTTCATCTCACGCGTACGCATGGGTGACGCGTGCGCATGGTCTTCAGTTTAGCAAATCCTCATTTCTTCATGAATTCTCCATTTTTGCATGCTTTTTCTTCATTCCTTCAACCCAATCTTTGCCTTCTAATCCTGAAATCACTTAACAAACATATGAAGGCATCGAATGGAATCAAAGTGAATTAAAATTCGCAATTTAATGCCTAAAAAGCATATTTTTACTCTTAAGCCCAAATTAGGAGAAATTCACAAAACCATGCTATTTCATTGGATAAATGTGAGAAAAGATGATAAAATCCCCCTAAAATCAACAGAAGATAAACCACAAAATTGGGGTTTATCAGCCCCGCACACTTCATGCAGCAGAGAAGGAAACAACGACAATCGTTCATGCAGCAGAGAAATCTGCTACGCTGGAGATATAGGCTCCGCACACTCTCAACAACAACTTCTCATGCAGCAGAGCAATCTGCTACGCCGGAGATATAGGCTTTGCACACTCTCAACAACAACTTCTCATGCAGTAGAGAAATATGCTATGCCAGGGATATAGGCCCCGCACACTCTCATATAATCCAATAACTTCATCGACCTCAAATCATCACCAGACATTACCATTTCTCATCTCAAATCACTTTCAATTATCAATTCTCAACATTCCAAGGATATAGTGCCTGGCACACTTTCCTTCAATATCCATCAAGCTCATAATAACCATCATCAGTTCTTAATTCCATTCCAAACTCATTAGTTCATTAGTTTCTAAATTCGTTGTCAGTAATCACCAAGTTCACTACTCTTCTTCTTCTCTCAACCAAACTCATCCTCAATACACCAGAAATCTAAACCTCCGTTTGCTAACTTTTCAAAGTAAAACCCAAATTAAATCTCCTAGGACCTTTTCCCATATTTTAATACCCAAAAAAATAAGCCAAAGAGTCTTAAATAGGTGTCACAGAAGAATAGTTAAAAACAAAGTTTTAGAAAAAAATAGGGCATCTGCGTACGCACAAAGGTGTGCGCGCGCACGCCCAGGAAAGTTTTCAAATGTGTGCGTACGCATAGAGGTGTGCGTATGCACAGGGAGTAAAATTTTCAAGCTCTGTTCATTCGCACAAGACGTGCGAACGCCCTCAGTAGAGTGCACCTTCCAACATGTGCGTGCGCACAGGGCTAACATCTTGCCAAACTTAGTTAGTTGTGTGTGCACACAGGCCGTGCTAGCACTACCATCAGTGAGCCTTCCCTTGTGTGTGCGTACGCACAAGGCTATGCGTGCGCACAGTTTCAAAAACTCACAGGGGTGTGCGTGCGCACACGGATGTGTGTGCGCACACAAACCAGAAATCACAAATTCTGCAGCATGCACAAAATTCAGATTTTGACACCAAACTTTGAATGATTATAACTTCCTCTACAAAAATCCAAATTCGGCAAACCTTATATCAATTTAAATATTTTTCCATGAACCTTAATTTAAAGCAATTTCCAATAGATTTTGAAAACTGGGGCTCAAGTTATGAGCCGTCAAAGTTCACCAAAAATTCGTTTTTACCAAAAACCTCAACCTCAATTTTAACCAACCCTCAATCCAAAACCAACTCAATCACTTTTCAACCATACCACAACAACCCAAAATTTATACCAAACACTACTTCAACCATTTTCTCAATCACACAACCTTCTAAACCATTCAACAATTCTAAATCCAACCAAATTCACATTTTTCATTTTCCATTAACCTTATTAACATCAATATGACCACTCACCATCACCATCCATCATCAACGTCACATATTTCCAAACTTTCATCAAATAAACTCATCATCATTAATTCATCATCATCATCATTAACACTCATACTCATTATTCACAATTCTCACCAGTCCATTCAATTCATCAAACCTCTTCACTCATTTACTTTCAACATGAACCACAATAACCAACAATCAAAAGTCATCATCAACATCCATCTTCAAACCTCAACACCCACCAACATAACTCATCAATAATCATCACCTAACAATATATATATATATATATATATATATATATATATATATCATCACATTCAAACTCATTCAACCTACATCCAAATCATCATCAAGCATAACATTTATATACAATTAATCATACAATCACATCCTTCAACCTATCTTAAAGTCAACTAGCCTAAGTATCCAAAAACATTACATATTACATAAAGGAAACCGAAACCATACCTTGGCCGATTCCCAAACGCACCAAACACCAAAACGAAGCCACCAAGCTTGATCCAAAGCATCAACCAACTCTAACAAATACCAAAACTCAATCTAACATCACATAACATACAAACCTCAAACCTAGGGTTCACAAAAATAACTAACCACAAGGGTTTAGTGAAACCTTACCTTACGCAGCGCGATTAGGGGCAAAATCTAATAATACTCCAATGCTAGATCACTCCTAAACAACCAAAACACAAGGAAACTCAAAAATCCAAAGCCATTTTTGAGTTCAAATGGGAAAACGAAAACTGGGAAGGGTACAAAGGAATACTCACCACAAAATCTAAATATTATCGAAGAGCTTGACAAGAGTTTCGCGTGACCACAAACGGTTCGTCAATCAGAGCTCCGGATCAAAAGTTATGGAGTTTTTGAAGGACGAGGTGAATAGTGAAACCCCTCTTCTCCTCTCTTCCCCTTACTAGCGCCCCTTTCTTATTTTGGGGTGAAAATGAGCTAAAATGCTTATTTAATGAGCATATATTTGTTGGGTCTTGGGCCCGGTCCAAACCATTAGCATTTTTTTTTGTTCGTTTGGCTCACTTTGGGCCAAAACCTTTAAGATTAGTGTCCGATTTTCAATTTTAAATTATTTTTGTCTTTTCAAAACAACAAATTTAATTTTCCAAAATACGCGGTACTGGACAGACTAGAGCCGGTACTGTCAGCTTAAGCCCCAGTACGCATTTTTACAAAAACTTTTTGAAAAGGGTACATTTTCCAACTCAGAAAAAATTCCTTGAAATCAAATTTCATCTTTTTATTTTCAAATTAAAACTTATAAATTTTGAATCTACTCCGGGCACTAAAATTATTTTATTAAAACGGTTTTACGTGAAAAACTCCGGTTCTTACATTCTCCCTTCTTAATAAAATTTTTGCCCTCGAAAATTCGAATTACGCGATATATCCTCCTCGAAGCGTTACACTGTGTCGATGTCCCCTCTCGCCTTCCGCTGCGTCACTCTGATTATCGTCATTAAAGAGTCCGAAAAATTTTTATTAAAATCCAAATACCGATTTTGTAATACTTTTTGAAACCTTTAAAACAAGTTCAATCTGAATTAGTTCATTGTTAAAACTTCCTCAAAAGAGTCAAAAATCATTTACTCAGAATTCGATTACTTTAAATCACAATTTTCTTAAATAAAAATTTTCAATTTGAAATCCTTTCGATAAGATAAATTGGAAACCAAATTCACGATTGAACAAAATCAGATAACTCACTTTTCTTTTAAACCATATCGTTTAAATCAAGAGTTCCGACCAACTTTCAAAACCAAATCATATAAACCAAAAGTTTTAAACTAAATTTCAAAATCATTTTAAGCTTTAAAACTTTTTCAACAAGAATCCAAGCCATACTGTTTAGAAATTAAAAATCATAGCTAAAAACCACAGAAAGCATCCGTCTTTACCTCTGTTGCCACTACTGCTGAGCCGTACCCATCAACCGATATGCCCCAAACTCCACGAACTGTTTCTGGAACACGTCGAGCTTTGTAACACATAGGTTAGGTTAATCATTCTCACAATCTCTCTGTTAACGTGATTGACCTCATCCGTGAGTTGCTATTCGGGTTTTCTTTCCATACCAAACAATCGATATCAAGGTGATCAGTCTCAATATCTCAAGCTCAGTGCTTCAATTGTCCCCAAAGGCACTCACAAACAAGCATGCTATGCATATCAAACAGATATCCTAAATAGCATGAAAGAAAAATGACCTAGAGAGTGCAACGAAGCACAATCGGTACATCCCTTAGGCTCACGAGGACGAACCGCTCTGTACCACTAAATGTAACACCCTAATTACCCTAAGCCTTACCTCTAGCCGTAAAGCAAAGGTTAATAAGAGGTTATCATAATTCTAAGGCTTATATATATTTATATAGAAGGAAATAATATATTCTAGAATCCTGATGAAGGATTAAGCTTAATAACATAATTACAAAAATGCGAAACGTTCACATGAAGCTAACGCACAAGACACAAGGTATAGATGCAAGAGAATAGAACATATATAGATATAAGAGTATAAAAATCATAGGGAACTAGCTACAGCTTGCGGAGTTTAAGTCGACTAGTTACAAATAGAAAGATACAGAGTTTTGGAGTTAAAACAGCTTATACAACTTATCTCTCAAGTAAGCTTCTAAGGCCATAAAGTCTAAAATAAACGGGTGAGAGAAAGTACTACAACAAAATAAAATAGAAATAAACCAAGTAGAAACCATACTCCGCTCTGCCACCATGTCCGCAATTTCACCAAGGTGAATTACGACATGCATCTGAAAAATAACAACAAAGTATGAAATGAGAACTAGAGGTTTTTAGTATGGTAACAGTTCCCAATATGTAAGATGTAAGGCTCTGGGACACTGAAAGAAATCCTAGAACTTCACATCAAATACGGAATATTCAGGCTTAGAATAAAATAAATAAATAAAGAACTTAAACCATAAACCGGGTTATCTAAACTTAGGGGAATTCTAACTAATACTAATCACCGCTGTCCCATACCCTTCACCAACCTACCCTCCATGCGATCCGATTGCCACCGCCTACATAACCTCCTTAGCACTAGACAAACGCAAATAATGCAAACAAGTAATACATAGATAATATTCATATATAGCAAGTAATTCAAGAAGCAAGTAGGCATGTTATACATTTAGGCAAACTGCAAGTAGTCAAAGCAAACAAGCAAATAAGAGATACATATGATGAATGCCTTTCCTATTGGCTCGTGATATCACTTGTCGGTCCGTAAATGCCAACCTGACACATCCTCCCAGATGTAGTCTTTTCTGCCACGCCAGAGATATAGTGCCCTGCACACTCATGCAGCAGCAAGCTCATTCAACCTACATCCAAATCATCATCAAGCATAACATTTATATACAATTAATTATACAATCACATCCTTCAACCTATCTTAAAGTCAACTAGCCTAAGTATCTAGAAACATTACATATTACATAAAGAAAACCGAAACCATACCTTGGTCGATTCCCAAATGCACCAAACACCAAAATGAAGCCACCAAGCTTGATCTAAAGCCTCGACCAACTCCAACAAACACCAAAACTCAATCTAACATCACATAACATACAAACATCAAATCTAGGATTCATAAAAATAACTAACCACAATGGTTTAGTGAAACCTTACCTTATCCAATGAGATTAGGGGCAAAATCTAACAATACTCCAATGCTAGATCACCCCTAAACAACCAAAACACAAGGAAACTCAATAATCCAAAGCCATTTTCGAGTTCAAAGGGGAAAACGACAAATGGGCAGAGTACAAAGAAATACACACCACAAAATCTAAATAGAATTGAAGAGCTTGACAAGAGCTTCGCGTGGCCGTAAACGGCTTGTCAATCGGAGCTCCGGATCAAAAGTTATGGAGCTTTGAAGGAGGAGGTGAATAGTAAAACTCCTCTTCTCCTCTCTTCCCCTTACCAGCGCCCCTTTCTTATTTTGGGGTGAAAATGAGCTGAAATGCTCATTTAATGAGCATATATATGTTGGGCCTTAGGCCCGGTTTGGGCCCGGTCCAACCCTTTAGTGTTTTTTTTTATCCGTTTGGCCCACTGTGGGCCAAAACCTTTAAGATTAGTGTTCGGTTTTCAATTCTAAATTATTTTTATCTTTTCAAAATAATAAATTTAATTTTCCAAAATATGCGGTACTGGATAGACTAGAGCCGGTACGTATTTTTACAAAAAATTTTCAAAAAAGATACATTTTTCAACTCAGAAAAATTCATTGAAATCAAATTTCACCTTTTTATTTTCAAATTAAAACTTCTAAATTTTGAATCTACTCCGGGCACTAAAATTATTTTATTAAAACGGTTTTATGTGAAAAACTCTGGTTCTTACAAGAGTCGAACAAAAGGAAGCCTTTTTTTTAATAAAAAGGTGAATTTTGTTGATTGTATGAGTGAGGATGAGTCACATAATAAGTCAGCTTTTGCTGCAGAATTGAAAGATGGACCTCCTTATGTGTGTCGATCTCTCAATTCACCAAAAGATAAAACATCTTTGTCGGGGAAAAAATTACTCTTTTGACCTAACAAAAGCTTAACAAAGTTTTGATATGTTGTTAAAAGATAAGAAGCTTGTACTCCTTAAAGAAAAATGAATGCCATATCTGGCTGAGATGAGAAATAAAAAATTTTGTAAATTTCATCAAACTTCTGGATATTATACTAATAATTGTGTTCGTTTCAGGAATTTGGTACAAAAGGCTATTGAGGACGGATGACTGAAGTTTGCTAACAAACCTAAGATGAAGGTCGACTCTAATCTTTTGTAGGTCACGTCGAATTTTGCTGAAACAGAAGAATCGGCCTTCTCAATCAACATGGCTTTTGTTGAACCTGTAAAGAAAGATGAACAATTCGAATTAGATATGTTCGAATCAGAAAGGTCTATTTATCCAAAATCATGAGAAGACTTGTTGGATTTTTTTGGTAAGGCAAAGAAAAGACAAAGGAAATGTGGCTATATACCCTCGATGTAGTGCACTGTTCAACACCTCAGCTACCAAGGCTTACGACTCATTCAAAAAAGTAGAGAGCGTGTTCATTAAGAGGAATTAAGGTAGGCTTGACTATAGCAAGGAGCTAAAAGTCGAGATTCTATAAATGCCCCTATCAAATAGCAAATGCACACTGTGGTAACAGTCGATCAAAAATCACAAGGGGTGTCAAGTCAAACTAGAGTTCCTCCATCAAATGTGTCGAATAATAGATGGGTACAAAATAATTCTCCAAACTACTCCAGGAATTACAATTTTAATATTTTTAAAGGAGGTTTTGGAAATTGGGCTGGAGCCCAAAAAAGATGAGCTTTTCGACGAGGGCCAAGTAGAAGAGGAGGAGGTTGAGCAAGGTTTCGACACTATTTTCAAGAAAGATCTTCCTTCATTCCAAGAGCTATAGCTCAAACACAAAATGCTTATGTCGATACACATAAGCCATAACCAAAACTAAGCAAGGAAAGTAAGTCACCTCAGAAACAAGAACAGAAAATAAACAAGCCATCTTGGGTAAAGTAAATTTTCTTCGACACTTCATTTCAAATATATCTGAAAAAATAAAGATATTTACTCCTTTATTAAAATTGAAGCAGGGAGAACAATTTAAACAGGAGGAGGAGCACCATGAGGCTTTTGACCAGATAAAGAGATATATGATTTTACCACCAATCTTGGAACCTATCAAACAAGGTTGACCATTAAAATTATATATTGCTGCATCAGATGCAACTTTATGGAGCATGCTGGTCCAAGAAGACAAAGATGGAAACGAAAAAGTGGTTTACTATCTGAGTCGAATGCTGACTGAGGCAAAAACTAGATATAGTGCAGTCAAAAAATTTTGTTTAGCCCTTTATTTCTCTTGTACCAAACTTAAAAGTTATTTAATTAGAAAGAATGTTTATTTTTTGTCAAAATTCGATGTTATCAAATACATGTTTTCTTATCCAATATTAAGAGGAAGAAATAACAAGTGGATGTTAATATTAATCGAATAATCGTTATTTTATGTCCCTGCCAAAGGTGTCAAAGGGCAAGTGAGTGATGATTTCTTAGCAGATCATCCTTGCGTCGAGATTGATGAACAGCCCCAAATTAGGTATCTTGAGCTCAAACCTTGGAGGTTATTTTTTGATGGGTCGAAACATCAAAACAGAGTGGGAGTAGGAATAGTTCTAATCACCCCTGATGATATTTCTACCAAATTTAGGTGTTGACTAGAATCAGGTCTATCAAACAATGAAGCAAAATATAAGGCTTTAATTATTGGCCTAGAACTTTTGATGCGGTGTGGGTCATCATGGATCAATTGACAAAGTCTGCTCACTTTCTGCCTATAGGAGTAAACTATTCTTTGGATGAACTGGCAAGGCTATACATCAAGTAGGTTGTAAGGTTGGATGGTGTGCCCACAACTATTGTGTTGGACCAAGATCTCCAATTCACTTCGAAGTTCCGGGGAGCCATTCAGAAGGCGTCCGAAATGCAATTGTGTTTAAGCACGACTTATAACCCACAAACAGACGAACAATCAGAAAGAACGATTCAAACTTTAGAAGATATGCTGAGGGCGTGTGTGTTGGATCAACCAAGAAGCTAGATCGGTAAATGCGGTTTGTGAAGTTTGCGTACAATAACAGTTATCCTGCAAGCATTGGAATGGCTCCGTATGAAGCGCTGTTTGGAAGGAAGTGCCAATCTCCAGTTTGTTGGTATGAAGTGGATGAATAAAGTATTCTAGGTCCTGACTTATTAGCCAAGACAATTGAACAAATTAAGCAAATATGAGCTAGAATTCTCACTGCACAAAGTCGTCAGAAGAGTTACACAGATCAGCGGCAGAAGCTGTCGGAATTTAATGAAGACGATTTTGTATTTCTGAGAGTTACTCCAACCATGGGTATCAAACAAGCAATAAAGACCAAGAAGTTAAACCCTAGGTATATTGGACCCATTGAGGTGTTGAGATGGATTGGACCAATGTCCTATCATGTGGCTTTACCACCACATCTTTCAAACCTACATGACGTCTTTCATGTATCACAACTTCGCAAATACACACCCGATGCAACTCATGTCTTAGAACCCGAATCGGTTCAGCTAAAGGAGAATCTAACATAACAACTGTTTCTGATCAGGATTAATGATGTCAGCATAAAAAAACACTGAGGAAAACATGTAATTGAGCAATTGAACCTTCACCGGATGTGTATCCGCTCTAGTCACTCAAGTGTTTAGGGGTTGATTCACTGGATTCCCCCCTAATCATGCTTTCCAAGATTTGTTCTTCATCTAACAATCAACAATTATTTAATGCATGCATACAATTATCATGAGGACTTTCTCAAAGGTTGTAATGGGGCTAGGGTCAAGGTAGGGTCATATATAGTTAAATGGACTAGAATTTGAATCTTTGATTAACCTAGACTTTCCCACCTAACCTAAGATAACCTATACAATTAAGTTCTAACCAAATTATAACTACCCATTCTTCACTTTTTCACATACTCATTCCTTTTTATTTCACAACACTTATGCATTGATTCTTATTGTACTTTACTTTGGGGTGTTTTGTCCCCTTTTATTATCTTTCTCTTTTTTTCTCATTTTTCTTTCTTTTAAACTATATACAAGAACATCAATACACAAGATTTAACATTTGATTAATACATGAGCATGCACCCAATTCCCAAACATAGCAATACAAAGCATCTTTTTATTCCAACCAATGTTCCCAAGTCTCCCCAAACTTGAATAAGAAGTACTCTCACTAGCCTAAGCTAATCAAAGATCCAAACAAGGGAAATTTATTGTTTTTCGCTTTAGGCTTGTAATGTGCTAAAATAAAGAACAATTGGGTTAAGCGTAGGCTCAAAATTGGCTAACAATAGAAGGTAAAAGGTAGGCTATTTGGGTAGGTGAGCTTTATGAAACAATGACCTCAATCATATAAATGCATGTATACAAGGAATAATGGACATATAGAATTAAATAAATTACGAATCACAATCATAAAAAGAGAATAATTGCACACAAGAAGGAAAATAAGTGGTTATATGATGTAACCACATCATTAGGCTCAAATCTCACATGCCTGTGTTCTTAGCTCAAAACATGCTTCACAAAATATATAATTCAAGCAAGTTCCACGAAAATTTTCTCAATCAATTGGGGTGGTGCCGTATAGATAAATTCTTTGGAAAATTTTATTGTTTTGACTAAGCTTATCCTAAATGCAATGTTGTTGTTGTGATTTAGAAATTTTAAAATTTCCTTAGTTTATCCCTTATTTTTCAATCAAACCAAATTTCTTATGTAAAAAAGGTAAACTTGGGTTTCAACAATCCAAAATGTTTTCTTAATCACAACTAAAGAGCTAAAACAACTACATAAAGCAAATCTCACTAGAAACGAAATATCTACCAACCAAGATGCAAAATGCAACAACTAAAATAAAAGTACCAAAATAACAAATATATAAAATAATCCCAAAATTGCAGTAAAAATAAAGTGCAAAGTACTAAAACTAACACAAAATAAGTGATAAATGTCCAAAATTGTTCACCCAAAATAGCAATCCACCGACGGTGACAACGGTGACCTTCCCACACTTAGAATGAAGCATCGTCCACGATGCTAATGCTCGGACTCGGGGTGAGAGTCAACTGTTGCGTCTGGCTGGGGCTGAGGCTGTGGCTCCTCATGCTCCTCCTCCTCTGCTGAAGAAGGGTCGGCAATAGTGGGCAACTTGATGCCCAGTGCTACAAACATCTGATCCACTCTATCAAGGCGTCGCATGATGCGGCGCTCACTATGCTCCATGAAGCGGAAAAGATGCTGTACCAGTAGATATGTCGGCTGGTGGTGGTGGTGGTATAGGTGCTGGTGGTGGTGGTGGTATAGGTGTTGCTGGTGCGGTAGATGGACCCGCTACGGCTGAAGAAGAAGAAGGTCTAGGTGTCGCTGCTGCTGAGGCTCGAGCTCTAGATCGACACCGGGATGGAGGCTTCTCATTCACCCATGTCCCCCACGGAATCATGTTCTCCTTCCCGTGGACCAGGGGTGGTGTCTCATTATCCGCCCTCCATGAAACACCGGCTCGCTCAGCCATCTCAGTGACCAAAGTCGGGAATGGGAGTGTGCCACGGACACGCCATCGCTGATAAATGGATTTTTGTGTAGTTTAAAATTCACAAATGAAGTCTCGTTGCAATATAGTTTCTAAACCAACAAATAATCTTTTCATACAAAAATTTGTTTGTCACAAGTACAAACCCCTAAAATCTATAAACCGAAGTATTTAAACCTCAGGTCGTTCTCCCTAGGAATTGCAATAAAGTGTCTTGTTATTGGTTATGAGGTATGTTTTGGGGTTTTTGAGATAAAAAACATGAAATGTAAATGGCAAAGGAAATAAACTAATTGCTAAAAAGGTCTTGGCAAGGGTTGGTGGTCAAGGATCTCTATCCCTATCACTAACCACAACATGAGAATTGGCAAGGGTCAACCCCATTAAGTCATCCTCTAACTAATAAAGGAAAGTCAAATGAGCTATGTCAATCCAAGTCCATAAGTCCTAGTTCTACACCAAATCAATTAGTGAGATCTAGTGTTAATGGCTCCCAATTGTCAATCACTTGGACATTAGTAACTCAAGAGTTCCTAAGTTACCTTCTCAAGCCAAAAGCATAAAATTCTACTCTAAAATCTAACCAAGCATTTTATCAAACACTTGGAAGGCATAAAAGGAAAGCATAGTAAAATTGCAAGGAATGTAAATCTAGACTACTCAATTGCAAGGAATTAAACAACAACAAATTAAATCAACAATAAAGGAATCATGAATCATAAATTGCATTAAAAGAAAATAGAGGAAACAAAAGTGCATCAACATAAAAGTAGAGAATTACAAGAATTAAATGCTACACTAGAGAGAGAAGAGGTAGAAGAAGAAGAAATTGCAATGGAAAAGTAAATCTAAGCATGAAATTAACCTAGATCTAAGAATTCCTAATCTAGATCTAACCTATTCCTAATTCTAGAGAGAAGAGAGAGCTTCTCTCTCTAGAAACTAATTAAAGCATGATAAAACTAAAATAAAACTCACTAACTAACTAGATGCCTCATCCCTCGTCAATCCTTAGGTTAAATACCATCAGAAATGAGTTGGATTAGGCCCACAAGGCTTCTAAAATCGCTGGCCATGAGTTACATTAAGTGAATCATGTGCAACCATCGGTGCGCACGCGTACGGTGTGTGTGATTGCCCCTAAACGCGATGCAACTATGGAAAATATTATATCATTTCGAAGCCCCGAATGTTAGCTTTCCAATGCAACTAGAACTGCATCATTTGGTTCTCTGTAGCTCAAGTTATGGTCGATTAAGTGCGAAGAGGTCGGCTTGACAGCTTTTGCGATTCCTTCATTTCTTCATGAATTCTCCATTTTTTCAAGCTTTTTCTTCATTCCCTTGATCCAATCTTTGCCTCCTAAATCTGAAATCACTTAACAAACATATCAAGGCATCTAATGGAATCAAAGGTAAATCAAGATTAAACAATTAAGGGCCTAAAAAGCATGTTTTCACACTTAAGCACAAATTAGGAGACAATCATGAAACCATGCTATTTCATGGAATAAATATGGGTAAAAGGTCATAAAATCCCCTAAATTAAGCATAAGATAAACCCTACAAAGGGGTTTATCACTCGCCACATGAATCTCCTGATCAAACGGAGAAAGTACACCTACTTCCCCTCCATAATACAACTAATCAGGACGAGCATGTCCACCAAAATCTCAGTAAAATGTGTGGTCAGCATGACATAGTGGGCCAAGATCTGCTGCCATGTCCTAGCCTTCCTCGTCAGATGAGAAAATAACATCCCCTTGGGTTTCCTATTATCAGCATCCATCTCCCAAGGGGCATCCGAGGTGGCAACAATACACCTCAAGGCATCATAATTATATGTCATACAGTGTATCTCGACTCCAGCCTGTACATATGCATCTGTGTCACTAGTCTTAGGCAAACAGCCGAGTGCATCCTCAATAGCAGCCTCTATGACCAATATTCGTCCGCCTCGCAGATAAACCGACTCAAGGTTATGCCTGAAAAAATTACAGTAGAACTCCTGAACCCATGAAGTGTTCACCCTACCCAGCTCCCTATCAACAAAACCTAGACCCATCCCCTCAATACGGGTCGCAATGGACTGTCTTAGATCAGCGGGAATGGCCAGTTTCTTCTCTATGTTGAGGTTCTTCGGCCGGTAGTTTGGGAAGCGGAGCTCGCAGTACAGGTTAGGAAACCTGTGTGTATGGGTAGGCGGCAGTTGTTAATCTGCCTTCTCCTTCTCTGAAAGAGGGTTCTTAGTATAATCGGTGAAAGGAGAAGTAGCGGAAGATTGAGGTTTCTTCCTCTTTCTAGAGGTAACCTTTGCTTTGCCTCTATCAGACATCCTGAAAAACAGATATGATAGGATATAAACAATTAAGCCAAGTAGAGAAATATAAAGCAAGGCATTAAGCACATACAGAAAGCAAGAGGAAGGACATGTAATCATGAAGTGAGTAAAAAAGATGAAAACTTGGAATGCAAGCAAACAAAAATATAGAATTCAATCCAAAATGCAACCAATAAATCATGCAACAATAATAGAATGCTTGTTTGTCAAGCCACACTAGTCATCATGCCTCAAAGAATATAGAGGTGTTAATAGGAAAACTAGGTCAAAAGTTAGAAAAATAGGTCATATATGAGTGGCATGACAATTGTGGGACTTAACCAAGAGAAGCTCAATTAGTATAGAAAACAAGTACACTCACATTCATGAGGATGATGCAAGTCATTGATGATGAAATATGAATTTGCATAAAGCAAACAATGGAAAGCAAGACAACAACAATGCACAAGGTCACTAAGTTTGTAATAATTGGTGTTGAAAGATGTGAAACATGCACTTTGTGTAACGAAAAGCAAGTTGAAAACAATTTTAAGTTAAAAGGGTTACACTAGTGGAGGGTACCAATTATGACAAATGAATGAACCTTATTCAAGAAAAATACAAGTTAAGATCAAATGGTGAGTGTAGCATTGGCTTCATTAGTCAAGTAAGTTGAAAAAGGAACCTTGACCAAGAAGTCATAAGGCAATTGACTTAACTTGAAATGTGGAAGCACAAGAAGGTTCAAACTGATGAGTTAGGCAAGGTACTATTTGACACAGAAATCCGACAAATAGTTCCTTGAACTAACATGTTTTCAATGCGTATCAACGGGAAACAAAATAAAAACGGAAACGCCAACCAAAGTGGCCTAAGAATTGAACTTGGCGTAAGTGAAGTAAATCTCAAAGTCAAAAGGGTCAAGTTCAATTCCTAGGTCGCAACTTGAAGAACAAAATAATTTCCAGAAATTTTGGCAGCATTCCGGCAGTAATTTGGAGGTTCCAGGATAGCAAAAAGCAGCAAATTAACAGATATGAATTCATCAAACATGCAACAAGCAGCAAGTTCATATGGTTTAGGCGACATCTGGTAAAATTATTCAGCAAGGCAACAGTGAAACAATAGATAAACCAAAAACCAACATAGCAGTTACAGGAATGTACAGAACAGTAACATCAACCACCATTCAGCAAAACAATTTCAATTCAGCCAATTCGGATAACAAGAACGGAGCATTTATCAGGCCTAGAATCCTCTAACCATAACCTAGCTACCTAACCACATGCATTTTGATGCTACCCTAATCAAACAGAAATTCAACAACTAATCTAAGTAAACAGAAATAATAGCAGAAAAGAAAAGGCAGAGTAGGAGGCAAGGGAACCTGAGGAGAGCAGAGGCAGAACTGAAAATGAAAAAGGGTGAGAAGTGGTGCAGTGCCACCTGAAGTGGTGGTGGCATAGCTCACGGCGATGCTAAGAGAGTGGCGCAAAGCAGGGTGAGCAGGGAGTAGCGCAGAAAAGAAAGGAAAGAAATGTAGCGCTGAGCAAGGGAGAAAAGGAAAGACAAGGTGTTGGTGGTGATGATTGGTGGTGGTTGAAAGGAGGTACGCTGGCGGCAGTGGAGGCCGCGGCGGAGCTCGGTGGCAGAGGAGAGAAAACGAGCGGAGAAGGAAAGAGAGGGCGAGGAAGAGACGGAGAAGAGAAGAGGAAAGAGAAGAGAGAGGGGAATAGGATGGCGACGGTGGCGGTTATGGAGGCTTTGTGATTAGGGGAAGGAGAAGTGAGCAGTGGAACGTTGGAGATAAAAGGGTGGGGGTTGCGCGAATGGCTAGGGCTTCTGCGTCCTTGGGGTTATTGTTTTGAATCCACGTGTACGCGTCTATTGGGCGTCCGCGTGGGTGGGCGAAAAGATGATGGGCGCAGAAGCGTCATGTATGCTTAAGTGCGGATGGAGAGAGTATGCGTTGACGCGTACGCGTGCATTGAGGATTGGGCCAGAAGCACAGCGTTGGCACCAAGTTAGCATGACTCTCATGTAGAAGTATGGGTGCTGCACCCGCGCGTCGATACGTACGCGTGATGTACGCGTCCGCGTGAGTTGCGGCTTGTGCGAAAAGCCCAACGTTCACGCCAAACTTGCGCAACTCTTTGGAAAATGTATGGGGCTGCATTCATTCATCGATGCGTACGCGTTCAGCGTGTGTACGCGTCCGTGTCCGCTCCCCCCCTTTTTTCAGAAATACTAAAAACAGCTTAAACTCTTCCTAACACTACCTACAACTCAAGACCAACTAAAAATGCCAAAATCACAAAATTATTTTTGGCTTTTGAAGAGTTTTCAAGTACAAGCAAGGAAAACTTGCATCACAAGCAACTACAACCAAGTTATTAAAGCAACTATATGAAGAGAAAACTACCTACAATGGCAACTCAAATCACTTATTAATCAAATCTACAAGAGAGAATGGACAGAGTTTACCATGGTGGGGTGTCTCCTACCTAGCACTTTTAGTTTAAGTCCTTAAGTTGGACATTTGGGAAGCTCTCCATCAAGGTGGCTTGTGTTTGTACTCATCCTTGAATCTCTAAGGAACTTTGCTCCTCAATTGATTGTCAGAAATTCCAACCATTTTCACCAAGCTTGGGTGAAGTTTAACCCAAGATATGAGGTCCCATAGTTGATCTTCGATGTGCGATCCGGGGTCCCATACCTTATTTTCACACCCGTCTTCAAGTTGATTGTCATGGTTCTTCCATCCGGGTGGTTGATACATAGAATTCTCCTTAGCACACCAGGGTTTCCTTCTAGACCCACACAAAGTAGCATTCATCCAATCATGGTGCCTACACCTTGAAGGTTTGACCTTAATGAGCCTAATACCAAACTTCCAACCACTACACAACTCCCTCTTACCATTAACTCCACAAAGAGCTCTAAGTTGCCCATCCATTTCAATCAAGCCATATTCAAGTGAGAAAGTGAACCTTAAGGGTAAGAATTTCACCCACTTGAAGGTTGTGTTAGATGGTGACTTAGGAAGGGACATCTCCAATGGCTCTTCAAGCACTATTCCCTTATGCTCTTCGTTGGTTGTTTCCATCTCTTGACAACTTTTTTCAATTTCTTCTTGCTTGTCAACTTCTTCTAAATCCTCCTCATCGTCAATCGAATCAAGCTTTGGAGGTTGTGTGAAGTCCCATTCAATATCAACTTCACAGTCAATGGAAGGGTCTCCAACAAGGTCACCAATATCACTTGGCTTGGAGTTGTCTTCAATAACTTCAATTTCTTGTGCAATGGGAGGTGATTCAATTTTGGATAGAAAGTCATTGATGATTGAATCCATCTCTTGATTAGCCTCTTCATATTCTTTAATTTGGATAGTTTTCGGAGGTTGTTGAGACTCCCATGGTGGTTCTGCATCTCCAAAATTTTCAACCACGTCTCCCTTTTCTTCAATAATCATAGGTTCCTCCAATTGCTCCAATACAAAACCCAACTCCTCCTTCTCCACCGGACTTTCCAATCTCTCCTCCATACTTTTCTCTTCTTTGGAACCTTCACATGTGGCTACGAAAGTACCGTGTGTGTTCAAGCATTGGTAGGCTAGAGTGTGCACTACCTTGGTCAAGTTAGTCACAAACTCTAGTGTGTTCCTTTGCATATCCGCTTGTCCTTGAAGTAGCAAGGTGAGAGAGTCATCTATTGGGGCTTGGGGTGGATAAGAGGGTTCATCATTTTGGAGAAAGGGTTCATAGTAGGAAGGTGGTTCCACTTGAGAAGGGTATGGAGATGGTGTGTATTGAGGTGATTCTTGGTAGTAGTCATGATATGGTTGTGGTGGTTCTAAAGGTTCTTGCTCGTAATGGTCACAAGGATACGGTATGGGTGATTGGTCATATGATGGATATGGATCATAGGAAGGTACTTGATAAAAAGGGGCTCGTGAGTAGGGTTGATAGTCATCTTAAGGGTAAAGTTCATAGGCATATGATGATGGCAATTGATTGTCACAAAAAGATTCCCTTAGCCATTGAATTGACATGCATTAGGATGATGGTTATACTTATAAGTATTCGGAGGTTGTTGCCAATAGGAGTGATCAATTCCTCGAGGCTCCTCCCCTCTTTGTAGGTTTCATCTTTGATACATGTGGTCATTGAAGTTCACATTTCCTACAACACAATTAAAACTAAACTCATAGCCAAATGGGTGAGAATTCATAGTGGAAAACAAAATCAAAACTAACAAAGTCCTAAAACTAACAAAAACTAACAAACAAGCAAAAGACAAGCATATTCACAATATTCACATATATACAATAATCAATAACAAGGCACACAATTGCAATCCCCAGCAACGGCGCCATTTTGATGAATGGAAAATTGATGGTGTAGAATTTCACTAATGAAATTGTGTTGCAAGTATAGTTTCTAAACCAACAATAATCCTTTCCTGCAAAAATTTGTTTTTCACAAGTACAAACCCCTAATAAATCTAATAACTGAAGTATTTAAACCTCGGTTCGTCTCTCAAAGGAATTGCAGGGTAGTGTTCTTGTTATTGACTATGGACATGTATATTTGTGGGTTTTGGATGAGAAACAAGAAAAGTAAATTGCGAAGGAATTCAAATGATGAAAAGGTCTTGGCATGGTTTGGTGGTCAAGGATCTCTATCTTTATCACTAACCACAATATGATAATTGCAATGATCAATTCTACTAAGTCATCCTCTAATAAGTAAAGGAAAGTCAAGTGAGCTCTATCAATCCAAGTCCATAAGTCCTAGCTATTCACTAATTGAATTAATGAGAGCTAGAGTCAATGGCTACCAACTATCAATCACTTGGACATTAGCAACTCAAGAGTTCCTAAGTTACCTTCCCAAGCCAAGAACATAAAATTATACTCTAATACCCTCTCAAGCATTTTGACAAACACTTGGAAGGTATAAAAGGAAAGAATAGTGAATTGACAACAAGAATGAAATCTAACAACAATTTATTGCAAAGAATTAGCAACAACAAGCAAGGAGAACACAATTAACATGAGTTACCTCAAATTGCATTAAAAGAAAATAAAAGGAACAAGAGTAGATCAACAACAAAGTATAGAAACAAAAAAGAGGAAATTACAACAATAGAATAGAAGAACAAGATGTAGCACAAAGAATTGAAAGGTAGAAGTAGATGAAAGCATGAATTAAAACCTAGATCTAATTCTAACCCTAGAGAGAAGAGAGAGCTTCTCTCTCTAGAAACTAAACTAAAGCTAGAACTAATTCCTAATGTGATAGAATGAATGCCTCCCAAAATGATGCCTCTCCCTTTCAATCCTTGGTCTTATTAAGTGTTTTAGCGCCAAAGTTGGTTCAAATTGGGCCCCACAGCCTTTACGAATTCGCTGGGCACGATTTCACTCAAAAATCACGTGCCAGCACCGATGCGTATGCGTACAGCACGCATGCGCGTC
Source organism: Arachis ipaensis (assembly GCF_059453495.1). Taxonomy (NCBI): domain Eukaryota; kingdom Viridiplantae; phylum Streptophyta; class Magnoliopsida; order Fabales; family Fabaceae; genus Arachis; species Arachis ipaensis. The sequence goes on along the minus strand of NC_142442.1, from coordinate 71,588,990 downwards.
CTTGGGGTTTTATGATCCACGCGTGCGCGTCCCTTGGGCGTGCGCATGGATGGGTGCATCCAAATCTTTGGCTTTTTCCATGTGTTCTCCAGTTTGCATACTTTTCTCTTCACTCCTTTGATCCATTCCTAGCCTTTTGAATCTGAAATCACTAACAAACATATCAAGGCATCTAGTGGAATCAAAGGAAGATTAAAATGATCAAATTAAGGGTCTAAAAGCATGTTTTCACATTTAAGTACAAATTAAGGAAGAATCACAAAACCATGCTATTTCATTGAATAAATGTGAGAAAAGGTTGATAAAATAATCTAAATTCAACACAAGATAAACCCTAAAAACGGGGTTTATCAATTCTTGAAGTCAGCTGTACCAGCTAGGTAGGCACGACCTCAAGCCAGTTGCTCGAGGATGGTTGGAGTTCATCCAACGCTTCATCCTTGCTACGAGTAACCATTCTGAGGTTACAGTCGAGATAGCAGTGATGATTCACTGTATCATACTCAGCAATGAGGTGGAGGTGCACGAAGTGATGCCTCAGAAGTTCTACAAGATAGCTGACAAGTCTTCCACCTCTGTGAGACTGGCTTTCCCCTATCTCATCAACCGCCTATGTACAGTAGTTGGAGCTCACATTAAGGTAGATACCACGATTGACATTGAGGGGCTGATCACTAGGAAGGGTATGGAGTGTGCTCACGTTAGAGAGCTTGGGCATGGACTACAGCAGGAGCCAGTTCCTCCTCCTCGGTAGTAGAACCTTCCGGAGATGCCTCAGGGAATCTATTTCCCTCTCCGTGACTACTGGGACCAGTAAGCCACATCTATAGGGGAACTGCCATCATCCATAGATCAGCTGAGGATCAAGCATTAGGATCACTCAGCTCTTCTTCATCAGCTAGTGGAGGCGCAGTTGAGGCAGGAGCGTGACATAGAGGAGCTGAAGCGTTAGAGAGGATTCCCCAGAGGGAGTAGCAGCCACCATCACTACAAGAAAAAAGGCCTATGGCCACGCTTTTTTCTTGCCACGCTTTAAAAGCGTGGCCAAAAGTGGTCAATGGCCACGCTTTTGTGAGGGTGGTGATAGATTAGAGATTTGGCCACTTTTTTTTTGCCACGCTTCAAAAGCGTGGCGAAAAGAGTCAACAGCCTCGCTTTTGTAAGCGTGGCAATTGATTAGAGAAACGGCCACGTTTTTTTTACCACGCTTCAAAAGCGTGGCTATAGAGAGAAACAGGAACGTTTTAAAAGTGTGGCGATAGGGTTTCATTACGGCCACGCTTTAAAAGCGTGGCCAAAAGGTTTAAAAAAGAAAAACCCTAATGACCCGGCCCCCAACCCGGTCCCCACCCTAATGACACTATTTCAACCCAGTCCCCAACTCTTTCACCCTGGCTACCCTAATCTAATCGATCGAGCTCACATCCCCTTTCACCCTGGCCACCCTAATCGATCGAGCTCACAACAGCGCCGCAGCCCCACTCCCCCTTTTCTCCTCTCCAACGCACACAACACAATACTCATACGCACCACCTCACCCACGCGGAAGAGGAGAGCTAGAGGAAGGAGACGCCACCTTGCTGCCAGCTCCGTCGAAGACCAGCCTACCGCCGCTGTCGAGTCAAACCCGAGAGAGTGTGTGCAACGATGAGAGAGGAGGAGCCGTCACCAAACGCGTCGTCACCGTTGGAGGAGCTTCGCTCTTCGCCGCCGCCGAGGAGGGGAAAGAGGAGCTGCTCCCTCGCTAGTCATCGTCGTGCTTCCTGGTTGCCGATGAGGGAGCTGCGAGAACCGTTGCAGCTGTTGAGTAAATCTGTGCTTTTAATTGTTATTACTCTTTTCCAATTGATTTTAGGAAATCGAAGTTTTACAGATTCGATAAGGAAAGGAACCGTGGAAGGAGAGAACCGATGGTGCCATCAAGTTCCCTAAGAATAAGGTTAGTAGCAGGGTTTGGCTTCTCATCTGAACAAAATTGATTTGTGCTTCTTTGTTTATGTTTATTCTCTGATTCATTTGTGCTTCCCTAGTTCCCTGATTCTTCCGTTCGTAAGTAGTTAGAGAAGTTTAAATGATATTTGTTTGAGCCTCATATAATAATGTCGAACGTGGTTCTTTTGCTGTCATTATAGTAGTTAAATCTCAGAAGGTTAATTGGTTCATTTGTGCAACTAAGTTTTGTTCTTTTTTTTGTGTTTATAATGAACAAAATCATTGCTGAGTGTGGTTCTTTAGCTGTAAGCACTCTAAATCATTGAAAAAGGTAATTCATGGATTCCATATTTTTTTCATTTGAAAATCATACTAGAACAATATAATCTGATATAAGAAGCTGTTAATGAGCTTGATTTATATTTATAAGAAATTATAAACTGATTGATTGAATAGCTTATCTGCTTTTGCTTTGTTGCTGCTACCTGACTCTGTTCCAATCTTAGCCTCAGGTGCCTTTTTCCTGTATTTGCAGAACTTCTCTCAAGAGCTTCAAAAGCTTGAGGAGTATTGCATGAACCAGAAATCCATTGATTCAATGGTACCTATATATATATATATATATATATATAACTCTCTTATTAATGCTTTTACTTTGTTTAATTTTCTTCAGCACCGCTTGGTTCATCTGTATTTGACCTAATGAGCTCTTTTACTTGCATGAACTAATTGAAATCTCAATATTGAGTTGCTTGATTCATAGTACTAAGTTTGATGAGAAGAAAACTGAGTTGATACTTATTTAATTTTTGTCATTTTATTTATTTAACACCATGTTTTTATTTGATTATTATTATTCATAGTACAAGGTTTCCATTGGAGCAACTTGTAATCTTTCTTGGCCTGCTGGCCGTCTCGTGATCCAAGTACTAGATGATTTCTACGGACCCCGTGGTTAAGGTGCATAACGTACCATGCATAAGCACACACTTGCTCTCACACTCATGCACTCATGGGAAGAATTTCTATCAGTTTGTGCTCAATAACACTGCTATTTTCAATTATAATTGTAGTTATACTCAACATGCTTCATTGTTATTGCTTACTTCTTGTTAGCAAGATAAATTTTACCATGAAAGCACCATCAGAAACTTACTAATCAATTTTGCTCCTTTGTCCATGATATGCATTTGTAAAATAGAATTTGTAAACATAGCATTTGTAAAATAGCATCAGGGGTCCACAGCAAAGGAAATACCGAGTTGGTATTGATAACTTCCTTGTGTTACTGATTGGCGGAATTCTTATTGCAATGCCAACTGTCCTTTCAGTTACAATGGCTATTGGTTCACACAAATTGTCTCAGCAGGTTACATTTAGTTTATTGATTCAAATATTTTGTTGAGCTATATAGGATGGAATGTAATGTTGTGCTTAAGTTCCTGAGAACTAAAATATAGAAACACGAAGACAGAGACTACATAGAAAATCAGGCACATTTTGTTCCTAGATAGAAACTTTTTTTCTGTTTCTGTATCTATCTCCTTCAAATAGGTTTGTACTCTACATTTTTGTCTTGGTGCAGTTACCAAATAGGGCCTACTTGTTATCCTTTAATGATAAAAGTTATTATCTAATGATTATAGGTTAGGTACTAATGATATAAATCTTTGCAGGGTGCTATAACAAAGAGAATGACTGCAATGGAAGAAATGGCCAGAATGGATGTCCTATGCAGTGATAAAACAGGCACATTAACTCTCAACAAGCTTACAGTGGACAAGAATCTAATTGAGGTTTGATAACTCATTTGTCCTAACATTTTGAAACATAGTTAAATGTAAAGAAGATAGTTTCTTAAAGAAAGAAGATAATGGAAAGACAAAGAGTAACTCCATTGTCGATACAGCCATTCATGTGTTTTCAAAATACTAACCTGTTTCTTCTTTTTCCAACAATGATCAATATCTGGCAGGTCTTTGCTGATGGAGTTAATCAGGACATGGTTGTACTTATGGCTGCAAGGGCATCAAGGCTAGAGAACCAAGATGCAATTGATTGTGCAATTGTATCTATGTTAGCAGATCCAAAGGAGGTACTATTTCAACTACCAACCTGGTTACTCCTTTGGATCATCTTTGAATCATTTGAAAAATTAAAAAATAAAACTGATGCCTTACTGACTACTAGTGGGAGATTTTACCTCCAGAAATTTTTCTCAGGAATTAATTGTTTGTAACCAAGAAGGGAAACGGATCACATCTCATACTCTTGAAAAAAAAATACCCTTACAGGTGATCAGCTTGCAATTACTAAGGAAACAGGAAGGCGTCTTGGAATGGGCTCTAACATGTATCCTTCTGCGTCGCTGCTAGGAGAAAGCAAAGATAATTTTGCTTCTGTTCCCGGCGATGATCTTATAGAGAATGCAGATGGTTTTGCTGGTGTCTTTCCTGGTAAGTATAATAGCAATCACAGAAAAGCTCTAATCTAAATTCTTGTCTATTTTCTGATTATATATGTTCCCTCAGAGCACAAATATGAGATTGTGAAGAGCTTACAAGCTAGAAAGCACATTTGTGGGATGACTGGTGATGGAGTGAATGATGCACCAGCTTTGAAGATAGCAAACATAGGTATCGCTGTAGTAGATGCAACAGATGCTGCAAGAAGTGCCTCTAATACAGTTCTAACAGAACCTGGGTTGAGTGTGATCATAAGTGTTGTTTTAACTAGCCGTGCAATTTTCCAAAGAATGAAAAACTACACAGTAATCCCCCAACTACGAAAATATTAAGAAAATATTGCAATAGTCCTTGTTGTAACAAAAAATTCAAAGCCTTATTTTATTTTTCTTTTGCAGATATATGATGTATCTATCACCATCCGTATTGTGGTAAGTTATAAGTGCATATATGATATATGGAGAATTTAGCAGTGATCAAGCCATCATTTTCTTTCCTTCTCATTTTCTTTCCTTCTCATTTTCAGTTTATTTTGGGTTGCAGGTTGGCTTTATGTTACTCACATGCATTTGGGAATTTAACTTTCCTCCCTTTATGGTTCTTGTCATAGCCATTCTCAACGATGGTATTACTATCTGCTCTCAAATACCATATTTAAAATGCATTATTTGGAGGTCTTCTCTACAGTTATAGTAACAATAGCTACAATTATGTATGATCTAGAGGAAAGAAGTTTAAGAGGGCTAGAGGAAGGAGGAACAGCGAAGGACTTAGGATTTAAGTTGTATTATTTTTGTATTTTTCTTTAGTTTTTATTTTTGGAATTTGAACTCGAGATTTATTTGGTATTTGAGTATGTTTTTTAATGTATAAAACAATTATAACAAAAATTATATATGTCTATAATTATTATTTGATTTGTCTTGTAATATAAGTTTGGTAATAAAAAAGAAATAAAAAATTTATATTTTGTATTGATGAAGGTAAAAATCAAAAAAAAGATTTTTTTTTTAAATTTTACAAGGCTATTGCCACGCTTTTAAAGCGTGGCCGTATCTCTAGCTATGACCACAATTTTCTAAAGTGTGGCCATATCTCTCTATCGCCACGCTTCAAAAGCGTGGCTATATCTCTCTCTATCACCACGCTTTGAAAGCGTGGCCATATCTCTCTCTATCGCCACGCTTCAAAAGCGTGGCTATATCTCCCATATGGCCACGCTTTTAAAGTGTGGCCATATCTCCCACATACGGCCACGTTTTTACAAGTGGCAGTTTGTAAAAAAGCGTGGCAAAAAAAGCGTGGCAATAGGCTGAAAAAAGCGTGGCAATAGAGCAACCGCCACCCTTTTATAGATCACCCTTTCAAAAGCGTGGCGGTAGCTCAAAAAGCGTGGCGAAAAGCTATCGCCACGCTTTTTTCAGCTTTTTGCCACGCTTTAAAAGCGTGGCAATAGACGTGTTTTCTTGTAGTGCATGACTGAGTTGGTTAGGTTTCATTCTCCTTTCCTTTATCTTATTTCTGTTTTTCAGTATTTTATTTTATTTTTTGTTTTCTATCCAAGTTGCATGATCACTAGTAGGATTTCCTTGCTTTCTAGTTAGTTGTTTATTTTAGTATTTTATGTTTATTTTTAAAAAGACGTCTCATGTATTGCCTACCGAGCTTAAAGAAATATCAAAAGAAAAAGAAGTAGTAAAATGCATGTGATTTTGAGTTATATTATAAGTTGTTCTAGCTACTTTGATGTGGTGGAATTATCCTTAATTCTGAATGTATGAATTAACTGTGCATATTTGATATGGGAGTTAAGAATATTGGTTCTTGAGGAAAAGGAACTTAGAGAAGTATTATCGATTCTCTAAAATAAGAAAAAGATTAATTTTTGAAGCAAAACAAACAGCAAAAAGAATTGAAAAAAAAGAAAAAAATAAAAAGAAAGGTCCAAGGCTTTGAGCATCAATGGTTAGGAGGGTAAAAATTGATCTAAAGCTCAAAAGAGTGGCTTCCCCTAGCCATATGCTTGTAGTACGAACGTGTCAAGTAATCCTTGAGACTGAACACTTAAAGTTGTGACCCATTGCTATTACAGAGTATGCCAAAGGGTCTGAGGGCCACTATCTGGGAGGAATAAAAAGAAATATTGGAACACAAGGAGTTCCGCAGTTAAGTGCTTGTGGTGTTCTTGCATCAAGTTAAGCTTGAGAACAAAACACTTAGAGTCACGGCTAAGCTCAAGGTGCAAAGCACCAAAGAAATGAAAAAGCTGTGTTCAAGATCAATTAGAGCCTAAAGAAGAGAATCTATAATATCATCTGAGTTCTAGTTCTGAAGGATACCAGTATTTCTGAACTTCAAAGGATAGTAAGATGCCAAACTTATTTAGAAAAAGAGTTTCATTAGCCCTACTCAGTAACTAGGCCTGAGCTTAATTGATAACTCAAGTCTTGGGCATTTTTTCTTCTCAGTCCTATATTGTTTTGGTTGCTTGAAGACAAGCAACATTTTAAGTTTGGTGTTGTGATGCGTGAGAATCTTGTACCCTTTTTTCCTTTATTTTTAGTTGTTTTTTAATAGATTTTATTTAATTTCATAGTAGTTTAGTGCAAAAATCATCTTTGGATGCTACTTTGAGTTATTTTAGTGTTTTTGTGATTTCAGGTGAAATTTGGAGCAATTTGACAAAGTTTGGAGCAAAAAGGAAAAAAGCTGGCGTACTCCCCTTGGGGCGCTAAACGCCAAGCTGGCGTTTAGTGCCAGCAGCATGCTCGTGGCCCCTCCCTCTAGGGCACTATGGCGTTTAGCGCCAGCAAGCTTGCTTCGAAATTAAAGGCCCACTCTTTTGGCATCTCAAGTGGATTTAGCATTTATTAGTTTTATTTTATTTTCTTTTTGTAATTTTTATTTACAAACAATCTCTTTTTGTCTTAGAATTTATTATTTTATTTTATTTTCTGAATCAAATTAGGTTAGTATAAAAGGGAAAAGATTCTCCCTTTGGAAGGGTCGAACATTATTCTCTTCCGCACATTTTTCGGAACCCTAGTTTTCTCTGTAAGTAATGAGCTACTAAACCTCTTTGGTTAAGGTTAGGAGATCTGTTTATTTCTATGGATTAAGAAAATTCCTTTTCTATTTTAATTAATGTATTAAATCAGTTTCAATGATTGTTTTCGTTCTTAATCTTATGAATCTGGGTGGAACGAGAGTATGACCCTTATTCTACATGAGTTCTTGTGATTCTCGAGAGACTTATCTCACTTGAACAACAGCTTGAAATCAAATTCCTCCTAAATTACTAATTACATGAAATAATTGAGATACGTGACATATAATCCTGTTAGCTTTTGGTAATTAGGGTTTTATGTGGCCATAAACTAGTTTTGAACTTAACCCTCTCATCGGAATTAAGTGACTACGACGGTGGCTATTAATAAAGGTTAGAGGAGACTAAATTAATAAGACATTAGGGTTTAGTCATTTATAATTTGCCATAGAATGAATCATACATTGTTAAAATAGTTGGTAAGAAAATTTAATCCAGAAAAGTAAACATCTCCAAAACCTTAACTGTTTTCTCTCACTGTTTTTACACTAAACCTTTTAATTGCTTTCTTTATTCTCTTGCAAATTGTTTTATGCGAATTATACCATCAAAACCCTTTTTCTGTTTGCCTAACTAAACCAACTGGATAACCATTGTTGCTCAGTCCGATAATCCTCGTGGGATCGACCCTCACTCACCTAAGATATTAATTGGATGACCTGGTGCACTTGCTAGTTAAGCTGTGGGAATCTCTAATTCCCACACTACTATGCTTCTGAATATACTCTAGGTTTTGTGTATATGCTATTTAGGATATCTAACTGATAAATATAGTATAATTGTTCATAAGCTTGCATTTAGGACTTTGAAGCACTAGACTTGAGATATTGAGACTGATCACCTTGATATCAATTGTTTGGTGTGAATAGGAACCAAATGGCATCTTGTGGACATGGACATGGCCAAAGAAGAGGTCAGAGAGATAATGAAGAACTTGAAACCACTGGAAATAATCCGGTAAACTTCATGGCCGCATTAGAAAACATGGTTGCTGCTATGCAGGCCACAGCTGAGGTACTAGGGCAACAAGCTGGTAATGGGAATGGAAGTAACGATGGTAACGGGTCGATGACCTTAGCTACATTTCTGAAAGTAAATCCACTCATTTTTTGGGGAACGACGAACCCTACAGAAGAGGACAATTGCTTTCAGGCTATGGAGAGAGCTCTACAAGCTCAACAAGTGCCTGAGGACTGGTATGTTGAGTTCGCCACATATCAGTTGATGACAGAAGCTCAGTTCTGGTGGCAAGGAGCTCATCGTCTTCTATAGCAAGGCAATACTGTGATAACTTGGGGCACTTCCCAAGCCGAATTCTACAAGAAATATTTTTCCAACTTGGTTAGGGCGGTGAATGAGATAGAGCTTATGTAGTTGAAGCAGGATTCTATGTCGGTGGCAGAGTACCCAGTAGACATCCTGGGCTTTCCAGCAATATATAATAGTCCATACTTTTCCCGAGAATTGATGGCCCAAACTGGCGTTCAAAGTCAGCCTAAAAGATCTTGGCGTAAAATGCCCAAACTGGCACCAGAATTGGAGTCTGGCACCAAAGCTGGCGTTTAACTCTAGGAAAAGCCTAAGCACAAAAAAGCTTCAATGCTCAGCCCAAGCACACACCAAGTGGGCTCCGGAAGTGGATTTTTGCACTATCTGCACTTAGTTACTCATTCTCTGTAAACCTAGATTACTAGTTTAGTATAAAAACTACTTTTAGTGATTTATTTAAGAGTCTTTTGACCATCTTTTGGAAGATATGTAATCATAGACTATCATTTGGGAGGATGGCCTCACGGCCATGCCTAGACCTTTTTCACTTATGTATTTTCTACGGTGAAGTTTCTACACCACATAGATTAAGGTGTGGAGCTCTACTGTTCTTCATGAATTAATGCAATTACTACTGTTTTTCCTTCAATTCACGCCTACTTCTTCTCCAAGATATACTCTTGTTCTTAATTCAGTTAAATCGGAATGAAGGGGTGACCCGTGACAATCACCCAATCTTCGTTACTCGCTTAGCCAAGATCGCGTGCCTGACAACCACAAAGCGATCTACATGATGTTCAACGTAGTCATTGGACGACAGCTGGAGTATACTCTCTTGGATATCTAATACACGGATCGAGTCTGTGAGATTAATATCTTCGTGGTATAGGCTAGAACCATTGGCAGCATTCCTGAGATCCAGAAAGTCTAAACCTTATCTATGGTATTCCGAGTAGGATCTGGGAAGGGATGACTGTGACGAGCTTCAAACTTGCGAATGTTGGGCGCAGTGACAGTGTGCAAAAGGACAATGGTCCTATTCCGATGCTAGTGGGAACCGACAGATGATTAGCTGTACGGTGACAGCACATATGGATTTGTTTTCATCCGAGAGGATCATACAGCTTGCCATGGAAGGAGGTAACGCATGGTTGGAAGAAGGTAGTAGGAAAGCAGAAGTTCAGAAGCAACAAAGCATCTCCAGACGCTTATCTGAAATTTCCACTAATGAATTACATAAGTATCTCTATTTTATTTTCTGTTTTATTTATATTTCAATTAGCAAAACCTCATAACCAATTGAATCCGCCTGACTGAGATTTACAAGGATGACCATAGCTTGCTTCAAGCCGAGAATCTCCGTGGGATCGACCCTTACTCACGTAAGGTATTACTTGGACGACCCAGTGTACTTGATGGTCAGTTACGCGGAGTTGTGAAGAAGTGTTGAGATCACGATTCCGTGTACCAAGTTTTTGGTGCCGTTGTCAGGGATTGTTCGAGTTTGGACAACTGACGGTTCATCTTGTTGCTCAGATTAGGTAAGTTTATTTTATGTTTAAGCATTTTATTTTTAATTTTATTTTTGAAAAATAATACAAAAAAAATATAGTTTTCAAAAAATTCAAAAAAAAAATTGTGTGTTCTTCAGAATTTTTAAGAACGAATTCTAGAGTTTCATAAGATATGTTGAAGCCTGGCTGGCTGTTTAGCCATGTCTAATCTTATGGTTTATATTGTGTTTAATTGTGTGGTTTTATCATGATCCTTACCCACTTATTCATTAATTTAGCATGCATTTATATTTCCTTCCTGAAATTATTACATGATTGAAAACTGCTTCCTAGAGACTTTTAATGATGCATTTTTAATTCTCCTTTATTCCATTCGATACCGTGATCTGTGTGTTAAGCGTTTCAGGCTTTATAGGGCATGAATGAGTTGGAGATTGGAAAGGAAGCTAGCAAAAATGGAAGGAACACAAGAAATTGAGGAGATAACCAGCGAGAAGTGACGCGGCCGCATGGCTCATGCGACCGCGCGAAATAGGAGAAATCACAGTGACGCGGCAGCATGGCTCACGCGACCGCGCGGACTGGAAAAGCACGAGCGACGCGAAGACATGGACGATGCGAACGCGTGGTGGGGAAAAGCGCGAATGACGCGTCCGCATGGATGACGCGATCCCGTGACATGCGCGATCTGCATAATCTGCAGGATTCGCTGGGGGCGATTTTAGACCCTATTTTGACCCAGTTTTCGGCCCAGAACAGCAGACTAGAGCCAGAGAACATGCAGAAACCAAAGAAAACATTCATTCTACACAAGTTTTAATTTTAGATCTAGTTTTTACTCCTCCTCTAGGTTTTCTCTCTAGACATTCATAGTTCTTAGGATTTAATTTGCGATTGCTCTTTGCATTGGAACACTGAGAAGAGTTATTACCTCATCAAGACTTCGTCATTCTAGTTCGTTTTCTTTACTTGGCTTACTCTTCCATGTTCTCTGCTTTGTTTAATTTTACCATTGGAATATTCTTAGGATTATTTAATACAAGGATCACTTTTATTTTTAATTGACTATTTTAATTTTTATTTACAATGTCTTTCTTTCATTCCTTTTCATATGCTATGAATTTTACCTTTACAATGAGTGAGTAGTTCCCTAACTTGATGGGGAGTTGATTGAAAGGAATCCTTGAGTTGGAAGGTTCAAGAGAAAGATTGTAATTGGGTTATTGTTGGTTTGCTCTCTAATTCCTGACACCAATCCTCCCCAGAGTGGATTGGGACTTGTGAATAGAACAGCATTCCAACTTGTTTTACCTTTCCTTACTTAGTAAAGGATAACTAAACGAAATAACTCTCAATTGTCAATTAATCTTAGAGTATTCCACCAAGAATAGGGCTTCCATGTAATCAACTCCCAGTCAAGGCTTTTATTTACATTATTCAATTTCATCAATTTAATTTCCTGTTTACTCAACTCAAACTTTTTCGAAAACATCTTATTAATAAAATAGCTCCCTTTCCTGCAACTCGTTGGGAGACGACCTGGGATTCATACTCCTAGTATTTTAAATTTCAATTTTCTGTGACACCTTTCTAAATTGAGCGGTGGATTTCTGGCGAGTTAAGAACTACACTTGCAATGTATATATTCTAATAATTTTTAATTCACCAATTTCTGCCCGCATCACAGAGCTAGGACATGGTTGGACTCACAACCTAAAGATAGCCTGAACTCTTGGAAAAAGTAGGTCAATGCTTTCTTGGCCAAATTCTTTCCACCTCAAAAGTTGAGCAAGCTTAAAATGGAAGTCCAAACCTTCAGACAGAAGGAAGGTGAATCCCTCTATGAAGCTTGGGAAAGATACAAGCAATTGATCAGAAGGTGTCTTTCTGACATGTTTTCAGAATGGAGCATCATATGTATATTCTATGATGGTCTGTCTGAATTGTCCAAGATGTCATTGGACCACTCTGCTGGAGGATCTCTTCATCTGAAGAAGACGCCTACAGAAGCCCAGGAACTCATTGAAATGGTTGCAAATAACCAATTCATGTACACTTCTGAAAGGAATCCTGTGAATAATGGGACAACTCAGAAGAAAGGAGTTCTTGAGATTGATACTCTGAATGCAATATTGGCTCAGAACAAAATATTGACTCGGCAAGTCAATATAATTTCTCAGAGTCTATCTGGAATGCAAGCTACATCAGGCAGTACTAAGGAAGCTTCCTCTGAAGAAGAAGCCTATGACCCTGAGAACCCTGGAATGGAAGAGGTGAATTACATGGGAGAATCCTATGAAAACACCTATAATCCTTCATGGAGGAATCATCCAAATTTCTCATGGAAGGATCAACAGAAGCCTAATCAAGGCTTCAGTAACAATAATGGTGGGAGAAATAGGTTTGGCAATAGAAAACCTTTTCCATCATATTCTCAGCAACAGATAGAGAATTCTAAGCAGAGCCACTCTCACTTAGCAACTGTAGTCTCTGATCTATCTAAGACCACTCTCAGTTTCATGACTGAAGCAAGGTCCTCCATTAGAAATTTGGAGGCACAAGTGGGTCAGCTGAGTAAAAGAGTTACTGAAATCCCTCCTAGTACTCTCCCAAGCAATACAGAAGAGAATCCAAAAAGAGAGTGCAAGGCCATAAATATAACCAACATGGCCGAACCTAGTGAGGAAGAAAAGGCAGTGATTTCCAGTGAGGAAGATCTCAATGGACGTCCACTGGCCTCCAAGGAGTTTCCTAATGAGGAACCAAAGGAATCTGAGACTCATATAGAGACCATAGAGATTCCACTAAACTTACTGTTGCCATTCATAAGCTCTGATGAGTATTCTTCCTCTGAAGAGGCTGAAGATATTATTGAAGAGCAAGTTGCTCAATTTCTAGGAGTAATCATGAAGTTGAATGCCAAGTTATTTGGTAATGAGACTTGGGAGGATGAACCCCCATTGCTCATCAATGAACTAAATGATCTGTTTCAACTGAAATTACCTCAGAAGAAACAGGATCCTGAAAAGTTCTTAATACCTTGTACTATAGGCACCATGACCTTCGAGAAGGCTCTGTGTGACCTGGGGTCAGGGATAAACCTCATACCCCTCTCTGTAATGGAGAAACTAGGGATCTTTGAGGTGCAAGCTACAAGAATATCACTAGAGATGGCAAACAATTTAAGGAAACAGGCTTATGGACTTGTAGAGGATGTCTTGGTGAAGGTTGAAGGCCTGTACATCCCTGCTGATTTCATAATCCTAGACACTGGAAAGGATGAGGATGAATCCAACAACCTAGGAAGACCCTTCCTAGCCACAGTAAGAGCTGTGATTGATGTGGACAAAGGAGAGCTAGTCCTTCAAATGAATGAGAACTACCTTGTGTTTAAGGCTCAAGGATCTTCTTCTGTAACCATGGAGAGAAAGCATGAAAAGCTTCTCTCAATACAAAGTCAAACAAAGTCCCCCACACTCAACTTCTAAGTTTGGTGTTGGGAGGCCAACACTAAGCTCTGGATCACTGTGAAGCTCTTTAAGAGCTTCACTGTCAAGCTATTGACATTAAAGAAGTGCTTATTGGGAGGCAACCCAATGTTATTTAATTATAATTGTTTATTTTCCATTGCTATTTTATGTTTTCTTTAGGTTGATGATCATGTTAAGTCACAAAAACAACTGAAAAATCAAAAACAGAATGAAAAACAGCATCAAAAATAGCACACCCTGGAGGACAGGCTTACTGGCGTTTAAACGCCAGTAAAGATAGTAGAATGGGCGTTTAACGCACAGCCTGGCAGTATTCTGGGCGTTAAAATGCCAGAATGGGCAGCACTCTGGGCATATAATGCCAGAAAAGGCTATCTGGCATCTGGCTGGCGTTAAAGGCCAGAAATGGGCATCTGGCTGGTGTTTAACGCAAGAAATGGGCAGCAGGCTGGCGTTTAATGCCAGAATGGTGCAGGGACTCGAATTCCTTGACACCTCAGGATCTGTGGACCCCACTGGATCCCCACCTACCCCACCTCTTCTTCTCTCCTCTTCACACCTTTCTATAACACTCTTCCCCAAACACCCTTGACCAATCCTATCAATACCCTCTTCCCCACTCACATCCATCCATCATTAAACTCCACCTACCTCACCATTCAAATTCAAACCATTTCCCTCCCAAACCCAACCCCTCATACACGGCTATCCTCTCAACCTTACCATATAAATACCCCTCCTTACCACCTTCATCTTCACATAACATACACACTACTACCCCCTTGGCTGAACCCAAACCACTACTCCATCTCCTCCATTTCTTCTTCTTCTACTCCTTTCTTTCTTCTTTTGCTCGAGGATGAGCAAACCTTCTAAGTTTGGTGTGGAAAAATCTAAGCTTTTTGTTTTTCCATAACAATTAATGGCACCTAAGGCCAGAGAAACCTCTAGAAAGAGGAAAGGAAAGGCAATTGCTTCAACATCTGAGTCATGGGAGATGGAGAGATTCATCTCAAAGGTCCATCAAGACCACTTCTATAAAGTTGTGGCCAAGAAAAGGGTGATCCCCGAGGTCCCCTTCATGCTCAAAAAGAGTGAATATCCGGAGATCCGACGTGAGATTCGAAGAAGAGGTTGGGAAATTCTCACCAACTTCATTCAACAAGTCGGGATCTTAATGGTTCAAGAGTTCTATGCTAATGCATGGATCACTTAGAACCATGACCAAAATGTGAACCCGAACCCAAAGAATTGGCTCAAAATGGTTCGGGGGAATTACTTGGATTTTAGTCTAGAAAATGTGAGGTTAGCATTTAACTTGCCAATGATGCAAGGAGATCCTCACCCTTTCACTAGAAAGGTCAACTTTGATCAAAGGTTGGACCAAGTCCTTAAGGACATTTGTGTGGAAGGCGCTCAATGGAAGAGAGACTCAAGAGGCAAGCCGGTTCAACTAAGAAGGCTTGACCTCAAGCCCGTGGCTAGGGAATGGTTAGAGTTCATCCAATGCTCTATCATTCCTACTAGCAACCGGTCTGAAGTTACAATAGACCGGGCTATCATGATCTAGAGTATCATGATTGGAGAGGAAGTAGAAGTTCATGAGATCATATCCTTGAACTCTATAAGGTGGCGGACAAACCCCCCACTTTGGCAAGTTAGCCTTCCCTCATCTCATTTGTCACCTATGCAATTCAGCTGGAATTGTCATAGAGGAAGACAGCCTCATTGAAGAGGACAAGCCCATCACTAAAAAAAGGATGGAGCAAACAAGAGAGCCCACTCATGGACCTCGACAAGAGCATGAGGAAATTCCTCATCATGAAATCCCTGAGATACCTCAAGGGATGCACTTTCCTCAACAAAACTATTGGGAGCAAATCAACACCTCCTTAGAAGAATTGAGTTCCAACATGGGACAACCAAGGATGGAGCACCAAGAGCATTCCGTCCTCCTCCATGAAATTAGAGAAGACCAAAGAGCCATGAGGGAGGAACAAAAAAGGCAAGGAAGAGACATAGAGGAGCTCAAGCACTCCATAAGATCTTCAAGAGGAAGAACTAGCCGCCATCACTAAGGTGGACCCATTCTTTAATTTCCTTGTTTCTATTTTTCTGTTTTTCGAAAATTATGCTTTATGTTTTGTCTATGTTTGTGTCTTTATTACATGATCATTAGTGTCTAGTGTCTATGTCTTAAAGCTATGAATGTCTTATGAATCCATCACCTTTCTTAAATGAAAAATTTTTTTAATTACAAAAGAACAAGAAATACATGGTTTTGAATTCTATCTTGAAATTAGTTTAATTATTTTGATGTGGTGGCAATACCTTTTATTTTCTGAATGAATGCTTGAACAGTGCATATTTTTTGAATTCGTTATTTATGAATGTTAAAACTGTTGGCTCTTGAAAGAATAATGAAAAAGGAGAAATGTTATTGATAATCTGAAAAATCATAAAATTGATTCTTGAAGCAAGAAAAAGTAGTGAATATAAAGCTTGCGAAAAAAAAAGAAAAAGAAAAAATGCAAAAAAAAATAAAGAAAAAAAAGAAAGAAAAAGAAAAAGCAAGCAGAAAAAGCCAATAGCCCTTTAAACCAAAAGGCAAGGGTAAAAAGGATCCAAGGCTTTGAGCATTAATGGATAGGAGGGCCCAAAGGAATAAAATCCTGGTCTAAGCGGCTAAATCAAGCTGTCCCTAACCATGTGCATGTGGCGTGAAGGTGTCAAGTGAAAAGCTTGAGACTGAGCGGTTAAAGTCGTGGTCCAAAGCAAAAAAGAGTGTGCTTAAGAGCTTTGGACACCTCTAACTGGGGACTCTAGCAAAGCTGAGTCACAATCTGAAAAGGTTCACCCAGTTATGTGTCTGTGGCATTTATGTATCCGGTGGTAATATTGGAAAACAAAATGCTTAGGGTCACGGCCAAGACTCATAAAGTAGCTGTGTTCAAGAATCAACATACTGAACTAAGAGAATCAATAACACTATCTGAATTCTGAGTTCCTATAGATGCCAATCATTCTGAACTTCAAAGGATAAAGTGAGATGCCAAAACTATTCAGAAGCAAAAAGGCTACTAGCCCCACTCATCTAATTGGAACTAAGTTCATTGATAAGTTTGGAATTTATTGTATTTTCTCTTATTTTTATCCTATTTTGTTTTTAGTTGCTTGGGGACAAGCAACAATTTAAGTTTGGTGTTGTGATGAGCGGATAATTTATACCCTTTTTGGCATTGTTTTTACATAGTTTTTAGTATGTTTTAACTACTTTTTATTATATTTTTATGAGTTTTTATTCAAAAATCATATTTCTGGACTTTACTATGAGTTTGTATGTTTTTCTGTGATTTCAGATATTTTCTGACTGAAATTGAGGGACCTGAGCAAAAATCTGATTCAGAGGCTGAAAAAGGACTGCAGATACTGTTGGATTCTGACCCTGCTGCATTCGAAATGGATTTTCTCGAGCTACAGAAGCCCAATTGGTGCGCTCTCAATTGAGTTGGAAAGTAGACATCCTTGTCTTTCCAGAAATATATAATAGTTTATACTTTGCTCGAGAATTGATGGCCCAAACTGGCGTTCAAAGTCAGCCTAAAACATCTTGCCGTAAAATGCCCTAACTGGCACCAGAATTGGAGTTAAATGCCCAAGCTGGCACCATAGCTGGCGTTTAACTCCAGAAAAAGCCTAAGCACGAAAAAGCTTCAATGCTCAGCCCAAGCACACACCAAGTGGGCCCTGAAAGTGGATTTCTGCACTATCTGCACTTAGTTACTCATTTTCTGTAAACCTAGATTACTAATTTAGTATAAAACTACTTTTAGTGATTTATTTAAGAGTCTTTTGACCATCTTTTGGAAGATATGTAATCATAGACTATCATTTGGGAGGCTGGCCTCATGGCCATGCCTAGACCTTTTTCACTTATGTATTTTCTATGGTGGAGTTTCCACACCCCATAGATTAAGGTGTGGAGCTCCGCTGTTCTTCATGAATTAATGCAATTACTACTGTTTTTCCTTTAATTCACGCCTACTTCTTTTCCAAGATATACTCTTGTTCTTAATTCAGTTAAGTCAGAATGAAGGGGTGACCCGTGACAATCATCCAATCTTCGTTATTCGCTTAGCCAAGATCGCGTGCCTGACAACCACAAAGCGATCTACATGATGTTCAACGTAGTCATTGGACGACAGCTGGAGTATACTATCTTAGATATCTAATACACGGACCGAGTCCATGAGATTAGTATCTTCGTGGTATAGGCTAGAACCATTGGCAGCATTCCTGAGATCCAAAAAGTCTAAACCTTGTCTGTGGTATTCTGAGTAGGATCTGGGAAGGGATGATTGTGACGAGCTTCAAACTTGCGAATGTTGGGCACAATGACAGTGTGCAAAAGGACAATGGTCCTATTCCGACGCTAGCAGGAACCGACAGATGATTAGCCGTGTGGTGACAGCGCATATGGATTTGTTTTCATCCGAGAGGATCATACAGCTTGCCATGGAAGGAGGTAACGCATGGTTGGAAGAAGGTAGTAGGAAAGCAGAAGTTCAGAAGCAACAAAGCATCTCCAGACACTTATCTGAAATTCCCACCAATGAATTACATAAGTATTTCTATTTTATTTTTTGTTTTATTTATATTTCAATTAGCAAAACCTCATAACCAATTGAATCTGCCTGACTGAGATTTACAAGGATGACCATAGCTTGCTTCAAGCCGACAATCTCCGTCGGATCGACCCTTACTCATGTAAGGTATTACTTGGACGACCCAGTGCACTTGATGGTCAGTTACACGGAGTTGTGAAGAAGTGTTGAGATCACGATTCCGTGTACCACTTAGTAATTTAGTCTCCTCTAACTTTCATTAACTGCCACCGTCATGGTCACTTAATTCCAATTAGAGGGTTAAGTTCAAAACTAGTTTATGGACATAAAAACCTTAATTACCCAGAGCTAACAGGATTATATGTCACATATCCCAATTAGTTTATATAATTAGCAATTTAGCAGGAATTTACTTTCATGTTGTGTTCAGGTGAGAGACCTCTTCCAAGGGTCACAAGAACGCATCTAGAATAAGGGTCATACTTTCATTTCACGCAGATTCATGAAATTAAGTATGAAAGTAATCTTTAAAACTGAATTAGTGATGCCAGGGCATCTTGGCTAGTTTTACTAGCCATTTTTGGTATGCTTTAGGTTGGTTTCATGCATTTTCTTAGGAAATAAGCAAGTATTTGGTTGAAAATGCAATCATACCATGATTTAAGCAAACATTGTGAATTTTGAATGATTTCAAAGAATTATGCATGAATTGAATGATAAAATGGATGATGCATGATCCCATGATTAAGAGCAAGACTTTGATGCACTTTGTTTGATTGATTTCAGGTAACAAGAAGCAGAGAAGAGCCACGTTAGTGGCTACGTTAGTGCCACTAACGTGGCCATTAACGTGGAAGAAAAGAGAAGCCCCAACGTTAGTGAGAAAGTTAATGGCATTAACTTTGAAGAAGGAGAGCATGGAACGTTAGTGGTAAAAGTAAACACCACTAACGTTAGCGAAGGGCAAAAAGACCCACGTTAGTTTCCACGTTAGTTACATGAAATGTGGGAACTAACGTGGAAGGAAAGGGAAACTCCAACGTTAGTGGAAAAAGTGAACGCCACTAACGTTTGCGAAGCCAAAAACACCCACGTAGGCATTAACGTAGAAGAAAAGAGGCAGCTATGAAAGTTAGTGGAAAAATTGAACGCCACTAACGTTTGCGAAGCAAAGAAGGCCTACGTTAGTGGCCACGTTAGTGCCACTAACGTGGACACTAACGTCGGCAAAATCTCACCTGGCAGCCTGACCATGCCTTCTTCAAATAAAAATAACTTGAGCCACAAAGCTTCAAATGAGGTGATTCCAGTGGCATTGGAAAGTAGGATTCCAGAGCTTTCCAGGCATATATAGAACTACATGGTGGATACTAAATTTGAGGGAGAAAACCTGCCCAAAAAGTGCAAAGATGAACATGGGATCAACCTGTAGTAAGGCCAGCTGACCTCTTCACCTTCCAAAAAGTGTAACTCGAGCTGTAGAGCTCCAAATGATGCGCTTTCAAAGGCGTTGGAAAGTAGACATCCAGGGCTTTCCAACAATATATAATAGTATAGGGTGCACATTGAGCTCCAGAACCTGGCAATATTAATCCCCTGAACGCGGACGTTATTGGCCCTCACTTTTTCCAATAACGCCAGTGACTATGCCAGCGACCTTGTCCACTTCAAAGGAGCATAACTTGAGTTGCAGAGGTCCAATTGAGATGATTCCAGTTGCATTAGAAAGCTGAAATTCAGAGCTTTCCAACGAAATATAATGCTCTATAGTGGACATGAAATTAGAGCACAAACTAGAGGCATCTTTTAAGCCCCAAAAATACCAACTGGGTAGCAAGTGTGACGTTAGCCACACTAACTTCAGCACTAACGCCACACTTGTAGCGTTAGTGTGGCTAACAGTAGCACTAACGATTAGCACCTGGACCTCAACTTGATTCACTTCTCTTTCAAGGACCACCCAACCACAAGGAAGCAAGCCCACAAGTGTCAACCAATCAAGGTCACAAGAAGAATCTAAAATAGGAATTTTCATTTAATTATAATTTACTTTTTGTTTCATTTCATTTTGTAATTTAGGAGAGCCTACATAAAGGCCTTAGTTTTAACATTCAAGGCATCCGGGGGAAGGAAGGGGGATTGGAGAGAGAATTCTATAATTGGGGATTGAAGAGGGGTTTTCGGACTCCCTCCCCTCACACACTTTTCCTTCTCTTTTTTTTCTTTGTACTTTTCATTTATGAATTTTGAAGTTTCAATTTTAGTTTTAATCTTCATCTTTACTTTTCTGCACTTTCTTTCTTTTCTATTTTGGTAGAGCAATGATCAACTAACTCTTTTCATTGGGTTAGAGAGCTATGTTGTAATTTGATGGATCAATTATAGTTTTCATTCTTCTTCTTCTTTCTTTTCTCTTGATTTACTAGAAAGCTTTCGATCTTAAATCAATTAGTTAGTTGTCTTGGAAAAGAAACTCTCCATAATTGGATCTCCTCTGAGCCTTGGAAAAGGGATGAGGAGATCATGCTAGAATTGCTTTCTCATGTTGGACCGAATTGGGGTTTGGATGGATATAGTGATATATAATCCTACCAACACTTTGATTTGAAAATACATGTGGTATAATCAGTGACCAAACTTCATCTCTTCCCATGAGCAATTAAATCAAGGAATTGGGATATTGTTCAAGCTTAGAGAGATTGGGTTGCCAAGGAATTGGGATCCAATCACTTAAGATTGTCAAGGAGATCAATGAATGCATTGATTGAGGAAGAGATGAAAATGAACTTGATTCGGAGGATTGCAATATCTCTTAATCCCAATGTTCATTTTATTTTTAGTTCTTACATTTACTTTTCTTACCATTTTACTTTTCTGCACTTTATAGTTTTCATTTACATTAATGTTATTTACACTTCCTGCTGCTCATCATCCAAATCTGAACCGTCTAACTAGGATAATCAATTAACCATTGATTGCTTAATCCGTTAATCCCTGTGTATTCGACCTCACTCTATTGTGAGTTTTTACTTGACGGCAATTCGGTATACTTGCCGAAGGAAATTTTGTTGAGAGACAAGTTTCCGTGCATCAATCAGTACATCAGTTAAAATAGAAAAGCAATAATCTTGATCCATAGGAGATAAATAGAGCTCCTAACCTTAACCAAAGAGGTCTAGTTGCTCATGACTTACAGAGAAAAACTAGGATTCTAAAAAGTATGCCAAAACTAAAATATATTGTTTGTAAAAAAAATTACAAATATAAAATAAAAGATAACTAATAAAAGCTAAGTCCAACTAGAGATGCTCCAAGAGTGGGCCTTCAATTTGGATCATGCTTGCTGGCGCTAAACGCCAATTGGGCATTTAACGCCCATAATAGCAGAAGCGGTTCTGTTTTGAAAGTGGTTGCTGGCTTTAGCTCCCAGGGAAGATTGCTCAAAACTCTTATTTTCACTCCAAACTCTACCAAACTGCTCCGAATTTCACCTAAAATCATAAAAACACTAAAACAACTCAAAGTAGCATCCAAAGAGGATTTTTACACTAAAATAATATAAAACTTAATAAAATTTAACTAAAAATAACTAGAAAATAAAGGGAAAAGGGTATAAGATGCTCACGCATCATTGTATTCATGGATTACATGAATAGGGTATTCCACCCTTTCTTAGATAAGTTCGTCGTGGTGTTCATTGATGATATCCTAATTTATTCTAAGACTAAGGAGGAGCACACAGAGCATTTGAGAACGGTGTTGCAGATTCGGAAGGAGAGAAAGCTCTATGCGAAACTTTCTAAATGTGAATTCTGGAAGGAAAATGTGAAGTTTCTGGGTCACGTGGTAAGTAAGAACAGTATTGCGGTGGATCCTTCAAATATTAAGGTAGTGATGGAATGGGGAAGACCAACATCCGTGATGAAGATTAGGAGTTTCCTGGTTTAGCGGGATATTATTGGAGGTTTGATAAACCATTATTTTATGGTTTATATTGTGTTTAATTGTGTGGTTTTATCGAATCTTTACCCACTTATTCATTAATTTAGCATGTATTTACAATTCCTTCCCAAAATTACTCCATGGTTGAAAACTGCTTCCTAGAGACTTTTAATTATGTATTTTAATTCTCCTTTATTCCATTCGATGCTGTGATCTGTGTGTCAAGTGTTTCAGGTTTTATAGGGCATGAATGACTTGGAGATTGGAAAGGAAGTTTGCAAAAATGGAAGGAACACAAGATATTGAGGAGATGACCAATGAGAAGCGACGCGGAAGCATGGCTCACGCGACCGCGCGAAATAGAGGAAATTGCAGTGACGTGCTCGCATGCCTGACGCGAACGCATGGATTGGAAACTGCACAAGTGACGCGAATGCGTGGACGACGCGCACACTTGGCAAGGCAAAACGTTGGATGACGCGAACGCATGGATGACGCGATCGCGTGATGTGCGCCATCTACAAAATCTGCATAATTCACTGGGGCGATATTGGGCCCTGTTTTGACCCAGTTTTTGGCCCAGAAAAGCAGATTAGAGCAAGGGAACATGCAGAGACCAAGAACTACATTCATTCCACATAATTTTAGTTTTAGATCTGTTTTTACTCCTCCTCTAGGTTTTCTCTCTACACATTCATAGTTCTTAGGATTTTAATTTTATTGTTTTTTGGATTGGGATACTGAGAAGAGTTATTACCTCCGTCAGAACTTTGTCATTCTAGTTTGTTTCCTTACTTGTCACTTACTCTTCCATATCCTTAATTTCTTCAGAGTTACTATTGGCTTATTTTTAGAATTTATTAACACAAGAACTATTTTTATTTTCAATTGATCCTTTGGATTATTATTTATCATGTCTCTCTTTATTTCTTTTCCTTATTTTGTGAAGTTTACATTCATAATGAGCGAGTAGTTCCATAACTTGAATGGGAGATGATTGAAAGGAGAACCTTGAGTTAGAACGATCAAGAGAAAAATTGTAATTAAATTTATTGTTGGATTGCCCTCTAGTCACTGACACTAGTCCTTCCTAAGGGAGAGGATTAGGACTTGTGAATAGAAGTTGCCTTACAACTTGCTTGACTTTCCTCTACCTAGTAAAGGATACCTAAGCAGAACAACCTTCAACTATCAATTAATCTTGGGAGAATTCCAACAAGGATAGGACTTCCGACTAATCTACTCCCGATCAAGACTTTTATTTAAATTACATAAATTCTCTGATTTAATTTCCTGTTTATCAACTCAAAGTCATTTTCGAAAACATCTGATTAATAAAATAGCACATCCTTCTACAACTCGTTGGGAGACAACCTGGGATTCATACTCCCAGTATTTTAATTCTAATTTTGTGACAACCCTTCTAAATTGACAAGCGGATTTTTGGTTGGTTAAGAACTGTACTTGCAACGTATCTCTTACATTAATTTCTTAACCCGCCAATTTCCGCCACGTCAATTTTTGGCGCCGTTGCCGGGGAGTTGCAATAGAGTGCTAAGTTATTGATTGGAATTTATTTATTTGCATTTTATTTTATTTTGCTACTATGAGATGCATGTTTTTCTCGTTAAATGACGTGTTCACTTCCTGGTCCAAGCTTGCCAGTATTTGATCCTGAGATTGAAAGAACTATTTCACGTATAAGGCAAGCTCGACATCGGTTAGTCCTCTTTGAGGGCGAATCTGAAACGTCACGTAAGGAAGAAACAAGCTCCCATTCTACTGATTCGGTTGATTTACGTGCAGGTGACATGGCAGCACCTAGGAGAGTTACTATCCAGGAGGCTGGAACCCCTGATTTTACAATGCAACCGTTTCAAGCGCATCACCCAGCAGTGGCTACAGATTTTGAAATAAAGTCTGCACTACTCAACTTGATGCCCAAGTTTCATGGCTTACCTGCTCAAGAGCCTATCAAGCACCTTAGGGATTTCCAAGTAGCCTGTTCTACTGTCAGGCGTGATGGTGCAGATGAAACTTCTATTCTGTTAAAAGCCTTCCCATTCTCTCTTGAGGGAAAGGTGAGAGAGTGGTACTACACTCAACCCCCAGCAACTGTTTCTGACTGGGATACGCTTAGAAGAGAATTTTTGGAAAAATTCTTTCCAGCTGAAGTCACTGATAAACTGAGGAAAGACATTTCCATGATTGTTCAAGACGAGTTCGAGACTCTCTACGAATACTGGGAGGGCTTCAACAACCTTCTGGAAGCATGTTCCCACCATATGATTGACAAGATAGTGTTGTTCGGCTACGTCACACAGGGCATGAGGCCCCAAGATAAGTCTACATTGAAAAGTGCTAGCAATGGGTCTATAAAAAAGTACAAGACCACTGATGAGGCATGGCAATTGATCAGCGACTTGGCTGAATCCACTAGGAATCACAGGCAGAAACAAGGCCGGTCAAAAGCTGTTGCAGAGGTATCTTCTAGCAAGGAAACTACTGCTCTAACTCAGAGTATGTGTGAAATGACCAACTTACTGAAGTAGATGCAGTTGAATCAACAACAAGCGCAGCAAAGCCAACAGTTAGTCCCACAGAGAGTGTGCGAGATCTGTGTTGATTATAGCTATTACACTGATGAATGTCCGCAGCTCCAGCAGGAAGACAATACTGTGGCAACCACTCATAACTTCTATGACCGCCCCAACCAAGGATACAATCAAGGTGGCAGCTACAACCATGGATGGCAAGACAATTCCAACCAAGGTTGGAGAGATAATTCTAACTAGAGCTGGAGGGACAACAATAACAGAGGAGGCAGAGACAATCAAGGATATCAGAAGTGGAATAATAACAACAACAGGCAGCAGAACCAGAACCAGCCTTACAGAGCACCTCACCTGAGGCAATCCCAAGGAGCACAGCACAACCAACAACAAGTTCCGCAGATCACTCAATCTAATTCCTCTCCAAGTGACGAGGCTCTTCAATCCATTGCACAAGGACAAAGGAACATGGAAAGTTCACTTAATGGCGTAGCATCCGCTATACAAGCTCTCATTTCTCAGCTGGCATCACCCAATACTTCAAACACTTAACATGCAAGCTCCAGTGGACTTCCTTCTCAACCCTTATCCAATCCAAAAGGTGGCATCAATGCCATCACCCTAAGGTCCGGAACCACACTGCAAGAGAGAAATCAGGAGGAGCCAATCCCATCAGAACACGCCTCAACTGAAGAGGTGGTGGAAGTAGAGGATGCTAAAGAGGAAGAGGACATACAAGACATGGTTGAAGAAGAAGAAGCCCAACCACAGAAGGAAGCACCAAAGGATGCAGACGCTGTAAAAAATGTCCTTCCTATTCCATTTCCACAAATTGCAAGGAAACCCAGGAAGCAGATGGAACTTGATCCCAAAATGGTAGAAATATTCAAAAAGGTTGAGGTAACTGTTCCCCTTTTTGATGTTATTCAGCAGGTACCTAAATACGCAAAGTTTCTAAAAGACTTGTGCATACATAAAGACAAAATTAATGAATTAGAAACTATTCCTTTAGGTAGTTCTATATCTGCTTTAATGGGAGGTATACCTGAAAAGTGTAGTGATCTAGGTCCATGTATGGTTAATTGTACTATTGGTGGTGTGATATTTCCTGACTGCATGTGTGATTTAGGATCATGTGTTAGTATAATGCCTTTGTCTATATATGATACTTTGAGGCTCCCTCCCTTAAAAAGGTCGGCAGCTCGTTTTGTGTTAGCAGATAAAAGCATTATTACAGTGGTTAGAATTGCTGAAGATGTATTAATGAGCATTAAGGGACTCACATTTTCCATTGACTTCTACATTCTGGAGATGCCCCCTAATGACTCAGGAAGGCCATCATCAATCCTGCTTGGAAGACCATTCCTGAAGACTTCAAAGTTCAAGCTAGATGCATTTTCCAGGACTTATTCTTTTGAAATAGATGGCAGAATAGTGAAATTCATTCTAAATGGAGCTATGGAGCACCCTCCGGATGATCATTCTATCTCTCAGTGTGACATCATATATGAAACCGTGGCTGAAGTTCACCAGGAAGAATTAGAAGAGAAGTACACAGGACAAGGTCTAAGTGTGGGGACACTCTCAGAGAACAATGAGGACACTTTGCCATTATCACCAGCCCCAGATAATCTGGAGCCTGACCATGAGCAAAAATTGGAATTAAAGCCCCTCCCTCCACACCTCAAGTATGCTTACCTTGAGGACAAGCAGAAGTTTCCAGTTATCATTGCAAGGGAACTCACTTCCCAACAAGAAGAACAACATTCATTCCGCATAATTTTAGTTTTAGATCTGATTTTACTCCTCCTCTAGGTTTTCTCTCTACACATTCATAGTTCTTAGGATTTCGTTTTTTATTGCTTTTGGATTGGGATATTGAGAAGAGTTATTACCTCTACCAAGACTTCATCATTCTAGTTTATTTTCCCTTACTTATCACTTACTCTTTCATATCGTTACTCTGTTCAGAATTACTATTGGATTGTTTTTAGAATTTATTAATACAAGAACTATTTTTATTATATAATTAATCTTTTGGATTATTATTTATCATGTCTCTCTTTATTTCTCTTTCTTATTTTGTGAAATTTACATTCATAATGAGCAAGTAGTTCCATAACTTGATTGGGAGATGATTGAAGGGAGAACCTTGAGTTGGAACGCTCAAGAGAAAAATTGAAATTAGGTTTATTATTGGATCGCCCTCTAGTCACTGACACTAGTCCTTCCCAAGGGAGAGGATTAGGACTTGTGAATAGAAATTGCCTTCCAACTCGCTTGACTTCCGTCTACCTAGTAAAGGATAACTAAGCAGAACAACCTTCAATTATCACTTTGATCTTGGGAAAACTCCATCAAGGATAGGGCTTCCAACTAATCTACTCCCAGTCAAGGTTTTTATTTAAATTACATAAATTCTCTGATTTAATTTCCTATTTATCAACTCAACCCATTTTGGAAAACATCTGATTAATAAAATAGCACATCTTTCTGCAACTCGTTGGGAGACGACCTGGGATTCATACTCCCAGTATTTTAATTTTAATTTTGTGACAACCCTTCTAAATTGATAAGCAGATTTTTGGTTGGTTAAGAACTATACTTGCAACGCATATCTTATAATAATTTCTTAACTCGCCAATTTCCGCCATGTCAGTTTTTGGCGCCGTTGTCGGGGAAAAGCATTTTAGAGTAGAAGGATAAAAGATTTTGAAAAACAGGTTATTAGTTTGAAAGGCTTGTGATGAGCGGATAATTTATACGCTTTTTGGCATTGTTTTTAGTATATTTTTAGTAGGATCTGGTTACTTTTAGGGATGTTTTTATTAGTTTTTATGTTAAATTCACATTTCTGGACTTTACTATGAGTTTGTGTATTTTTCTGTGATTTCAGGTATTTTCTGGCTGAAATTGAGGGACTTGAGCAAAAATCAGATTCAGAGGTTGAAGAAGGACTGCTGATGCTGTTGGATTCTGACCTCCCTGCACTCAAAGTGGATTTTCTAGAGCTACAGAACTCGAAATGGCGCGCTCCCAATTTCGTTGGAAATTAGACATCCAGGGCTTTCCATCAATGTATAATAGTCTATACTTTACCCAAGTTTAGACGACGCAAACTGGCGTTCAACGCCAGCTTTCTGCCCAATTCTGGCGTCCAGCGCCAGAAACAAGCTGCAAAGTGGAGTTCAACGCTCAAACTGGCACAAAAGCTGGCGTTCAACTCCAGGAATGACCTCTACACGTGCAACACTCAAGCTCAGCCCAAGCACACACCATGTGGGCCCTGGAAGTGGATTTATGCATCAATTACTTACTTCTGTAAACCCTAGTGACTAGTTTATTATAAATAGAACTTTTTATCATTGTATTCACAGTCTTGGTTACTCCGGTTCCCCTCTGGGGCTGAGACCAATGAACTTCATCATTACTTATGTATTTTCATACGGTAGAGTTTCTGCACTCCATAGATTAAGGTGTGGAGCTCTGCTGTTCCTCAAAGATTAATGCAAAGTACTACTGTTTTCTATTCAATTCATCTTATTTTTCTTCCAAGATATTCATTCACACTTCAACCTGAATGTGATGAATGTGAAAATCATCATCATTCCCTATGAACGCGTACCTGACAACCACTTCCGTTCTACATTAGATTGAATGAGTATCTCTTAGATCTCTTAATCGGAATCTTCGTGGTGTAAGCTAGAATGATGGCGGCATTCAAGAGAATCCGGAAAGTCTAAACCTTGTCTGTGGTATTCTGAGTAGGATTCAATGACTGAATGACTGTGACGAGCTTCAAACTCATGATTGCTGGGCGTAGTGACAGACGCAAAAGGACAGTAAATCCTATTCCAGCATGATCGAGAACCGACAGATGAATAGCCGTGCCGTGACAGGATGCGTTGACCATTTTCACTGAGAGGATAGGATGTAACCATTGACAAGGGTGATGCCTCCAGACGATTAGCCGTGCCGTGACAGGGCATTTGGATCATTTTCCCGAGAGAAGACCGAAAGTAGCCCTTGACAATAGTGATGCATTACATAAAGCCAGCCATGGAAAGGAGTAAGACTGATTGGATGAAGATAGCAGGAAAGCAGAGGTTCAGAGGAACGAAAGCATCTCTATTCGCTTATCTGAAATTCTCACCAATGATTTACATAAGTATTTCTATCCCTATTTTATTAATTATTTTCGAAAACCCCATTACTATTTTATATCCGCCTGACTGAGATTTACAAGGTGACCATAGCTTGCTTCATACCAACAATCTCCGTGGGATTCGACCCTTACTCACGTAAGGTATTACTTGGACGACCCAGTGCACTTACTGGTTAGTTGTGCGAAGTTATGAACCATGGTATTGGCATCAAGTTTTTGGCGCCATTACCAGGGAAAGAAAGAGCGATGAATTTTACATAATTAAAGTGTAATTACAATTTCTGCGCACCAGCTTGGTAATCTAACTTGGACATTGAATGCTTGATCTATGCTACTCATGCCTTTGCCTGCATGCCAATAAACACCTTGCATTTAATTGTCATCATATGCACTTGCTATATTTCCATTGATGAGTTTTCACATGTAGTCATGACCATGTGTTAATATCATTCATCTTTTAAATGTGCATTGATTACCACCTTACCCGCCCTCTTCCTTGCTCTAACCCTTGACATTTTAACATACTTTCTCTTTTCTTTCTTTCAGAATGGCCACCAAGAAAGGCAAGGGAAAAGCTACTCCCAAATCAACAGCAAGGAGAGGAACCAAACGAGCATTAGTGGCAGAGCCATCTTCAACTGCAGTTAAGCCCTCAACAAAAAGAATTAAGAGGATTATAAAGGTTGATGAAAAAGAGAAAGCCTTCCCAGCAAAGGACACTGCGCGATTTTCCAATCGCTACTGTGAGCAGATGTTCCCCATCCTGGCGGAAAGGAGTTACAAAAACGAATACCTTCTTATCCTCCCGACCCGTATTGCTGAATTTGTTTAGCCGCAAATTGAATGAAGACAATGGGGTTTCCTTCAGAGACAGCCACGGCAGGTTAATCTTTCCTGGGCAGTCGAGTTCTACTCTAATTTCCACTGCCAAACCTGCAGTCTATTTATGTCCGTCAAAAGCAAGTCCCCATTACAAAAGAGGCCATTCAGCGAGCTTTAGATCTTCCCTCTACTCCAGAAGGACTGGACGCATTTCAAGAAGCCTCACTCAAGCGCCAGACGTACCAATTTGACTGGGACGCTGTTCTCAGAGTTATCACACTACCTGGCAGCAGATGGATCTACGGATACCATCGTTCCCGACCTAAGGGAATATCAGCTTCTGCACTTACCTTGGAGATTCGAGTATGGGCACAGATCATGTCCCATTATGTCTTTCTGAGCACCCACGAGTCCTCCTTCACTGCAGACATGGCTGTTTTACTATGGTGCATCCTTACAGACCAACCTCTGAACCTACCAAGACACATCTGGAATGCCATGGGACACGTACAGATTGCAGACAACCTACCTTTTCCTGCCCTGATTTCAGATCTCGTCTCAGCAGCTGGAGTCTCCTACAGAGCTGGAGACACCAAAGCCATGCTCCCACGAGATGATCAGTACGTCCCTAACGGGAAATATATCAGACCTCCAGCAGCCACTACAAGCCAGCCTACTGAACTGGCTGAAGACATTCCTCCTTCAACACCACTAGCACCTACAACAAACCAACTGCTTCATCAGATACTTGAAAGGTTGGATCAGTAGGAACGCAAAGCAAAGCTAAGAGAGCGCCAAAACAAGCGCCGATTCACATACCTCAAGGAGCTACTTAAAGGAAAATACAGAGACTCAGACACCCCGGACTCCACTTCATTCACCAGCACAGGGAGCCATGACGGTCCCGACTATGGAGATACTGCTACTAGCCCACCTTTGTTCCTGACAGATGGCACCGAGGACGGTGCAAAGCCTTAAGTGTGGGGAGGTCGGTCAGTACCTGACTTCCGGAGGTAATTTCTCTTCTCTAACACCAATAAAATAGGATATTTAGTTAGTTTTTCTTTGGTAAAAAAGGATAAATTGCATAGTAATAGGTTAGTTGCATGCATGTTCTACATGATTGAAAAGACAATAAGTTTCTTCTAAGACCCTACTTTTAGAACAAAATTTCACTAATTTTAATCAAAACTTTTATGTTAAATTTGCTTGAAGTTGTATTTGGAACATGGTTTTTGAGCTAAAGAACACACAACCTGTGAGACTTTGAGCCTAAACACATGGTTACATTATTTAACCATAAATATTTTATTCTTGTGTGTTTACTTCTCTATGATTGTAATCTATATTTTGTTTCATCCTATATGTCCAATGTTTAATATATTTATATGCTTGCATATGATTGAGGCCATTATTTGTTTTGCTCACTTATCCAAATTAAGCCTACCCCTTAAGTTACCTTTGTTAGCCACTTTGAGCCTTTAAATCCCATTTGTTCTTTATTTTACCACATTACTAGCCTTAAGCGGAAAAATAATTATATATCCCAATTGAATCTTTGCTTAGCTTGAGGTAGAATTGTGTGTGTTAATTGAGTATGGGAAGATTGTGGGAACAAAAGATAATAAGGGAATATGTCATGATAATATAATGGAAATTTGGGTACCTACTCATGTGAAACTATAAAAGAAAAAATTAAAATTCTATGTGTATTGATAAGCTGTGTTTATAAAAAAAAATCCAAAAATATTCAATAAATAAATAAGGGGACAAAAATTACCCCAATGCTAAGTTAAAATTCAAGGATCAATGCATATATGATAAAATTAAAATAAAAGTTGATACATGAGTAAGGAATGTGAAAGGGAAATTTTGGGTAGCTAGGTGTGAAATTTAAGTTATAAAGAATATATATGTGTGTTAGGTAAAAGCTTGGGTTAATTAAAGATTCAATTTATAAGCTTACTTAGCCATATATATGCCCTTACCCTTACCTTGACCCCATTACAACCTTGAAAAGACCTCATGATATTTGCATTGGTATATTAAATGTTGTTGATTGGTTAGGTGAAGAACAAAAATTAGAAAGCATGATTAGGGAAGGATAGAGTGATTACCCTATACACTAGAGAGACTAGAGCATACATACATCATCAGTGAGGGTTCAATGCTTAAATTCTCTGTTCCCTGCTTTCATGAGCTACCTTCTTGCATTTTTATCTGTTGTTACTATATAAGAATTGAATTATTGGAATTTGATTTGTGATTGTCTTGAAGAGCTTATTTACTTTTTGGCCAAGTGGACAAGAATCATATAGTTGCATTCACATATATAGGTTGCATTGCATTGCATGAGTTTTACATGTTCCTACTCATTTATTTTATCTCCTTCAACTAAGCATGAGGACATGCTAATGTCTAAGTGTGGGGAGGTTGATAAACCATTATTTTATGGTTTATATTGTGTTTAATTGTGTGGTTTTATCGAATCTTTACCCACTTATTCATTAATTTAGCATGTATTTACAATTCCTTCCCAAAATTACTCCATGGTTGAAAATTGCTTCCTAGAGACTTTTAATTATGTATTTTAATTCTCCTTTATTCCATTCGATGTCGTGATCTGTGTGTCAAGTATTTCAGGTTTTATAGGGCATGAATGACTTGGAGATTGGAAAGAAATTTTGCAAAAATGGAAGGAACACAAGAAATTGAGGAGATGACCAGCGAGAAGCAACGCGGACGCATAGCTCACGCGACCGCGCGAAATAGAGGAAATTGCAGTGACGCGCTCGCATGCCTGACGCGAACGCATGGATTGGAAACTGCACAAGTGACACGAATGCGTGGACGACGCGCACGCGTGGCAAGGGAAAACGCTGGATGACTCAAACGCATGGATGACGCGATCGCGTGACGTGCGCGATCTGCAGAATCTGCAGAATTCGCTGGGGGCAATTTTGGGCCCTGTTTTGACCCAGTTTTCGGCCCAAAAAAGCATATTAGAGCCAGGGAACATGCAGAGACCAAGAACAACATTCATTCCACATAATTTTAGTTTTAGATCTGTTTTTACTCCTCCTCTAGGTTTTCTCTCTACACATTCATAGTTCTTAGGATTTTAATTTTATTGTTTTTTGGATTGGGATATTGAGAAGAGTTATTACCTCCGTCAGGACTTCATCATTCTAGTTTGTTTCCTTACTTGTCACTTACTCTTCCATATCCTTAATTTCTTTAGAGTTACTATTGGCTTATTTTTTGAATTTATTAATACAAGAACTATTTTTATTTTTAATTGATCCTTTGGATTATTATTTATCATATCTCTCTTTATTTCTTTTCCTTATTTTGTGAAGTTTACATTCATAATGAGCGAGTAGTTCCATAACTTGATTGGGAGATGATTGAAAGGAGAACCTTGAGTTGGAACGATCAAGAGAAAAATTGTAATTGGATTTATTGTTAGATTGCCCTCTAGTCACTGACACTAGTCCTTCCTAAGGGAGAGGATTAGGACTTGTGAATAGAAGTTGCCTTACAACTTGCTTGACTTTCCTCTACCTAGTAAAGGATAACTAAGCAGAACAACCTTCAACTATCAATTAATCTTGGGAGAATTCCAACAAGGATAAGACTTCCGACTAATCTACTCCCGATCAAGACTTTTATTTAAATTACATAAATTCTCTGATTTAATTTCCTGTTTAACAACTCAAAGTCATTTTCGAAAACATCTGATTAATAAAATAGCACATCTTTCTGCAACTCGTTGGGAGACGACCTGGGATTCATACTCCCAGTATTTTAATTCTAATTTTGTGATAACCTTTCTAAATTGACAAGCGGATTTTCGGTTGGTTAAGAACTGTACTTGCAACGTATCTCTTACATTAATTTCTTAACCCGCCAATTTCCGCCACGTCAAGGTTCATCAAAGGTTTCTCATAGATTGCATTACCTATGACAAAGTTAACTCGGAAGGATGCGCCATTTGTGTGGACATCAGAGTGTGAGTAGAGCTTCCAGACCTTGAAGTAGAAATTGACTACAGCACCTGTGCTTGTGTTGCCTAAACCTAATGAGCCATTTGAGGTCTATTGTAATACTTTATTAAAAGGTTTGGGATGTGTGTTGATGCAACATCGAAATATTGTTGCTTATGCTTCTCATCACCTAAGACCGCACAAGGTGAATTACCCAACTCACGAACTAGAATTTGTTGCGGTTGTGTTTACATTGAAAATGTAGAGGCACTATCTTTATGTGGTTAAGTTCCGAGTCTTCTCTAATCATAAGAGCTTGAAATACCTCTTTGATCAGAAGGAGATTAATATGCGTCAAAGAAGGTGGATAGAGCCGCTGAAAGACTATGATTTTTAGTTGATTTATCACCCGGGAAAAGCTAATGTGGTGGCGGATACGTTGAACAAAAAATCTCTAAGTATTTCTTGGATGATGATTAAGGAAGAGAAGTTGTTGAAAGAGTTTGAGGACCTTAACTTGGGCATCAGAGAGGTAGCTGAGAATGTGTGTCTGAACCAGTTGCATATCTCCAGTGACTTCAAGGCTGAGACTCAAAAAGCTCAGCAGGATGATCAGGAGTTGCAGAAGATGCTGCAAGCAATTGAACAGAGGAAACGAGGAGAGGTTACTCAAGACAGAGAAGGAACTTAGAGATACAAGGGGAGAATTTGTATGCCGAATGTTGGAGACTTAAGATGAGAAGTGTTGACAGAGACTCACAGGAGTGGATTCCCAATTCATCTTGGAGCTACTAAGATGTACCATGATTTAAAGGCAATGTTTTGGTGGCTTGGAATGAAGAATGACGTGTCAACGCATGTGTCTAAGTATTTGACTTGTCAAAAGGTGAAAATTGAACATCAAACACCATCCGGCATGTCGCAACCACTGGATATTCCATGATGGAAATGAGAAGGTATTACCATGTATTTTGTGTCTGGTTTACCAAGGACTAGAGCTGGTTTTGATGTGGTGTGGGTCATCATGGATCGATTGACAAAGTCTGCTCACTTTCTACCTATACGAGTAAACAATTCTTTGGATGAACTGGAAAGGCTATACATCAAGTAGGTTGTAAGTTTGGATGGTGTGCTGATGCGAGAACTTTTGTTTGATATAGAATTTCTCAATTGAAATCTCATTGCAAGTATAGTTCTAAACCAACAAAGAATCCTCACATGCAAAAATATTGGTTGTCACAAGTACAAACCCCAATAAGAATTAACCGAAGTATTTAAACCTCGGGTCATCTCACAAGGAATTACAATGAAGTGGTCAATTATTGGCTATGAAGAACAAGGGGATTTGATTTGATAAAAGGGGCAATAAAATAAATGACCAAAAAAATGAATCAAGCAAGTAAAGAAAGAAAGTAATAAAGAGAGACATTCATGGCAAATATTAGGGTCATAGGAGTTCCATCCTAGTCACTAACAACAATAATTAACAAGAATTTATCCTATTTCGTCATCTCTAACAACGGAAGAAGGTATAATGTTATCTTCACATGAGAGAAAGTCAAACATGACTAGCTAATCTCAATCCACAAATCCGATCCTAATCAACTTACTAATGGAATTAGCAAGAGATTAGAGTCAATGGAAATAATATTAACTAACAACTCTAGATAACTAACATGAGTTGGGTATTCATGACTCAAGATTACCTAATTACTCTTTCCAAGCCAAGAATTCTCAAAATCTACTCTAACATCCAACCAAGCATTTTGTCAAACACATGAGAGGCATACAAGGAAAGCATAATAAATTGCAAGGAACAATAAAATCTAACAACTACCAATTGCAAGAAAAGTAAATCATCAACTCAAATCATCAATAAAAGAGACATCAAACATCAATTGCATTAAAAGGAATCCGAATCCAACATGAGTGTATGAACATAAAAGAGGCATAAAAGTAAAATTAACATCACAAACTAAGAGAATCAAGATGTAGAAACAAGAAATTGTAAAAGAAACAAGATGAAAACATGAAATTGGACCTAGATCTAATAGAAATTAACCTAATCCTAACCTAATTCTAGACAGAAGAGGGAGCTTCTCTCTCTAGAAAACTAACTAAAGGCTCATCATGACTAACAAAGTGCTCCCTCCTTTGCTCAATCTTCAATTCTGCATCAAATACCCTCAGAAACAAGTTGGATTTGGGCCTAGGCAACTTAGAAATCGCCCCCAGCGTTTTGCCTTTAAGTGAGTCATGTACGAGTATCAACGCGTACGCGTGGGTCACGCGTGCGCGTCGCTTGGCAATTTTCCTATCCACACGTACGCGTCATGTGTGCGTACGCGTCGCCATGCAACTTCACTTCCACACGTGCGCGTCTTCTGCCCGTGCACGTGGGTTGATGTACTCCAAATCCTTGTTTTCTCATGCATTCTCCACTGTGTATGCTTTTCTCTTCATTTCTTCTA
This sequence comes from Arachis ipaensis, assembly GCF_059453495.1. Taxonomy (NCBI): domain Eukaryota; kingdom Viridiplantae; phylum Streptophyta; class Magnoliopsida; order Fabales; family Fabaceae; genus Arachis; species Arachis ipaensis. The sequence goes on along the minus strand of NC_142442.1, from coordinate 71,552,650 downwards.
TCCAATACTTGCCTTATGAACCTGAAATCACTCAACAAACACATCAAGGCATCGAATGGAATTAAAGTGAATTAAAATCACTAATTTAAGGGCCTAAAAAGCATGTTTTTATACTTAAGCACAATTTAAGAGAGAATTACAAAACCATGCTATTTTATTGAATGAATGTGGGAAAATGTGATAAAATCCCCTAAAATAGGCACAAGATGAACCACAAAATTGGGGTTTATCATGTGCTCACAACTATTGTGTTGGACCGAGATCCCTAGGTGTTCGAAATGCAATTGTGTTTAAGCATGGCTTATCACCCACAAAAGGACGAACAATTAGAAAGAAAATTTCAAACTTTAGAAGATATGCTGAGGACGTGTGTGTTGGATCAACCAGGAAGCTGGGATCGGTATATGCTGTTGGTGGAGTTTGCGTACAATAAAAATTATCATGCGAGCATTGGAATGGCTCCATATGAAGCACTATATAGAAGGAAGAGCCAATCTCAACTTTGTTAGTACGAAGCGGGTGAATCAAGTATTCTAGGCCCTGACTTATTAGCCGACACAATTGAACACATTAAGCGAATCCGAGCTAGAATTTCCACTGCACAAAGTCATTAGAAGAGTTACACGGATCAGCGGCAGAAGCTGTTCGAATTTAAGGAAGGCGATTTTGTATTTCTGAGAGTTACTCCAACCACAGGTATCGGACGGGCAATAAAGACCAAAAAGTTAAACCCTAGGTTCATTGGACTCTTTAAGGTGTTGAGATGGATTGGACCAGTGGCTTATCAGGTGGCTTTACCACCACATCTTTCAAACCTACATGACGTGTTTCATGTATCACAACTTTGTAAATACACACCCGATGTAACTCATGCTTTAGAGCCCGAATTGGTTCAGTTAAAGGAGAATCTGACATTTCAAGTGGTTTCATTCAGGATTGAAGATGTCAGCATCAAGAAACTCCGAGGAAAAAGAAGTTTGGTTAGTAAAGGTTTCTTAAAGCTAAGTGGTGTGTATTTTTGGAATATCCACAATTGAACCGGCAAGTACATCGGGTTGTCCAAGTAATACCTCAGGTGAGTGAGGGTCGATCCCATGAGGATTGTTAGACTGAGCAAGAAATGGTTATTCTGTTGGACTTAATCAGGCAAACAGTAAAAGAAAGTTGTTTTTGTTGTAAACGTATAAAGATAATAAACAAGCAAGTAAAGAAAAGTAGTTGAAGGTTTAGTGAAAAACAATGATGAGAAATCAGTTAAGGTTCCTGAGATGTTTATCTTTCCAGATTAAAACTACTTACTAACTATTTTAACAATGAATGATTCATTCTATGGCAAACTGTAAGTGATTAAACCCTAATCCCTTAGCGATTTAATCTCCTCATACCCTTATCAAACACCACTCCCGTGGTCACTTAATTCAGATTGGAGGGTGAAGTTCAGAAAACTAGTTTATACCACAAAGGTCCTAATCACCCCAATTCCGGCTAAATAGATGTTGTTTATCCCCATCAGGTTGTGTGATTAGCCATCTAGGAGGAGTGTTTTCAAGCTGTAGTTCAAGCAAGATAACTCTTCCGAGAATTACAAGAACTCGTATAGAAAAGGTTCATACTCCCGTTCCACCCAATTCATAAGATTAAGAACGAAAATAACACCTTAGATTTGAATCAAGCATATATTAAAATAGAAGAATAATAATCTTAATCCATAGAAATAAACAGAGCTCCTAACCTTAACCAAGAGGCTTAGTTGCTCATAACTTACAGAAAAAATAGGTTTTTGAAAAAGTGCGGAAGAAAGATCATCCTAAACCTAAGTGATCTTTTTCTTTAAATACTAACCTAATAATAAATGCTAGACCTAAATGATATTATTTTGTAAATAAAAATTACAAAAAGAAAATAAAATAAAACTAAGAGGTGCTAAATTCACTTGGAGGCCCAAAGAGGTGTGAAATGGTTGCTACCGCCGTTTAAACGCCCAAGGAGGAAGCGCATGTCTCTGGTTTGTACCCCCCTGCTGGCATGAAATGCTGAGTGGGTGATGACTGCACATCATGTTGTATTTTTCTATGCTTTTTCATATCATAAATTAGTTCATAATGCTTAATTATTGAGTATTTTTGTGCTTAAGTCATATACTGCTTTGATCCATTTGATTTGATCAATTTTGTAGAAAATGGTAGAAAAAGAAGCAAAAAGCACAAAACAAACATGAAAGAAGAAAGAAGCTTAAAAGTGAAGCAGATAGGAGTAGAAGCAGAGGACAAGGTGGCATTAGTGGCCAAGTTAGACACACTAACGCCAGCACCAACGTGAAGCAAAGGAAGAAAAGGTGGCGTTAGTGGCATCGTTAGTGCCACTAACGCCAGGTGCAACGCTAGCCAAGGGCAAGGTGTGGCGTTAGTGGCCACGTTAGTGCCACTAACGCCAGCGCTAACGCTAGCACCTGCCAGCCTGACCATGTCGTCTTCAAATAAGAATAACTTAAGCTACAAAGCTCCAAATGAGGTGATTCTAATGGCATTGGAAATTAGGAATCTAGAGATTTCCAAGAATATATGGCACTACATGGTGGACACTCAATTTGAGGGAGAAAACTTACCCTGAACATGCAAAGATGAATATAGTATCAACCTGTAGTAAGGCTAGCTGAGCTATTCACTTTCCATGGAGTACAACTCGAGCTGTAGAGCTCCAAATGACGCGCTTTTAATAGCATTGGAAAGTAGACATCCAGAGCTTTCTAACAATATATAATAGTATGGGGGTGGACATTAAGTTTAAGCTTCAGAACCTGGCGTTATTAACACCATTAATGCTGGCGTTAGTGGCAGCGTTAAGCACACTAACGCCAGCAACAACGCCAACAATGCCAGCGACCTTGTCCCCTTCAAAGGAGCATAACCTGAGTTACAAAGATCCAATTGAGGTGCTACTAGTTGTGTTAAAAATCTGACATTCAGAGCTTTCTAACAGTGTATAATAGTCTATAGTGGGCATGAAATTGGAGCACAAACAATAGGCATCTTTAAGCCCAAAAACACCAACTTGGAAGCAAATCATAGTGTTAGTATGACTAACGCCAGTGCTAACGCCAGCACCAACGCCAAGCCTCTGGACCTCAATTTGACGCACTTCTCTCACTGAAGTCCACTTCAAAGCTCAAGCAAGCAAGCCCACAATTGCCAACTAATCAAGGCCATAAGAAGCATTTAGAATAGTTAATTTTCATTTGATTGTAATTTGTTTTCAATTTTTTTTCAATTTGTAATCTATGCTAGCTTATAAATAGGCCTTAGTTTCACATTTCAAAAAAACACTCTCTGGACTGGAGACACACACCACTGGGAGGGGTCTTCGGACTCTCCCTTCCATACTCTTCTTCTCTTACATTTTCTTTCTCACTTGTAAATACTTTTAGTTATGAATTTCTAACTCTTTCCATTAGGAAAGAGAGCTCTATTATTATTTGATGGATTAAGTTGTTTTTATTCTTCTTCTTCTCTTCATGTCTCTTTGATTTACTAGAAATATTTCGTTCTTCATTCACGCATTCAATTGTCTTGGGAAAGAAATTGAATGTGCTTGGATTTTGTGATTACCTTAGAAGAGGAATCATAGAACCATGCTTGAAATCTTTCTCACATTGGATTTGGTTTGGGGTTGGTCGGATATAGTGACATGTAATTCTCCCAATACTTGGATCTATGAAGGTGTGTGGCATAGGAACCAAGCTTCGTCTCTTCTCATGAGCAATTAGATCAAGGAATTGGCAATTGTTCAAGTTTAGAGAGATTGAATTGCCAAGGAATTGGGATTCAATCACTCATGATTGCCACGAGATCAATGTGTTGCATGATTGAAGATGAGATGAAAGCAATTGATCCGGAGAATTCAATATCTCTCTATCCTAATGCTCTTCTTTTCTTTTACTTCTAGTTATTTACTTTCTTGTACTTTTCTTTCTTGCACTTTACTTTCCCGTACTTTACTCTTCTTGCTCTTTAATTTTCCAGCACTTTACTTTTCTTGCTATTTACTTTCTTGTACTTTATTGCTTTCCTTTACTTTCAAGTCATTTACATTTCTTGTTGATTATTGTTCTGAGGGTTACCTGAAACTAAAGGTCGATCTCGGATAAGATCTGCTGTGGTGGCCGGAGATGTCGTGTTTGACTTGTTGGAACTGGTGGTAGAGCTGATCCTTGATCACTGGAGGGGGATGGTACCCGCAAGAGACTCCGATGCTTATGTTAGCATGGGTTTTAAGCAGGTTTTTTGTAGAATCAGAGTATGAGTTATACCTGGGTGCTCCAATGTATTTATAGTGGTGTAGGCTGACCTTTCTAGATAAGATAAGTTAGTTATCTTATCTTTATCTTTAAGTGAGGTCATCTTATCTCTTAGGGGAACCGCCCTTATCTTTCTAGCCTTTAACTGCCTTTAGATTGGGCTGTATGCATGTGTCTATTCGTTTGGGCCTGTTTGGGCCTCTCATGGCAGTTTGGCCGACTTCTTTTGAGAGGAGGTCTGGGAGACCCATCTGAAGAGGTCAGTCGCTTTGTCTTCAATCAGCCCAGGTCAGAAAGCTCGACCCAGGGTATGAACAGTGCCCCTGCTTGAGTTCGATTTTTACTTTTTAGGGTCATGTTTTTTAGACTTCGACCCTTTTGGAGAAGTTGAGCTCGAGCATTTTGCCTTTTTGTCGATCTCTGGTTGAGGCTCCTTGGATGTGAAGCGTTTTCTCTTCTTTTTAATTGTAGCGCGCGTTGCGCTTTTCTTGGAAATGTGCAAGGGTTTTTAACAGCACATAAATATCCCTTCGCCGTTTCCTTTTTCCCTCTTTGCTGCTTCATTTTTGAATTTCAAAGACTTGCTTTCAGTTTCTTCTTCTCCCTTTGCTTCATTTTTTTTGAAAATTGCTTCGTTCCGTCCGTTTCTTTCACGCTTTGGAGTTTCTCTGTTTTCTTCGGCTCGAGAGTTTTCGATCGTTGCTTCTTCCTTCGCGTTTGCTTCTTCTTCCTCGACAGGTTGGTATTTTCTTTTATGTCACCTTCTCGTATGTTTCCACCGTGCTGCTGCATGTGATTTTTACTGATTTTTTCTCCAAGAATCTTGACTTTCTTTGAAAAGGATTGTGTCTTTCCTTTCATCATTCTATTTTCATAATTTTTTGAAAAATCTTGCATTTTTATGGTGATCCCTTTATTCTTTTGCTGCGACGCATGTGCCTGGTAGTTGTTGCTTCCTTAGGATTTTATTATCACTGTTCATGTCTCCTTGTATAATTTCTTTCTGTACGTCTTTTGTTGGAACTGTTTGTAGAGGAAGATAGTGGCTTGCTGGTAGAGAAGGTTTGTATCTTTTGATGATTTTTGCGTGGTCTGTTTGATGATGATGGCTTTCTTGCTGTTTTGTGTGGAGTGTCATTGTCAAAAAAAGATTTTGTTTTCTTGTTGAGGAATGTTAGGGGATTTTTTGTCGATTTCTTTCTTTCCGGGTTCTTGCCTTGTTACTGCCTCTAAAGGGTGCCCCTGAACTTTAGTGTGAATCCTGGGGTTTCCCTTTTACTGCCGTTTCTGATTCTTGGTGTTCATATACTATCGTCCAAGTTGTTTCCTTATTTGCCCGAGTTGTATGGTAGTAACCCCATTTTTTTTCTTTCTATAAGAATAGTTGTCCCATGTCTTCTCGCAAAAACATTGTTGAAATGTCTACTAAGATCCCGGATGGCATGTCTGACTGGCTGGACTCCATTGTGTTGATTTGTGTTACAGTTGCTAACTCCGAATATTGCGTGCGACTTAGGAGGCACCATAGGATTTGTAGTGATAGGGATCAAGAGAAGAATTATGAGTTAATGTCACCTGACCCTGAGGAAAGGGTTAGTTTTTCCTCTTTGACTCAAGGGGAACATCCCTTTTTTTATGCTTATGACTATTTCTTTAGTCAATTGAATATTACCATTCCTTTCATCCCTTTTGAGACCGAGTTGTTATGGTCTTGCAATGTAGCTCCTTCCCAGCTCCACCCGAACTCTTGGGGCTTCATAAAAATCTTCCAATTGTTGTGTTAGAAACTGGATATCCGACCTACCCAAACTCTCTTCCTTTATCTTTTTGTGCTGACGAAGCCTAGGGTAGCGAAGAAGAAAGCCTCCTGGGTTTCTTTCCGAGCTACTCAAGGCAAAAAAGTTTTCTCTATGTATGACGAGTCCTTTAGGGACTTTAAAAACTACTATTTCAAGGTCTGAGCTGTTGAGGGAGCTCAGCCCTTCTTTTTGGATGAAAATGACAAACCTTCCTTCCCCTTGTGCTGGCAAAAGAATGTGGTAGTGGCTAAGTATTCTTGGGAAAGTCTAGATGAGGTCGAGCAAGCCTTTGTGCATGTGCTCGGGGAAAATTGTGGGGAGCCTCCTCATCTCGACACTAAGAAATTTCTAGGAGATCCTTCCCTTCTTCATGCTGAATTGGGTAGTGGCCGACTTCTTTATAGTTCTGTTTTGTGGTTGAGTTTTTACCTCCATCTGTTTGTGACTTGTTTTCTTGGTTTCTTTCTTGTAGAGATGGTGAAATCTATAGATTCTATGAAGCATTTTCGTAGGGCAAAGAAGGCGACGGCTGCTTCCAACATCTCGGCCAAGGCTGCGGAGGGAGAGTCTTCTCAGGTTCCTCCAAAGAAACCCTTATTGAGTGCTTCTGGGCCGCGGATGGTTATTCCAACCCCCCAGGTCCAAATTATTCCCTCTGACCCAGTTCGGCCATCTACTGGTGCTGCCTCTTCTCCTACTGCTGGTTCTCCTCATAAAAAATAAAAGACTGTTGAACCTTATGACTTGGATGCCCCAGATTTTGATGCTGTGGGGTTTGTTGATAATCAAATTGCTCCTTTGGTCGACTTCCAATTAATGATGTGTCCATCCTACATCACTTGAATTTTATTACCAATAACAGTATTCGGATGGCCCATATGGGAGCAGCCTTATTCTGTACTATTCAGGGTTCCCCAGTCTATGCGACGAAGGCTTTTCTTGAGGATGCTAAGTCGGATTTTGACAGGATTAAGGGCTTGAAGGATGAGTTGGACGCCAGGGTGATTAAGCCGGAGTTAGACTTGGAGAGGAGAAGTCGCGTGCTATTAAGGATGAGGCAGCTACAAATTTGGTGGAGGAGATGGCGAAAAAGCACAAAGAGAGTTATCCCGCACTTATGCCGAGGTGTTGGAGCTGAGGGGGAGGCTTGAAACTGCCCACATAGATTACGCCGACCTCTAGAGTCATCTGGTAGATACTGTGACGGGTGCGTATGAAAATTTAAAGGCACAGGTCCGAGTTCTTGCTCCTGAACTCGACCTGACTCTCTTCAGCCTGGACAATGTGGTGGAGGAGGGCAAGATAGTGGCTACTCCGAATGAGGAAGATGATGGGCCTCCTCCTGCACCACCAGCCAAAGCTTCTGCAGCCACGACTTCTTCAAATCCTTCTGCTGAGGTCGACCATTCCCAACCTGATCCTGACTGTCAAATTCTCAATCGTGAGGATGGGACTGTGGATGACACTCCTATGAATATCGTTCCTCCTCCTTCAGCCACTGATGCTACTGCTGGGGAAACTTTTAACCCCTTATGACATCTCTATTTTATCTGTACAGCCTAATTTGTGGGCTTTTGAACTTTGTTTTTTGTAACTTTGTTTATGGTTTGGTTCCCTTGAATGTTAGTTTCTTCTATGCCACTTATTAAGTAGAAAAACAAAATACTTTGAACTCTTAAGGCGCTCTTTCAGGTTGCCTTCTGAGTCTTTTAATGATGGCTGTGTTTCTTTTGATATGTTGATCATTCTTTTGCAACCTTTGCAAATTTTTGTAGATCTTTATAGAGTGTTGGTACTCTACTGTCCGACCCTTTTTTTTAATTAGATCTTTGCTTTATCTGTCTTCTGGTTGGGCGAGATGACCCTTGGGGCTAACTTGTTCGACAACCTTTTTAGTGTTCTGGTAGAACCTTTTTTAGTTAGTCTTTGAACAATTTTGATAACCTTGTCGTGGAGCCGTGGCTTTTTGGGCAAAGCTACGTCCCTTTTAGCGCACACTTTTAGATGGTCCGACGTCTCTTTGTCGGTCTGTAGCTTTCGATGGTCCGACTTGTCTTGTCGGTCTATACTGTTGGTCCGACTTCTCTTGTCGGTCTGTAGCTTTCGATCGTCCGACTTCTCTTGTCGATCCATGCTGTAGACTTCGTTGGTCCGACTTCTCTTGTCGTTCTGTAGCTTTCGATGGTCCGACTTATCTTGTCGGTCCATGCTATAGCTTTCGTTGGTCCGACTTCTCTTGTCGGTCCAAGTCAAGTTATTTTTAGTAATCCATTTTTAATCAGACCTCGTCAGGCCACTTTTTATGGATTACTTTTTATAACTTCTTGCATTGATCTGTTCTAATCGCTTTCATCTTGCCGACCTTGTCGTGATCGGACGGTGAATTTGGTTTTCACCTTGCCGACCTTGTCGTGATTGGGCGGTGAATTTGGTTTTTACCTTGCCGACCTTGTCGTGATCGGGCGGTGAATTTAGTTTTCACCTTGCCGACCTTGTCGTGATCGGGCGGTGAATTTTGCACTCAGATCAATGCGTCTTGGTAAGAAACTTTTTAGGGAATCTGAAAAACTTTATTCAAGTAGAAAATAGGCATATAGGCAAGAATATATACATATGAGTGCTTACCCTTCTAAATCAGGCAGTTTTGTAGATCTTGGCTTGGCGCCTCATTAAAAAACCTTCTCAGGAAAAAGAGTGCGCCTTGACCTAAGATGTTTAATACTTTCTAACTGTAGTACCTTCTTAGTTTACAGGCATGCCATGACCTTGGTAGCTCTCATCCCTCGAGGTTGGACACCTTGTAATAGCCTTTTCCCAGTACCTCTACAACTCGGTAAGGTCCTTTCCAGTTAGCTACTAGCTTCCCCTCTCCTGATCGACCTGCTCCGATGTCGTTTCGGATTAGGATGAGATCGTTGTTGGCAAAGTTTCAATGGATTACCCTCTGATTATACCTTGAAGTCATTTGACGCTTTAGCGCTTCCTCTCTAATCCGAGCTCCTTCTCGGACCTCAGGTAGTAGGTCGAGCTCTTCCCTTTGGTTTTGGGAGTTAGCTTTTTCATTGTACAGGATTATTCTGGGGGATCCTTCCTCTATCTCTACTGGGATCATTGCCTCCATTCCATAAGCAAGTCAGAAGGGTGATTCTCCTGTGGTGGAGTACAGAGCTGTCCGATATGCCCATAGGACTTGTGGAAGCTTTTCTACCTAAGCTCCCTTTGCATCCTGTAGTCTCCATTTTAACCTGGATAGTATGACTTTGTTGGCAGCTTCTGCCTGTCCATTAGCTTGTGGGTGTTCTACGGATGTGAATTGGTGCTTTATTTTCAAGTCGGCTACCAAGTTCATGAAGCCTGTATCAGTAAATTGAGTGCCATTATCTGTGGTGATGGAGTAAGGGACTCCAAACCTTGTAATAATATTCCTGTATAGAAATTTTCGACTTTTTTTAGCAGTGGCATTGGCTAGGGGCTCTGCCTCAATTTATTTTGTGAAATAGTCCACCCCTACAATGAGGAATTTGACTTGTCCCGATCCTTGGGGAAAGGGTCCGAGGAGGCCAAGCCCCCATTTTGCGAACGGCCAAGGTAACGTTACACTGATGAGCTCTTCTGGTGGGGCGACGTGAAAGTTAGCATGTGTCTGACATGGTGGGTATGTCTTGACGAACTCTGTTGCTTCTTTGTGTAAGGTTGGCCAGAAGAATCCAGCTCGGAGTACCTTTTTAGAAAGAGCTCGCGCCCCCAAGTGGTTGCCACATATGCCACTATGTACTTCTTCCAGGACTTCCCTTGTGTTGGAGGTTGGTATGCATTTTAGGAGGGGTGTTGAGATCCCTCTTATATATAAGATGTTGCCTACTATGGTGTAGTGATGTGCTTCTCGTATCAACCTCTTTGCCTCATTCTTATCTGTGGGGACTGCCTCTGTCTTGAGGTAGTTGATTATGGGGGTCATCCACCCCTGATCCTGACCTGATATGGTTAGGACCTTTTGTTCCTCTAAGATTGATGGGCTTTACAATGTTTCTTGGAAGAGGCTTCTATTATTGCCCCCTGGTTTGGTGTTGGCTAGTTTTGAGAGTGCATCAGCTCAAGCATTCTGTTCCCGAGGTATATGTTGGATCTTATATTCCCCGAGTTGTCTGAGCTGTTCTCTGGTCTTGTCCAGATATTTTTTCATGGTGGGATCTTTGGCCTGGTAATTCCCTTCTACTTGCGAGGTAACTATTTGTGAATCACTGAAGATGGTGAGCTTTTGAACTCCTACCTCCTTAGCCAGCCTTAAACCAGCCAGTAATGCTTCGTATTCAGCTTTATTATTTGAAGTAGGGAAGTCGAATTTTAATGAGAGTTCGACTTGGGTTCCCTGATCACTTTCTATTATCACTCCTGCACCACTCCTAGTTTTTTTCAAAGAGCCATCCACGTAGAGTTTTCATTTTGTGGGATTTCCCGGGGTATCTGTGTACTCAGCAATGAAGTCGGCCAGAAACTGTGACTTCATGGCTGTCCGAGTTTCAAATAGAAGATCGAATTCAGACAACTCGAATGCACACTGTAGGATTCTTCCAGCTAAGTCTGTCTTCTATAGGATGCTTTTTATGGGCTGGTTGGTCCGAACCTTGATAGTGTGCGCTTGAAAGTACGGGCAAAGTCGGCGAGAAGTGAGTATGAGTGCGTAGGTGAACTTTTCTCTCTTTTGATAGTTCAGTTTGGCCCCTTGTAAGGCTTTGCTAATGAAGTAGATGGGTTGTGGCCCACTTTCGTCTTCTCTAACTAGTGTGGAGGCTATTACCCGATTTCCTATAGCGAGGTATAATATGAGTGCTTCTCCTTTCCGTGGTCGGGTAAGAATGGGTGGTTGACCCAATAATTTTTTGAAATCTTGGAAGGCTTGCTCGCACTCTGTGGTCCATTCAAACCTCTTTCCTTTCCTTAATGTGGCGTAAAAGGGGAGAGATCTGTGGCCGACCCGGCTAGAAACCTGGACAAGGATGCGAGTCTTCCGTCGAGCTGTTGTACTTCTTTAATGCAGGTCGGACTTTTCATGTTGAGTATGGCCTGACATTTATTTGGGTTCGCCTCAATTCCTCTTTGTGTGAGCATGAAGCCCAAGAATTTGCCAGCTTCTACCGCAAAGGTCTTGTTCATACCCTGGGTCGAGCTGTACGACCCGGGCTGATTAAAGACAAGTCGACCGACCTCTTTAGGTCAGGATTATCAGACCTCTTCTCAAAGAGCTCGGCCAAATCACCAGGAAAGCCCAAAAAGGGTCCAAACAGAGGAACACGACCCAAATCCAAAGGCAGCCCAAACCTAGAGAGATAAAGGCGGTTCCCTTGAGGATAAGATGACTTCACTCAAAAGATAAGATAAGATAACTATCTTATCTCTAGAAAGATCACTCCCCACCATTATAAATACACTGGAGTACCCAGGTATAACTCATACTCTGATTCTACAAAAAACCTGCTTAATACCCTTGCTAACTTAAGCATCAGAGTCCCTTGCAGGTACCACCACCCTTCGGTGACGAAGGATCAACACCACCACCAAGTCCAACAAAGTCAGACACGGCGGCTCCGGCCACCATCAACAAGTTGGACACAATAGTTCCGACCAGTACAGAAGATCTCATCCGAGATTGACCTACAGTTTCAGGTAACCCTCGGAACATTGGCACCGTTGCCGGGGAACTTGGAAGTCATCCCACCATCATGGCGGACAACCTTGACAATGACCACGACTCTGATCTAGAAGACAGGACGCCGCACAAGAATGCGGACACCACACCAAAGGATACTTCTCAACCAAACAAAGACAAGAATTCGCCAAATTCAAAAATCATGGAGGCACTTCAAGCTCAACAAAATCGCCTCAAATAGCTCAAAAAAAGGGCTGAGCATCAACGGGAAGCCGAGAGGGACCTACGAAGGGAAACCAGGTGACACCGAGCATTAGAGAACAAACTCCTAAAGCTTGAAGCCGGTCTCAAAACCAAGACTTCCCGATCCAGTCATGAAGATAAGCCTCACAAAGATCAAGATCCATTCACTAAAGAAATCATCAAAGGCAAAGTCTCAAAGGACTTCAAAGCTCCCGACATCACCCCATACGACGGCACATCAGATCCAAGCCATCATCTCAGTAATTTCAAAAGCAGAATGTACCTCACCGACGCATCAGACGCTATTCGATGCAAAGCCTTCCCAACAACCCTAACAAAAATGGCAATTAAGTGGTTCGACAGTTTGCCTCCGAGATCCATTACAAATTTTGATGACCTAGCCAAGAAATTTCTTGCCAGATTCTCCATCCAGAAGGACAAAACCAAACATGCTTCAAGCTTATTAGCAATCAAACAAGGAGATCGGGAAAGTCTTCGTAATTATATGGAAAGATTCAACAAAGCATGTTTGGACATACAAAGTCTGCCAACAGAAACAGCCATTATCGGCCTCATCAATGGCCTATGAGAGGGACCTTTTAGTCACTCCATATCAAAGAAATATCTTACATCTCTAAATGAAGTACAAGAACGAGCAGAGAAATATATCAACATGGAGGAAAACTCTCGATTAGGAGAGACATCAAAATCCGGATTCTCCTACTCCTCCCGAGATAAGGAAAAAGAGTCCAAGAAAAAAGAAGACCAACACGGAGAGAAGATTAAGAAATACCACAATTACACCCCTCTTCGGGTATCTCTTGTGGAAGTTTACCGAGAAGTATGCCACACTGAAAAGATCCAGCCACCTCGAGCAATTAAAAGCAAGAAAGGAGGCAGAAATCGGACAGAATATTGCGAATACCATCGAATCTATGGACATCCCACCAACGAGTGCTTCGACCTGAAGAATGTCATAGAAAAATTGGTAAGAGAGGGGAAACTAGATTGGTACTTAGCCAGCAAAACAGATGAGCCCAGAAAAAGAAGAAGAGATGAAGAAGTCGGACGAACTGAACGGTCACTTCGTACCCCAGAAAGACATGTCCACATGATACATGGAGGATTTGCAGGAGGATGAATCTCCAAATCATCTCACAAGAGACACCTTAAAGAAGTATATCACGTCGAGTGAGGAGAAGAAACACCCAACCTCCCTACTATTACTTTCACTAAAGAGGATGCGGCTGGCATCATCTTGGGACATGACGATCCTATGGTCATCACTATCATAGTGGCCAACGCTAACCTCCACCGCACACTGGTGGACCAAGGAAGCTTGGCTGATAGCCTGATATATTGTTTAAAACTGCCTTCGACAAACTCGGCCTAGAGGAAAAAGAGCTCAAAGCATACCCTAACAACTTGTTCGGACTAGGAGACACTCCAATCCAACCACTTGGATACATCTCACTACACACAACCTTTGGAAAAGGAAACCGGTCAAGAACACTCAATATAGACTACATCGTGGTCAACGTGAGTTCAGCGTACAATGCCCTAATAGGTCGGACAACATTAAATCAGCTCACCGTAGTGGTCTCAACTCCACATCAATGCATGAAATTCCCAACTACAGAAGGAATCGCTACGATAAAAGGAGACCAGAAAACAGCGTGCCGCTGTTACAACGAAAGTCTGAACCTCAGAGGCAAAGGAGAAGAAATCCACACCATCGAACTCGGGGAAATTCGAGGTCGGGAAAAACTTCGTCCACAACCTGAAGGTGAGATAGAAAAAGTCCAGATTGGACATGTCCCAGATAAAACAACCAATATTGGTGCAATAAAAAAAAGATGTAAAGGAGTCCCTGATACAGTTTTTAAAGGATAATGTCGACCTCTTCGCGTGGAAGTCCATAGACATGTCGGGCATATACCTCAACTAATGTGCCATAAGATGGCAGGATATCTGGTGGAATCTTATGCAATGAAATTCATTCTAAATGCAAGCTACCTAAATGAATCATGCAATTCTAATTACTATCCACCTATATATATAGAGCTTACATGTGGTTGATTTATATTTTCAAGGAATCATATATGCATAGCCAAGCCTAAATCATGTTAAAGCACTTTCACAATTGAGTTGAGTTAAAGGAATTCACATACTTGCAAGAAAATTAATAATTAAATTTGGATATATGGAGATGAGCTATTAAACCCTCATTGGAATTGTGTTTACTCTCTAGTTGCTCAGTGTTTGGGGTTGATCACTCTATTCTTTTCTATTCATGCTTTCTAAAACTTTGTTCTTCATCTAACCAATCAACAAATATATAATGTATGCATACAAACATCATGAGGTCTTTTTCAAGGTTGTAATGGGGCTAAGGTAAAGGTGAGGATATATATATGAGGCTAAGTGAGCTATAAATTGAATCCCTGATTAGTTTAAGATCTCACCTAACATATACATACTCTATATAATTTAAAGATTATCCTAGTCTTCCCATAATTTTCTACTTTTGTGTCACATACTCATGCACCAAGTTTATTTTGATTTTACCTCCATGTTCATTGATTTCTTTACTTATTATTGGGGTGATTTTGTCCCCTTATTCATTTATTTAATTAAAAAGGATTGTTTTTTTGAAACATAAACACAACATTTTCAATGCACATGGTATTTTTAATTATTTTGGTTTCACATGAGCATGCTCCGAAATTTCTGATAATTTTATTAATTTAATCCTTTCCTATCAACCCATGTTCCCACGTTTCCCCACACTTAGTGGATACACAATCTCTATCTTAAGCTAACCAAAGATTCAATTTGGGATTTTTAATTTTATTTTTCTGCTTAAGGCTAGTGATGTGGTTATAGAATAAAAGGGGATTAAAAGGCTCAAGGGGGCTAACAAGGGTGACATAAAAGGGTAGGCTTATTTGGAATAAGTGAGAAAAAATAAATAATGGCCTCAATCACATGCAGGTATGTATCTACATTCTATATTGGACATATAGATTGAAACAAAGTAAAAATTACAAGCATAGAAAAGAAGTGCAAAACGCACAGGAATGAAATTTATGGTTAAATGTAACCATACAATTAAGCTCAAAAACTCACGGGTTGTGTGTTCTTTGGCTCAAAAACCATATATCAGTTATGTATGTCATGCAAGTAGAAATCAAGAGTTTCCATTTAACTCAATGTGAATCTTAGAATGGCTTTTATAAAATTTAGTATTTTCCTTGAAAAATGTTATCAATTAACCAACATTTATTGCTATATATATATAAGGTGTGTGGATTGTTGTGATTCTGTTATACTAAAGTTTCTAGTTTACTCTTTTATTTTCAATTAAACCAAATTATCATATGCTAAAAGAGTAAACTAAGCTAATTAATCCATATTTTCTATATCGCAACTTAATAAGCTAAAGGTGCAAACTAAACTAAATATCTAAGATATATACAAACCAAAGTGTAAAATATAATAAAGTAGACAGAAATACAGTAAAAGGAAAATGTGCGAGTGTTGAAAGATAAATAAGATAAAATAAAATAAAATACAAAAAATAAACAAAATAGGATAAAAAGAGTTCGAAAGTGGTTCACCAAAAAAATTCGCCAGAGATGGCGACCTCCCCACACTTAAATAATAGCATCATCCTCGATGCTCAATCAAGCTGGGTGTGAAGAAGTGGCATCTCCGGAAGGATGTGCTGCTGGTGTCTCGGTGGTGGCCTGAGGGTCTGCAGTCTCTATGAGTGTTGGAGGGTCTGCCTACTGAAGCAGAGGCTCTGTCTGTAGAGGGACCTCGGGATCTGCTGGCTATATCTGATGGGGCTCCTCATGACGTGGTGCAACCTGCTCAGCCTCTGCACATGCCTTCTCCTCATGATCGTCCGCCTCCGCATCAGATGGCTCTGATGGTGTGTCAGGCTCGGAAGGGATGTCACTATCGGATCGGATCATCAACTTTAAGTGCTCATAGCGTCGCTTGTTGCGACGCTCCATACGATCCAGGCGTGCGAAGAGTCGGTGCACGAGGTGATAAATGGGCTCGGGAGTAGGTGAGGGTGCAGTGGTGGTGGCTGGGGCAGTAGGTGGAGGTGCAGCAAAGGATGTGGCTGCCTCAGCAGAGTCAGTGAGAAAGGGTGGTCGGTAGCCCAAAGCCTGGAACTTCCTGCTGTGAGGGATAATCTTCTTGCAGTCTGCGGTGGTTGGCTTTTCATCAACAATCTCCCAAGGCACCTCAGCTCGGCGGCCCAGCTGAGTAATCAAGTAGGGAAATAGAAGAGTGCCTCTAACATGGACCCTGGCCATGTAATATCGGATAAAGCGGGGAAGATATAGGTCCTTGCCCTCCATCACACACCAAATGAGGGTAATCATGGCTGCTGGCACCTCTGTCTCATGTGTGCTCGGCATCACGTAGTTACTTAGAATCTGCTGCCAAAGCCGAGCCTCATCATTCAGATAGATAAGCTTATTGCAGGAAAGAGTAACAAATAGTAATTCACAAGAATTCAGAATAAACAAACTCAATCTGCATTAAAGAATGGTAAGGAACAGCATATGAACAGCGTTATCATCACAGCAAATTCAAAATTGCAAAACAGATAAGTAACAAGAACGGCGCAATTATCAGGCCTAAATCCACTAACCACATCCTAGCTAACTAACCTCCTAAAATCCACTACGATCATGCATCTCTAACTATCCTAATTTGAACAGAATTTGAAAAAAAATGCGACTAACTAACTAACTTGGGACAGGAATCAGTGTTCGGCGTAACCTAGTGGTTGGAAGTATAGAATTTGGATTCATAGAGATGGTGGTGGTGGTGATGCGGCGGCGCTGGAAGGCGGTCACGACGGCGGTTAAGTGGAGGTAGGGTGGCGGTTTGGTGGTTGGGGATGAAAGGGGGTTATGGGGGAGGGAAGGAGAAGAAGCGGCGACGGCGGTGGGGCTCGGTGGCGGAGCGGGTGGGCAGTGAAGGGAGAAGGGTGGAAGAAAAAGGGGAGAAGAGGAGAAGGGAGGAGGGGGTTTGGTGCGGCTGGTGTGGTGGCGTGGTGGTGGTGGTGAAGCGTTGGGAGGTTGTGGTGATTTGGTGGTTGAGGAGGAGAGAAGAGAGAGTGCAGAGGAGAAAGGAGGAAATTGGGACGCGAAGGGGTTAGGGTTCCGCGTCAAAGGGGGTAAGTAGATTCAAATCCATGCGAACGCGTGGATCAGGCAATCGCGTGATTGAGGCAGAGCATGAGTGAGGAATAATGAAAGTGACGCGTACGCGTGGGGCACGCGTACGCGTTGCTCAGAATTGTACTAAGACGCACAATTCCAGCGTCATTTTGGTGCAACTCTCTGTTTCCATTTAGGGGGCAAGAATATTCACGCGACGCGTACACGTCGCCCACACTTTCGCATGGTGTGTGTGAAGTGAAAGTGACGCGTTCGCGTCACCGACGCGATCGCGTGGCCCAAATTGTACCGAACGCATACCAGCCGCAGGATTCTAGCCCAACTTTCTGAGCGTTGGATTGTTACGTCGATTTTGAATCGACGCCCACGCGTGGGGTGCTTTTTTTTATATGCTATATGCAATATGCAAAATGCAGGTGTCATGAATGATCCTAATGAAAATAAAATAAAATAAAATAAAATAAAATGAAAATAAAATCAAACAAAACGAGACAAAATTAAAGCTGAAAAAGGAACGATCATACCGTGGTGGGTTGTCTCCCACCTAGCACTTTTAGTTAAAGTCCTTAAGTTGAACGTTTGATGAGCTCATTGTCATGGTGGCTTGTGTTTGAACTCGTCCAGAAATCTCCACCAACGTTTGCAGTTCCAATATCCTCCGGGGTCCCAAACTAGGCATGTAAAGCCTTTGAGCAAATCAAAGCAGGTTTTCAGGCTCCACGGGTGTTGATTGTCCGAATGAATCCCAGGATCCCAAACCTTGCTTTTGTACCCGTCTTTGCATTGATCTTCATTTTTCCAGTCGGGTGGTACGCAACCTGAATTTCCACTAAGATACCCAAACATCTTCCGAAACCCATTAAATCGAGCTCTATACCAATCCTTGCATTTCCAATCGGAGCGTGGAACCGTATTGAACCTTGGATGCCAACTTCAAGTATTACCAATCATCTTCCTCTTACTCTTAAAGCCGCAAAGAGCGCTAAGCTGGCCATCTGTTTCAAGCAAGCCATATTCAAGTGGAAAAGTAAGGATGAAGGCTAAGGATTTTACCCACTTGAAGTTTGCATTTGGTGGTAATGGCCGTGGGAGTGGTGTTTCCAATGGTTCTTCAGGCTCCACTTCCTTGTACTCCTCTGTGAATTCTTCCAATTCCTGACTAATCTCTTCAATTGTAACCACGTCTTGTTCAAAATCTTCAATGTCTTCCTCATCACTCAAGTCATAAGTTGGAGGTTGAGAAAAGTCAACCTCCACATCATCTTCATATTCACTTGGGGAAGAATCTTCTATCTCAAAGAGTTCAACTGTGACTGCAAGGTCATCATTAGAAGAGCTTGATTCATTCTCATCATTACCAAGGAATCTTGCTTCTTGAATTGTTCCGTCCAGTTCTTCATAAGATACATGCTTTGGGGGTTGTGCACTATCCTCCATAGCATCGATTTCAAATTTCTTGACGGAATTGTCCACAATTCTTAATTCCCATGGAGGTTCAACATCTCCTAAGTCTTAAACCAATTCATCTTCCTTGATAATTGCAGCTTCCTTTACTTGTTCCAGTACAAAGTCATGTTCCGTGTTGTCCACCGGAGCTTCTAGTGTCTCCATCGTACATGAGGCTAATCGATTTATCGCTTGCTCCAATTGATGAAGGGTTGCATGAAATTGGTTCACCGTGTCCTTGAGACGATCCTGTGCTTCTTGGTTTGATGGACATGGATATGGTGCATATGTGGTGCGCAGAAATCGTGACGGTTCCATTCCTTGGTAACGACGCTAAAAACTCAATACGCATCTTCAAAATCTTAGTTCTTTGTCACAACTTCGCACAACTAACCAGCAAGTGCACTGGGTCATCCAAGTAATAAACCTTACGTGAGTAAGGGTCGATCCCACGGAGATTGTCGGTTTGAAGCAAGCTATGGTCACTTTGTAAATCTCAGTCAGGCGGATTCAAATGGTTATAGAATTTTGATAATTAAAATTAAAATATAAAATAGGATAGAGATACTTATGTAATTCATTGGTGAGAGTTTCAGATAAGCGTATGAATATGCATGTTCCTCCTGAACCTCTGCTTTTCTATTGTCTTCATCCAATCATTCATACTCCTTTCTATGGCAAGCTGTATGTTAGGCATCACCGTTGTCAATGGCTACATCCTATCCTCTCAGTGAAAATGGTCCAATGCACTGTCACTGCATGGCTAATCATCTGTCGGTTCTCGATCATACTGGAATAGGATCCATTGATCTTTTTGCGTCTGTCACTATGCCCAGAATATCATACAAGCCTTTGGAGGGATTGAGCATCATCAACCAAAGAAGCAAAAGATGAACATAAAGGACAGCAATGATGATGATGAGAAGAAGGAAAGCAAGTGAACTCCAACAGGTTGTATTGTTAAGTGATTGTTTTACATCAAATATTGCTGTGATTGAAAGTTGGATTGTATCCTGATCTGCCCTGCCTGTCTGCATAGCATAGTTTTTTTTAATTACCCCTGCCTGCCTGCATAGCATAGTCTTTCTTTATAATTCAATAAGCAAGGTGTCTGATCATTCACAACATTTTTATCTTCAAAACTTGTTTGCACTCAATTTTCAAGAAATGCATCACATGAAAGTTCTTTGAAAAGAAGGATTGAGGAATTAAACAATTTTGAGGCAAGCAAAAGATTAGGAGAAGTGGTGGTTCTAGTTGTATGATCATGTATTGAGGTTGCATGCTTGTGAAAACTTGCATGGGAGCTCATAGGCGGGACATGAAGTTCAAAGAAGTATTGTGGAGATTCTCAAAAATCTATTGATCCAAGAAGCAGCAAACAAAACAAAAAGAAAGAAAAGAAAATGCAAAAACAAAAAAAGACATGACCCAAGGCTCTGAGCATCAATTACTAGGCAGAAAAAGAAAGAAAGAAACAAAAACTCAAAGAGTTATTATCCTAGTAAATGCTTGTGGTTGAAGTGTGTCAAGGAAAGAGGCTTGAGCAAGTAAATCCTTAGGGGTGCTTTAACACCTAATACCTTAAAACCAACTGGTTTAGGAGTATTGATTGAAAGCTTATCTAAAGAGCCGCTTTGAGACATGATACTTAGAGTCGAGGCCAGAGCACAGAAACTATAAGCTGCTTCAAGGTGATTACATATAAAGAGATCTCCATGATACCATTTGGATGAAAATCCTAAGACCTACGACTCCCAATATGTAAGGACTAGTGAGCACTGAAGCCCTTGCATGAACATATGATTTAGAATTCACCCCACTGTTACTTGATCATTTCACTCACTGTACTTTACAAGTGTTCCTCAATCCATCTTAATTGAAAGAATCTCTGAGCATAATTCATTTCTTGCTTGGGGACAAGCAAGCTTTAAGTTTGGTGTTGTGATGACAAGTCATCCTAGCCTATTTTAGCTAGTCTTTTTCTTTTGTTTTCATTAGAATTATGCACTTTCTTGAGCTACAAGCAAGCTAATTGAGTAGATTTTCATGTTTCCCTTGATTGAACCAACCATATATGAATTTATGCCATTTCATGAGGTTTTATGCTATATTTGTTGCATATTATGAAAGAATGAATATCTCATGATTTTGAGCATAGCTTTGATGAGTTTGGTTGATTAATGATAGGTGAAGAAAGCTTGGAGAAAGGTTGAAGCAAAGAGGAATGGCTAGGAGTGAAGAGAGGACAATGGAATAAGTGAAAATTGAACCAGGAAGCAAGAAGTTAGCCCCAACATTAGCCCCCTAACTTGGAGGCTAACGTTGGCACATGAATTTCTCCCTGGCCATCCAACGTTTGCACCAACGTTAGCCCCCTAACTTGGAGGCTAACGTTGGCACATAAATATTCAAGGAAGAGGCAAAAGTTAGCCCCAACGTTAGCCCCCTAACTTGGAGGCTAACGTTGGAACTTGAGAAGTTCTCCCCTGGGCACCAACGTTTGCGCCAACGTTAGCCCCCTAACTTGGAGGCTAACGTTGGCACATGAATCACAAAGGGGGAAGGGCCAACGTTTGCGCCAACGTTAGCCCCCTAACTTGGAGGCTAACGTTGGCACATGAATTACAAAGGGGGAAGGGCCAACGTTTGCGCCAACGTTAGCCCCCTAACTTGGAGGCTAACGTTGGCGCCACTAGCATATAAGGCATTGCCAACGTTAGGGTCAAAGTTAGACCCCTAACATTGGCACCAACGTCCATACCAGCAGAATATGCTTTGCTGCTATGAAAAGTTGGAGCCAAAGTTAGGCCCCTAACTTTGGCTCAAACTTTTTGTCCAACTTTGGCTAACCTCAAACCCGGTTCAATTGGTTCACTTTGGTTCTTCTCCAAACTTCAAGAGCAATCAACCAAGGCCTCTTTCAACCCAATTCCACCAAGAGCAAAGGCCCAACTCAAGGCTTGAAGATCATTTGAAGAAAGTGTATAAATAGGATAGAATTTAAGTTCTTCAGAGAGCTTTCCTTTTAGAATTTTCATAATAGCTTTGGGAGAGCTTTTGAACTTGAGTAAACTTTAATTTCTTGTTTTCATTGCTTTCAATTTCATTTTGTCTTGGATCTTGGATTGGAGAATTGAAGAAATTCTGTTTCAATCTCAATCTTGGATCTCTCTGTTTCTTTACTGTTAATTGAATTCCATTTCCGGTTCATTGTTCTTCATCTCTTTTCTTTGCAATTTACAATTCCCTTGCAATTGTCCTTGTTGGATCTAGGAAGGCATTGAGATCTAGACTTGGTTTTCTAGTCTCTGGGTCCTGAGATCTGAATTTCCCATTTCACTTCTCTGTTTACTGCTTTCTATATTCATTTACTTCTCTGCTTCATATCCGGTTCAATCCCAATTCCCTTTCCCTCTTCTGTTTGATGCAATTTAATTTTTCCTTGTTTAATTTCTGCAAATCCACATCCCAATCCCCTTTACATTTCAAGCAATTTACATTCCTTGCACTTTAAGATTCCGCAATTTACATTTCTTGCACTTTAAGTTTCTGCCATTTAATTTCTTGTTCTTTAAGTTTCAGCAATTTATTTCTTGTTCTCTTTACTTCAATGCAATTAAATTCTGCAAGTCACAAAACCATCAACCAAATCTTGATTCGCTTGACTAAAACAACCACTAAACTAAAATTGCTCAATCCTTCAATCCCTGTGGGATCGACCTCACTCCCGTGAGTTTTTATTACTTGATACGACCCGGTACACTTGCCGGTTAGTTTTGGGTGTTTTGGGAGAGAATTATATTTCCTCCAAAATATCTCATCAGGCATGCGTTCATAGGTTGGGAATGATGATGACTGTCATGATCATCACATTCATATTGAAGTGCGATTGAATATCTTAGAATCAGAATAAGCTTGAATTAAATAGAAAAACGATAGTACTTTGTATTAATTCATGAGGAACAACAGAGGTCCACACCTTAATCTATGGTGTGCAGAAACTCTACTGTTGAAAATACATAAGTGATGAAGGTCCAGGCATGGCCGAGAGGCCAGCCCCCTTAACATGATCAAAGGATCAAAAGATAATCCAAAGATAATCCAAAGATGTAAATACAATAGTAAAAAGTCCTATTTATGCTAAACTAGTTACTAGGGTTTACAGAAATGAGTAAATGATGCAGAAATCCACTTCCGGGACCCACTTGGTGTGTGCTTGGGCTGAGCATTGAGCTTTACACGTGTAGAGGCTTCTCTTGGAGTTGAACGCCAGTTTGTAACCTGTTTCTGGCGTTTAACTCCACTTTGCAACCTGTTTTTGGCGTTTAACTCCAGAATGCAGCATGGAACTGGCGTTGAACGCCAGTTTGCGTCATCTAAACTCGGGCAAAGTATGAACTATTATATATTGCTGGAAAGCCCTTGATGTCTACTTTCTAACTCAATTTAGAGCGCGCCATTTGAAGTTCTATAGCTCTAGAAAATCCACTTTAAGCGCAGGGAGGTCAGAATCCAGCAGCATCTGCAGTCCTTCTTCAACCTCTGAATCTCATTTTTGCTCAAGTCCCTTAATTTCAGCCAGAAAATTCCTGAAATCACAGAAAAACACACAAACTCATAGTAAAGTCCAGAAATGTGATTTTTATTTAAAAACTAATAAAAATATACTAAAAACTAACTAAATCATACTGAAAACTATGTAAAAACAATGCCAAAAAGCGTATAAATTATCCGCTCATCACAACACCAAACTTAAATCGTTGCTTGTCCCCAAGCAACTGAAAATCAAATAGGATAAAAAGAAGAGAATATACTATAAATTCCAAAATATCAATGAAACTTAGCTTCAATCAGATGAGCGGGACTTGTAGCTTTTTGCCTCTTGAATAGTTTTGGCATCTCACTTTATCTATTGAAGTTCAGAATGATTGGCATCTATAGGAACTCAGAGTTCAGATAGTGTTATTGATTCTCCTAGTTCAGTATGTTGATTCTTGAACACAGCTACTTTATGAGTCTTGGCCGTGGCCCTAAGCACTTTGTTTTCCAGTATTACCACCGGATACATAAATGCCACAGACACATAATTGGGTGAACCTTTTCAGATTGTGACTCAGCTTTGCTAAAGCCCCCAATTAGAGGTGTCCAGGGTTCTTAAGCACACTCTTTTTTTGCTTTGGACCTTGACTTTAACCGCTCAGTCTCAAGTTTTCACTTGACACCTTCACGCGACAAGCACATGGTTAGGGACAGCTTGGTTTAGCCGCTTAGGCCAGGATTTTATTCCTTTAGGCCCTCCTATCCACTGATGCTCAAAGCCTTGGATCCTTTTTATTTACCCTTTCCTTTTGGTTTTAAGGGCTATTGGCTTTTTGCTCTTGCCTTTTGGTTTAAAGAGCTTTTGGCTTTTTCTGCTTGCTTTTTCTTTTTCTATTTTTTTCACCTTTTTTTTTTCTTTTCTCTCTTTTTTTTCTGCAAGCTTTTGTATTCACTGCTTTTTCTTGCTTCAAGAATCATTTTTATGATTTTTCAGATCATCAAATAACATTTCTCCTTTTCATTATTCTTTCAAGAGCCAACATATTTAACATTCATAAACATCAACTTCAAAAGACATATGCACTGTTCAAGTATTCATTCAGAAAACAAAAAGTATTGTCACCACATCAAAATAATTAAACTAGTTTCAAGGATGAATTAGAAACCATGTACTTCTTGTTCTTTTGTAATTAAAACATTTTTCATTTAAGAGAGGTGATGGAGTCATAGGACATTCATAGCTTTAAGACATAGACACTTAAACACTAATGATCATCTAGTAAAGACACAAACATAATTAAACATGAAGCATGGAAACCGAAAACAGAAAATAAATAGACAAGGAGATTAAGGAATGAGTCCACCTTAGTGAGGGTGGCGTCTTCCTCTTCTTGAAGAACCAATGGTGCTTTTGAGATCCTCTATGTCTCTTCCTTGTCTTTGTTGCTCCTCCCTCATGGCTCTTTGATCTTCTCTAATTTCATGGAGGATGATGGAATGCTCTTAGTGCTCCACCCTTAGTTGTCCCATATTGGAACTTAATTCTCCTAGGGAGGTGTTGATTTACTCCCAATATTTTTGTGGAGGAAAGTGCATCCCCTGAGGCATCTCAGGGATTTCATGGTGAGGAATTTCCTCATGCTCATGTTGAGGTCCATGATCTCTTATTTGCTCCATCCTTTTCTTAGTGATGGGCTTGTCCTCTTCAATGAGGATGTCTCCCTCTATGTCAATTCCAGCCGAATTGCAGAGGTGGCATATGAGGTGAAGAAAGGCTAGCCTTGCCCAAGTAGAGGACTTGTCAGCCACCTTGTAAAGTTCTTGAGGTATAATCTCATGAACTTCCACCTCCTCTCCAATCATGATACTATGGATCATGATGGCCCGGTCTATAGTAACTTCAGACCGGTTACTAGTAGGAATGATTGAGCGTTGAATGAACTCTAGCCATCCCCTAGCCACTGGTTTGAGGTCATGCCTTCTTAATTGAACCGGCTTGCCTCTTCAGTCAATTTTCCATTGAACTCCTTTCTCACATATGTCTATGAGGACTTGGTCCAACCTTTGATCAAAGTTGACCCTTCTTGTGTAGGGGCGTGCGTTCTCTTCCATCATTGGCAAGTTGAATGCCAGCCTTACATTTTTCGGACTGAAATCTAAGTATTTCCCCGGAACCATGGTAAGCCAATGCTTTGGATTCAGGTTCACACTTTGATCATGGTTCCTAGTGATCCATGCGTTTGCATAGAACTCTTGAACCATTAAGATCCCGACTTGTTGAATGGGGTTGGTGAGAACTTCCCAACCTCTTCTTTGGATCTCAAGTCGGATCTCTGGATACTCATTCTTTTTGAGCTTAAAAGGAACCTCAGATATCACTTTCTTCTTGGCCATAACTTCATAGAAGTGGTCTTGATGGACCTTTGAGATGAATCTCTCCATCTCTCATAACTCAGAGGTGGAAACAATTGCCTTCCCTTTCCTCTTTCTTGAGGTTTCTCTGGCCTTAGGTGCCATCAATGGTTATGAAAAAACAAAAAGCTATGCTTTTACCACACCAAACTTAAAATGTTTGCTCGTCCCCGAGCAAAATAAGAAAGAAAGTAGTAGAAGAAGAAGAAAATGGAGATGAGGGAAGAAGATGTATTCGGCCAAGGAAAAGAAGAGAGGGTTGTGTTGTGTGAAAATGAAGAAGGAGTGAGGGGTTTATATAGGAGTGGGGGGGTGTAGGGTTCGGCCATTAGGGTTGGGTTTGGGAGGGAAATTAGTTTGAATTTTGAAGGTATGTGGGGTTTATGGGGAAGAGAGGATGGATGTGAGTGGTGAAGAGGTGATGGGAAAGAGTGATTGAGGTGATTGGTGAAGGGTATTTGGGGAAGAGAGTTATGAAAAGGTGTAAAGAGGAGAGAAGAAAACGTGGGGATCCTGTGGGGTCCACAGATCCTGTGGGGTCCTGTGGGGTCTACAGATCAAGTGGGGTCAAAGACTTAACATCCCTGCCCCAATTAGGCATGTAAAATGCCCTTGCTGTGCAATCCTGGCGTTTAACGCCAGACTGCTGCCTGTTTCTGGCGTTAAACACCCAAATGTAGCCTTGCTTCTGGCGTTTAACGCCAGGCAGATGCTTGTTTCTGGCGTTAAACGCCAGCTTGGTGCCTGTTTCTGGCGTTAAACGCCAAACAGATGCTTGTTTCTGGCGTTTAAATGCCAGACTGCTCTCCTTCAGGGTGTGCTATTTTCAATGATGTTTTTCATTCTGTTTTTGATTTTTTAGTAGTTTTTGTGACTTCACATGATCATCAACCTTATAAAATGAAAAAAGAAAATAAAATAGATATGATTAAATAACATTGGGTTGCCTCCCAACAAGCGCTTCTTTAATGTCAATAGCTTGACAGTGAGCTCTCATGGAGCCTCACAAATAATCAGAGCAAGGTTGGAACCTCCCAACACCAAACTTAGAGTTTGAATGTGGGGGTTCAACACCAAACTTAGAGTTTGGTTGTGGCCTCCCAACACCAAACTTAAAGTTTGACTGTGGGGGCTTTGGTTGAATCTGCAGTGAGAGAAGCTTTTCATGCTTCCTCTCCATGGTTACAGAAGGAGATCCTTGAGTTTCAAACACAAGGTTGTCCTCATTCAGTTGGAGAACCAACTCTCCTCTGTCCACATCAATCACAGCTCTTGCTGTGACTAGGAAGGGTCTTCCAAGGATGATGGATTCATCCTCATAATTCCAAGTGTCTAGGATTATAAAATCAGCAGGGATGTAAAGGCCTTCAACCTTCACTAACACGTCCTCTACTTGTCCATAAGCCTGTTTTCTTGAGTTGTCTGCCATCTCTAATGAGATTCTAGCAGCTTGCACCTCAAAGATCCCTAGTTTCTCCATTACAGAGAGTGGCATTAAGTTTATTCCTGACCCCATCACACAAAGCCTTCTCAAAGGTCATGGTGCCTATTTTGCAGGGAATTAGGAATTTACCAGGCTCCTATTTCTTTTGAGGTAATTTCTGCCTGTCCAATGCATTCAGTTCATTGGTGAGCAAGGGAGGTTCATCTTCCCAAGTCTCATTACCAAATAATTTGGCATTCAACTTTATGATTGCACCAAGGTATTTAGCAACTTGCTCTTCAGTAATGTCTTCATCCTCTTCAGAGGAAGATACTCATCAGAGCTCATGAAGGGCAGAAGGAGGTTCAATGGAATCTCTATGGTCTCTAGATGAGCCTCAGATTCCTTTGGTTCCTTAAAGGGATACTCCTCATTGGTCACTGAACGCCCCAGGAGGTCTTCCTCACTAGGATTCACGTTCTCCTCCTCTTCTTTGGGTTCGGCCATACCATGTAAGGCTATGGCCTTGCACTCTCTTTTTGGATTTTCTTCTGTATTGCTTGGGAGAGTACTTGGAGGGATTTCAGTGACTCTTTTACTCAGCTGGCCCACTTGTGCCTCCAAATTTTTAATGGAGGACCTTGTTTCATTCATGAAACTCACAGTAGCCTTAGATAGATCAGAGACTATATTTGCTAAGCTAGATGGATTCTGCTCAGAATTCTCTGTCTGTTGCTGAGTAGATGATGGAAAAGGTTTGCTATTGCTAAACCTGTTTCTTCAACCATTATTAAAGCCTTGTTGAGGCTTTTGTTGATCCTTCCATGAGAAATTTGGATGATTTCTCCATGAGGGATTATAGGTGTTTCCATAGGGTTCACCCATGTAATTTACCTTTGCTATTGCAGGGTTCTCAGGATCATAAGCTTCTTCCTCAGAAGATGCCTCTTTAGTACTGTTGGATGATTCCTTCAATCCATTCAGACTCTGAGAGATCATATTGACTTGCTGAGTCAATATTTTATTCTGAGCCAATATGGCATTCAGAGTATCAATTTCAAGAACTCCTTTCCTCTGAGGCGTCCCATTATTCACAGGATTCCTTTCAGACGTGTACATGAACTGGTTATTTGCAACCATGTCAATGAGTTCTTGGGCTTCTGTAGGCGTTTTCTTTAGGTGAATAGATCCACCTGCAGAATGGTCCAATGACATTTTAGATAATTCAGACAGACCATCATAGAATATATCCAGGATGGTCCATTCTGAAAGCATGTCAGAAGGACACTTTTTGGTCAGTTCCTTGTATCTCTCCCAAGCTTCATAGAGGGATTCACCTTCCTTTTGTCTGAAGGTTTGAACATCCACTCTAAGCTTGCTAAGCTTTTGAGGAGGAAAGAACTTGGCTAAGAAAGCCGTGACCAGCTTATCCCAAGAGTTCAGGCTATCTTTAGGTTGAGAGTCCAACCATATTCTAGCTCTGTCTCTTACAGCAAACGGGAAAAGCATGAGCCTGTAGACCTCGGGATCAACCCCATTGGTCTTAACAGTATCACAGATCTGCAAGAATTCAGTTAAGAATTGAAAGGGATCTTCGGATGGAAGTCCATAAAACTTGCAATTCTATTGCATCAGAGAAACTAGTTGAGGCTTCAGCTCAAAATTGTTTGCTCCAATGGCAGGGATTGAGATGCTTCTTCCATGTAAATTGGAATTAGGTGCAGTAAAGTCACCAAGCATATTCCTTGCATTGTTATTATTTTCGGCCATTCCTCCTTCTTTTTCGAAAATTTTTGTCAGATTTTCTCCTGAGAGTTGTGCTTTAGCTTCCCTTAGCTTCCTCTTTAGAGTTCTTTCAGGTTCGGGATCAGCTTCAACAAGAATATTCTTATCCTTGTTCCTGCTCATATGAAAAAGGAAGAAAACAGAAAAAAAGAGGAATCCTCTATGTCACAGTATAGAGATTCCTTTATGTGAGTAGAAGAGAAGAATAAAAGAAAGGGAAGAGAAAAACTCGAACACAGAGAGGAAGATGGTGTTCGAATTTTGGGTGGAAGAGAAGTGTTAGTAGATGAATAATTAAATAGAAGGAGATGAGAGATGAGAGAATTCGAAAATTAATTAAAATAAAAAAATAATTTTTTTGTTTTTAAATTAAAATCAAAGTTATAATTCGAAAATTAAAAAGAAAAATTAAATTAAATTAAATTAAAGTTTAAAATAATTAGTTAATTAAAATGGAATTTTGAAAAAGAGGGAAGAGATTTTTGAAAATTAGAAAGAGAGAGTTAGTTAGGTAGTTTTGAAAAAGATAAGAATCAAAACAAAAAGTTAAGTAGTTAATTGAAAAAGATTTGAAAATCAATTTTTGAAAAGATAAGAAGTTAGAAAAGAAGTTAGAAAAGATTTTGAAATTGATTTTGAAAAAGATGTGATTGAAATTTATTTTGAAAAAGATTTGAAAAAGAAATTTAAAAATATTTGATTTTGAAAATTAAAATTGATTACTTGACTAACAAGAAACAAAAAGATATGATTTTAAAATTTAAAGATTGGACCTTTCTTAATAGGCAAGTAACAAACTTAAAAAATTTTTGAATCAATCACATTAATTATTAGTAAAGATTTTGAAATTATGAAATAAAATAAGAAAAAGATTTTTGAAAATCAATTTGAAATTTTCGAAAATCATAAAAGAAAAATGAAAAAGATTTGATTTTTGAAAAAGATTTGAAAAAGATAGAATTTTTAAATTAAAAATTTGATTTGACTCATAAGAAACAACTAAATTGTAAAAAGTTTTGAAAAAGTCAACTCAAATTTTCGAAATTTATGAGTGAAATAAGAGAAAGATATTTTTTTATTTTTGAATTTTAACAAGGAAAGAGAAAAACATCAAAAAGACTTAATGCATGAAAATTTTGGATCAAAACAAAGGAAACATGCAAGAATACTTCGAATGCAAAGATGAACACCAAGAACACTTTGAAGATCATGATGAACATCAAGTATGTATTTTTGAAAAAAATTTTAATAAAAGAAAACATGCAAGACACCAAACTTAGAAATTTTTAATATTTAGACACTAAGAATTCAAGAATGCATATGAAAAACGAGAAAAGACACAAAACAAGAAATTTTAAAGATCAAACAAGAAGACTTATCAAGAACAACTTAAAGATCATGAAGAACAAGAAAGAAACTCAATGCATGTGTTTTCGAAAAATTTTTAAGAAAAATAAAAGGATGCAATTGACACCAAACTTAAAAATTGACACAAGACTCAAACAAGAAACACAAAATTATTTTTGATTTTATGGTTTTATTAAATTTTTTTTTTGAAAATATTTATTTTTTTTTTGAAATTTTTGAAAATAAGAATAATAAAAACAAAAAGGTTAAAATTAAAATAAAATTACCTAATCTGAGCAACAAGATGAACCGTCAGTTGTCCAAACTCGAAGAATCCCCGGCAACGGCGCCAAAAACTTGGTGCGCAGAAATCGTGACAGTTCCATTTCTTGGTAACGGCGCTAAAAACTCAATACGCACGTTCAAAATCTTAGTTCTTTGTCACAACTTCGCACAACTAACCAGCAAGTGCACTGGGTCATCCAAGTAATAAACCTTACGTGAGTAAGGGTCGATCCCACGGAGATTCTCGGTTTGAAGCAAGCTATGGTCACTTTGTAAATCTCAGTCAAGCGGATTCAAATGGTTATAGAGTTTTGATAATTAAAATTAAAATATAAAATAGGATAGAGATACTTACGTAATTGGTGAGAGATTCAGATAAGCGTATGAAGATGCTTGTTCCTCCTAAACCTCTGCTTTCCTATTGTCTTCATCCAATCATTCATACTCCTTTCTATGGCAAGCTATATGTTAGGCATCACTGTTGTCAATGGCTACATCCTGTCCTCTCAGTGAAAATGGTCCAATGCGCTGTCACTGCATGGCTAATCATCTGTCAGTTCTCGATCATACTGGAATAGGATCCATTGATCCTTTTGCGTCTGTCACTATGCCCAGCACTCGCGAGTTTGAAGCTCGTCGCAGCCATCCCTTCCCAGATCCTACTCAGAATACCACAGACAAGGTTTAGACTTTCCGAATCTCAAGAATGGCCATCCATGGATTCTAACTTATACCACGAAGACTCTGATTAAGGAATCCCAAAGATATTCATTCAATCTAAGGTAAAACGGAAGTGGTTGTCAGGCACGCGTTCATAGGTTGGGAATGATGATGACTGTCACGATCATCACATTCATATTGAAGTGCGAATGAATATCTTATAATTTGAATAAGCTTGAATTGAATAGAAAAATGATAGTACTTTGTATTAATTCATGACGAACAGCAGAGCTCCCCACCTTAATCTATGGTGTGTAGAAACTCTACCGTTGAAAATACATAAGTGATGAAGGTCCAGGCATGGCCGAGAGGCCATCCCCCTTAACATGATCAAAGGATCAAAAGATAATCCAAAGATAATCCAAAGATCAAAATACAATAGTAAAAAGTCCTATTTATGCTAAACTAGTTACTAAGGTTTACAGAAATGAGTAAATGATGCAGAAATCCACTTCCGGGGCCCACTTGGTATGTGCTTGGGCTGAGCATTGAGCTTTACACGTGTAGAGGCTTCTCTTGGAGTTGAATGCTAGTTTGTAACTTGTTTCTGGCGTTTAACTCCACTTTGCAACCTGTTTCTGGCGTTTAACTCCAGAATGCAGCATGGAACTGGCGTTGAACGCCAGTTTTCGTCGTCTAAACTCGGGAAAAGTATGGACTATTATATATTGCTGGAAAGCCCTGGATGTCTACTTTCCAACGCAATTGAGAGCGCACCATCTGGATTTTTGTAGCTCCAGAAAATCCACTTTGAGTGCAGGGAGGTCAGAATCCAGCAGCATCTGCAGTCCTTCTTCAACCTCTGAATCTGATTTTTGCTCAAGTCCCTCAATTTCAGCCAGAAAATACTTGAAATCATAGAAAAACACACAAACTCATAGTAAAGTCCAGAAATGTGATTTTTATTTAAAAACTAATAAAAATATACTAAAAACTAACTAAATCATACTGAAAACTATGTAAAAGTAATGCCAAAAAGCGTATAAATTATCCGCTCATCAATATGGAAGTGGTGGTTCTTGGGAGTAGTTGGATTGGAATTTGGGTGGATAAGAGTTGGGGTTATATTGAGATGAATGGTTGTGGTTGACTTGTGAGTGTGGTGGTTCAAAGCTATGTTGAGTAGGTGGTTTATAGGCGTATGATGGGCTTGTTGGTAACCACAAGGGGGTCCACCGTATCTATCATCTTAGTACGCACCTCGGAATGGCTTTTGACCATAATAAACTGGTGGGGGTTGGTTGTCACGAGTAGGTCCACCGTAACTATTGTCTTGGCATACATTGTAGAATGGTCGTTGTCCATGGTATCTTGGAAGGTGTTGTTGCCGAAAAGGTTGATCAGATCTTCGAGGCTCCTTCCATCTCTGATTATTTTGACCTTGATGCATGTTCCGGTTATAGCTCCCATTCTGCAACAATATTAGAACTAAACTCAAAGCGACGAGGGTGAGAGTTCATAGTAGCTAATAGAAATTAAAAACAAAAATAAAAACAAATAAACAAGCAAAATAAAATATTTACAATAACCAATAATAAGGCACATGTTTGCAATTCCCCGGCAACGGCGCCATTTTGACGATTGGACTTTTGCTAGTAGAGAATTTTATAGCAATAATCGCGTTGTAAGTATAGTTTCTAAACCAACAGAGAATCCTTTCGTGCAAAAGTTTAGTTGTCATAAGTAACAAAACCCAAATAAATTTATAACCGAAGTATTTAAACCTCGGGTCGTATCTCAAGGAATTGCAGGGAAGTATGATTTATTATTGGTTATGAAATTGTATATTTTTGGGTTTTTGAAATAAGGAACAAGTAATTTAAATAGCAAGAAAAATAAATTAATAATTATAAAAATCTCTTGCAAGGTATAAGAACTGGAAATCCCATCCTAGTTATCCTTATCAGGTGTGATGAGAATTGTTATTTCTCCCACTTAGTTAACCTTTACTAAATAAAGGAAAGTCAAGTGGACCAATCAATTTGTTCCTCAAGTCCTAGTCAACTCCTGTGGAAAGACTAGCTTTAGAGCAATCCAAATCAATTATCAATTCCCAATTTTCAATCAACTGCTGAGTCTGCTAACTCAAGTGTTACCAATTACTTAACCAACGCAAAAAGGGAATAAATATTAAATTAAATTAAAAGCATCAGTAACTGAATAAAACAATTATAAATCTGAAATACCTCAAATTATATTAAATAGAATATTCAAATCTTAACATGAAGAGTTTATAAGCCAATTTGGCAACATAAGTAATTAACAAATAAAAGCATTAGAGTAACTAAAAATAGAAGAGAATATAAAATTAAAGTAAACATTGAACCTGGAATGGAGTGATAACCATAAAATAAAAGAAATTCTAATTCTAAAATCTAAGAGAGAGAAGAGAGCCTCTCTCTCTCTCTAAAACTATATCTAAAACCTAAAATTTTGTGTATTTGAAAGTTTTTCTCATCCCCCCTTTTGATTCCTCCATTCTCTGGCTCATATTCTGTGTTTCTGGGGGCAATTTCTGCAAATTACTGCACGTGGCATCTGTCACGCATGCGCGTGGGTCACGCGTTCGCGTGGTTTGGAGTTTTTTTCTTCGTCCACGCGTCCGCGTCGTCCATGCGTACGCGTCGCTGCCTTTTCTTCAAAACTTCATTTTTGTGCTTTCCTTCTATTTTTGTATGTTTCCTTTCTATCCTCTAAGCCATTCCTGCCCTATGAAGCCTGAAATTACTTAACACACAGATCACGGCATCGAATGGTAATAAAAGATAATTAAAGTAAATAATTTTAAAGCATAGGAAACATGTTTTCTCGTATATCATAAAATAAGGAAGGAATTGTAAAACCATGCAATTCATATGAGTAAGTGGGTGAAGAATTGATAAAAACACTTAATTGAGCACAAGATGAATCATAAAATAGGGGTTTATCAATATCCAGGATCTCGGCCAGTACAGCAGAGGCGTAGAAAGCTCGGACCAAAAAGATCCCAAGCTGTGGAGGAACAGGTACAAGCTCTACTAGAGGCAGGATTCATAAGAGAAGTCAAGTACCCATTATGGCTAGCCAACGTCATCTTGGTGGAAAAATTAAATGGAAAATGGCAGATGTGCACCGACTACATCGATCTCAACAAAGCTTGCCCAAAAGATCCCTATCCACTCCCAAGTATCGACGCCTTGGTGGATGCCTCCTCTGGATACAAATACCTCTTATTTATAGACGCTTATTCGGGATACAATCAAATCCTGATGTATCCACCCGATCAAGAAAAAACCTCATTCTTAACCTCAAAAGCAAACTACTATTACATCGTCATGCCATTTGGACTAAAAAATGCAGGAGCCACCTATCAAAGATTAATGAACAAAGTCTTTGCAGACCATATCGGGAAACTCATGGAGGTATATGTAGACGACATGTTAGTAAAAACACAAAGCAAGGAGTCATTACTGTCCGACCTCGCCCAAGTATTCAATGCCATAAGAAAGTATGGCATGTGACTTAACCCTGCAAAATGCACCTTCGCAGTAGAAGCTGGCAAATTCTTGGGTTTTATGCTCACTCAAAGAGGAATCGAAGCAAACCCAGACAAGTGCCGGGCCATACTCGACATGAAAAGTCTGACCTATGTCAAAGAAGTGCAACAGCTCAACGGGTAACTGGCAGGCTTGTCAAGATTTCTAGCCGGATCAGCCATAAGATCTCTCCCTTTCTACCCCACACTAAGGAAGGAAAATAAGTTCGAATGGACACTAGAGTGCGAGCAAGCGTTTCAGGATTTCAAAAGATTCCTGGGACAACCACCCATTCTTACCCGACCACGGGAAGGAGGAGCACTCATATTATACCTTGCAGTAGGAAGTCGGGCAGTAGCCTCAGCACTAGTCAGAGAGGATGAAAGTGGATAACAACCTATATACTTCATCAGCAAAGCACTACAATGGTCCGAGCTGAACTATCAAAAGATAGAGAAGTTCGCATATGCTCTCATACTAACTTCTCGACGACTTCGCCCATACTTCCAGGCTCACACCATCAAGGTTTGGACCAACCAGCTCATAAAAAGCATTTTGCAGAAAACAGATCTAGCAGGAAGAATCCTATAATGGGCAGTCGAGTTGTCCGAATACGACTTTCAATATGAAGCTCAGACAGCCATCAAATCACAGTATCTGGCTGACTTCATTGCAGAGTACACCAACACCCCGAAAATCCCTACAAATTGGAATCTATATGTGGATGGCTCTTCGAATAAAACCGGGAGTGGGGCAGGTGTGATAATAGAAAGTAATCAGGGAACCCAAATCGAACTCTCCCTGAAATTCGAGTTCCCCGTCTCTAATAATCAGGCTGAGTATAAGGTGCTATTGGCTGGTTTGAAGTTGGCTAAAGAGGTCGGAGCCTAAAAACTTGTCATCTTCAGTGATTCACAGGTCATCCCCTCGCAAATAGTAGGGACCTACCAAGCCAAAGATCCTGCCATGAAAAAGTACCTGGACAAAACCAGGGAACAACTCGGACAATTCCAGGAATATGAGATCTGACATATACCTCAAGAACAGAATGCTCGAGCTGACGCACTCTCAAAATTAGCCAGCACCAAACCAGGGGGTAATAATAGGAGCCTCATCCAGGAAATACTGCAGAACCCGTCAATCTTAGAAGAAGAAAAAGTCCTAGCCATATCAGGTCAGGATCAAGGATGGATGACTCCCATAATCAGCTACCTCAAATCAGAAATACTCCCTACAGATAAGAAGGAGGCAAAGAGGTTAAAGCGGGAGGCACAGTATTACATCATTATAAACAATATCCTATACAAGAGAGGGATTTCGACGCCTCTACTAAAATGTGTACCGACCTCTAACACAAAAGAAGTCTTGGAAGAGATACACAGTGGCACGTGTGGCAACCATCTCGGAGCACGAGCTCTTACCAAAAAAGCTACAAAAAGTTATGAAAAGTAATCCATAAAAAGAGACCTACAAGGTCCAAATAAAATGGATTACTAGAAATAACTTAGAAGGGACCAAGACGAAGAAGTCGGCCCAAGTCAATTAAATCGACAGAGTTATAAAAAGTAATCCCAAGGGATTACTAAAAAACTTAAGATGGTCCGATGAAAGGCGTGCGCTAGAAGGAACAAGTCGACCCAAAAATCCATGACCTACAAGTGCCCTATGTGAGTACTGAAAAGAATAAGTCGAACAGAGTTAGCGTCAAAAGCCATTTCGACTAACACAGAAAGTAAATAAAGGCCATCAAAAGAGGTCGGACAACAAGATTCTAACGCTCTAAAGATTCCTGGAAGTGCTAACAAAGCTGCAAACAACTATATCATGAAGAAACAACGCTACTGTAAATCAAAAGGCCACCTGAAAAGGTGACCTCAAGAGTTGAAAAGCCATTTGTTTTTCTAAATAAAGTTGCTAAGAAAAGCAACTAAAATATCTAAGTCAAACAAAACACAAATAAGAGTTCAAAAGCCCACAGACCGGGCTGTACACAATACATCAAAGAAAACTATAAAGGATTCAAAGACTCCCTAGTGGCGACATCTCGGGGTGAAGGAGGGCGAGTCTGAAGGGGGACAGCGTCGACAGTCCCATCCACCCGATTCAGGATCTGAACATCAGGATCTGAATCAGGGTGGTCGACCTCGGCTGCATGAGTTGAAGAAGTCGGGGCAACAGAAGCCTTGGTGGATAGCACAGGAGGTGGATCTACATCATCATCTTCATCCGGGGCAGGGACAATCTTCCCATTTTCCATAATATTGTCCAAACTGAAGAGAGACATGTCGAGCTCGGGAGCTAGAACTCGGACCTGATCCTTCAAATTCTCATAAGAAGAAGTCACACTACCCACGAGATGACCCTGGAGCTCGGCATAATCAGCCTGGGCAGATTCCAACCTCTCCCTAAGCTCCATCATCTCACCATAAGTCATGACATAGCTTTCCTTATGCTTCAGCACCATCTCCTCAACCAGATTTGTAGAAGCCACCACAGCAGTAGCTCGAGTCTTCTCACCTTCCAACTCTTTTTCCAGCTTTGCCACCTTTACCTCAAGCTCCTCCTTCAACCCCTTGATCCTATCAAATTCCAATTTGGCCTCCTCCATAAAAGCCTTTGTTGCATGAGTGGGAAGGTCCTGAGCAGTTTAGAATAAGGCTGCTCCCATGTGTGCCATCTTAATACTGCTTCGGGTAATGAAATCCAAATGGTGAAGAATGGAGACATCATCAGTAGGAACAACGCCATAAGGAGCAATTTGTTGATCGACAAAACCAACAACATCA
The DNA here is from genome assembly GCF_059453495.1 of Arachis ipaensis. Lineage (NCBI taxonomy): Eukaryota > Viridiplantae > Streptophyta > Magnoliopsida > Fabales > Fabaceae > Arachis > Arachis ipaensis. The sequence goes on along the minus strand of NC_142442.1, from coordinate 71,515,199 downwards.
AAATCGGGGGCGTCCAAATTAAAAGGCTCAACAGTCCTCTGTCTTTTGGAAAGAGGGCCGGCCAAGGAAGAAGAGGTAGTAGCAGAAGTCTAGGGGGATCAACCAAATGGACCTGAGGAGTATGAATCATCCTCGTCAGCCCATAAGTGCTCAAGATCGGCTTCTTAGGAGGAACCTGAGAAGATCCTTCCCCAGCAGCCTTAGCCGAGATGTTCTGAGAAGATCCTTCATGGAATCATTATTTTTAACCATCTCTGAAAAACACAGCAAAGCAAGTTACAAAACTGGAAGAAACAGAAACAAAAAGCAAGCAAACAAAGCAAAAAAGAAGTCGACCACTACCCAGCTCAGCTCAGACAAGGGAGGGGTCTCCTAAGAATCTCTTTGGGTCGAGATGGGGAGGTTGCCCCCAAATCCCCTCCAACAAATTCACAAATCCTGCTCGACCTCATCAAGCATCTCCCACGTATATCTAGATACTACAATATTCTTTTGCCAACATAAGGAGAAGGCAGGTTCATTATTCGACTCCAAGAAAAATGGCCGAGATCCCTCAACAGCTCGGACCTTGAAAAAGTAGTTCTTAAAATCCCTAAAAGACTCATCGTATATAGAAAACACTTTGTGTCCTTGGCAGACCTGAAAGAAATCCAAGAAGCGTTCTTTTTGGTGGTCCCAGGTTTGGTCAAGATAAAGAGGTAAAGAAAGAGAGTTTGAGAAGGTTTGACATCCAACTCTTGGCAAAGCAACTGAAAGATCTTGATAAAGCCCCAGGAGTTCGGATGGAGCTAGGATGGAGCTACATTACATGACCACAACAAGTCGGTCTCAAAGGAGGTAAAAGGAAGGGTGATGTTTATTTGGCTGAAAAAGTAGTCGTAAGCATAAAAGAATAGACGTTCCCCCTGGGTCAGAGAAGGAAAGCAAACCCTTTCATCAGAGTCAGGTGCTACCAATTCATAATTTTTCTCCTAATCCCTACTACTACAGATCCGGTGATGTTTTCTAAGCTCCATGATATACTCATAATTAACTGCTGAAACACACATCAGGACGAGGGAGTCCAGCCAGTCAGACATGCCCTCGGGAACTTTGGAGGATGTCTTGACAATATTTTTGCGAGAAGACATGGTCAACTAGTCCTACAGTAAGAAAAAGGAAATGGTTACTAATCAATCAGCTCGGGCAAATCAACAAAACAGCTCGGGCAAACACGGATATAACTCGATCTAAGGCGTACAGAAAAAGTACCAAAAGGAAACCCCAAGACTTAAACCAAAGTCAAGGGGCATCTTTTGGAGGCAGTAACAGAGCAAGGTTTCAAGAAAAATCTACAGCTTACGTCCTGACATCTCTCAAACAAGAAAAAGAAGATTTCAAATAGCAACACTTCGAAAAAATAAAGTTAATCACAAAATGTCATCAAAGCTACTATCTTTTTACAATCTATCAGCAAAGGGAACTACCAACATCAAAACATGCCAAGTGAAAATCATCAAAGAAGTAACCTTTTTTCAAAGAATCAAAACAAATCATTATTCCAAGAACTTCAAAATCAAAGAATACAGAAACAACATGCAAAGCCCTAAAGGCATCAACCATCAGAAAAGGCGAAAAAAGTTCATACAAAAGACGAAGAAATTCCCAGAACACATATTACAACAGCAATCAGGCACAACAGAAAAAGAAAGATCCAAACTTTCTCCAAACAACATCAAAACTTCCTCAAAATCAGATATGAAAAGAACGACGAGGAAAAGAAAAGAGAAAGGAAGAAAGACCAACTGGTAGCAGGAAAGAGACGATAAAATGCTGAGAGAGTAAAGCAACAACGAAGCCACGGTGGATGATCACCTTTCGAACGAAAAAATAAAGCACCAGCAGTCAGAAAAGAGAAATGAAAGGAAAAGAAGAAACTGAAGGGATGGCACTTTGAAATTTCAAAATTTAAAAGAGGGAAATGGCAAAAAAGGAAGTTAATGAAGTCCTTAAAAACTTTTGCACGTTCCCTAGGAAAAGCTTAACGCACGAAGCAGTTAAAAGGAGTGAGAAAACATTCTGCATTTAAAACCACTGAAAATGCTACCCAGCGAAGACCAACCAAAAGTGCTCGAGCTCGGCTTCTCCGGAAAGGATCGAAGTCTAAGGAACTCGACCTTAAAAAAGACCAAGCTCAAGCAGGGGCACTGTTCATACCCTGGGTCGAGCTGTACAACCCGGGATGATTAAAGACAAGTCAAACGACCTCTTCAGGTCAGGACTATATGACCTCTTCTCAAAGAGCTCGGCCAAATCACCAGGAAAGCCCAAAAAGGGCCCAAACAGAGGAACACGACCCAAATCCAAAGACAGCCCAAGCCTAGAGAGATAAGGGCGGTTCCCTTGAAAATAAGATGACTTCACTCAAAAGATAAGATAAGATAACTATCTTATCTCCAGAAAGGTCACTCCCCACCATTATAAATACACTGGAGCACCCAGGTATAACTCATACTCTGATTCTACAAAAAACCTGCTTAATACCCTTGCTAACTTAAGCATCGGAGTCCCTTGCAGGTACCACCACCCTCCGGTGACGAAGGATCAGCACCACCACCAAGTCCAACAAAGTCGGACACGGCGGCTCCGGCCACCATCAACAAGTCGGACACAACAGCTCTGACCAGTACAGAAGATCTCGTCCGAGATCGACCTACAGTTTCAGGTAAACCTTGGAACAGGTGCATTTTGCGGGATTAAGTCGCATTATTCCATGCTTTCTGATGGTGTCGAACACTTTGGCGAGGTCGGGCAACAAGGATTCCTCACTTTGTGTTTTTACCAGCATATCGTCTACGTAAAACTCCATTGACTTCCCAATGTGGTCTACAAAGACTTTGTTCATCAATCTTTGGTATGTAGCCCCTGTGTTCTTGAGTCCAAAGGGCATAACTATGTAGCAATGATTTGCTTTTGGGGTCAAGAATGATGTATTCTCTTGGTCAGGTTGATACATTGGGATCTGGTTGTATCCTGAGTAAGCGTCCATGAAGGAGAGGTACTGATATCCTGACGAAGCATCAACTAGTGTGTCGATGTTTGGGTGTGGGTAGGGATCTTTTGGGCAGGCTTTGTTGAGGTCGGTGTAATCGGTGCACATCCGCCACTTTCCATTTGATTTTTTTACCAACACCACATTGGTTAGCCATAATGGGTATTTTACCTCCCTTATAAACCCTACCTCCAACAAGGCATGTAACTGCTCCTCTACAGCTTGCGACCTTTCTGGGCCGAGCTTCCTACACTTTTACTATACTGGTTGAGACCCTGGGTAGACGGCTAATTTGTGGCACATTGGTCCGGGATCGATTCCAGGCATGTCGGCGGCCTTCCATGCAAAGAGGTCGAAGTTGTCTTTTAGGAGCTTTATTAGTAGTTCCTTTAAGTCTTCTCTCAGATTTGCCCCTATATTTGTTGTTTTGCTTGGATCGTCTCCAATTTGAACTTCTTGAGTCTCACCTTCTGGCTGAGGGCGGAGTTCTTTGTGAGCTCGGATTTCTCCGAGTTCTATAGTGTGGACTTCCTCCCCTTTTGGGTTGCCTTTAAGGTTCAGACTTTCATTATAACAGCGCCTGTTTCGCTTCATGGTGTGCAGCGAGTGTCGTATCATGCGACGTCTCGATTGCATAGACCAGGTGTTTGTATCACAAGGCATTGAGCTACCCCCTCTCCCCGACTCTCCCGCTTTCGATGAGGAGGATCACGAGGCAGAGCATGAGGAGGAGCATGTTGAGGAGCCGGTTCAGCAGGAAGCTCCTCCACAGACGCAGGCTACTCAGGAGACCCAGTAGCCTCCCGAGGAGCTAGTGCCCCAGATAGTGCCCCAGCCAGAGCCAGATACGACTGTTGACCCTCACCACGAGCCCGATCACTAGCATCGAGGACGATGCTTCATCTTAAGTGTGGGAAGGTCACCGTCGTAGCCGTCGGTGGATTTGGTGAACATTTTCGGACACTATCACTTAGTTCATCTTATTTTGCTTTATTTTGCACTATTTTGGGATTATTGTATATATTTGCTATTGTGGATACTTTTATTTTGGTTGTTGCATACTTTTATTGTATATACTGCATTTTAGCCTTGTGGTTGTGATTTGGAAAATGTTTTGAATTGTTGAAAACCTAGTTATACCCTTTGTGCATAAAAGAATTTGTTTTGATTAATAAAAATGGTAAACTAGGGAATTTTAGAATTTCCTAATCACAACATTGCATTTAGAATAAGCTTAATCAAAAAACCGAATTTTTCCAAGGAATTTATAAAAAAAAAGGCACCACCCCAATTGAGTGAAGAAAAAAATTTTTGTGGAACTTGCATGGATTTATACCTTTGTGATTATGTTTTGAGCTAAGAACACAAGATTGTGAGTTTTGAGCCTATTGTGTGGTTACATGTTATAACCACTTATTTTTCCTTCTTGTGTGAAATTATTCTTTTCTTATGATTGTGATCCTTGATTTGTTTAATTCTTTATGTCCAATTATTTCTTGTATTCATGCACTTATATGATTGAGACCATTATTTCATTGGCTCACTTACCCAAATAGCCTACCTTTTACTCTCCATTGTCAACCAATTTTGAGCCTACGCTTAACCCAATTATTCTTTATTTTAGCACATTACAAGCCTAAGGAAAAAAACAATAAAGTCCCTTGTTTGGATTTTTGATTAGCTTAGGCTAGTGAGAGTGTATTATATTCGAGTTTGGGGAGGTTGGGAACATTGGTTGTGATAAAAGGGTGCTCTGTAATTGTATATTTGGGAATTAGGTGCACACTCATGTATTGATCAAACGTATAGACCTTATGCATTGATGTTCTTGTATGTAGCTTGAAAAAAAAAGAAAAGAATAAATATATAGGAAAAAAACAAAAGAAAAAAAAAGAAGAAAAACAATAAAAGGGGACAAAATGCCCCAAAGTGAAGTTCAATAAGAGTCAACGCATAAGTGTGGAAAAATCAAAAGAAATGCATGAGTATGTGAAAAGTGAAAAATGGGTAGGTAGGTTAGAACCTAATTGTATAGGTCATCATAGGTTAGGTGGGGAAGTTTAAGCTCATCAAAGATTCAAATTCTAGTCCACTTATCCATACATGATCCTACCTTGACCCTAGCCCCATTACAACCTTATGGAGAAGACCTCATGATATTTGTATGCATGCATTGAATAATTGTTGATTGTTAGATGAAGAACAAATTTTGGAAAGCATGATTAGGGGAGAATTGAGTGAATCAACCCCTAAACACTTGAGTGAATAGAGCGGATACACATCCGATGAGGGTTCGATTGCTCAATTACATGTGTTCACCACTATCATCTATATTCATGCAAGTTTGTAAATCCTTTTGATAGTTCAATTCAATTGTGGGTTGGATTTTGATCTTCATTACTCTAGCCCTTATGCTTATATATGTTCTCTTGGAAGTTGAGTTGCTTTGACCAAGCATTTGTATTCATGATAGGTAGTTGCACTTAGATAGTTTGCATATAGCTTAGTTCCATTGAATAAATGTCATACCCTTTGCTTCATTCTTGGTTTAGCATGAGGACATGCTAAGGTTTAAGTGTGTGGAGGTTGATAAACCCCCTTTTTAGGGTTTATCTTGTGTTGAATTTAGAGCAGTTTGATAACCTTTCCTCACATTTATTCAATGAATTAGCATAGTTTTGGGATTGCCTCCTTATTAGTGATTAAATGTGAAAACATGCTTTTTAGACCTTTAATTTGATAGTTTTAATCTTTCTTTGATTCCACTAGATGCCTTGATGTGTTTGCTAGCGATTTTAGATTCAAAAGGGCTAGGAAAGGATCAAAGGAGTGAAAGGAAAGCATACAAAATGGAGAAATCATGAAAAGCCAAAGATTTGGAGAAAGCCCATGGACACGCGCACGCACGGTGCGCTTCCGCGCGGATGCGAAAAGCTCCAGAGCGCGCGTACGCGCCGTAGGCCGCACGTGATTCCTTTAGTCAAACACGTGCCTGGCGATTTTGGAGGGTTTCTGGCCCCATTTGGAGCTGAGTTTTTGGTGGAAAAAGGCTAAAGAGACTAAGGAATGAAGGGGAAAGCATCATTCACATCATTCACACATCATACACACACAGGAGGCTTAGTTTTAGTTTAGTTTTAGAGAGAAAAGCTCTCACTTCTCTCTAGGATTAGGAGTAGGATTAGGTTTAGTTCTTAGATCTAGGTTTTAGTTCATGCTTTCACCTTCTTCTACTCTTGAATTCTTTGTTGTTACATTCATCATTCTTCTATTGTTTGTTATAATTTCTTCTATTTTGTTTGTAGATCTACTTTTGTTCATTCTATTTTCTTTCAATTCAATTTGAGGTAATTCATGATAATTGTGTTTCTTTTGATTGTTGTTATTTATTCCTTGCAATAATTGTTGTTAGATTTCATTGTTGTTGCCAATTTACTTTGCTTTTCTTTTGTGCCCTCCAAGTATTTGATGAAATGCTTGGTTGGATTTTAGTATAGATTTTGTTCCTCTTGGCCTAGGTGGAGTAATTAGTGACGCTTGAGTTATCTAATTCCTTTGATGACAATTAGAAGTTGCTAATTGACTTAGATACCACTAAAGCTAGTCTTTTCCTTGGGAGTTAGCTAGGACTTGTGGAATCAAGTTGATTCATCCACTTGACTTTCCTCCATGGTTAGAGGTTAACTAAGTGGTAGCAATGGACAATTCTCATCACAATTGAGGAGGATAACAAGGATAGGACTTCCAATTCTCATAACTTTGCCAAGAGCTTTCATAGTTGTTAGTTTATTTCCTTTGCCACTTACATTTCATGTCTCTTATCCTAAAAACCCCAAAACATACCTCATAACCAATAACAAGACACTTTATCGTAATTCCTAGGGAGAACGACCCGAGGTTCTAATACTTCAGTTTATAAATTTAGGGGTTTGTACTTGTTACAAACAAATTTTTGTATGAAAGGATTATTGCTTGGTTTAGAAACTATACTTTACAACGAGAATTTATTGTGAATTCTAAACCGTCAAAAATCTCGATCATCAAAATGGGTTTGTACTTATGACAAACAAATTTTTGTATGAAAGGATTATTGCTTGGTTTAGAAACTATACTTACAACTAGAATTTATTGTGAATTCTAAACCGTCAAAAATCTCGATCATCAGGACTTTCCACAAACACTTGGTATGCATGTAAAATATGTGAAGGAAATCCTAAGGGGTGGATTTGTGTCAAAGAGAGAGGCTTGAGCTAGTAAATCTTAAGGGGTGCTTCAACACCTAATACCTTAGACCAACTGGTTTAGGAGTATTGATTGAAAGCTTATCTTAAAAAGCTACTTTGAGACATGACACCTAGAGTCGAGGCCAAGATACAAAAAGAAAAAAAATGCTAGAAAATAAGTGCTACTTCAAAGGTGATAATCTATAAAGAGACTTCCATAATATCATTTGAATGAAAGTCCTAAGATCTAAGACTTCCAAAATCTAAGGACTAATGAGCACTGGAATCCTTGCATAAGCATACAAATTGGAGTTCACCCCACCGTCACTTAATCACTTCACCCACTAAGGCATCATAAGCAATTTTTCAATATATTCCAATTAAGAGAATCCTTTGTGCATAGTTCTTTTCTTGCTTGGGGACAAGCAAGATTTAAGTTTGGTGTTGTGATGACTGTGCATCATGTTGTGTCTTTCTATGCTTTTTCATATCATAAATTAGTTCATGATGCTTAATTATTGATTATTATTGTGCTTTAAGTCATATATTGCTTTGATCCATTTGATTTGATCAATTTTGTAGAAAATGGTAGAAAAAGAAGCAAAAAACGCAAAACAAGCATGAAAGAAGAACTGAAGAAAGGAGCTTAAAAGTGAAGCAGAAAAGAGAAGAAGCAGAGGACAAGGTGGCGTTAGTGGCCAAGTTAGGCACACTAACACCAGCACCAACGTGAAGGAAATGAAGAAAAAGGTGGCATTAGTGGCAACATTAGTGCCACTAATGCCAGGAGCGATGCTGGCCAAGGGCAAGGTGTGGTGTTAGTGGCAACGTTAGTGCCACTAACGCCAGCACTAATGTTGGATCAAAGAATTTTGTGGCGTTAATAGCCACATTAGTGCCGCTAACACCAGCGCTAAAGCTAGCACCTGCTAGCCTGACCGTGTCGTCATCAAACAATAATAACTTGACCTACAAAGCTCCAAATGAGATTATTCCAATGGCATTAGAAATTAGGAATATATAGCTTTCCAAGAATATATGGCACTACATGGTAGACACTCAATTTGAGGGAGAAATCTTTGCCCCGAATGTGCAAAGATGAACATAGTATCAACCTGTAGTAAGGCCAGCTGACCTCTTCACCTTCCATGGAGTATAACTCGAGCTGTAAAGCTCCAAATGATGCGCTTCCAATAGCATTGGAAAGTTGACATCCAGGGATTTCCAACAATATATAATAGTATGGGGTGGACATTAAGTTTAAGCTTCATAACCTGGCATTATTAACGCCATTAACGCTAGCGTTAGTGGCAGCGTTAAGCACACTAACGCCAGCAATAACGCCAACAATGCCAACGACCTTGTCCCCTTTAAAGGAGCATAACCTGAGTTATAGAGGTCCAATTGAGATGCTTCTAGTTACGTTAGAAAGCTGATATTCAGAGCTTTCCAACAATGTATAATAGTTTATAGTGGGCATGAAATTGGAGCACAAACACTAGGCATCTTTAAGCCCAAAAACACCAACTTGGGAGCAAGTCATAGCGTTAGTATGACTAACGCTAGTGCTAACGCCAGCACCAACGCCAAGCCTCTGGACCTCAATTTGATGCACTTTTCTCACTCAAGTCCACTTCAAAGCTCAAGCAAGCAAGCCCACAATTGCTAAGTAATCAAGGCCACAAGAAGCATCTAGAATAGTTAATTTTCATTTGATTGTAATTTGTTTTCAATTTCGTTTCAATTTGTAATCTAGGCTAGCTTATAAATAGGCCTTAGTTTCACATTTCAAAAAAATACTCTCTGGGCTGGAGACACACACCATTGGGAGGGATCTTTAGACTCTCGCTTCCATACTCTTCTTCTCTTCCATTTTCTTTCTCACTTGTAAATATTTTTAGTTATGAATTACTAACTCTTTCCATTGGGAAAGAGAGCTCTATTATTATTTGATGGATTAAGTTGTTTTTATTCTTCTTCTTCCCATGAGCAATTAGATCAAGAAATTGGCAATTGTTCAAGTTTAGAGAGATTGAATTGCCAAGGAATTGGGATCCAATCACTCATGATTGCCAAGAGATCAATGAGTTACATGATTGAAGATGAGATAAAAGCAAGTGATCCAGAGAATTCAATATCTCTCTATCCCAATACTCTTTTTTTCTTTTACTTCTAGTTATTTACTTTCTTGTACTTTTCTTTCTTGCACTTTACTTTCCCGTACTTTACTTTTCTTGCTCTTTAATTTTCCAGTATTTTACTTTTCTTGCCATTTACTTTCTTGCACTTTATTGCTTTCCTTTACTTTCAAGTCATTTATATTTCTTGTTGATTATCTCTCCTTAATGTTTGTCTAACTAGAATATTCAATTAACTATTGATTGCTTAATCCGTTAATCTCTGTGGGATTCGACCTCACTCTATTGTGAGTTTTTACTTGACGAAAATTTGGTATACTTGCCGAAGGAAGATTGTACAGATACAAAATTCCACGATCAGTGGGCCTTCAGTGCTCAAGGGGGATGCTGCCAGCATTTTCCTTTCTTACTTCAAGCTTCTCCAAATTGCTCCGAATTTTACCTAAAATCATAAAAACACAAGAAAAACTCAAAGTAGCATCTAAAGGTTATTTTTGCACTAAAATCCAGTAAAAAAAATCTAACCAAAAACAATGTAAAAATAACTAGAAAAAGGGTATAAGATGCTCATGCATCACAACACCAAACTTAAATTATTGCTTGTCCTCAAGCAACCAAAAATAATATAGGACCCAGAAGAGAAAATACACAAGACTTGAGTTGTCATTAAAGCTCAGGTCTAGTTACTGGATGGGGCTAATGACACTCTATTTCTGAATAGCTTCGGCATCTCACTATTCTTTGAAGCTCAGAAGTATTAGCATCCTTCAGAACTAGAACTCGGATGATATTGTTGATTCTCTTCTTTAGGTTCTAATTAATTCTTGAACACAACTTTTCTTTTCTTTGGTGTTTTGCATCTTGAGCCTAGCCGTGACTCTAAGTGTTTTGTCTTCAAGCTTAACTCGAAACAAAAACACCACAAGCACTTAACTGGGGAACTCCTTGGGTTCAAATTTTTCTTACTTTTTTCTCCCAGACAGTGGTGCTCAGAGCCTTAGGCATACTCTGTAACAGCAATGGGTCACGACTTTAAGTGTTCGGTCTCAAGGGTTACTTGATACCATCACACCACAAGCACATGATTAGGAAAAACCCCTTTTTTGAGCCTTAGATCAATTTTTGACCCTCCTAACCATTGATACTCAAAGCCTTGGACTTTTTTCTTTTTTTTTCTTTTTTTCAATTCTTTTTGCTATTTTTTTTGCTTCAAGAATCAATCTTTTCTTCTTTCAGAGAATGATAATATTTCTCTATATTCCTGTTCCTCAAAAACCAATATACTCTACTCCAATATCAAATATGCACAGTTTGGATCATACATTCAGAATTAAAGCTAATGTCACCACATCAAAGCAATTAGAACACGCATAATATAACGCATTTTACTACTTTTTCAATAGATTTTTCTTTTTAAGCTTGATGCGTAATACATAAGACATCTTGAAAATTTTTCAAAATAATCTACTAAATTAGAAAGAAAAGAAATCCTAAGAATGATCATGCAAACTCAGACAAGAAAATAGAACATAGAATAAAATACTCAAAACAGATATAAGATAAAGGAAAGGGAGAATGAAACTCAACCACCTCAGTGATGGTGGTTGTTACTCCCTCTGAAGAATCCTCTGGAGCATTTAAGCTCCTCAATGTCATGCGCCCTGCCTCCTCTGCTCCTCCATCATCTGATGGGGGAGAGCAGACTGATCCTGATGTTCCAACCTCAGCTGATCAACTGGTGACGTCAGCCCCCCTAAAGATGTGGTCAACTGATCCCAGTAGTCACGGGGAGGGAAGTACATCTCCTGAGGCATCTCCGAAATGTCCTATGGAGGCGGTAGAACTGGCTCCTGCTGTGGTCCTTTCATGGGCTACCCTTCTTTGTGATTGGTCTCTCCTTATCGATCGGGGTATCTCCCTCAATGTGAGCTCCAGCTGCTGCACATAAGCGGTGAATGAGATGAGAGAATTCCAACATCGCAGTGGTGGAGGACTTGTCAGCTACTCTATAAAACTCCTAAAGGATCACTCATGCACCTCCACCTTATTGTCGAGCATAATACAGTGAATCATCACTACTCACTCGACTGTAACCTCAGAGCGGTTACTCAAAGAGATGATTGAAGGTTGGATAAACTCTAACCATCCTCTGGCTACTGGCCTAAGGTCATGCTTACCCAACTGGTAAGGCCGACCTTGAGCATCCCTCCTCCACTGAGCTCCAGGTATGCAGATGTCAGCAAGAACTTGATCCAACTACTAGTTAGTGTTGACCCTGCGAGTGTATGAATGAGGGTCCTCTCGTGGCTTTGGCAATTGTAGCGCCACCCTCACACTCTCTGGGCTGAAATCCATGATGTGTCCTCTGATCATGGTGCGATAATTCTTCGGTTCCGGGTTCACGCTTCTATCATGCTTGCTCGTCACCCAAGCATTGGTGTAGAACTGTCGCACCATCAGCACTCCAACCTTGGTCATAGGGTTGGCCAGAACTTTCCAACCTCCTCTCAGAATCTGATATAGGATCTCTGGGTACTCATCATCCTTCAGCTTGAAGGGGACCTTGGGAATCACCTTCTTTTTCCTCACCACATCATAAAAATGGTCTTGATGGGTCTTAAAAAGGAATCTTGTGAATCCCATGGCTCAGATTGAGGGCTTTCTCCTTTCTTTTCCTTGAGGATTCTCCAATCTTGGGTGCCATGGAGGAAAGAGTGATGAAACAAAAAGCGGAGTGCCCAACACCAAACTTAAATGTTTTGCTCATCTCGGAGCAAAAAAAATAGAAAATAAGAAAAAGAAAACAAAATAATGCGATAGAGGAGGTTAGGGAGGGCTTCTGCCTTTGGGTGAAAAATGGGAAAGATGAAGAAGAGGAAGTGTGTATGGTGAAATGTAAGTAAGAGGGAAAGAGTAATGTGAGGTGTGGTAAAAGTGGAAGAAGTGAGGGGTATTTATAGGTGGGGGATGAGTGGGTTTCGGTCATGGGATCGGAATTGGGGGAAAATTGAATTTGAATGTAGGTTGTTGGGAAAGGAGATTGATGGGATTAATGAGAGGGGATTGGGTGGAGTGAAAGGTGGGTTGAGAGAATCAAGGGAAGTGATGGGTGATGGGATGGATGAATGTGGATGAAAAAGTGGGTGAAAGAGGAGAGAGAATGGATAAGAATGAGTGGTGAAATGGTTGGTGGTTGGAGTTTATCCATTGGCTAAAGTATCTTCTTGAAATTCAAAATCTGCACCACTTCTTCCTCCCTGGGCGCTGAACGCCGGGCTAGCATTTAGCGCCACCAGGGGGTATCCCTTTTTTTTTTGCTTATGGCGTTTAACACCAGGAGTGGGCGTGAAATGCCTTAGGAGGACCAAAAAGTTGTGTGGATAGCTCCCTTTTGGACGTTAAACGTCTAATGCTTTCGCTCCCCCCGGGCACTGAACGCTGAGCTGGCGTTTGGCGCCACTAGGGGGTCTCCTCCAAGGTGAGCTATTTTTCCTACAACACTTTCCTGTTTCTGTTCTATGTGCTATACATGATCACAAATATTATAAACAATAGGAAAACTATGAATATCAAAATAAAATAGAATGATATAAAATCAAACAAAAATAACTAAAGTAAAACTGAAATAAAACAAAACTAAACTATAGGACACTAATCGTTGGGTTGCCTCCTAACAAGCGCTTCTTTACCGTCATTAGCTTGACGGATGATGAACGGATTTTTGATGGTGTAGAATTTCACAAATGAAATCTCATTGCAAGTATAGTCTCTAAACCAACAATAATCCTTTCATAAAAAAAATTGTTTGTCACAAGTACAAACCCCTAATAAAAATAATAACCGAAGTATTTAAACCTCGGGTCGTTCTCCCTAGGAATTGCAATAAAGTGTTCTTTTTATTGGTTATGAAGTATGTTTGGGGTTTTTGAGGTAATAGACAAGAAATATAAATGGCAAAGGAAATAAACTAACAACAAACAAAGCTCTTGGCAAGGTATGAGAACTAGAAGTCCTATCCTAGTTATCCTTATCAATTGTGATGAGAATTGTCCATTGCTCCCACTTAGTTAACCTCTAACTATGAAGGAAAGTCAAGTGGATGACCTAACTTGATTCCATAAGTCCTAGCCTAATCATGATGGAAGACTAGCTTTAGTAACTGATGAGCGGATAATTTATACGCTTTTTGGCATTATTTTTACATAGTTTTTAGTATATTTTAGTTAATTTTTAGTATAATTTTATTAGTTTTTATGCAAAAATCACATTTCTAGACTTTACTATGAGTTTGTGTGTTTTTCTGTGATTTCAGATATTTTCTGGCTGAAATTGAGGGACCTGAGCAAAAATCTGATTCAGAGGCTGAAAAAGGACTGCAGATGCTGTTGGATTCTGACCTCCCTGCACTCGAAATGGATTTTCTGGAGCTACAGAAAACCAATTGGCGCGCTCTCAATTGCGTTGGAAAGTAGACATCCAAGGCTTTCCAGCAATATATAATAGTCCATACTTTGTCCGAGTTTTAACGACGCAAACTGGCGTTCAAACGCTAACTTCCTGCCCTATTCTGAAGTTAAATGCCAGAAACAGGTTACAAACCAGAGTTAAACGCCACAAACACGCTGCAACCTGGTGTTTAACTCCAAGAGAAGCCTCTACACGTGTAAAGCTTAATCCTCAGCCCAAACACACACCAAGTGGGCCCCGAAAGTAGATTTCTGCACTATCTGCACTTAGTTACTTATTTTTTGTAACCCTAGCTACTAGTTTAGTATAAAAACAACTTTTAGAGACTTGCTATGTATCTCATGATATTTTTACACTTCACATTGTATTTCTGACGGCATGAGTCTCTAAACCCCATGGTTGGGGGTGAGGAGCTCTGCTGTGTTTCGATGAATTAATGCAATTACTACTGTTTTTCATTCAATCACGCTTATTTCTATTCTAAGATATTCACTCGCACTTCAACCAGATGAATGTGATGATTCGTGACACTCATCATCATTCTCACCTATGAATGCTTGCCTGACAACCACCTCCGTTCTATCTATAATAGCTTGAGTGCATATCTCTTGGGTTTCTAATCTAAGATTAGAACCTTCGTGGTATAGGCTAGAATTATTGGCGGCCAATCTTGAGATCTGGAAAGTCTAAACCTTGTCTGTGGTATTCCAAGTAGGATCTGGTATGGAATGACTGTGACGAGCTTCAAACTCACGAGTGTTGGGCGTAATGACAGACGCAAAAGGATCAATGGATCCTATTCCAACGTGAGTGAGAACTGACAGATGATTAGCCGTGCGGTGACAGCGCATTTGGACTATTTTCACTGAGAGGATGGATGGTAGCCATTGACAACGGTGATCCACCAACATACAGCTTGCCATGGAAGGAACCTTGCGTGCATGAAGAAGAAGACAGTAGGAACGCAGAGATTCAGAGGACAGAGCATCTCCAAAACCTCAACCTGTTCTCCATTACTGCATAACAAGTATTGTTTAATCCATGTTCTTTTACTCGTTCCAATTAAACTGAGAATCATTACTGATATCCTGACTAAGAATTACAAAATAACCATAGCTTGCTTCAAGCCGACAATCTCCGTGGGATCGACTCTTACTCACGTAAGGTATTACTTGGACGACCCAGTGCACTTGCTGGTTAGTTATGCGGAATTACAAAAGTGTGATTGTGATTTCGTGCACCATGTTTTTGGCGTCGTTGCCGGGGATTGTTCGAGTTTCGACAACTGACGGTTTATTTTGTTGCTTAGATTAGAAAAAATTTATCTTTTTAGTTTAGAGTCACTAAAATTGCATCTTCTATTAATGTTTTTGGTTGAAACTTTTTTTAAATCTTTATTTTCTCTTTTTAAATTTTTCAAAAATTTTTTATAAACTAATAATTGAGTTTTTCTGTTTGAGTTTAGTTTCATATTTTAAGTTTGGTGTCAATTGCATGATTATATTTTTCTTTCAATTTTTTTTTGAATTATTAGTGATTAGAATATAAAAAATTTTTTAAGTTTGGTGTCCTTTGTGTTTTTGTTTTCTTAAAAAATTTTCAAAAGTTGTTCTTAGCGTTTATCGTGATATTCAAAGTTTTCCTGTTTGTTTCCTTTGTTTTGATCTAAAAATTTAAGTTTGGTGTCATTTTTACTGTTTTTCTCTTTCTTCATTAAATTCAAAAATATCTTTTCTCTTTATTTTAATTAATTTTTGAATTCTCCTTTAAAAATTCAGATTTTTATTTTAAAACTTTTTATTCTATCTTATCTTAGTTTTGAAATTTCAAAATTCAAAATCTTTTTCAAAAATCATATCCAAAGTTTTTCAAATCTTCTTAATTAAGTAATTATTTTAGTTTTTAAATTTATTTTTCTCTTAGTTTTCGAAATTCATATTTTAATTTCTAATTATTTTATTTTATCTTATTATTTTTACTCAATTAAAATAAAAACAAAAATATATTTTATTTGTAATTCATATCAATTCCCTTTTATCCATCATGGACCTAAATGGAAATGAACAGTCCAGAAGGACTCTGAGGTCATATGCTAATCCCATTACTGCTGCATATGGGAGCAGCATCTGTATACCTCCCATCAAAGCAAGCAGTTTTGAGCTAAATCCTCAGCTCATTGTTATGGTGCAGCAAAATTGTCAGTATTCTGGTCTTCCACAGGAAGAACCTACTGAATTTCTGGCACAGTTCTTGCAAATTACTGACACAGTACGTGACAAGGAAGTAGATCAGGATGTCTACAGATTATTACTATTTCCATTTGCTGTAAAAGATCAAGCTAAGAGGTGGTTAAATAACCAACCTACAGCAAGCATAAGAACATGGAAAAAGTTATCAAACAAATTCCTGAATCAATATTTCCCTCCAAAAAGGATGACACAGCTAAGGCTGGACATCCAAGGCTTTAAACAAGAGGATGATGAATCCCTTTATAACGCCTGGGAGAGGTACAGAGGGATGCTAAGGAAATGCCCCTCTAAAATGTTTTCAGAGTGGGTGCAATTAGACATCTTCTACTACGGGCTTACAGAAAAAGCTCAGATATCTCTAGACCACTAAGCTGGTGGATCTATGCACATGAGAAAGACTATTGAAGAGGCTCAAGAGCTTATTGATATAGTTGCTAGAAATCAGCATCTGTACATAAGTAATGAGTCCTCCATGAAAGAAGAAGCTAAGGCAGTATCAACTGATTTTAGTCCTCAGGAACAAGTAGCTGAATTCAATCAGCAACTATCTTCTATAACAAGGCAGTTAGCAAAATTTAAGGAGATACTACAAGAAACCAAAAATGCTAACAAGGATATGGAATCACAATTGAATCAGACAAAACAGCAGCTATCAAAACAGATAATAGAGGAGTGCCAAGCAGTTCAATTAAGAAGTGGAAAAACATTAAATATCTCAACTCAAAGCAGCAAAAAAGCCAAGAAAGGAATAGTTAACAGAGGATGAGCAACCTGCTACCCAAAATCCCTCTGAGGACAGTAAGAGCCCAGAGAGGAATAAATCTGACGTTCAAACGCCAGAAACGGGTGAAAAACTGGCGTTAAACGCCCAATCCATGTCCAGTTCTGGCATTCAAATGCCAAAAAAGGGTTGGAATCTGGCGTTAAACGCCCAATCCATGTCTAGTTCTGGCGTTCAAATGCCAGTGAGGGATCAGACACCTGCAAGTGCTGATAATAACTCCCTCAAGAAGGCTTCTCAACCTGCCTCTGTAGGAAATAAACCTGCAGTAACTAAAATTGAAGAATATAAAGCCAAAATGCCTTATCCTCAGAAACTCCGCCAAGCGGAACAGGATAAATAATTTGCCCACTTTGCAGACTATCTCAAGACTCTTGAAATAAAGATTCCGTTTGCAGAGGCACTTGAGCAAATACCCTCTTATGCTAAGTTCATGAAAGAGATCTTAAGTCATAAGAAGGATTGGAGAGAAACTGAAAAAGTTTTTCTCACTGAAGAATGCAGTGCAGTCATTCTAACAAGCTTACCAGAAAAGCTTAAGGATCCCGGAAGCTTTATGATACCATGCACATTAGAGGGTACTTGTACCAAGACAGCTGTATGTGACCTTGGGGCAAGTATCAATCTAATCCCTGCATCCACTATCAGAAAGCTTGGCTTGACTGAAGAGGTCAAACCAACCCGGATATGTCTTCAACTTGCTGATGGCTCCATTAAATATCCATCAGGTATAATTGAGGACATGATTGTTAAGGTTGGGACATTTTCCTTTCCCACTGACTTTGTAGTGTTGGAAATGGAGGAGCACAAGAGTGCAACTCTCATTCTAGGAAGACCCTTCCTAGCAACTGGACAAACTCTCATTGATGTCCAAAAAGGGGAAGTGACCCTGAGAGTCAATGAGGATCAGTTCAAGTTAAATATTGTCAAAGCTATGCAGCATCCAGACACATCAAATGACTGCGTGAGCATTGATATTATTGACTCCTTGGTGGAAGAGATCAATATGACTGAGAGTCTCGAATCAGAGCTAGAGGACATCTTTAAAGATGTTCAGCCTGATCTGGAGGAACCAGAGGAAATAAAAGAACCTCTGAAAATTCCTCAGGAAGAGGATAAGCCTCCTAAACCCGAGCTCAAACTACTACCACCATCCCTGAAAAATGACATATTCCTTGGGAGAAGGTGACACTTTTCCAGTGATCATAAGCTCTGCTTTAAATCCACATGAAGAGAAAGCACTAATTCAGGTGCCGAGGACACACAAGACAGCTCTTGGGTGGTCCATAAGTGATCTTAAGGGCATTAGCCCAGCAAGATGCATGCACAAGATCCTATTGGAGGATGATGCTAAGCCAGTGGTTCAACCACAGACGCGGCTAAATCTAGCCATGAAGGAGGTGGTGCAGAAAGAGGTCACTAAGTTACTAGAGGCTAGGATTATTTATCCTATTTCTAATAGCCCCTGGGTGAGCCCTGTTCACGTTGTCCCCAAGAAGGGAGGCATGACAATGGTTCATAATGAAAAGAATGAACTGGTTCCTACAAGAACAGTTACAGGGTGGCGTATGTGTATTGACTACAGAAGGCTCAATACAGCCACCAAAAAGGATCATTTTCCTTTACCATTCATAGACCAGATGCTAAAGAGACTAGCAGGTCATGAATACTACTACTTTTTGGATGGCTATTCAGGTTACAACCAAATTACAGTAGATCTTCAGGACCAAGAGAAAACAGCATTCACATGTCCATCTGAAGTATTTGCCTACAGGAGGATGCCATTTGGTCTGTGTAATGCACCTGCAACCTTTCAGAGGTGCATGCTATCTATTTTCTCTGACATGGTAGAAAAATTTCTGGAAGTTTTCATGGATGACTTCTCAGTATTTGGAGACTCATTCGGCTCCTGTCTTGACCATCTAGCACTTGTTCTGAAAAGGTGCCAAGAGACTAACCTAATTTTAAACTGGGAGAAATGTCACTTTATGGTGACTGAAGGAATTGTCCTTGGGCACAAAATTTCGAACAAGGGAATAGAGGTGGATCAAGCTAAGGTAGAGGTAATTGAAAAATTACCACTACCTGCCAATGTTAAGGCAATCAGAAGCTTTCTGGGGCATGCAGGATTCTATAGGAGATTTATAAAGGATTTTTAAAAAATTGCAAAACCTCTGAGCAATCTGCTAGCTGCTTCCATGCCATTAGTCTTTGACACAGAGTGTCTGCAGGCATTTGAGACTCTGAAAGCTAAGTTGGTCACAGCACCTGTCATTTCTGTACCAGACTGGACATTACCATTCGAATTAATGTGTGATGCCAGTAACCATGCTATTGGTACAGTATTGGAACAGAGGCATGACAAGCTTCTGCACGTTATTTACTATGCTAGCCGTGTTTTAAATGATGCGCAAAAAAATTACACAACCACAGAAAAGAAATTACTTGCAGTGGTTTATGCCATTGACAAGTTTAGATCTTACTTAGTAGGATCAAAAGTGATTGTGTACACTGACCATGCTGCTCTAAAATATCTCCTCACAAAGCAGGATTCAAAACCCAGACTCATAAGATGGGTGTTGCTTTTGCAAGAGTTTGATATAGAAATAAGAGACAGAAAAGGGACAGAGAATCAAGTAGCTGATCACCTGTCCCGGATAGAACCAGTAGCAGGAGTATCCCTCCCTCCTACTGAGATCTCTGAAACCTTTCCGGATGAGCAATTGTTTACCATTCAGGAAGCTCCGTGGTTTGCAAACATTGCAAACTATAAGGCTCAGTAATGTCAAGCTATTGACAGTAAAGAAGTGCTTATTTGGAGGCAACCCAATCTTATTTATCTATGTTAATTACTTTTTTATTTTATTTTCCATTATTATTTTATGTTTTCTTTAGGTTGATGATCATGTGGAGTCATAAAAATAGCTGCAGAATTAAAGCAGAATCAAAAACAACATCAAAAATAGCACACCCTGGAGGACAGACTTACTGGTGTTTTAACGCCAGAAAGAAGCAACAAGCTGGCGTTTAACGCCAGAAAAATGCAACAAGCTGGCGTTTAACGCCAGAAAGAAGCAACAAGCTGGCATTTAATGCCAGAACAGAGCACCAAGTTGGCATTAAATGCCAGAAACAGGTTGCAACCTGGCGTTTAACGCCAGAATTGCACTCTAAGGGCGTTTTGCATGCCTAAATAGAGCAGGGATGAGAAGTCCTTAACCCCTCAGAATCTGTAGACCCACAGGATCCCCACCAACCTCAACTCATTTTCTCTCCCCCAGGATCCCCACCTACCTCACCATTCAAATTCAAACCATTCCCCTCCAAACCGACCCATTCACACACCTCCATCTCCTCCACTTCTCCTTCTACTCCCTTCTATCTTCTTTTGCTCGAGGACGAGCAAACCTTTTTAGTTTGGTGTGGAAAAAAAGCGTGGCTTTTTGTTTTTTCATAACCATTTATGGCACCAAGGCCGAAAAAACCTCTAAAAAGAGGAAAAAGAAGGCGGTTGCTTCCATCCCTGAGTCATGAGAGATGGAGAGGTTCATCTCAAGGGTCCATAGTTCAGTGGTAGAGCATTTGACTACAGATCAAAGAGCCATGAGGGAGGAGCAACAAAGGCAAGGAAGAGACATAGAGGAGCTCAAGAGAACCATTGGTTCTTCAAGAGGAAGAAGATGCCACCCTCACTAAGGTGGACCCGTTCCTTAATCTCCTTGTCTATTTGTTTTTCTGTTTTTTGATTTATATGCTTTATGTTTTATCTATGTTTATGTCTTTATTACATGATCATTAGTGTCTAGTGTCTATGTCTTAAAGATATGAATGTCCTATGAATCCATCACCTTTCTTAAATGAAAAATGTTTTCTGAAAAAGAAAAAGAAGTACATGAATTTCAAATTTTAAAATAGTTTAATTATTTTGATGTGGTGGCAATACTTTTTATTTTCTGAATGAATGCTTGAGCAGTGCATATTTTTGAATTTGTTGTTTATGAATGTTAAAATTGTTGGCTCTTGAAAGAATAATGGAAAAGGAAAAATGTTATTGATAATCTGAAAAATCATAAAAATGATTCTTGAAGCAAGAAAAAGCAGTGAATAGAAAGCTTGCAAAAAAAAAGGCAAAAAAAATTAAGAAAAAGAAAGAAAAAGAAAAAAAGCAAGCAGAAAAAGCCAATATCCCTTTAAACCAAAAGGCAAGGGTAAAATAAAAAGGATCCAAGGCTTTGAGCATCAGTGGATAGGAGGGCCTACAGGAATAAAATCCTGGCCTAAGCGGCGAAACTAAGCTGTCCCTAACCATATGCTTGTGGTGTGAAGGTGTCAAGCGAGAAGCTTGAGACTGAGCGGTTAAAGTCGTGGTCCAAAGCAAAAAGAGTGTGCTTAAGAGCTCTAGACACCTCTAACTGGGGACTTTAGCAAAGCTGAGTCACAATCTGAAAAGGTTCACCCAGTTATGTGTCTGTGGCATTTATGTATCCGATGGTAATACTGGAAAACAAAATGCTTAGGGTCACGGCCAAGATTCATAATGTAACTGTGTTCAAGAATCAACATACTGAACTAGGAGAATCAATAACACTATCTGAATTCTGAGTTCCTATAGATGCCAATCATTCTGAACTTCAAAGGATAAAGTGAGATGCCAAAACTGTTCAGAAGCAAAAAGCTAATAGCCCCGCTCAACTAATTAAGACTGATCTTCATAGATGTTTTTGGAATTCATTGTATATTCTCTTTTTTTATCCTACTTTCTTTTTAGTTTCTTGGGGACAAGCAACAATTTAAGTTTGGTGTTGTGATGAGCGGATAATTTATACGCTTTTTGGCATTGTTTTTACATAGTTTTTAGTATGTTTTAGTTAATTTTTAGTATAATTTTATTAGTTTTTAAGAAAAAATCACATTTCTTGACTTTAATATGAGTTTGTGTGTTTTTCTGTGATTTCAGGTATTTTCTGGCTGAAATTGAGGGACCTGAGCAAAAATCTGATTCAGAGGCTGAAAAAGGACTGCAGATGCTGTTGGATTCTGACCTCCCTACACTCGAAATAGATTTTCTAGAGCTACAAAAGGCCAATTGACTTGCTCTTAATTGCGTTGGAAAGTGGACATCCAGGGCTTTCCAGCAATATATAATAGTTTATACTTTGCCCATGTTTTGACGATGCAAACTGGCGTTCAAACGCCAACTTCCTGCCCTATTCTGAAGTTAAACGCCAGAAACAGGTTACAAACCAAAGTTAAACGCCACAAACAGGCTGCAACCTGGCATTTAACTCCAAGAGAAGCCTCTACATGTGTAAAGCTCAATGCTCAGCCCAAGCACACACCAAGTGGGCCCCGAAAGTGGATTTCTGCACTATCTGCACTTAGTTACTTATTTTCTATAACCCTAGCTACTAGTTTAGTATAAAGACAACTTTTAGAGACTTGCTATGTATCTCATGAAATTTTTACACTTCACATTGTATTTCTGACGGCATGAGTCTCTAAACTCCATGGTTGGGGGTGAGGAGCTCTGCTGTGTTTCGATGAATTAATGCAATTACTACTATTTTTCATTCAATCACGCTAATTTCTATTCTAAGATATTCACTCGCACTTCAACCTGATGAATGTGATGATTCGTGACACTCATCATCATTCTCACCTATGAACACGTGCCAGACAACCACCTCCATTCTATCTGCAATAGCTTGAGTGCATATCTCTTGGGTTTCTAATCTAAGATTAGAACCTTCGTGGTATAGGCTAGAATTATTGGCGGCCATTCTTGAGATCCGAAAAGTCTAAACCTTGTCTGTGGTATTCCGAGTAGGATCTGGGATGGGATGACCGTGACGAGCTTCAAACTCGCGAGTGTTGGGCGTAGTGACAAACGCAAAAGGATCAATGGATCCTATTCCAACAGGAGTGAGAACCGATAGATGATTAGCCGTGCGGTAACAGCGCATTTGGACCATTTTCACTGAGAGGACGGATGGTAGCCATTGACAACGGTGATCCACCAACATACAGCTTGCCATGGAAGGAGTCTTGCGTGCATGAAGAAGAAGACAGTAGGAACGCAAAGATTCAGAGGACAGAGCATCTCTAAAACCTCAACCTGTTCTCCATTACTGCATAACAAGTATTGTTTAATCCATGTTCTTTTACTCATTCCAATTAAACTAAGAATCATTACTGATATCCTGACTAAGTATTACAAAATAACCATAGCTTGCTTTAAGCCGACAATCTCTGTGGGATCGACCCTTACTCACGTAAGGTATTACTTGGACGACCCAATGCACTTGCTGGTTAGTTGTGCGGAATTACAAAAGTGTGATTGTGATTTCGTGCACCAGTGACATTCAAGTTAATTAGCAACTTCTAATTATCAATCAACAAATGAGTTTGATAACTCAAGAGTCACCAGTTACTCTACCTAGGCCAAGAGGAACAAAATCTAACTCAACTAAAAGAGGCATTTCAACAAACACATAGAAGGCAACAAAGGTAAACAACATGAATTGCAAGAATTAAAGAGAGATCTAACTACAATGGCAAGAGATCAATAATAGAAAACCAAATCAACATGAAAAGACATGGAAATCATAAATTGCATTGAAAGAGAAATAGAGATCTACATAAGAATTCATAAAGCAAAAGGAAAATTGAAGCAAGAGAAGAAGTAGATCTAGATCTAAGAAATTAACCTAAACCTAATCCTAATTCTAGAGAAAAGAGAGAGCTTCTCTCTCTAGAAACTAACTTTCCCTCCAAAACTAAACTAAACTAAACTAATGTGATGTAATGTCTAATGTGTGTTGATTCCCCTTCAATCCTTGGGTTAAATAGCATTAGAGATGAGTTGGATTTGGGCCTGGAAAGCCCAGAAATCGCCCCCAGCGGTTTGCCTTTAATGAAGTCACGTGCGAACGTTGACGCGTACGCGTTATGTACGCGTACGCGTCACCATGCAACCTCATCGTTTCATGCGTGCACGTCTACTACGCGTGCGCGTCGATGAATGCATCCCAAATCCTTGATTTTCCATGATTTCTCCACTTTGCATGCTTTTCTCTTCATTCCTTTGACCCATTCCTAGCCTTTCCAATCTGAATTCACTAACAAACATATCAAGGCATCTAGTGGAATCAAAGGTGAATCAAAATTAGCAATTAAGGGCCTAAAAAGCATGTTTTCACACTTAAGCACAAATTAGGAGACAATCATGAAACCATGCTATTTCATTGAATAAATGTGGGTAAAAGGTAATAAAATCCCCTAAATTAAGCACAAGATAAACCCTAAAAATGGGGTTTATCAACCTCCCCACACTTAAACCATAGCATGTCCTCATGCTAAATCAAGAAGGAAACAAAGGGTATCAACATTTATTCAATGTAACAACTTACTAAATGCAACCTATCTACATGCAACTATCTAAATGAATGCAACTACTTGGTCAAAATAAATCGATTTCCAAGAGAACATATATAAGCACAAGGGCTAAGGCAATAGCAAATCTAATCCACAATTGAATTGAGTTATTAAATATTTTTATAAACTTGCAAGAAGAGATGATCATAGGTGAAAACATGTAATTGAGCAATCGAACCCTCACCGGATGTGTATCTGCTCTAGTCACTCAAGTGTTTATGGTTGATTCTCTCAATTCTCCCCTAATCATGCTTTCCAAGATTTGTTCTTCTTCTAACAATCAACAAATATTTCGTGCATGCATACAATTATCATGAGGTCTTTTCATAGGTTGTAATGGGGCTAAGGTCAAGGTAGGATGCATATTTGGTCAAGTGGACTTGAAATTTGAATCCTTGATAAGCTTAGACTTCCCACCTAACCTATGACATCCTCAAAGCTAACCTAGCTACCCATTTTTCACTTTTTCACATACTCATGCATTCTTTTCTTGATCACAACTCATATGCATTGATTATTATTGAGCTTCACTTTGCTTTGGGGCATTTTGTCCCCTTTTTATTTCTTTTTTTTTCTTTTTTTTCTTTTTCCATATTTTTTTTTCTTTTCATATATTTTTTTTCTTTTTATTTTCTCAATTTTTCATTTTTTTTCTTTCTTTTTGCAATAAAGTATATACAAGAGCATCAATGCATATGGTTTTACGTTTAATTAACACATGAGTATGTACCCAATTCCCAAATATAGAAATACAAAACAAAAATACCATTTTCTCTCAACCAATGTCCCAAGTTTCCCCACACTTGAATGACACACACACTAGCCTAAGCTAATCAAAGATCAAAATTAAGGACATTTATTGTTTTTCGCTTCAAGGCTTGTAATGTGCTAAAATTATGAACAAGTGGGTTAATCATATGCTCAAATTGGCAAATAATGGAAGATAAAAGGTAGACTATTTGGGTGAGTGAGCTAATGAAATGATGGCCTCAATCATGTAAATGCATGTATACATGGAATAATGGACATATAGAATCAAACAAATCAAGGATTACAATCATAGGAAGAGAATAATGCACACAAGAAGGAAAATAAGTGGTTATAAAATGTAACCACGCAATTAAGGCTCAAATCTCACAAGCTTGTGTTCTTAGCTCAAAACATGTTCCACAATATATATATATATATATAATTCAAGCAAGTTCAATGAAAAGTTTTCACTCAAATCAATTGGAATGTCAATGCCCTATAGATAATTTTCTCGAAAAATTTCATTATTTTGACTAAGCTTATTATGTATACATATGCAAAATTAAGAAAATGAAACTAAAAATCCTAAGAGACCTAAAAATGAAATGCAAAAGTGTTGGGATTAGAAACTTGTCACCCAAAAACATCGACTGGTCGGACGACCTCCCCACACTTAAAAGTTTGCACTGTCCTCGGTGCACTCAAAGATGAGCAAGGGGGTACGGCGACTCTTCAGATTGCCACCTCCAGCTGGTGGATCAACCGGTTGCTGCATGTTCTTCTTCCGCTTTCGTTTTTGCTTGTGGTGCAGGAATCATGAAAAACAGAAAATAACACCATAAGATAAGAGAATACAAAAGCAAGGAAGCGTAAATTGTTGGAATGAGGTAAATCACTAGAATGGGGTGAGTGAATTAATGTGACATTAATGGAAAATAGGTGTGTGAATTCTAAATTGTGCACGGTTTAGAACACATACTAGCATGAAAAGAACTATGTCACAATTACACAAAAAGGAGCATGCACTTCCCTCATCCTAATGTGCTTGAAATACTCAAAACTTGTAGGCTAAAACAACCAAGCAAGCAATAAAGAAGCATGAAAGTATTCAAGCCAAATATATAACATATGGATGCATATGATCAAGAAGCACAATGCATTAAGGTAAATGCACAACATCCAATATCAAGAAATTGCATAATCAAAGAAAAGAATTCAAATCACATGGTGGCCAAATCATGCAATTCAAAAAGACTTAGAGTGCTTGAGGGCAATTCTCATTCACTTGGTGTTTACAAAATTAAGCATGAAGAACTCAAAACGAAGTAGCAAGACATAACCTCAATCAACGAATCCAACAAAGATGATAAACAACAATGATGTTAAAATAACATCTTATCAATGATTAGCAGCAATGAATGGTAAACAAGATTAATAATCTAACACTTAGTATGAAAAAGAGAAAATGAAATGAAATTTTAACTAATTAAACAACTAGTTAACTAACTAACTAAAAGAAGTGGTTAAAAATGGTGTTTGGAAGTGTTGGATGAGGGGTAGGAGAAGGGAAGAAGAAAGAAGAGAAGGAAAGAAATGGAAAGAAGAGAAGAAAAGAAGTGTAGTGAAGGAAGGGCATCCACGCGTACGCGTCTGACATGCGTGCGCGTGGATTGAGGTGAAATGAACGCGACGCGTACGCGTGGCGCCATTTTGATGAACGGATTTTTGATGGTGTAGAATTTTACAAATGAAATCCCATTGCAAGTATAGTCTCTAAACCAACAATAATCCTTTCATACAAAAATTTGTTTGTCACAAGTACAAACCCCTAATAAAAATAATATTTGAAGTATTTAAACCTCGGGTCGTTCTCCTTAGGAATTGCAATAAAGTGTTCTCGTTATTGGTTATGAAAACTACCAAGAATTGGGCCACCTTTGTCTGAGAGAGGTTGAGGTTTAAAAATCTTGAACAGCATATAGTTCTCATGCATCCTCAGGACTAACTCTCCTCTCTTTACATCAATCAAAGCTCTCCCAGTGGCTAGGAATGGCCTTCCTAGGATGATGGATTCATCCTTCTCCTATTTCGTATCAAGTATCACGAAGTCTGCAGGGAGATAAAGGTCTTCAACCATTACTAGAACGTTCTCCACCAATCCATATGCCTGCTTCAGATCCTTATGGGATGCGCCTCTTGGATCCCCAGCTTCTTCATCATAGAGAGGTATCAAATTTATGCTAGATCCAAGGTCGCATAATGCCTTCTCAAATGTGATGGTCCCTATAGTACAGGGAATCAAGAAGCTTTCAGGATCTGGCGATTTCTGAGGTAGCTTCTTTTGTACTAGTGCACTGCACTTCTTGGTCAGCACAACAGTTTCATCTCCCCTCAGGGCCTTCTTCTTAGAGAATATGCTTTTCAGACAGGCCATATAGGGAGGCTTCTTCTCTAACACCTTAGCAAAAAGAATATTGATTTGTAACTTCTTAAAGATTACCAAGAATTGAGCAAGTTGCTCATCTTTGGTCTCCTCTTGCACGTTCTGAAGGTGTTGTACTTCAGGCTCTTTCATCACCACCAAGGCATGTACAAGTGTACTGCCAGTCTCCTCTTAAGCTTTTTTCTCCTTTAAATCCTCAGCAACATACTCTTCTTTAGGCAAGGCCTCCTTGCCCATGGTAAGGGTCTTATACTCTTTCCTTGGATTTCCCTCTGTGTTACTTGGAAGAGTGTTGGGAGGTCTCTCAGGTATCCTATTGCTCAACTGACCTACTTGCACTTTCAAGTTCTGAATTGAAGACCGAGCTTCTTGCATAACGCTATGGGTGGTCCTTGAAAGGTCAGAAACTATTGTGGCCAAGTCGGTGAGGCTGTGTTTTAAGGTCTTCGTCTGCTATTGAGAGGGTTGGAACTACCTGTTGTTGAACCTATTTTGATTAGTTCCACCCTGATTGTTGTTGAAGCTTTGTTGGGGCTTCTGTTGCTGCTCCCTCCACCCAAGGTTAGGATGATTCCTCCATCCCTGATTGAAAGTATTTGCATAGGGATCATTATTGGGATTTCTAAAGAAATTTTCTATGTAATTTACTTCCTCCATAGTGGGCTGATAAACCCCAATTTTGTGGTTTATCTTGTGCTTAATTTGGGGAATTTTATCACCTTTTCTCACATTTATTCAATGAAATAGCATGGTTTTGCAATTCTCTCTTGATTTGTGCTTAAGTGTGAAAACATGCTTTTTAGGCCTTAAAATAGCTAAATTCAATTCAATTTAATTCCATTCGATGCCTTGATATGTTTGTTGAGTGGTTTCAGGTTCATAAGGCAAGTATTGAATGGAAGAAGTGAGGAGAAAAGCATGCAAAGTGGGAGAACTCATGAAGAAATGAAGGAACCGCAAAGCTGTCAAGCCTGACCTCTTCGTACTCAATCAACCATAACTTGAGCTACAGAGGTCCAAATGAGACAGTTTTAGTTGCGTTGGAAAGATAACATCTGGGACTTCAAAATAATATAAAATTTTCTATAGTTGTTTCGCATTTAGGGGCGTGCACACGCACTGTACGTGTGCACACTAATGCTGCACATGGCCCACTAAAGATGAAATCACTGGGGGGCGATTTCTGAAGCACTTTGGGCCCAATCCAACTCATTCCTGATGCTATTTCATGCAAAATTCAAGCTTGGGCTAAGTTAGTTTCTAGAGAGAGAAGCTCCCTCTTCTCTCTAGAATTAGGGTTCTTAGGCTTAATTCCATCTTAGATCTAGGTTTTGATTATTGTTCTCATCTTATTTTTTCTACAATTTCATGCTTCTACACTTTGATTCTCTTAGTTTTCTTGTTAATTTTCCTTTTATGCTCTCTTTTATGTTCATGGATGCTCATGTTGGATTTAGATGTCTTTTAATGAAATTTAATGTTTTATGTCTTATAATTGTTGATTTGAGTTGTTGGTTTACTTTCCTTACAATTGGTAGTTGGTAGATTTATTATTCTTGCATTTTTACTATGCTTTTCTTTCATGCCTTCCATGTGTTTGATAAAATGCTTGGTTGGACTTTAGAGTAGATTTTGAGCATTCTTGGCTTGGGAAGAGTAATTGGTCAATCTTGAGTCATTAATACCCAATTTAGATTGGTGATCTAGAGTTGTTAGTTAATATCATTTTAAATGACTCTAATCTCTTGCTAATTCAATTAGTGAGTTGATTAGGATTTTTTATTTGAGATTAACTAGTCTTGTTTGACTTTCTCTAATGGATGATAACTTATACCTTCTTTCAGCATTGGGGATGACGAAATAAGATAAATTCTTGTTAATTATTGTTATGATTAATGACTAGGATAGAAAGCCTATGATCTCAAACCTTGCCATGAATGTCTCTCTTTATTACTTGCTTTCTTTAGTTACTTGATTGATTTATTCTTCTTGTCATTTAATTCTTGCCCCTTTACTTTCTTGCCCCTTATCAATCAAACCGCCTTTGTTCCTCATAGCCAATAATTGACCATTTCATTGCAATTCCTTGTGAGATGATCCGGAGTTTAAATACTTCGATAAATTTTTAATTGGGATTTGTACTTGTGACAAAACCAAAATTTAATTTGATGTGAGAGTTGTTTGTTAGTTTGGAGCTATGCTTACAATGAAGTTCTTCTTTCTATAAGAAAAATTCCTAACCAACACGATTCTCGCTATCATGAGCTGAGCAATGTCACAAACGTCCCCTTGAGTGTAGCTTCCAGTCAGGCCATAGGATGCATCTTGAGTGTTGAAAGCTAAAACCTGCATCCCGGCCAAGTGCTGAGAGATAATACTGATTTGCTAGGACATGAGCTTGTTTTGAGCCAAAATGGCATCCAGTGTGTCCACCTCCATGACTCGTCTCTTTTGAGTAGTCCCAGTGTTCACAAGGTTCCTCTTAGAGGTGTACAGGTACTGGTTGTTGGCACCATCTCAATAAGCTCATCTGCCTCTTCAGACGTCTTCTTCATGTGTAGAGAACCACTTGCAGAGTGATCCAATGACATTTTGGCCATCTCAGAGAGGCCATCATAAAATATCTACAACCTGGTCTAATCCGAAACCATGTCAAGAGGGCACCTCCTGATCATCTGCTTGT